>NC_133932.1:106698533-107308005 GCF_031877795.1 Strix aluco | reverse complement strand
CTTGCATAAGGACGGCGGAAGGAAGTAATAGGGAAAGAGATTCTCCTTTTATTGAAGTGGGTGAGATACAGCAAGAGTGATTTAAAAGGAGAAAATCTGGCACAAAGAGAGAACTGCTTGTGCCTCCATTCTCGGTGGAGTTTTGAGTCATTCATGCAGTGCAGTAGCTAGGGAGTCTGAGTGACTCATACATTGCTAACTATGGAGAAAAAATATATTTTCTGAAACATTCAAGCATTACTCACATTTTCACTTAGTATCAGCTGATTCTAGTAGCCTTATTCCACCTTTCAGGATTTAGTACAATGGGTTATATAAAAGACAGATTGGGCTCAAGTTCCCTTTAAAATGATGTGCTAAATATGGCCTCAGGCACTTTGCCTAGATTATGAAGTATTTTGAGTGCCCCTCAGTTCAGCATGGAAGTTATCACCTTTAACAGGGAGAAGCTGGGAAATTTGCAAAACTCACGTTATAGCTGACTTCAAAAACTTTTAATAACTGTCTTAACTTCTATGTTGTGACTGTCATCTCAAAGGCTTCTCAAATGCTTGACCAACTGGTAAACAGAGAACATCCAGGGATTTATTATCCACTGCTGAACTGGTACAATTTCTAGGGTCTTCAGTACTCAAAATCATGGAGCCATAGGAAAATACAGTCTTTTCCAGGCTGAACAAGCCCAGCTCTCTCAACCTCCCCTCATACACCATGTGGTCTAGTCACCTGGCCAGCTTGGTGGCCCTCCACTGAGATTGCTCCACTATGCCCATGCCATTCAGTATGGGAGAGCCCAAAATCAGACACAGCATGTGGTCCAGATGTGGTCCCACAAGTGCTGAGTAAAGGGCAATGATCGCTGCCCTTGATCTACAGGCTACACTCTTGCTAACAGCCCAGTGTTCACTCGGTCTTTGCCACAAGGGTCTACACTGTTTAAGAGTACTCAGCAGTGACATGACGTGGGTCAGTGGAGATGCATCATATGGCTGCGCAGTACAAAGATGGCCAGGAGATCTACATATGTTAGGAGATCTACATATGGTCACACTGTCCATAATTTCATCCACTTTGTGGATGACTGTGTAGACTATTTGGTAGATTCCTGGAGTAAGACCAGAAGTCTGACATCATTAAGTTCCTGATTTACTAGATAAAAATGAGTCATTTCAGTTTTAATTTAAGTGAAATGATGTAGACCCTTTTTACAAGTAGTTTTGAAGTCTATGGAGAAGGCTGTGTAAGAGCTAGATGTCATTTTGCATAGGCTTTTTGTGAATGTTTGTGTGAAGTAGGTCCTTGCTACAAAATTTTACTCCAAAGCAAATTTCAACATTTGTGCTGCATTATTCTAGGAACTGTAACATATCACTGTGGCCAAGAGTTTAGTATGAATCCAAAGAAAACTAGATATTTTTCTGTATGATGGGAATACACAGTCTTATTGGCAAAGATTACAAAATAAATAAAACCTCTGTGAGTTCTGGAAAACTTGAGGATCCTCAGTGTGAGGCACGTTTGTGCTCCACATAAGTAGGAGCAAAGGAGCCATTTCTGTTAGAGTATTTCCACAACGGTCTGATGTGATTTCATGCTTCTTCGTCTGAAGTCCCTGTCAGCCCTTCCTCAGAGACAGAACATTGACCTCAGACTGGGAAGGTCCAAGATTTCTGGTGCTGAGAGACTGAAATATTTCACCAGAGATCACTGAGAGCCTTCCAGTACCTCCCAATGACCCCCTCCTCTACCCGGGAAGGAAAAAGCATTTTCCTGTGGTTGGATGGGGAAGAACCAGGGGTTCTCAGATGCTGAAGCCCAGAAAAATGTGGATTGATCTCTTCTGATGGCCTAGGAGACCACACAAGGCAATACATTCATGGATGTGGACACAACAAGCTCGTTCTGCCTCTGCAGTGTACTAGAATAAGTCAGATGTCAATCGCCAAGGCTAGCACTACAATGAAGCCTATCATGATGCATTTGCTTAGATGCCATTCCTTTTTCTAATAAATAAATAAATAGAATTTAATCAATAATTTCTGATGGATTGGAGTACTTTTAAAGTCTGGCTAACATTTATTGAAGCCAACAGGTGTCTTTGGGTTAAAATAGTGTTTTATCCTCAGCGTGGCAATATCCAGTGTTCAGGGCCGTCACAGGGGAGATGTGGGCAACTCTAGGGCTTAGTCAGGCATGTTCTGGAGTGTGCATATCTCAGATAGAGACAGATGGTTGTTTGCTCACTAGAAATATGTAGGTTAATTCCCCAGAGGAATGTATGTATCTTTATCTGATTGCACTTCAGGGAAATTTGGGTAGAACAGCTTTAATGGGAATTGTGGGAAGCACTGAAAAGTCAGGTCAGAGTTTCCTGTGAACTAAGATCTTTAGTATTAGGCAATGTGGTTTGAAATTGTTAGCCAAGAGGTAAGGCAGTGCAACTGCAAAAGGGCTCGAAGATGTTGTAAGGTAAATGTTAGGAAATTAATCAAGAATAGAGCAGAAAATGTCGTTATGTTACTAAGTAATGAGTAGTGTAACTGTGAATGCAGGATGCAGCTCTGTTCTCCACATCTCAGAGCTAGAAAACATTCAGAAAAGGACAATCATGAGTTAAAATGGTTTCCTGACTAGAAGAAGCAAAGTGGACCAGGACTCTCCACCTTGGGACACAGGCAGCTGAGGGTCTATAGTGACCTATATATCCCATTGGGGTCCATTGAATTTGGGGTGCCATAGAGAAGGTGAAAAAAAATAGAGGTTCTTCACCTGTAGAAGAACCTCACAGTGTAAGAACTAGAGGAACTAGAGAAACTCCAGCCATCAGCAGGTTTGGCACAAACAGAAGGAAGTACTTTTTCAGAGTACTTATGAAATGATGGACCTGATTGCTGTGGTAATTGTGAAGGTGGAAACCATACAGGTATTCAAGCCAGACTGAACAAATTACTCTGAGTGTGATTATTAAGCATGATATTGCAGATACAATCTCCTGCTCAGGAAGTCCCCTTACCCCTCCTTTGGCAGAAATTACCAAGAAGACAGGTTGCCTCCATATCTGCTGTTCTCTTATTTTCACCACTTCCCACCATCGTTCATGGGGTAGTTGCCTTTGAGGAAGGCAGTTATGCATTTTTCCTGGACATCTTTGTGTTTCTTCCCCTCCTGATCCTTTTGTTGGGGATTTCTGTGCTCATAGGACATCTGTAGAGAAGTCCTTCTTCTGGCTGCATGAGTCTGCTTTTAGGCATGGGGCAGGGAACAGTATCTTTCATAGGAAATGAAAGAAAAGACAGGTACAATATCCCTTAGGTAGCTTGGACCACGTGGTCACAGGAAACCTTGATTTTTGTTAGTGAAAGGGGAAATGCTGTCTGGGCAATCTCACCAGGATTGTTTTCTTAGTGAACCACGTCCTTCTTTTCAGGAAAGGAGGTGGAGCCATGTCTGGGATCCTTGCTGCCCATAATGGTGGACTTCTTTCACCCACAATGTACATGACCTTTGTGTGTGTGTGCTCTTCTGCCTCGGATGGGTTCTCCAAAGCTATAAGTGAAGGCAAGGCTGGATGTCTCTGCTGGGGGGCAAAACTGGGAGCACTGGAATGTGAAAAGCCAGGGCAATATGGTGGTGTGCTGGAGCAGAGCAGAGCCTGCTGCCGACTGGGTGACACCACAGGGTCACCTGAGAGGTGGCCATGCCCACCAGGGTTGTGGCCACACCTCAGGGTGGACGTGGCATTGTGTGGAGTCCTGTGGGTGGTGACACATGCTAAAGGAAAGACCATAGGGAGCCAAGGCTCCTTAGGACACCCTGGAGAGATCCAGCCTTGCAGGTGTTGAAGGAGATCTCAGCCACCCACCCGTACTGGCCCTTGGCTCCCACTGCCCATAAAGGGAGCTCATATCTCTTTGCATGGCACTGGGGAAAATCAAGTTATCTGCATCTGAGGACATTCAACAACCCATCCTGCTCAGGCAACCAGCGTTGGTATAGTTGGTGGTTTCTAACCATGCAGATCTCCAACAGAGGAGACCTGTAGTGCCAGGACCCGCACTGTCCTCCCAGCCTCATCTCTTCTGCAAAACACTCGATGGCAATGGCACAAGGTGCACTGTGCTCATGACTGACCCTCTGGGCAGCTGTGCCCCACGGTGTGACAAGCCCTTGTGCCCCAGTCAGCCCAGCTCCCCGGGCTCTCACAGCTGCATCGGGCAGAGCTGCCACCTTCAAAACAGCATGTCTCACTTCTTTATCCATCTCTTCCACCTTCATCCTGCATCTGCCCTGCCTCATCCTGCTGCTAAGCAGGGATGGACACAACCACAGTGGGGACCCAGGGAAGGAGCTGTGCAATGGTCCAGGCTTTGCTTTGTCAAACGTCACCAGGTGTGCACAGTGTGGGGTCGTGTGACGGGGGAAAGAGGGCATCTCCTTGTCGCTCCCAGCCTCTCCATCACATTAAGCCTCTGCTTTAGAGTGGAAACTCTGGAGCACAGACTGCCATTTCCTATTACTCTGTGCACGACTTGGCATAATAAGGTCCTATGTGGCGGGTCTTGAGGAGCCACTGTAACTCTCTGTATGCACCCTATATGTTCAGGAGGAATCACTGGGGAATTAACAGTGATGGTTTCAGCCTTCTGCTGCGCTGCATGAATAATCATGGAAAAAATTTGCATTCATGCAACAGATTGTGGGAATGTTTAAATTCTGAAACTCTCTTTCATTTAATTAAGGGGGAAAACAACAACAAAAAAATAATCATCCATGTTAGATAGTCTGAGATCCTTAATTTTCTTTAAATGAAAAGGTTGCTGTCAGTTTAGGTTCAGTTTAGAAAGATGAATAATTTGTTTGATCACTTGAGAAACAGGAGATCATGTTTCCCAGTTGTTTGTTATTATATTTCAGCAATAGTGTCCTTCTCATCTGAGGTTAACTAGAGTTACAGAACTGACAAAACACCACGCTTCTGTAGCTCTGTCTTTATGTCCTTTGATAGCTACTGCTGAAGCAGAAGACACCCTCACAACGAGACACAAAAATATACAGGATCCATTAAGAAAAAGCTTTGTCTTGCACCTCTGTGAATTCGATTTACATCTAAGTGAATCAGCTGTACTTTTTTTTTTAAAAAAAAAAAAAAAGAAGGAGAAACTTAGGAACTCTGACTAATTATTTTTTGGAATCACAGCATTTTCACCACAGAAAGGCCTTCAGGGGGTATTTTCATTTTTCTGTTCACAGAAGAACAGAATCTCACTAATATGGAGACTGTTTCTTTTCCTTGTTTCTTTCCTACAGTCCCTTACTGAACTCTACAGCATTAGTCAGTCACATTCCCATCCCTCAACTGGACAATGCCTTAATTAGAGGAAGATCCCAGGTAAAGGGTTTCTGGGTTCCTCAGATGCAAGGGTCTGTGGCAAAGTGACAGATGTGCAGGTTTGTGCCAGCCCACCCACTCATGGAGGAAGATGTTGGAGCTGTAGGACATCGCTGGGGATGGCACTGCAGGGGTGGATGGTGGTGCCCGCAGATGAGACCCACCTCTCTCCTTGCACATGCCCTGAGTAGGATTTGCCTGTCAGCTCCCTTCACCTTAGGCATAAATGCAACTGTAGGCTGCAGGTCCTCTCCTCTAAATGCATTTGTACCTGTTCCACCCCAAAAGCACTGCCTCACTCCCGAAGGAGCTGGAGGTGACCACCCCATGCCCTGTCTGCAAGCAAGGAGTCCAGGGAGGATGCCCAGTCCTGCTTGGCAGGTTGTGTGCTGGAGGCAGATGCAACATGCCCTGATTTGGAGTGAAACAGCCTTTTCCCTGCATATTGCCTGGCCAGCTTGGCATTTATAGCTAGGAAGGTGCAATGATGCCAGTGGGCTGCATAATGTGGGCAAACCCAGGCATCGACCTGCCCTGCTGGCAAAGTACCTCACTGGCCTCTCTGAGGGCCCTTCACACCCAGGTGATAATAAACTGACACGTCACCGCTGCCTCTCCCCATCTCCTCTGTCCTGTCAAGCGAACAAAAGACATTCTGGGAAAGTCACAGGTTTCTCATGTTTCTCCCCAGGACCTGTGCTCAGCTGCTCCCTCCACACCACCTCCCGCTGCTGGCATGGCTGCCGCTCCCCATGCACATGTCACTAGGACGTTGAAAAAAAAGTTGGTCTTGCATTTCTGAAGGGAAACACCGATTTTTAGGAAAAGCAAGCTTCCTGATCACAAGCAGTCATCATAGCTTAGGGAGTGACTGCTGCTTCAGTCCTGGGAACCTTATTAACTAGAAGAGGATTTGTATGAAAACCTCAGACTCTTGGCAAATCTGGGTTTGTATCCCCTGCCATATATCTGCCGTATCCACTGTAGCAGGTCCAGACTGGTGTTGCTCATGTGAAACAGGCTCGAGAGACACCTTCAGGGCTTCCCCCACCATGTTCTCCTTCATGGCACATCCTCTTCAGTCTCCTCAGGTGGCTCTGCTCCACCCTGGGAAAGCCCTCGACTAACACAGCACCTACTTGTCATACTGAAACACTGGACCAGGAATTTGTCATGGGACCATGAAATCCTTTGTTAATACTTTTTTTTTTAAAAAAAAAATAATCCACCACAAATCCCACAAGGCTGAAACCACCACACTGTGCTCTCAACTCTCAGGTGCAATTCATCACACCTAATTCAGGCAGGTGTCTGGCATCCAGAGCTCCTTTTATTGCTGGCTGGTATCAACAGGCCTGTCTAGAGAGTGTTTCATGTGACATGTTGTACCTTAGGACATGAGGACTGCTCTGGAGGTATCTGTTTCTCCTTGTACAAATGCTTTAATTTGAGTAAATTAATCCCTCTGCTCTAGCTCCTATACAGTCTCTTCATAATTTTGTTTTCATTTTCATTGTATTTCATCCATCTGTAGTGCCCTGATGTGTTGACTGGTGAGGTTTTCACAGCACAGACTTCATTTGTGTTTTTACGGCACCTGCTAAACTCCTTCAACTTGATCCTTTTCTCCAGACGCTGCTACAAAACAAACTGCTGCAGAGCGTAAGGGGGAAAGCAAGGTCCAGCTGCTGCTGTATGTGGCCCAAAGGTGCCTTACTTGATCCACATCAAAATACAGGCTGGTGCAGCTTGTGCGTTCACTATACAGCATGCCTTTGACATGCAGTAGTAGCTGTTTCCTGACAGCCTGCAGTCCGATCCTGGGGCTGTCTCCTCTGGGCAGCGATGTCAGGACTGTTACGCAGCACTGTAACAGCCCTGTTGTTGCTGTGGTTTTCAGGCAAAGTGGTGACTGTTGCATGAAAAACTGCCTCTCCTCTCGAGGAGCCAAGCGAAGGCTGATGAGAAAAGTCATTGCACAAGCTAGTACTTCCTAGCATATACAAAATGTTTTCTGGTTCTCTGCTCGCTGTTATTTCACCCTCAGTTTCACTTTTAATTTAAGACATCTTGCAACAGTGAAGGATTTTTGACCAGTGGAGTGGTCTTTCTTTTTTTCTAACCCCAGCACCATGCAGAACAGGACCTTGCTGCAGAGCAAGGGGTTTGTGAACTGTTACACTAGAAATAGCATCAGTACCAGGGATAATGAAAAGACACATACCCTGAACCAGTGTTCATGAGACTGGGCTTCAGAAACATGGGTCATAGTCCAGCCTTGGCTTCCTGAGCACAGTGTCTGAGAGGCGTTACACAAATACAAAGCACCATCATTCACGCACATTCAGACCAACAGACCTTTTGCAGTCTGTGTTTCCCAAATATTAGTCTCGGCTTGTATATATCTGGCATCATTTTTCCTGACTTTTTACTTTTCCTTTTAACTTAAAATTCATTGGACACAGTCTAAGTTCTTGTTTCAATAAAGTAACACAAATTCAGGCCGGAAGTTAGGAGGATAGGTGCAGTGACCAGATGAATAAAGAGTAATTCAGTCTTTCCATTGAGTAGGTGGAGTGAAAGAGCAAACCATCCTTGAGGATGCTGTATTAAAGGAATAGCACAAAGCGGTTGCCTGAGATAGCCCAGGCATCCTTTTAGGCCCTATGATTCACATGATATTTGTGCCTTATTCTAAGCTTTTCAAATGTCCGTCTCCAACTGTTTTTATTTTTAGCTTGGTTTGCTAAAGAAACAAGGCTGATGTGATGAGGCTGCCCATCTGCCTGGCTGTCTATTGGTCCCATCTGTCCCTTCTCCCCAAACCCCTGTGAACCTGCTGGCCTGTTTCAGTCAAGTCTGATGGCAGGATGGAGGTCTCGGGGTGAATTATCCTACATGTGCCATGAAAATTGGCTGCTCCTCAGGGAAGGACCATCGCAGCTCTTGGTGGAGGGTAGGGCAGAGCAAATCCAGCTGTTCATGGCAGCAGCCAGGTGGGCGGTGGACTTACTCAGGTAATTGAGACACAGGACACTTGAAACCTGAAACAACATGTGCTGTTTCTTGCCTGTGGGAGGATGTCCTAAAGGACACAGGGCAGCTGAGCTATTGCCATGCAAAGGCAAGGGGATGAAGGACACATTTATACAGATAAACCAGCCTTCCCCACATCTGCACCTCACCGAGCGACACCTGCATCCGTAACCCTGGGTAACACTCCAGGTAAAGGATTCAGCTCTCAGTACATGGCTGATTTTGCATGTTAACTACCTCCTGATGTGAACTACTTCAGACATGGATTTGATGTGACTCCTGAAGCTGTGCATGCCTGTGTTTATACTGCACACCTACTTGAGTGTGAGAGGAGAGCAAGGCCTCTTTGGGGAGGTTTGCCATCCATGCAGGAGCACAGAATGATCAGCCCCAACCCCAGATTTCCAGAGATGCTGACTTGATCCTTTGTCCATCTTCCCACACCTCTGATGCAGCATTTAAGCAGCAAACAGATGCTGTAGTCTGGCAGGGAATATAAATGCATGCTTAGGTTTGTCTGCTGGGGCTGCTCAACCTCTAACATTAACTACATGTCTTTGCAGGAATGAGACCACTCGGTGCAACAGTCTCATGGCTCTGAAAGCTTTTGAGACTGTTTGTGTGTCGTCCCTCCACCAGACTTTTTTACTCTTCATTTTTTATAAGCTGAATAATCAGGACAAAGCTACATTTCCTTTCCTGGGGGGCATTTCCTTCCTTCTCAGGTCTGTCTGTAGTGCATCACGCATGCCTCGCCTTTTTGCAGGTACAAAGGATGTCATCCCACCCAGGTGCTCCCAGGATCCTTGTGTGGCTGGCAGCTGATGAAGGAGCCTGTCTTTTCATTCTCATGCTTCCTTTTTTCAAAGTGGCTCAACAGCCTCTGCAGATCCTCAGCTTCCCTCCCAAATGGAGTGCATCTCATTTCCATGCCTTTTTTAACTTACCAAAATAAAGTCCACGTGTTTAACAAGGAAAGCAGTGCAGGGTTACACCCTGGCAAGGACACTAATGGCAAAGGGAGGGCCCAGGGAGGGAGCTGCCAGAGAGGAACAGCTTGTGCCCCCTTACTTTTTCACCACTTGTATTAGAATGCCCCTCTGCAAATGTCATGTTTAGTGTTTTGATGCCTAAATTTCAATTGCAACCACATGATCTGCTTGTCTATAAGCAAAAGACTTGCCCTGTTTCAGAATATGAATTAGAGTCATGAATTCACCCTTGGCTAAATTGCATGTTTATTCCTGGTATGAAGCTCTGAACTCTGCTCCTGCAGAGAGGAAATCATTACCCACGTCAATGCCCTGAAAGGGGAGGGCCTGAGGAGGGAGAAGCACAAACATCACAGAAAAAGTCTAACATGCTCATTATGAATAAAATATCCAGCCCAGCTTTAATCATGGAACAGAATGGCTCCAAACAGCATTGGAGGCCTGGTTTATGAGGCATAGGACTGATACTATCCCCCCTGCCATAAAAGTTTTATTTTAGGTGATAAAAACAAGGAATAAACACTGAAAAGTCAAGGGAAAGTGGAAGGAACCTGTGCAGCACAAGTGTCAGTTTGCATCTGCACAGTGTGGAGCAGAAAAGCACTTTCACCGTGGCCTGACCTTGCTAAAGCTTCTCTTCCATTCTCAAATGCAGGCTTTGCTGGTTGTCAGAAATTTGCTGCTCAGGGGGGCCCAGGGAGCCTGCTGTGCCAAGGCGAGGGCAGGCGGAGGGCTGGTTGGGGCCGCTGCTGCTTCCTGCCCCTCGAGTGCTCCCTGCACGAAGAGGGGCAGGCGTTGGAAGGCATCCTCCTGCCACACAGCTGAGGATTCCCCTCTGCTGAGGAAGTCTTCAGCAGTTTTCTTCCTGGCACTGCTAGAGGACACGTTGCTACCATGTGTGACATCCACATGTGACACTAAAGTTCCCTCCTTTACATGGAAGACTGAAGGGGAATGCGTAAGCTGTTAGGAAACAGTCTGATAGAGGCGAGGTTGCCGCAGCTCCAAGCCCCCAGGTCCAGCTAGTAACAAGGTTGAGCATGTATTCCCTGTAGGCTCACACACAAGCACACATATACAACACAAACATACGCATGGCCAGACACACTGATCTACACAGAGAGCACTCACGTAAACACAAACAGCACCAGTGGTCTCATCCTGTTCCCTTCTCTGACTGATCAGGATGACACCCCGTCAGTGGAAATTATACATACATGGAGTGTGAATTCCTTCAGCAATGAGGCTCAGATGCTTAGCCTGCCCAGTGGTCACCCCTGGATCCCAGTCTGCCCAGTGGCCGCCACCCAGGCATGTGAGTCCCCAGGACTGCATGTCCGGTCTCTCCCATGGTGGCACCCAGGCACACGTCCCTCTGACCCTGCTCTCATTCCAGCTGCTGCACTCAGACCCCACACACCCACAGACACTGGGTGCCCCTCTCCCACCTTTGGTTCCTCCTTGCTTATGGGTTCCCCCCGCTGCCACAGTGGCTCCAGGCTCCCTGTGTGCCCACAGACAGCCCTTCGATGGGCTGATGGCTCTGGTGATGGGCTTGGGAGGAGCAGGGCAGAAGATGACTCACCAGAAGTCACCTCAAATTACTAAGGTCTTGCAAGGAGCATGTGTCCTAGTGCAACAACACTGGATGTGAATTTTTTGTCCAATGTAACATCCTTGGGTTAGTAAAAAGTGCTGTGGGCGCTATGGCTGACATAAGGGATACTGAACCCTCTCTTCCCTTCCCAGGGGTCATTTTTATTTCACTGGGAAAGGTTTTTAAAATACCCCAGAGCGCTCTCCGCTGCACACAAGCCTCTGTGCACCACTTCAAGTGCTGTCCCAGCACTAAGCACCATTCGTGCTCTGCCTCAGAGCTGTGTTGTTTGTAGTGTCTCTTCCCAAAAGCAACCGCATCTGGGTGATGGTCAAGTCTTGGGGCACCTCCAAACAGCAGATTCCCCTCTGCCATTCCTCAAAGGGCAAGCAAGGGGGTACCATCCCTTTCTGTTTTTTTCTTCCAAATTGGCATTTGTTCTACAGTAATGTCCTTTATTGTATATGTAACAATAATGAGCTTTGGTAAATTGCTTTAGTAATCAAGTTCTTGTTTTATTTTATGGTTTAATGTAGCAACTATTAATTGCCTATGTACAAAAAGAGATTTTCCCCTAGTTGTTTAATAACATGAAGGACAAACACTTTTACATTTCCAGTGCATTGTTTGGTAGGTTTATGGTGAGCAGGATTTTCCTTAGAGTCACCGCTGGGTTGTGGTGAGATAATAGAGAGCTGGAGCAGAGCCTTGGGACAGCAGCAGCCAAATAACAATGTCCTTCAGTGTTCACTTGGCAGCACTGGCTGCCCCTGAGTCCTTTCTTACCGACAGAGAGAGCTATAGCAACACTTTGAGAAGTGTCTGAAATCAAGACTTGGAAGTGAAATAAAAGCCAGCATTACTGGCCTCTCTGTAGCACCATTAACTTGCCTGGTTTCTGTCAGTAAAGCTCTGCTACAGCTTTCACTCAAGCCCAAGGAAATCTATTGCTGTTTTGGTTTTTTTCACTGTCCTTGGGTCAAGACTAGTCAAATACAGCTTTTGCATGGAGTTGAAAGCCCATAAGGACTTTTGTACCTCTGACATCCTTGCCTTGGCTACCTGATCCCGGTGCTGCCTGTGGGAAGACAGCTCTGTCTTTCTCCTAGACAAACTCTGGGGGCTCTTGCTGAGCTCCAATTTCTGATCCCTGCATGATCCCACAGGTAGGTCAGTTTGGGAGCAAGGGGAAAAGCAGGAAAGCTTTCCTTGGAGCATATCACACAGCTCACTGGCCACGTGCTCCCAGCTGTGTACCTTCAGCAGCTCACTGGCCACGTGCTCCCAGCTGTGTACCTTCAGCAGCACACTGTACTAGCTGGAGCAGTGTCCCCAGTCCCCATTAGTTTATGAAGTCAGCAGCAGTGACACACTTCCCCCTTTTGCTCTCTCCATGCTTGCCTGACCCCAGACCCCACACCCAGCTGCTGGCTGGAAGGACACAGTCTCAGCTGTTAGTTCAAACATGCCCAGTTATGTTAGCATCTTTCCTTATGGATTTAGCACATCCACAAATTCTATGGCCTATTTGGATGAACGCATCAGCCATGGTTGTAAGCAGGCTAGAAGTGTATCACCTCACAGGTTTAATACCTGTCATTCATGTTGACAATAGCAATGATGGGACCTGGTCAAAACCCCACTGAATTTCTCAATCAACTCTGGTAAACCTCAGATCAAGAGGGCAGGGACCCAGCTTTGCCACTAAGGAAGATCATTTCACTGGCCCAACAGTGCCACTAAACACCTTGAATCTGTACAGGGGCTCAGATTTATGAAAGGTACTTAATACTGAGAGGCCTGACAGGGATTAGTGAGTAGTGAGCATCTCTGGTAGTAAGAAAACTCTTGATCAGATGTCTAAATCTGCATGTTAGCAACTGTAGAGACAGGGTCCTCTTTCAATGTGCCTCCTCTACCATGTGGGAAGGTAGAGCACCAGCCACCTCTCTGCCACCGTGCAGTGACCACATCTCTCTGCCACCATGCAGTGACCACAGAGATAGTGCTACAGCGCAGGCAGGGATCTCTGTCTCTCCCATAGGTATTGCTGCAAAGAGCTCATCGGGACTCGCCTCACTGCTGGTACTGCTCCTCATGAGACTTGTTGCAGGTGCTACACAGATCAGCAGTCCACCTGAATGCCAGCTCCCTGCTTCTCCTTCTCAGTATAGTGCCTTGCTGTCATGGACAAAAGCAGAGAGCTGGGGTTTTTTACCTCTCAGATTAGCTGAGAAAATTTATATGAATATTAAGTTTCTTAAACATCCAGTACTAATATTCCCTTTGTTTACACTCAGTTCCATTTCTGGACTTATTTCAGAAATTAATAATTTCATGTATAGCATCCTTCACCTTCATCTTAATATTCAGGGAAATCCTGTCCCACACTGTCAGGGTTTCCTGCATTTGCACTTTGTCTTTTTTATATCGCAAGTTTGTGCCTGGATTACTGAAATTATTTCTTACAATTTCCAATTCTGGGAGATGAAATAGGTGAGTAGATTCAGGACTCTGCTTCCCACCTCCTGCCCTTGTGTAAGATGACTTCCCCACGTACATGCCCAAGTTACCAAAGCAACTGCCTGGGATGACGGTTCCTGCCACTTGACACTGAGTATTTGTTGAAGCCTTTCTTAACAACACGTAAAGAAAACTCTCTCCTGTCTGGCGTGGTGAGAAAAGAGAAGTGCTGCCGTGAGAGAGGGGGCTGCATGTTTGGGCGGAGGGTACCGGTACCCACCAAAGGTAACATGCTCTGGCAGATCAAGCAGGGGCAGGAATATGCCCCACTGCTCTCCTGGCTCAGAAAATACATTGTCATTTTCCCTTGAGGAAGTGTTTTTCAAGTAACTGATCTGTAAAATGGGGATAATCCTGCCTCCCATGGCCATGCCCAAAAGATCCAGTAATGTTTTCCCCAGTATTTTCAGTCTCTGGAAGTCCCTGGGGATACTCCAGGACCTTGCTTGTGGTCTCAGCACCCAGCTCTCCTAGCAAGACCTTCGTCTCTGACTCGGTTGTCTCAGCTCTGAAATACAGTGTTTTTCCACTGAAGCTCTGAAATACAGTGTTTTTCCACTGATCATTTTGATAAGTATAACCTTAAACTGGGCTACATTACAGATGAGAACCCAAGAACATTTTTAATCTCCTGTTGTTTACTTGTAACATCATGAATCACAGCGTTGCACAGTGTACATGATATTCCCTGATGATATAATTACAGTGCTCTCTATATACTGTGCTTTCTTAATTCATTGTATTCAACATTCACCTTTTAGCAAGGCGTGCTTTAATTTTCACATGCGCATTACTCAGTTTGAGACTAAACATGGGAATCAAAAACAAGACTCCTGATATAACAGCCACATTGCACCGTCTGTGTATCTATCATCTGCTATGTTTGTTGACCTCCCACTGTAGCCTTTGCTCCCATCCCACATGTGAGCAGCACTGGGTGACTACAGGGTGGGTGCGGTGACATGGCTTCTTTGAGCTGGACTTCATAATGTGTGACTGGAGTTCACTCTCAGCTTTATCAACCAGGGTGTGTTTACACAATGAGAAGTACCTCTGTGTTGTTGTGAGTTGCTTGTTCTTTATGGGAGAGGTCTCAAAGCTAAGTGCTGGCAGTGCGGGGTGAGGTGGGGAGTCTGGCCAGTCCAGCACCCTCACTGGTGCCCTTAGCTCCCTCCTCAAAGGCAGATTAGGCCAAAAATTGTGGAGAGTACCAAAAAGAACCATTTTCCCCAGTGCCTTCACACAGTATGTCCTCTAAGGACAAGCAGGGGAGGGCAGTACGGGGGGTCCACAGACCTAGGGGGCTGGAGCTGTGGGTGTCCAGGGCAGGGGGAAGCCTGTCCCTCCTATCTCCAGGCTTGGCAGAAGCTCCAGCAGGATAAGCAGGGCTCATGCCCGTGTCAATGAGCTCCTGTCCTTCCGCAAGGATTGCTGCTCTCAGGCCATTACAACTGGCACAGGCACTGGTACTGTGTGCACCCAGTGCTAACCCCAGGTACCTTGACCTTCTCCCCACCATTATCTCCAGGTCAGTCCCAACTCACATTTCTACTGTGAAGCTTGCCAGGAAGGAGAAGGAAAGCAGCCTTTCCAGGTCCAGGCTGCACGGTCCCTTATCTGCTGCTAGTTCAAGAAAGGCTGAAGCTGCTTGTTGAGGCTCAGTGTTACATTCAAGAGGCTGCTGCTTACTGAGCTGCAGTGGATCTGACAGGAGAAAAGCCCTTGAAAAGGCAAGCAGCATCACATCCAAAGCCTCCTCTGAGTGTGCAAGTGGGGCCATCTGAGTCTGGGTTGAGCAGGGAGCTGATCTGGAAAGCTTGCTGCAAATTCCAAAATGACCTCTGCTGAGGTAACCTTTGCTGAATTGAGCATCATTGAATAAGCATCACTCCAACACCCAAGCTTTTTACCCCAAGCTTTCTTAAAATTGTAAATTCATTATCTGCTGGGTTCCCAGCCCTGCCTTAAATCTCCCTTGGTAGTTACCAATACAAAGATTTGTCCATAATCTATTTCTCTCTGTGCCACCAAACCTTGCAGGGAAGATGCCAGTAATTTTCCAGGCTTGCCCCTCCGACGTTCAGCTGACACCAGCTGCTGCTGCGTCACTGAGGGGGCCACAGACATGACAAAGGTGAGTAAACAAAGCGCAGGACAATCAGCAAACAGCCTTACAGGTGCCTTCCTGTCAGGAGTGCATCCTACAAAGCCTTGGATTTTCTTTTGTTTCCTTTCCTTCTCCCACGTCTGATTTTCATACTTATGAACATGCAAATGCAACAGGGAAATTTAGGAAATCTGTTACTAAGGCAACTGATTAGGTGATGATGCAATTACCTTATTATTTGAAATTCAGGGTGCCCTGTGTTGCAATAAGCTCCTACCAAAGGGGAGAATGAAAGTTTTCACAATACTTACCCATTCAAATGCAGCACAGCCCTAAAATTGACTTGCCTTGAGAATATACCAAGAGTGCCAGAAGCCAACAAAATTCAGCTGCCTTAGCTGTAAAATGAGAGGCAAAATCTCCTCCTCACTCCCATGCCGGCAGGATTGGGGAGGGGGCAACTCACTGTCAGCAGTAGATGTCACACAGTCTGTGGGAAAATGCACTCATGTGACATGAGTAATTAACCAGACATCCACCTATAATTACATTTAATTATAAAGAAGAGAAATCAGAGCAGCAAAGATGCAGGTCCTTGGACCCAAATATACCTAACTGCAGTGGTACAGATGACATTGGACTGAGGACTGTGGTTCCCCAAAGCAGTTATCCTGGGTTAACTTTGTTTTCAAGAGATCATTTTCCTGCAATTGAGCCTGGGCCAGTTCTGCCATTGCAGACTCTGCCTTCCCCCAGTTTGACCTCCTGCAGCTCTACCACAGGCTTTTCTCCAGCATTTTCCTTCCTCCTTCATGGTGTTTCTTCACACATGTTGCCCCTCCCCCCCCCCCCCCCCCCCCTCTATGCAATCTTGGGCCCATGCAGCATTTCTTTCAGTGGAATGGTGCTCAAAGACTAGGTCTCCACATCAGACCTTTGCCTTTGACCTCAGCACCCACTGAGCTGGTGAAGGAAGGAGAAGGAGCCAGCGCAGATGATGGGGACCCAGTCAGCCCCCAGTGAGGGTGGTATCTCCTGCCTCTTCCTCCACGCCCATCCTCAGCACATTCAGTCTCTTCACAGCCTTCAGCCCCAGGATTTGCAGCCCAGGTCCCTGCTCCCCATGCTTCATGCAGACCTCCCTTGCTGGAGGAGTCACCTCAGGTCTGCTAGTGGCTCTGGGACCCCACTCAACTCAATGACACTTGTAAGTCCACTGCCTCTACCAGCTCCCACTGTGAGTTTCCATTCTCCTTCTTACATGCCAGAAGACACATCCTCTGGGTTTTTTTTTTCCCCTCTGTTTTTCTTAACTCTGTTTTTCTTAATAATATTTTTCTTAATAGGTCCTCACACTGCTCCTTTGCTCACAGACAAGTCACAATTATTATTTCTGGGGCCCCAGAAACAGTGCTGGAAGAATCAATAAAAGTCAGCAGATATGCATCTGGAGTGTTAGGTGCTGTCAGGAGATGCCAGCTGTGGCTGGGGCTTCCTGAGTGCCACTGGGGTAGCCAGAGGCAAGGAGCCCACACCATCAGAGAGTGCAGGCTAAAGGAAAAAAAAATGGGGGAGAAAGCAATGCAGAAAGCAATAGCCTGATGCTTTTGGTCCAAGTTATCAGGAGCCTTGTAAAGGAGCAGGAGATGTTGATCTGCTGTCCTGAACTTCACATTGCCTCTTTAGTTCCATGTTACTGCCCTTCTGCAGCTGCACAGGTGGCATTTGAAGGGATCGTTTTGAATAGCTTCAAAAGCAAAAACCCACCTGAGTCAGGGCTTGCACAGTGAGTCTGGTTTTGCACAGCACCATGTAGGTCCTGAGCTGTGTGCACGGTGTCAATTAGGCTAGGGAACACAGGCATTGCGTGCCCTGCCAGAAAAGTTGGAGGTGGTAGTGTCCATGAAGAAATATCTTCTGAAGGACCAGGCTGGAAGAGGGTTGCAGAAGACCTGTTGATGGTGCTTGTACTGCCTTGCTGCCCAGCAGCTTCCCAGAGCCAGCCTGGTGTTGAGAGGTTGCCACGGCAGTGACTGCCCCATTGATCTCCACAGATGTCACCTTTACCATTCTGTGGACCTCTCTCTCTTCCCATTCCTCACCCATGTAGTCCTGGTCTCCTCTTGTCTTCCAGGTGTGGTGCTGAGAGGCTGCCAGAGCTGCCACTGTGCATGGGCCAGGCAAAACTGGCACATAACTTCTGCAGGATGGTTAATCTTGCAAGTGGTGACACCGGCCAGGATGAACTTCTTTTCTTGGAGACAGCAGTTGACCTGAGAAGCCAAAAGACACTGCTCCTTCTTCTCTGTTGGGAAGATGCTCCACAAAACTCCCCAAAAAGCACAGGGCAGAGATCAAGAGGGCGGGATACAGCCTGAGGTCTTAAGCAATACACCATAGCTTATGCCAGCAGAGGAAAGCTACTGCATGATCTTCTTGCAGCCATTTGAAATGGGGCCTGTATTTGACTAAATCCACCATCTCCAGAATTTAATTTGCCACTGTACCTTCTTCTTACAGGGGGAAGGCAAAGCCTCCGGTGAGAATGCTCCTGCACGCAGACTCCTTGTGGGATGCAGCGGGTGCGGGTGCGTGGCTCTGGGATGCCCCCGCTTCCCGGCCCCGGGGCAGGGCTGGCATCGTTCGCCTGCCATGCACTGTGCTCAGGCGCACGTGTGCGCAGCTCTGTGCTTTCTGCAGTGATTTCCCAGCAGGCTGGGGAGGAAAAATGAAAAGTAAAATGAAATTGCAAAGCTGCGTCTGCTCTGTGGGAAATGCTCAGGTAATATGAATAGCAATGGAGACAAGGCAACCCCCTACCACTTTCTAAATAGAGCCAGCAAGCATATGCAACACTAGTAAAACTGAAATGATCATCACGTTCCTCTTGAGGAATTCATACACTTCTGAATTTATTTTCCTGATTCTAATATACTCTGCTTTTTCTTCCTTTTTTTTTTTTTTTTTTTTTAATAAATTCAGTATCTTGTAACACCCTTTTACAGCAGGGCTTAGGGACCACAGTTTTAAAAGACATGGCATCTTGACCACAGCCAGTCAGTTGGTACCTAGATGCTGAAATCCAATACAGCAGGCAGAGCCACGGGAAGGTCCCATGATGAGAAGCAGAAGCGAAAAAGACAGTGAAAATTGAAAAGGCCGTGAAAAAGTGGCTGGGGAAGGGATGAGGGTGGCTGGGGGAATGGTCCCATGTAGGCAGCATCCTTTATGTTTGTTTCTGCCCAGTCAAGCACCTGGGCTTACATAGGAGGCATTCAGATGTGATCCCCTTAACACCTCTGCTTCTCAAAGTCCCCGCACCTCTAACCCTCTGCCCAGGGTTTACCTGGGCTGTGTTTCTGAAATGGCTTTCCTCTGGGGACATCGTTTTTGAATAATATGGACTTTGCAATATGTGAGATGAGAGCAGCTGAGTCACAGCTTCCCTCTGTGCTCCCTGAAATGGGAAGCAGCCCAGGCCTAGAGGCAAAAACAAGGTTTGCTTTTAGCTACCTGAAATAAGTCTGTTGACTTCATGCATCACCTGTGGTGTTCTACTGTGTGCTTTATGTTGCTTTATGTCAGAGCAAAGAGGATGCAAGGTCATGACCTTACCAGTGTTTCCCACCTACACTGTGCTGGGAGGCACAGCAGTGGGGAGAGGGGCCCACTGGAGTTCTCCAGATGTGCAGGACTGCTGCCCACATCTGCCACCAGCCATACGGGCAGGTGGGATGGACACTGAGACCCCCAGTGCCCAGCTGTGATTCAGGAACCGCATGTTGCCGGAGAGGGGGAGCACCCTACCACCATGAACCACAGGCTCCCAGTATAGCTCGGAGGACCACCTCCACCCCATAGACCATGGGAGAATCTAGGCACAAACCCAAGTCAATTCAAGTCTTTCCAAAACAGTAGATGGTATCAGGAACTTCCTCTCCTTTTCTCAGTCCTTCTTGAAACTCCTGCCCTCACATAACCCTCCTTAGCAAGCTGTTCCCTGTAGCTTTAGCTGCAGTGAAGAGTTCACTTCTAAAGCCACTGTTTTTCTCTTCCTAGAGGCTAATGTGGCTGGACTTTTTGCATGCTTTCTGGGAAACATTGGCTTCGGTTCAGCTCAGAAGGGCTCTGCAATGCCTCAGCGGAGCATCCCAAGGAGATGGAGCTCCCCATAGGGTCCAATTAGGTTTTCTGCCTTTACATATTTGTTTTCCTGATTGTGATATACTTTTATACCCAAAAAGAATTGGAGGATTATTTTAGATAGAAATCACTCTATTTTTATTGCAATATTTGTTTATTCATGGCAATAATTAGGGGTTAATTATGATGGTCTGTCTGCTTTCAACTTTTCATGCTCCTGTAACAACTTCCTTATCCAGATGGAGTTGTGTTGAAGCTTACTCTGAAGAGTACTGCAAAGTTATACATTATAATGTTTTTGATGTGCATTTTTATATTGTTTGGGTGTCAGATCTGAACTGAGGGTGAGTAATAGAAATTCACTGTCATTGAAATATCTGCCAGAGCTGAGCCCTTTATAAACCCTCCTGCCCACCTCTGTTTCTTCTATAATTTAATTTATTCCTCTAGTTTTTAATCCAGGAGTTGGTATTTGCACTGGGCTTTTGTAACAGAATATTGTGCAATACTGTGAATGTTTTCTGTGAGAAGGTGCTAAATAAATACGATTGTGGAATTACAAAATGGTTGAGGATGGATGGGACCTCTGGAGGTCCAGAGGTAGTCCATGAAGCCTGCCTGATAGACCAGAAGTGTGATCCTGTTCCTGCTTGTAGCAATGTAAATCAGGAGTGAACATTTCCCATTAGCTCTAGTATGCAGACCCATGGTTAAGCCTGAGTTGATTTGTTTTGGCAATGTGCTTGGACTGGGAGTCAAACCCCATAATTCCCCAGTGGATCTCAGAAGTAAAGCTTCACCTATTCCCTGGTGATCTGGACTTCCAGTTAGGATAGGACTGGTTTGCCTTGCAAAATATGAACTCTCATTTTGCCCAGCAAGTGCAATATTACTACTTACAGAGCCAGAGGAGCACTCAGGATGGGCAGGAACTCTGAAGTGCATCCCCCAACAAGTTCCTTGCCATCTGGAAACTTGATGTGGGTGCAGTCCATACCCTTCTCCAGGCCACTGAGAGGTATCCAACAGGATGCTTACAGAAAGTGGGAAAACACTTGAGCATGGACATGAGGTCAGTCTGAAGTCAGGAGGTACGTCAGTGCAGGGAAGGAGCAAACTCAAGCCAGGACCTGAGGTAGACACAGCCTGGCCAAGACACCCCCTGTTACCTGCACGTGGCGGCAGCATGCTCCTCAGTTGCTGGCAGCAGTGCCAAATCCTATTTTCCAGGTCATCAATCTTACCAGACACTGTAAAACATTATATAACTAGGCTCTACTTGATATTCAGCCTGCATCACATTTCTGCAAGGCTTAAGCCAAAGATCTGGACAGATTTTGCAAAATCAGATCCAGTCTGTTAATGGGTGCCTCATGGTTTTGTTGTTGTGGCTTACTGTGTGCTGCTCCCCAGCCATGCAACACCATACCTCATCCAGATGTGCTGTGCAGGGACCACCAGGCATGACCCCAAAAGCCTACTAAAGCATGCTGCCAAGCTTAATATAGTGTGTTATCCAGTTAAATGTCTGAAAGAAGCACATATATTCTTCAGGAATGAGTTACTCAGCTTTGCGGCAGTAGCTTTCTGTAGCGCTGAGCCTGTAGGAGGACTGGCACCGGCCTGCAGTGCCCCAGCCCTCCCCTCTGTCCTCTGCTGATGGAAAAATACACAGACCAGGGTGAAGGATAAACAGGGAGTAAGTGCTTGAAAGAGGAGCTTGTTGCTTTGAAACCCCCATATAAGGCTGTGTGCCGTGAGAGTGCATTTCCCAGTGCACCCTTAGGGCTGCCACACAGCCCATGAGGTCACTTTTTTGCTCTCTGCACCAGCCTTACCTACAATATCAATTCGTCTTCATTCCTGGTCCTTCATGTGACCCACAGTCCTCAGCCCAACGTCACCCAACCACACAGAGCTCTACAGTTCCCTGTATCCCTTCTCCACATTTTCCTATTTGGAAATTTTGCAAGAGGCAGAGGGCAGTTTCAAGATGGGACAGTACAAGAAGTGAGAAAATGAGGACAGCCTTACTGGGCCAGACCAAAGGTCCATCTAAGCAGGAATTCTGATGGTGTCTGGATGGAAGAGAAAATCAACGCATAGGAAAGAGCACAAAACCGGGGTTGGAGGACAGCGTGCTTGCCCCTCGTACAGCTTCCCAAAGGCAGAATATTTGCTCAGCTGGAGGCCGTAGTGAGCCTACTGCAGCTAATAACTGTCTAAGATCATAAAAGTAGGAATAATCACAAATCTTCATACCCCTGTGTGCAAACTGCATTGCTGTCTTTCTTTTTCCAACATGCTGTGTGGGTGTAACAACTAAAACTGACAAAAATGCTGAAAGTAAACCCTCCACAAAAATCACCATGGGACTGCTAATGCAATTCTCTCCTGCTGGACCAGCTGGGTGAGGGGACCAGCCACACCTGACAGATGCAAGTCGCTTTGCCAAGGCACCGATAGTCGGCACTCAGATCTGGTGTAGATGAGGGTCATGGCCAGCCCTGCCTAGAATTTAGATGTGGCTCCTGTTCACAAAATCTTTCCTGCCTACTCTCTGCTAACATTTAATATCTGTGCAGTTCATGCTCACAAACACTCTAAAGCCCTATCCAGTCACCACAGTCTAACTACATTTAAATATTTGGGGAGAACAAATATCACATTATGTGTTTGGGATAAGAAAAATCGCTCTTTGCCTTGAGTTGGTTAGACAGATGACTAGCCAGTATGAATCATAAATGTTACAGTCCAATACATAATTCCAGATTGCGCGCAGTGTTACGGCACATGGTTATGTTCCCTGATTTGATGGCTTATTTAACTAATCAGCACAGCAGGAGCAGTTCATTTCAACTATTCCCATAAATGAGAGCTCTGTAATTTGCACATGCAGCTGTAATAGTTGTAAAGCTTCATTCCTGCTGCGCTGCTTAGTTACAGAAACCATCTAGTCAGAATCAATACTTATTTACTGTACCTAATCAACACAGTTTGAATTAGAAACATGCAGAATTTGCATATAAGCTGAGCCACCGAGTTTTCCCTCAGGTACCAGTATCTGAGGGTTTCTTAATCTGTTCAAAAGGGCAGGAGAAAGGGATGTAAAAAGCAGCAGAATAACAAACAGCCCACGTGAAGGCTTTGTTAACTCTTTTCGTGGGAAACGCAAGGATTTGACATTCATAACAAGAGGCTGCTGGAAACCATGGAGGAGATCTACAAGAGCAGCCTTTCCTCTGCTGCAGGAACTTTGACTAGTAATTTCCAGGCAGCTTTCAATTACCAGTGATGGGCTGATGGGCTGGAGACAGAAGGAGCAGACGAAGGTCCAGATTTCATCACAAAGCCCAGTGGCATTCACCAGCACCTGGGGCAGACAAGGGCTGGTGAAAACCTCTGTGCCGTATCAGGGCTCATATATCGCAGCCACTGAGCAGCGCTCCCAGAGGAGGCCTGATTTAGAAACGATCGATCATGTTCATTTCCTACCTGATATCTAATATACAGCAGCGATACAGCATCCCTACCTAAGGCACACAAGGCTTGCCACGTGTAACACTGCTCCTTTTCATACACCCTCAAGGCGAGCTCTCACCAATGCTGGTATTAGTAGTGAAAGATGGCTTAGGGGATTGTGATCACACATGCCATAGCCTCTTCTGGCATCGTCCTTAAAATGCTGGCCACAGCGTACCCTGGGTGCTGATGGGGTGAGCTGTGCTGAAGGCAGGGATATTTCTGCTCTCATGGGCAGAGGTGCTGCTGGGCCAGGTGGGAGCTGGGGCTCTGCTGAACCAGCCAGGGTGGCAGCCAGGTTCTGCCTGCCTTCCCCTTGCAATGCACACCTTGAAAGTTTAAAATAGCACCATACTCTGTGTCCTTTTGAAAAGGAACTGGACAGTTTTGATTCCTGAGATAATTTGTCCCTTGTACAGAAAGTAGCAGAGGGTTGAAGGGGGAAGTTGGAAAGGGAAAGGACTTCATCCTCAAAAAGACATGGTTTTTAACTCCCAGTTCTCAAACAGTTTTGCCTTGTCATTTTTGCTTTTCTTTCAATTCAAGATTTTTTTTTAAAAAAAATTTCCTGGAGGAATGCAGAGCCAATTTTTCACAAATATGTTTAATCAGAGCAGATGGAAGGCAAAAGCTGGTGGTTGCTGTGAGCTCATGTGCCTTTGCATGGTACATCTGGGGTTGTCTTCCAGAGCTGGCTCCAGGCTTCGCAGTGGTCTACACAAAATTGAATTTTGGTGCCCAAAGGAGGCAGATGAAATGAGCTTGCCTGGGGAGGCAGGTTTGTGGCCCTGGCTGCCCTGGGTTGGGAGAAGAGGTTGTCTCTACTGCAGACTGCCTGGTGTCCCAGCATAGCCTCTGCTCTTTTGGGAACAGCAGGGTGGGGAGCTCTGCTTCTGAGGGTGCCCAATGCATTTTAGGGTGCTCTCAAGCTGATCACCTTGCTTAGATCATCTGCTCTAAACACCCAGTCCTGTTTTCAGTGCCCCAGCATGTCTGAGATGTCCGTTTGGGATGGCAGAGGTGGCACAGGCCACGGGACAGCAGCTAGTGGCAGGTCTGTTTCATCGGGGCATCTCAAATGCTCACGTATTGGGCCTCAGCTTTTAAAACAGGGATAAAAAGAAGACCTTTCCTGGCAGGGAAATTGCTGGGTGTTATTGTCCTGTATTTGGAAAGCACTAAGTTATATGGAAGAAGCATATGAACTCAAAATATTGTATGAAATGTATTTGCTGTCTTACTCTCCCTGAAGCAGATTACCTGCTCTTGCTGCATCATAGAGCAAAATGCCTGCATACTGCAGCACCAAAATGCCTTGCAAACCACAGCATTTTGGGCATCAGCTTGCTTTATGAATCTCCCTCTTTAGTTCTTCCAGCAGCACTAGAGGAAATTATGACAAACATGCCAGCCTGCTCCCCTAGGCTTAGCCCTACGCAGCGTGAAATGGTAGAGCCCCAAAAATGAATTTACATGGCAGGTTCCTGTTAGGCATGAGGGCTTTAAATAGGGGCTATCCCAGCAGAAAAGGGGCATTGCCCCTGATATCAGGGTGGATTTTTCTCCCAAGCTACTGAAAGACTCGAGAAGGCTAAAGCATGGCCTCTGTACCATATGCTTTCCCCAGTAAACCACGCCAAGACCTTTTTCCTAGCACAAAATGAAGAATGTGAGCCTGTGAGCTCAGAAATCTGTGCTTGTAAGGCAAATGAAAGACCTCAGTGAGCAAATGTGAGTGTCTTCTAGGAACAATTTTAAGGTCAGCATGTAGAATAATATGTCCCAGGGTTAATTTTTGCTATTATTGGATTTTTTTGATAAAAGACGTCCTGTGAGGTACCTGGAATGAGCCTTGCAGCCTGCCCTGCCCATGACTGCAGAGCAAGTGCAATATTGGACATTTGCTCCAAAATCCAATAGAAACCCCTTCAAAGCCTGTGGTGTTGTTAGCAATAATAGCACCGTGGTTGCAGCATGCTTTTCACAGCTTCCCATAACCTGAACACGTCCCCTAGATGGGCTTCATGGTATGCTGGACAAAAAAGAATAATTCAAGCACTTCTCAGATCTTGACTTGCTCTGGTACCCACAGTGCTTAAAACCTGCAATCAAAAGAAAAAGATTTAACACGAGCCCTGACAGATATTGCACCAGCAGCTTCTTTTTTAACTTTTCAGGATCTTTCTTGATGGCTTCTGCCTGAGTTTGAGGAAAAACTCTTGTCAGGTTAAGAAAATTGAACCACAATATCACTTTGGGCCTCAAAGGATCCCCTCCCTTAGATACAGGTGAACTGGTACAATCCGGGGGCATGCAGGCCATTACCCTGGTGCAAAACTGTGTTCCCCAGCACAAGTGCATCCCTACGATTACATGCTTTCTCAGTACATGAGTATGGAAGAGACTTGCCCCGAGCTGCCTGGCTGTGAGGGTGTGAAGCCTTGAATGCAGACCAGAAGGTGGTTCCTCCCCATTTTCCGTATTTGCTGATGATCTGCGCTTGCCAGTTTTGCAGTGTCCCAGAGACCTGCAGGCTGGTATGACTTGCTTAAAACACATTGCAGCTGCTGTTGTGTTTGCATTTCAGGTTTGGCCCAGTGCACTCACATTTTGGCTTTGCTACTTTGTCGGGGGGATTCTTGAAATCGATGACTGGGGAGCTCGTCACCCTGTTCGGTTTGTGTGTGGAAGCTGACAGAATAACACAGACATTTACCTCATCATTTTTTGTTTTACTCAAAATGTGTTTTCATTCCTTATCTATTCTGTGTCCATGAGCATTTGAAGTGACTGAGTGGAAGTGGATTTGCTGGTATTATCTCTGGCCTTGTTAACTGTCTCGGACTTTGCTGAGTACAGCCGAGACAGGGCTCTCAGAATACTACCTTCAAGCCACAACAGATAAATGTTAAATTATACTATAAAATAAATATAACAATTATAACATTAATAAGTTAAATAAAATAACGGTAAATAATGTAATTAATATCTATAACTATTATAACTGTAACTATAAATACCAAAATAATATTTATATAAAATAATACAATATAAAAAATAACATGGTCTGACCATTTCTTTGCTGCTTCTGATACATGTCTGCACACAAGCATTTCCCATATGGGAACAGGGCTGGATAAAGTTGCAGTTCAAACTGAGGCCCATTCAATTATATCTTAGTTTTCTAAATCTCCCTGATCTTCTTGTTCTGTTTCCTCCTGGCAGGACAATCGTCCCCCTCCTTCCGTCAATCCTCAAGCCATTTTCCTGATGAGTAGTGTTGTGCTCATCATAACGGGGAATAGGAACAACACCCTTGACCAAACTTACTGGCACAGCCCAGATTCCCTGTCAAGTGCTCACCAGGAGCAGTCGGCTGCATCCCTTGAGGAGCCATCCTAGGCAGATGAAGAAATGTGAACCATGAATAAATTAAAAAATATGTCCTTTAGAATAAATAAGAAAATACAGAAAAATAAATTAATAAAGGAATAAAATGAAGACGGTGATGTTCTCCACAGAGCTCCTGGTGGCTGCCATGGTGGCCGCCCACACTTGACCTGCCCAGGTTTGCAGCAGACTGAGGCAGGGGGCTGGGAGCAAAGGGCACTTTGTGGGTTCGTGGGTGTTCATCGGCATGAACTCCCCGATGGGTCCAGCACTAACCAGCAGAGGGCAATGCCAATATGTATTTTACACATGCTTGAAAGGATGGAGGATTTCTTGCTCCCAAGTGCAGTGGGTGGATGGTGAAGAGAGGATAGCTTCTGGGACATGACCTGACCAGCACTGGCAAAGCCATCTTCTTAACCCAGGTCCTGGCTTCCCCACTCCCCATGGCCGCAGTGTGCAGGGAAGCCCAGCTCTCAGCAAACACAGCTTCCCCTTTCACCCTGGCATGGTGCATTTATGAAAGTGTATGTATGATGGAGCTGTCTGTCCTGCATGTTAGCTGGTTTGTTACAATCCCAGTAAGAAAAGCACTCAGACTCTGCAAAGTATCACTTAAAATGCTATTTATTAGGCTTAATAGTATAAAGAAAGAGAAAATATTATAGATAACCTAACATACCTCCAGATGCTGGCAACCCCAAGTTGTGCAGCATCAAACTGGCCTCCCATCAGGGCACAGCACAGCGTGCACACCCCAACTGTGGAAAGGGATACCCCATTTGGGTCATTCAAGCTATTCTAGGATTGTCTTACAAGAAAACAATATCAATGTTCATCATTTCCCCTGTTCAGACAGGCTGTTCACATGAGAACTTGTTACTGCACTGTTAGATAAAGGCAAGGTCACACAGGTGATGTAATCGTGTTACTGAGTGGGAGCTGCCTGCAGGATCATCCGCTGCAATGACCCAGCTGAGTCTGTGCTGCACTGAGGGAGATGTGCAGCGTGGTACAGCCCTGGAGCCAGCCAGTATGTGTGGATCATGGACTCTTCCTGTCGGGATCACTACAGGCAGTGTCCCCTCTCCCTGGTCTCTGGAGGCATGGTCATCATGTTGGTGCTGGGGTTTACCCCACAGCTTCAGATACAGGCAGCTGAAAAATAAGCCGAGGAAAAATCAAAGCATTTAACAATGTTTTCACCTTTTTGTTTTGCACAACAAAGGGCATTATGTTTCCCTGGTATGCTGGTCCCAGTTTTTAAAAAGCTGGTTTCCCTCCTGACAAAGCAGAAATGCTATCTGTCTGAAAGCCACTCTCTTGATATTTATCTTACATTTCTGCCAATAATCGTATATATACCTATATTTATTTCTATGTCTCTATCTATGACAGGCGAGAAAGCAATTCTGGCATGAATACACTTGTTCACATGCTGAATCCCTATTTGCTTGAATAAAATTCCCTGTCCAGACATCTGTCTACCCATCCATCCAACTACTCATCCATCCACACAAGCAGAAAACCCAATAAAAACATTTGCAGAAAAACAACCAAAAAGGGGTACAGTTGCAACTGTAATAAACTGTAGGTAATAAAGAGTCTTATTTTTAGGGGTTTTTTGACAACCCATCCCTCTCTGATTTATGCTGTACTGCCAGTATATTATGATGGGAAAACTATATGAAGAAAACACATAGTTGTTGGCTGAGTAATTTTAAAAAAACTCTGGTTTAGTGCTGCTGTTTACCTTCTGAAATATTAGGAAACAGTCAGAAAAGATAACTTGAGAGAAATTCTGCTGAAATCTTTCATCTGCTGTGTTTTTTCAAGCAGGTGTATTAAATAACAGGAAGAGAGTTCTGCTTTCTAACAGAAGTCATGCAGGTAAGAAACACGGATGAAGGTTTGATCATGGATAAAAGAATCATCTTTGCACTGCTCGTACAGCTTGGTGGCTATAACTGAAAGCTGCTGAACTTCCCCCAGTACACTGCTGGACCACGTTGGAGAGCCCAGGGTTTGGAACAGAGATGTCTCTGTCCATCAATCTTTCATCGTTGCTGAAATTTGTTGAGTTTTCAAACATCATTATTGAGTTTTTATCCTAGCCCAAGCTTGTAACAATGAAAAAGATGAAACTGTGGGCCAAGTGAGAGAAAAGAGTATCTTGATGACACAATACATCACTCAGAGTTCCTTGGGATATGTGTCATTAGGATTAGGATGGTGCTAGCAAATGTTGGAGGGAATAGCTCTGCAGTAATTTTCAGGTGGATTATCTGGTTAAATCTTCCAGCTGCAACTTCTGTGATGCTTCAGTAGTTAGAAATAGATGCAGGAGAGATCACACGAAATTAAATCTGAGTCTAGTAAGTTAGTATATCTGAGGAGAAACATTTAAATAAGGCTCTGCACATTTACTCCTTCATGTGGTTTTGGCACCACAGGCTAGCAGATCTTATTGTGAAGATATTGTCTTTTCTTTCCAGTTGAGCCACATTTCCTTTTGCTTGACTGGTTGCAAGTTTGGGATAAAATTTGGGATACCCCAAGAACACTGAAACAGTGCCAAATAAATGATGTTGTAATAAAATTGTCCATTTTTGCAGCATCCTTCACCTTCTCCCCTGCCTCCCTGTGTGCCTCATCATTTCTTAGGCTTGCCTCTACCAAAAGCATGACCAAAAAATAATGGCATTACACACCCTGCTCCTCGCCAGGCCTTTGCCCCTTAGCTCCTCCTTGGGCTCGATGGGTTTTGCCCACCCACTTCCCTGCTCTCCCAGCAGATCTACAGCTCTTTCATGCAGCACTGAAAGCTTCTTTCCCTTTGGGTGGTCTCTGCTTCTCCCTTGCATCCAGCAGGACTGGGAGGAAGGGTGTGATAAACAACAAGTGAGAGAGCTTTCAAGCGACAATTTCCTCCTTCATCAGCTCCTTTGAAACCTCTGCTGGGAGGTGTCTTGCCTGGGCCAAGCACAGAAATGTTTGGAGGCATAAGACTCCATAGAAGGGATCTTTCACCTTGTTTAGGCCTAATGTCACAGGGAACGTCCCTACCAAAATCAGCACTGTCCATGCCACAACACAATCCTGAGCATGTGATGCTCCCTTATCCTAACAGTGACCCAGGATGTTTTCTATTATTTATTCCTGGTAAACCAAAGCCACGGAGTTATCGATATCTCCATTATAAGGAAGTGTTTAGATTCCCTCATAATGATACCATCATAAATTTAGAGGTTGTTTGATGTGCTGCGTGAGAGCTGTGAGCATAGCTTCTGCTGGTCCCCAAGGGTTGTGCCCTGCCCTGGGCTGCTGTGGCTTGGATCTTTTCATTACTTGAGGCAGGATGGCTCATCTATAAAAGCTCTGGCACAAATACATATAAGAAGGAAAACAGGAAAACCTGTATGTGGTTAGACTTCAGTGCCTTTACTGTTAACATTATGATTGTAACACATTCAATACATGTACCTTATGTTGCCACTAGAAAGATGTGTTAAAGACTGTGGATGTAATAATTTTACAGGGGATAACAACTTATTCTGGTTGAACCTGGCAGTGGGGAGAAAACAGACATCTTACATTTTGTTCCATGTCCTTCAGCTTCCAATAGCAAGGATGAACACTGGTCAAAGCAGTTGTTTGGGAATTTATGATCAATTGAGGTTATTTGGCCTTGGCCTTAGGTCAGCAGGTCTCTAGGGGGTCATTAATCTCTATGAAATGCTCTGCATTTCTTTTATTGCTGTTTAAATGATGAGTAACTGTGAATTACAAGAGTATCATTGCCATATGTCAAGTGGTTCAAGGTTGGTAAATCTGAACTAAATTAACAGAAGCAAACTGAGCTCTAATTAGAAGTTTGTTCCCATTCACCTGTACCTAGTTGTTTCTGTTGTAGAGCTGGTGGCTGGGCTGAACTGAAAGCTAATATGAAATAAATCTTGCAATACTTTTCAGAAAAAAAGAAAAAATATGCTGGAAAATACAATATACAATTATCTTCTGCAATGCAGTTTATTAAAGAGGGTCTCTAGCCTCTTATATCTGAGATACACTTTATATTGGCAGCATGAGTCTTGGAGGAAGGGTGAGGCATAAAGATAGGGAAAAAACAATGAGAGGAGGAGCATATTTTACATAGTTCTCATCTTCAGCAAAAGAGAAAAAACATGGAATGAAACAGTTTTTTAAGAGATTATGTACTACCAGTAGAAAATAAAACTGTTCTGAGAATTCTTAACATTATGTTAAATTGGCCACAATGGTCAAAGTGATATTTACAACATGATTTAAAGGGAAAAGAAGAACCGATGAGAAAGGGAAGCTGCTACGAGCCACAAGTGCTGTTTACTAAAATGAAAAGTCCAATACACCTCTCAGAAAAAAACTAAGGCAGTACTGTATATGCAAACTGGTTATGGCCCTAAACTGAGAAATTGATATGAAAAGTTTGCCTGAGCTGCTCCTCTGCAGGGTACCTCTTCCTCACATAGGGTTTGTGTGCATGCTGGACAGGACACATGGAGCAATTTTGGCAACTAAGATACCACTGACCTCTGCTGGGAGGAATCAGACAAATTTGTCACGGGCCCTGTGCTGCTCAGCTGTGGTGGAGATCCTTCAGGGCCAGGCATGTGTGAGTGTTATATATGTATATATAAAATATATATGCACACCTATGTGCAGCAGCATTCACCTTCCATGCTTGCTGTCACTGCAATTTCCCAGGTGGCCAAGCTGTGCAAATCAGTAAAATTCATCCCAGTACTTACAAAAAGAAATTTTCTTTGCAGTGAGGAAGACTTAGACCTCCTAAAGAGAAGCATCCCTACCAGCTTCCCGTAGAATATAACATCATGCACATGTAAATGTACACAATTTAAGAATCTTTGGGTTTCTGAGAGTGGAGGGGTGAGGATGTGGTCCTAAAGACCTGGCTTGTAACTGATGTGACTGAAAAGCAAAGGTGATTGTGATGACTGGCACATCTTCCAGGTGGATCCTAATGAACACATTGCAAATGCATCGAGCGTGAGCAATACAGTTTCAGATAAGTGAAAGGTTTAAATTGTTCATGCACAAAATACATGGGGAGGTGAGACAGATTGTGAAAATAAAAGAGCTCAAATAAAGAAGTAGAGAGGAATTATCATCTTCCCCATTTGAGTAGAGCTAACACTGAATCATTTTACAAGTAAAGAAAAAAACCTTTTTTCTTCATGCCATCCAGTGTAGGTATGTCCTGTCCACAGCTCAGAGAAGAAGTCAAGCTGGAAACAATCCATTGGAGAAAGTATTTAGATGGGAAGAGACAGATCTTATAATCTGAATTAATTTGTTCACTTATAATGAGTGTCATGAAATAATTATTGTAGAGCAGAAAACAGATCAGATGACCTTGCAATGGAGTAGCAAAGGAAATTCAAGATACCATACGCAATTTTGTTCAGTAATAGCTCAGGTTGAAAGTGGTACTGGCCATACAATTAACAGCACACAGAACAGGACTACATCTGAGATCTGCTTTGTCCGTGAAGCAAAGTCAGTTTATGATGGAGCAACAAATCATTCAGATTGAAAAAAATATGTAGATGAGCAGGATTTATTCCCTTACTGAAATATTGTAGCAGCATTCCAGCTATCTATCTATTACAGGAATTTATTGTCATAAGGACAGAGGAGGAGTCAGGTGTTAAGATTGGAGATAGCAATGAAAAGACTGATCTTGATTATATTAAAAAAGAAATTACAAGATCTAATGAGACAAGATTTAGCGTGGTTGACGGAGAGAAAAGAGACCAGATTACAAGACAAAGAGAAGAAAATGGAGTTGTCCACAGTGATAGATGATGCAGAAAAGGCCAAAGATCTGGGTTTCATTTTAAAGAACGTGCGTTGGGATGGTGGATAGACATGCAAAAGCAAATGTCAAAGGAATTAAATGCAAAGCTGAAACGGAGAAGATGAGCTGGGTTTGAAGGTTGTCCAGAGAAACAGTATCTGAAACTCTGGGAGAAGGTACAGTTGCCATTAGATAATACACAAGAGGAGAAAACAGATAAATGAGAGGAGAAATCAGGAGGGAGGAAAATGTGCGGAGAAAAGGGATGATGCAGCCACTAAAGGAGGAGAGGAAGAAGCCCTGTGTTTTTTTCTGTTCTAGCCATTCAGATGATCTGGTAATGTCTTCACCTAAGATGTTTCTTAAGTATGGAAACAAACAACAGCAACAAGAAAGGGCCAGAGTATGAAAAAACCCCAACTGGTTGGACTGTATCTCAAAGTGCAGCAGAAGTTAGTCTCATTTTCAGATAGCAAATCATGAAGGCACCAGCTGGGAAACATTACTAATCAGACATGGAGGTACATCCTGCGTTAACTGAAATTTCCATGTGACCTTCAGCTGCACCCTCATGCAAAGCTGTTTGGCATCCTCCAACTGGGAGGTGGCAGAAAAGACAACTGTGGCAAGTCCCACATGAAAAAGGAAAACCACGTCCTTTGTGCTGTACAGTGAGAAAAGGCAGTGGGCTATTTCTGCTTCCTTTGGGCTGTATGGTTTTTTTTAAAGCAGCTCGGCCTTCGACAAGCAAGAGCCAACTGTAGGCTGCCATCTTGGCCATCCCACCTCCAATGGCCATCCAGCTGCTGTAAGCCTCCCACTTCCACCTCTTGGTGGGTAACATGGGTCTATGCTCCAGCAGCAGGATAGGGTCTTTCTCCCAGTTGTCTCATCTAAACACAAACTGCGTTTCAGCATCTTTATTTTTAGTTAATTTTAATTATCCAAGGGAAAAGAAACTCACTTTAATCCTCCCACTGTTTCAGATTCCTACATAAATACTTTGACTCATCCTTTCTGACTTTGAAGGACTTTTAGGCATTGTCACGGAGGCACTTAAAGACTGTCTGTCCTTATGCAGGCCAGACTGTGGTACTTTTTTCCCATGTACATTTTTGTCATACCCCATATTAAAGACATCCTTAGAGAGCTTTGGATGGCCACTGTGGCCTGTCCCAGTGCATGCCCCCAGGGGCTTGTAGGTCCCTGTGAGGGCCCCAAATGAGACAGGAATGGATTTGTTATGTGAGCTTGTCAGAGCGATAACTCAGCCACACAGAAAGTCACTGGAGGAAAGATATTTTGCCAAAAACATAAAGATCTCCCACCAGATTTTGACTTTGTTGAAATACCCGAACTAGTCCCTGCTGTTGGACAGTAATTGTGGAGCAAGGTAATTAGCACAAAGTGCTGGGACCAAAATTTTGGCACAAAGTCTAAGGCTTGTAAGAGCATAAAACCTGATATTACTGTACAGCCAATATTATGCTTATTAATAACAGATACTGCAGAGTTAGCAGGGGGAGGAATACAGGACTAGTGTGGCAAAAGTTGTTTTAGATTTGTTTATCTGATTACCTGGAATAAAGTATGGGTTAAAGTAGAGGGAGCTTTGTACAGGCAGAGCAGGGTAGGTTGTACTCATCAATATTAAAGCAATTACCTATACACATGTAATATCAGTGATTTGTTACAGTGACTGAAATATAAAGTGTGACTATATTGTTATTATGTGCTCATCTTGTCAAATGACTAAGGAAGGACCCTGGATGGTCAAATGCCAAAACCCTCTGTTCAGACTTTGTCTTAGGAGGTAATAGCTCAATCTACCAATCTGATTTAGTGGATTTCAATTTGGAAAGAAGGCAAATCAAAAGTACTTGACTGAGCATCTTCTGAGTTGGCTTGAGGCCCTGCTGATATGAATTAAACTCTAATGAAAACTCAGAAGTTGCAGTTGCAAATTTCTTTGTGATTTAAGTATTTGGGGTAGGATTCAGGTCCATCTTAGATTCCTCTACATAGGGGTCTATGCCACCAGCTCCAGTCATGTGCAGGAGTCGCCTGGTGCCCTGTGGTCCCATGACACCTTCTCAGAGCTGGCAGATATGACACAGCACTTACAGTAAGCCAGGCAGGATATCTTGCACCATTTAAAACAAGGTGTTGACACGACAAATGACTCCATGGGGATGTTTGGACAACTGAAACCCAGTTTCATGTCAGTACAGGCAGAGTTGTCTAATGAGTCACTGAGCTGACCACTTGTGAGAGGGGAGTCTCTGCATCCATCATGTTTAGTGCCATTTGCCCTTGCGTATCCCAAGACTCATTGTCATGTCTTTTAGCTCCATGATGATGTTGAAGAACCTCTAAGTGGCACTAGAGCCCTATGTGTGAGTGACTAAATTGAGCCTTGAATCACCACTGTTGGAAATTTAGACCTCTCACTGACATGGAGACACCCTTGCCTGGTTGTGTTAATGATCCTACCCAAGCTTTGTGTGAGAGTAGGAGAGCACTGATCATGTGTGGACCTGTTGAGAAAGGGGTTTCTCTGCATCCTGAGGTCTGGCAACCTCACACAACAGATCCATGACCAGAAGGTGAGCACCACCAGGCTTGTTTTGGAATGGTTTCATGCCTAAGAGACTTTTGTCCTGACAGTGAAAAGTCTCTGGCAGACCAGGTTTATCCCATGCCTGTTCTAGATGTGGTAGTTTGGAGATGGCTGTGCAATAAGATGTGAAATAAATGCTTGTGAGAAAATGTTTGCCCAACAGTTTCTCTGAGGCTTCTCAGGCTTCCCTTAGCTCAGTCCATGTGGGTGGTACGTGCTCAGGAAAATGGCTGGCTGCATCTGGAGTGCTTGACCATGACTGGCGTGGCTTGCTGTGCTGTGCTCTTTCCATCCCTTGTGACAGGTGATGCACTTTCCTTGTGTAAGGGGGTAGCGTGCACTCATGTGTGGACATTTATATGAGTTCACTCGGCAGCTAGAAAGTCCCAATATATAAGCAAGGTTTGCAGCAACTTTTCAATTCAGGTGTCACTTCATCTGTCAGGTGTGGTATGATCTGGAGCTGCGAGTTTTCCTTCGCATATAGCAATTTTTCAAGTTAATAATCAAGTAATTTATCAAGTACATGATTTCATAATATGTGGAGAATTTAACTGGGTGTAAGTATCTATAGCAAAAGCTTTGCTGAGCTCATTTGGACATTTTGTTTTTGTTGATGCCTGTTTTGCTTGTTTTATACAACTGAGATGTTTTCTTGGGAGGTTAGTGCTTCTTAATCCTGCTTTATAATTTGAATTTGGACGTCTCCAATGCATGTACTTCCAGGGCATGTATATGCATGTACACAAGTGTGGCAAAAGAAAATAAGAAATAGCTGTGAGGCTAATATACAAACGTTTCTAAGAACCAGGGCATTCTCCTTTTAATAAGATCTTATTGATGACTCCCTTTGTTTAGACCACAGACAAATTATTCTCTTGAATTCTTGAGTTTTGGTCCTTGGTAGGTGGGCAGGTCTCTATAAACTGGAACATGCAGAGACATGCTGAATGGGTGAGGCATATGGAGATGTGTCTGACTCCAACCAGACACCACAAATGAAAAAAACATTTTGAACTGTCAACAGAGACCTTAGTTCTGTGCGTGCGTGCGTGCGTGTGTGTATAAATGTGTGTGTGTGTGTATAAATGTGTATGTGTGTGTATATGCTGGGGAGCAAGGGGAGGATTTGAGACCTTACCACACTACCTCTATGGAGAAATCCTTCCAGGCTTCCTCCACCCACCAAACCCAGCGACATCCCCAGATAAGCAGGAACACATCCTGACTTTCCATCCATTAGTTTTTTACTAGGAAATCACTCTTCCTTGTACTGTGGGAAAACAAGATGGTTTATAATAGGAAGAAACACTGAATCTCTGTTTTTCCCGTGGCACCTACAGATTCCTGTACCCTGCTCCTGTTCCCAGTGCAAAAATCCCACACCTTTCTCTGTTCCTTACTATACCAGCATGTTGATAGTCTAGCTGGCAGGACAAATGAATGTTCAGCCTCTGCTGCAACTTTTTGCTCTGTGAGACAGTGAATCTGGGTGTCCCTCATCTCCCTGATACCGTTATAAAACATACATGCCTTTAATATAAAGACCTCTTTCTTAAAACCTTCACCCCTCATTGTCAAATGTGGTCAAAAGTGGCCTGCACTTTCAAAAGTTAGTGCAGGGAAATGACAGGCTGATGACATGGTCATTTAACTTTGTTTTTATAATGAAGCAAAATGAAAACATGACAGCACACACTTACTGGGCTGAGACACCTGGGGACAACCAGAGTTGCTGGTGGTACAGTCAGGGCAGAAAAAACTATCCCCAAAGGGGCTGCTGGGGATCCCATTGATAAATCTCCTGGGTCCTCTTCTTGGAAATTCATGGGATGCAGTTACCAGCTGCAGCAGGTGCTCAGATGCCTCCTTCAGCCCTCTGCATCCTCCGTTAGGTGGGTTCAGACACTGGATCATCTTTTGCAAGAGATTCTAGCTGGGGACCAGTATCCTCAAAATCCTTAGACTGTGAGCAGGTAACAGGAGTCACCTATGAGCAGCTGAGGATTTTTTCTTCAACTCCATTTCCTAACATGCCTCTCCTGCTCCTCCTTCCTCCAGGGTTGTAGTCTGTGGGTAGTGGGATTTGTCTGTGACAACCAGTAATTCATTTTCTTATACATTTAAACTGTATATCTTCCTTGCAGAGTTTCTTTGCATATGGCTGAAAGGACCAGAACAAAATGACCCCAGAAGAGACAGTTAACAGTGCATTTCACCTCACCATTCACTTAAATTTCTGATGAATATTCTTTAATCACTTGGGTGCTTTCTTAGCTATTGGCCTATTAAAAAATCCATCACTAATAAGTTGAAAAATATGTCTTCTCCCTCCAGAAACATGTCAGCATCTCTCACATTGGCTTGACCTGGCGATGGCTGATACAGCTAACCCTAAATTCCCCTGCAGGCAAGGTCACAGGCAAAAACACTGTAACCCTTACAATTGGTTTGTATTTAATGCAGTAACCCTTACACTTGCAGCCACTTTCCCTCATGCCTGACACTCACATTCAGTCCAGTTCTGCTGCTGTTGTTTCAGGAGCTCTGAGATAGCAATGAACTGTCCCCAAAAGGCAGCTGAGAGACCTCAGCTGTGGACACATCCCAGTTTGTTGGGGACTTCCAAGTTGGCAGTCAGGTTTCCCTTTCTGCCATCAGTGGGGAGCTCTAGAGATTTCTGCTGCTCTTTGTGGGCAGTCCTGTGGACTCTGCATCTTGCCTCTGCTAAAAACCCTGAAAGTCTAAGGACAGGACACACACACATACACACACACACACACACACACACGCACATATATATATGTAAAAGAAGTAAAAGAAAGCCATGTCAGGCTAGGGGGTTGTTATGTAAGTAGGAGGTCACGTTATTCATGCTTCTGGCAGCCACTTCTGCTGAAGGACTGATATTGCTCCATTTCCATGTAAGGCAAGGCTAAGGCTATACAGAGCTGGACAGAGTTCCTTAGAAATGAAGCCTGAACATAAAAATCCACCATGTCTCAGTGGTTGCTGTGAAGGCTTCTTGCCCAAGCAGACCAGCAAGGTCTCTGGTCTCACAGCCTTCAGGGAGTTTATCTTTTTGTAAGTGCAAGCAGGTGACAGGGAAACCTGGTCTTTTCAGGATTCTCTCAGCACCCTCGCCCAGATATTTTGGGTCCAAACCCCATAGAACCTGCAGCCATGGATTAGACTGCCAGAGTCAGATCTGAACATTTTTACTGGATAATATCACACTATCTCACCCTCCTGCTGCTGCACAAGACCATTTTTACAGGGTATACCGGGACAGAGTCAGTGTTCACTGAGAGCTTATCTGGGATCATCTTCTGAAAGAAGCAGCTTATAAATCCAAGCCAACACATGATGATGCTCTGTCCCAGGAGACCATGATACTCATCCTCAATAGTCATTCTGAAAGACCTACTGTGCTGGTTTTGGCTGGGATAGAGTTAATTTTCTTCATAGTAGCTGGTATGGGGCTGTGTTTTGAATTTGTGATGAAAACAGCGTTTCATTAATGAAAACGATGTTTTCAGTACTGCTTACACAGCATCAAGACTTTTTCTGCTTCTCACACCACCCCACCAGCAAGTAGGCTGGGCTGCACAAGAAGTTGGGAGCGGATACAGCTGGGACAGCTGACTCCAACTGACCAAAGGGATATCCCAGACCATAGGACGTCATGCTCAGCATATAAAGCTGGGGAAGAAGAAGGAGGGGGGGGACATTCACAGTTATGGCATTTGTCTTCCCAAGTAACGGTTATGTGTGATGGAGCCCTGCTTTCCTGGAGATGGCTGAACACCTGCCTGCCGATGGGAAGTGGTGAATGAATTCCTTGTTTTGCTTTGTTTGCATGTGCAGCTTTTGCTTTACCTATTAAACTGCCTTTATCTCAAACCACAAATTTTCTCACTTTTACCCCATACCCATCCCACTGGGGGTGAGTGAGTGAGTGGCTGTGTGGTACTTAGTGGCCAGCTGAGGTTGAACCACAACACCTACCTTCTCGAAACAGGGCATGAGTTTTGAGTCCTTTCTGTGAAATTCAGTTCTTTTTATCTTTCTGGATGCATTGACATTTCCAAGCCTTGTGCTGTGCAAAGAACTCTGATTGACAGCAACTACCTCTCTTCTTGTCCTTTCTCTGGAGTGCTGGGGACTGGAAACGTAAGAGCTCAGACCTCCACTCTCATATGTCACTGTGCATCAGCATCACCCATCACCATGGAATTACTCTAACATAGTGGGAGCCTCAAGAGCCCAGCAGAACCTCTTGACAGGACTGGGAGATATTTTTAATTGTTTAAGAGCATCACTTTAACAGCCTTAAATCAGTCAGTGCTGGCACAGGACCATATTTGTCCTCAAATCCCAGAGGGCTCTCTCTGCATTTTAATGTGTAGTTTGATTGTATGTGATTTGATGTTAGAGTGTATTTTTAGCTAGAAGACAGGCTTCTTTTGTATTGGCTCAGAAAGGTGAAAGTTTATCATTTAAAGAGCTTGGTGATGTCATCTGTACCTAGGGATTTACTTTTATGAGCTCGCTCTGTCTGCTGCTATGTGATGGCTGCATTTTAAAAACTTGCATGGCTTTATTGAAAAATCATATTTAGAAACACAAAACTGCATGCAGTAGTTATTAGTATGAAGTCTATCTAAATGTCTAAGTGATGGAGCATGATTTGCTTCATTTTTATTCACAGTTCTGCAAGGCTGCTCATATTTTGTATTCAGTTCCACCTGTAGAAATCTGAAGCAGTCATTGACCTCTGTGGAGCTACACTGAGTTTATACGTTGGTGCAACAAGACAAAATTATTCATAGTCTCAGGGCCCTATTTTCAGCTGAAATCCTCCAAACACTGATAAAAGCCTGATCACCGCACTTGCAGGTTAAGAATGAGTATATTACTGTTACAGCTGCTGTTTTAAGTAATGGAGTTGTTCATAGTACTTGTTGCATTTTATTTAGGAGGGTGTTGAAAAGTATGTTTTTCTTCCCTTTGCTCCCCTCTTCCTTTCCTCGGGTCTGTGCCCCCACTCCAATTTTCGGTGCCTGGAGAAGTGACAACTTTAACTGATGCCAGAAGTTAGCACCAAAACACAGTTATAACCATACCCCTAGAACCGGGGAGCATCTTTCAGCATCCATTCCAGTACAAAGATCTTAGTCACCAAGGTAATAATTTTATCAGCATCACCTTTCTGTGATCCTCCTCACTGAGGCCAGGTCCTGACCCTTGGACCTCCCATGCTTTCGGCAGTAGCAGTGAGGAACCGGGGTCTGCCTGGCTGACTCCCCACATTTCTTCTCCTGGTACGGGCCATTTGCTCAGCCTCTGACACCCATTTCTCATCCGGTAGAAATACCAAAGAGAGCTGTCCCACAGGAAAATTCCAGGACTGGTGTCACAAGCTAGTTTATGCTGATAAGTTATCTCTCTAAAAATTTTCTGTATCTGTTTTCTTCCCTAGCTCCCCCTCTCCTCACCACTATTTTTTCCTGTCTTGCATGTTCTTTCTCTTTTCTTCTATTGTCCCCTGCTTCTCTCTCCTCATGTTGTTGCTTTTGTGCACATGCTGGTACAGCAGATGGGAAAGTCCCCCCTTGACCATGTTGATCAGGCTGGTCTTCCCAGAAAGCTGCTCCCTGACAATTAATTTAGAGACCTATTCCTGCTTGAACCCATTTCAGGCTCCTTAAGTTGGTGTGATGACATCCACATCCTCTGATGTCACCTGTAAGCAAAATGTTTCAGTATCTCCTTCAAACTGGGGAGCACTTACTGACCAAATCTTGGTCAGTACTGCTACTCCAGAAGGAAAAAAAGAGATGTAGGTAGATGGGACTATTAAAAAACTAACAGTCATTTATTCTTCTCTGAAGAAATGTCACAAGTAGTGCTGGAGGAAGAAGCTGGAAGCTGGAGGGAGCTTTGTACTGTGGGTCCTCCAGAATCAGACCTGAAACTCACCCCTTTTTACTTTATTATTGACAATGTTATCACCAAAAGTGGGCACATGATAGAGAACTTAAAGCAAAGAACTCCTGCATCATGTCGAAAGGCCTGTGGGAAATGGAAATCAGTAGCAACTTTAGTAGTGCAAAACATGAGACTATGTACTCTTTGAGTATCTCCACATTGCTAGATAAAAGAGAGCCAGGCCAAGGCCAGAAGCTGATTACCTGCTTCTCTGCAAGCCTGTTATTTCACTCCCAACTCCATTTTGGAGGGCTCCAGCTAGTTCTCTCCAGGGCACTTCTACACAACAGCGTGGGTGTGAGCTGGTCCAGGCTGCTTGGCGTCATCTTTATCCAGCAGTGTAGGCATTGCCATAAAGACTACGAAAAAGAGCAGATTCATGACCCTCCTCTGGTGGAAAAAACAAAAGAGGGGGTGGATAGAAGTATGCTAGTTAGCTACGGGGCAAATAGGAGCCCTGGGAGCACCATATAACTATGAAAAAAAATCCAGTATTGTTTGGAGATATATCAGTCTAGTAATTTATCTTTCATCCCAGTAAAGGCAGGAAAATGTGCCATTGTTGATTTTTATTTCACTTAAGCTGAAACAGCATGTACAGTCCTGAACATGCATGTTCAGGAAGATGCACTCAGCCTCAAACGGGTGCGGAGAATACTGACCAGGATGTTCAGGTGACTGGAAACACCGTGCCAAGAGTATGTGACATGTTTAACCTAGCATAAACTAAAACTAAACCAAAAAAGTTTCCCTCCAATAATATATCTGGCAGAAAACCTCCAGATGGAGAAAAACGACTATGCAAAGCACAGGAGAGTGTCAATGCATAAACAAAGCATTCATGACTGCAGTGGAAACTGGAAAATTGTTTCTTGCCATCACCTGGAGAAGGAGTGCCAAAGAAATGTTTTCCTATAGTAGTCTAACTGCTTTTAACATGCCTCTGATCAGTTTGTGTACATGGACATATGGTGATGTTATTGCTATCAAAAGAATGGCACCATTTCCCAGAAGATTTCTTCCAGTGCTGTGTCCCTGCGCTATTCATGAGCGAGACCTGAGAGATTTATGATGGGATTTGTTTTACCCAAGTGTAGATACCTGTAAGGTAGAAAAAAGGACTGAGCTAATCACCCCGAGCTGCCATTAAAGTCAACAGGAGTAACTCATACATCCCCTGCGTTAGGGTGGAACAAGCCAGGGAAATGCTTATCTCTTTCTGCTGATTATGTGGGAACCAAGATTTGCCCAGATTTCTCCATCTGTCTTGCAGGCATCTGAAGCTCAGTGGATCCCATGATGATGTCTCTGATCATCCCACAGTGAGCCAGCACACCCTTCTCAAGATGTAGTCAGAGCAAAGAGTTGTGTTGCCTCTTGTGGGCTGGTTTAGACAAGGGCTCTGCCAAGAAAGTATCGCTGAAGTCACCCATCTGTGATCACCACTGCTCTGTGGCATGACAAGGCAGGGTCTGCCTGTTGGGTCACCTAAACAAAAACAGCAGAAATAGAGCATGCATCACAGTGCTTCCGGAAGAAATTCTCCAAATTACAGCCGAACAGAGATAGCACCACTGGTTTTCTACTACTCAGCTTATTAGGAAACCACAAGTGTCAGAAATACAGAAAACTCTTGAGCCTCCATCTTGCTGGATGACTAACGGAGCAGGTGGACGCATCTTGACTGACGCTAGTGCTGACCTAATATCTGTCCCTTGCAGCTGGTGTTTGCACAGGAAACCCATGCCAGCTGCGGAGTCTTGGCTGGCAGAGCAGCCACCACCAGGCTGCAGGCAGCGCTCAGCAGGCAGCAAACCTGCCAGAGGGTGGGAGAAGGAAGAGTTGACCTTCGCAAGGACAGAGCAAAACCCACCCAGAGGGAGAGAGCCAGCTGGAAGCTCTTGCAATAGAGCACATTGGGGAAATGTCAAGGAACTGAGCTGGTTTCTTACATCTCAAATCTGGGGGAAATGATTTCTGGTTTATTGTGCACTATATTTTATGGGAAGAAACGACACTGTGTTTAATTTACTGGAGTGTTTTCATAAAATATACTGGGGTTTTCTTCACAGCCCTCCTGCTTGGGACACGTCTCCAGCTGAGGCTATCCGAGGTGAACTTCCTGCACCAGAGTTTTATCCCTCACCATAGACAGAGGTACTTGGGATGATTTAAATGCACATCGTCACTATGTGACCTCTTTATATTTCTCTGCACCTTGCACTGTTATGGTTTCTATCCTAGTGTACTTTATGAGATGGATATCTCTGCTCTTTAAAATAGTATCTTGCTGATTGTCACACAGTCCCGCTTCGAACTTTGGACTTTGTCTCCACACCCATCCCATGCAGGTTTATTGCACACCACAGTACAGTACAGAAGGTCTAAATAAGCTGACTAATTTTAATCTGGTTTGGGCCAGGAAAGCATCTGGCCACAGCTCCGTGCACATGATTTTGACTTTCCTACAGTTACGGTCTTCATACTTCTCCCCTAGTCAGACTTACTTTTTTACCTGTCTCCTCCCACAGAAATTTAGATAATTATTAACATCCTTTTCTGTGTTGCTCATTTTCAAGCACTTACTAAATACCCTGCTTGGATTTTGAAAATATAGCATCAGTGCAGTTTGTATCTTATTTTATATTTTTCCACATTTGCTAGAGGCAGCTGGGCAATCCCACAGTGTATGAGCAGAAGTCCCTAGAGCATCAGAACAATCTGACTGTGTTCTGTTACCACCTCTGCTTATGGCACATCTTTTCTGACACAATAAAACTTGATTGCTTCTTATACATTTGTGTATGGGAAGAAGATATAATACTGTCTTCTACTGGAGGAAGATTATATTGGCCTTCAAATCAATTTCAATTTCTCATGAGTCTTCAATATAATTTTATTTCATCTTTATTTTTGGGTATTACATTTTCATCGCTTCATTCTACTTTAGAAATTGGAATTCTCCTGACACCTTCCACAATGATAAATTAGTTGTAATTGGGAACATTGCTCTTGATGGGAGAGAGTGGTTTTAGGTTAAAAGTCCTAAATATTTTAATAGAATCCCTTTACTTTCTTCAGTGTGATGTTGAAGGGTTTGAATTTTTGCTAGATCTCTTTTTTTTCCTCACATAAATGGAAGTGCTCAGGAACCCAGCCAATGTGCAGTGCTTTCCAATGGATCTTGCACAAAATTTCTCAAAATCTAATTAATGTTCGGTCTTGCTGCTTTAATGTTTACTGACAATGCTGCTTTAATGCTTACTCACACTGGTAGTGCATGCGCTGAGCACAGACATTTACATTTTGGAAAGCTTACATGTCCACATTTGGGAACGATGCTTTGTGACAGCTTTCTGCTTTCCTCTGGAGGTGTGAAACCCTCAATAGCACATTTAATCTGATTGACAGCAGATTTGATATTTTTTTAACATACTGTGGTCTCTTAGAAGAATCAAGGGTTCCCACTGGTCTGTACACCATAGAGCAAGAAACATTGTTTTACTATACTAGCATCAGGCCAAAAATCTGTTCTTAATTTCACTGCTGTCAGTAGAGATTTTTGAAATCTTTTCCACATGGTTTTCATGTGTGTGAAAAATAGACAGCTTGTCAAAACTTTAAAAAGACAGCAGGCAGTGTGTCAGAGGTTTTGCCTATCACCTCAGGCCAAAGTAGGAGTCCCGATGAAACTGGAAGTAGAAATTCTCTCATAATAAGGATGTTAAGCAAAATTTAGCATGATGTAGGACAAGAGGTTTGGGGGTTTATTTTTGTATTGTCCCACAGTGAGGAATGGGTTTCACCAGAGCAGGTATAAACTTTGATGCAACACTTAGGAACTCAAGTTTCACTTTCTTGTACTTCAGCTCTGCATTGCAGTTTGGAGGTGGAGTAGGTATGGGTGGCTAGTCCTGACTGTGTTCTTTTTTAAAATTCATTACTGGGATATTAATGGAATAGGGTTATATAAGAGATCAATTCTGAGAAGTTTGGCACTGACTATCAAATATTTATTCATTGACTTCGCAAATTAAAATCTATGGTTATGTATCTAAATATATGAACATATAAAAATAAATGAATGAATAAATGTGAGAGTGTGTATGTGCTTGCATATGTGTATTAATACATATATACATGTGCTTTTTCTTAGTGCGCTACATGACTGAAAACATTTAACTCACTTATGGTTAAGGTATTTTAATTTTCTGTTGCTGCTTTTAATAAGTGGATGTTAAATATAAAATCTAAGACTGATAAATGTGTACTGAGAAATCAGAAATCAGGCTGGGCACTCCGAATGCAAGTATATTATAGCACCATGTGATGGCAATGATAATGCCCGTGACAAGCCAGAAATTAAACATCTTGAAACACACAGAGTATGAAACATGAAGAAAGTTCTTGGTTGTGAGGCAGAGTCCAAACAACTGGGGAATACTCCTCTGTGACTTTTGAGGTTCCTTCCTGGTAGACCGGTTCAAACTAGATGAATTTTTGAAATGAAGATGTTGTCATGACTATCTATTGCTGGCAGAGGTTTCATAAGTTCCTTGCTTTTTGCTGTTTTCTGAGAAAGTCTCTGGCATTATCCTCCTGACTGTTGGTTTCTCTTCACCCCATGACCCTAGTTCCCTATGAAGCATGCAGCTGAGTGTGCCTTAAAGTCAGTATTAGTCACACTTATCTTCAAATTTTCCGTCTGGTTCCCCATGCATTGGGTTGCCAAGGTAAGAAAGGAGTCATGTGCCTGGGGAGGGAGGGTACCCTTGATCCCCCAAGATGCCCAGGAGGTGCAGAAATGACTGCCATCCTTGCTCCTTCTCTTCTGACCAGCCTCTGCCAACATTTCTTGGACCGTCTCCAAAGCCATATCATTCCACTGGCCCTGTCCTTAGATGGGGTATAAACTGTTGGGGTGGAAACAGCAAGGTGTACTGGTTCAAGAGAGGAACATGGAAGAGAGGGTATTTTGGTTTGGGATCTCCCTTTTATAGCTGGGTTTCTTTGCATCGATCTTACTGGTTTGGTTGAATGAGTAGTTGTCTGTGCAGTCTTGTTTTAGAAGATGACTTAAGAGGACATGATTGCCTAAGGGCTTTCATGAAGAGATTCTGTGTTTTTTTAAATGTGATTACTGCTGGCTTATTCAGGGGAAAAAGTCTTACTTGGGGAGTGGTGTTTAGAAAGTCTTGTATAGATGCTGTCTCTCTTTGCCTCAGCATGCTGGTGGCCCTGATATCAGCACAGTTGATGATGGGAGTAGCGTCCACCCAGGGGCATTGTGGTACTACTTGGCTTAAGGCCATGGGAAAACTCTGTGGTGGGTGGTGGCTTTAAGGGCTTGATTTTTGCTCATGGCTTTGGAGAAGCACAAGATGTCTTATGAGAAGCGGCTGAGGGAACTGGGGTTGTTTAGTCTGGAGAAGAGGAGGCTGAGGGGAGACCTCATCGCCCTCTACAACTACCTGAAAGGAGGTTGCAGAGAGCTGGGGATGAGTCTCTTTAACCAAGTAACAAACGATAGGACAAGAGGGAATGGCCTCAAGTTGCACCAGGGAAGGTTTAGACTGGATATTAGGAAGTATTTCTTTACAGAACGGGTTGTTAGGTGTTGGAATGGGCTGCCCAGGGAGGTGGTGGAGTCCCCATCCCTGGAGGTGTTTAAGAGATGGGTTGACATAGCGCTGAGGGATATGGTGTAGTTGAGAACGGTCAGTGTTAGGTTAATGGTTGGACTGGATGATCTACAAGGTCTTTTCCAACCTTGATGATTCTGTGATTCTGTGAATTTGGGGGGAGACAACAATAACACTTCCTGGCTCTTGCCAGTGTGAAGTGCATCAGTAGAATTGGTGTTTGAGGAAAGTCCAGCATTTCCACATTTATCGCCTCCCATAGCACAACCCAAAGAACACCTTATTCTCCCCATTGCCAGGATGCCCATGTCATGTCCTCATGTGTTGTTGAGTTTTGCTGATTTTGAGTCAGGTCTGCAGGATCCCTCCAGAAAGACAGAGCATGCATGATTTAGATCAGATGGTCAGAAAATAGGAAGAGGCAGCATAAACCATGTTGGTAGGCCTTGAGCTCATCTTGCTCCTTGTAATCATGTAGATAGATTCTCCCTGTGAGAGCACGAGCTGCTATTTGATCTGTGATGGCCCTGAAAGTAAATGGTAAAATAAGAGACCCTGGAGAAGGGTCTGTAGGTAGACATCGGCTTCTTTGTCTTTGAGCATTGGCTTGAATATCCCAATGGAGCAACATGTTCTCCTATGCTATCCCCAACTGGGCATCTGCCCATCCACTCTCACACTTCCCAGTTCACCTACATAGCCTGGCTAGCTCAAGTGTAAATCATGAACTAAGTGCCATCAGAAATTTGAAGGGAAAGGAACTGGGAAAAGGCCAATTTTGAATTGTACCTGGTAGTAACAATTCCATGAAAGTGGTATGACAAGACACCCCATGTGGGTGTTCTCCCTTTGTCATGCAGGTTGGTGGCCTGCTGGAGCATGTCCTTCCCACCTGGTCTCTGCACCCAGTTTTCCTTTCCATGTCAACCAGGACACAAAGTTGTGGGAAGGTCTGATGCACAGTCTGGGTTTGTGCTGGTGGGGAGTCAGGTGTTGCTGGAGTGTGCTCAGGGAATAGGAAAGTCCATGAACATAGATGGCCAGAGTGCATGCTCCTACCCAGGTCCACAGACTGCCCAAGTGACTGTGTGCCTGTGAAAGGCTGGTGTAGCAGCACTCAGCTGTGTTCTCCATACACCACCTCCACTTCTGGAGGATCTAGGTGTGCCTGTGCTGCTACTAGCAGCTTTATAAAAGGAATTCTTCATGCTTCCATGTCTTCAATGGTTAAGTTCCATGAGATTCAAAATTAAGAAAAAAAAAAGCCAATGTGAGAGCACTGTTTTTAGAGCATACTCACATTCTTGACCTGGGTTTATATTTTCTTTTTTAGTGGTGAGGGGTCATGAGAGGAGACTGCTCCAGCTGCAGTAATAAAGGCCTTCAGAAGATGTATGATGACTCTTGAACTAGATTATCTTTCTTTCTGGACTGTTTGTCCTCATAGTCACCAAGAAAAAAATGCTAACTTGCAGCATGAAAGCAGTACCTCAGCAAAGCATCCTTAAACAGCCTGAAACACTGGTGAGAGACTAGTTGCAAGGAGAAACCAAGTACAAGCAGGTAGTTCTCTGCCGTGGAGGGCTTTTTAGGCTGGACCTCAGAAGGGGCCTGGAGCTGGCCTGCCAGAGGTTGTCAGGCTCCCTGCCTCCAGAATTGAACGCTGGCAGTAATGCAAGAAACATCTGCACAGGGCGCATATCCCCTTTTCAGGGATTTCCTTCCCCAAAATTTTGTATGTTATGAAACACAGCTCCATTCTGAGTGAATCACCCCAAGTTGCATCTACCAGAAGACATAATATCATCCAACAGTTACCATGTTCAATGTCTCGACATCTGGACACGCAGACAGCAAACGTGACAAGCAAACCTGTCAGCCGTCACTCTGAGCATTCAAGCCCTACATGAGGTGATATGGGTGGTGGACCAAGGTCCAGAGCTTTATTTCCCAGATTCAGAAATAAGGCTCAAATTTTGCTCCTGTGAGCAGGAACGTGACTTGAGCGACCAGGCTTTGGCCCCCGCATTAGGCAGCTTTATCCTTCCAGCTGTAAAATCAAAAGGAGGGGAAGTGGTGGTGGAAAGCCAGCCAGTTTTTCTGAAAGGTGAAAAGGGAATTTGGGACAAAGAAAGTTATTTAATTTCTTTGGCCTCCTTAAGCTGTTGACTGGTGGTCGAACAGATGTAACTACATAACATTAGCTGCATGATATTAAATATATTGCTTGTCTTTGCAGATGTCCGGAAAGATTCCTGTATATACACAGCACTGTGTGAGAGGTACAGGACTGCATAGCCACACAAAGACAGTTTTATCATGTGTCAGGTCATGGTCAGTACTGGCTGGAAAGCTGAAGCACTTCAGATGATACTGGACTCTCTCAGGGAATCTGCGTTTGCACTTCATTTCCGCTGTCTTTCAAAGAGGCTGTCATTTAAACTGCCTCAAATATGATGCAGGAAATCAAAACATTAGTCCAGGGATTGCACTGTTGAAACAGCATCTGACTCCTCCTGACTGTGATTAAACTTGATTATTTTGGATGGATCATATTTCTGCTCCTATCAGAAGCAGAAGGTCATTTCTATCTTGCTTATCACAAAGGACCAAAAGAAGCAGCAACACCCCTAAAACAAGGGGGAAAAGTCTGATGCCTCTCTGCTCCCAGCACAACATGCTGTTGTAGAATAGAGGAATGTGCACCTCAGAAGGAGACACCGAGAGCAAAATGCATACCCCTTTCTCCAGACACTCTGAGGAGCTAAAGCAAAATGTAAGCTAGGGCTACAGGATATATGTTGAGGAAGGCAGAGGATATATCACTGTCATGGCTTGAGCCCAGAGGGCTACTGAGCACCACGCAGCTGTTCACTCATCCCTTCCCCCCTCCCAGTGCTGGGAAGGAAAAAATGAATCAAAAGGCTAAGGAATAGAGATAAGGATAGGGAAGGGTAGCTCAACTATTACGGTCACAGGCAAAAGACAGTTTTGTTAGGGGAAGAAAAAAAAAGACATCACTTCAATTCAAAACACTAAAAACAATGACACTTAACAGACAGAATGGGACAGTGAGAAGTGTGACAGAAAACATCTCCCTCCACCTCTCCCTTATTCCCAGGCTCAGTTTTTTTCCTGATATTTCTACCTCCTTCCCCAGCAGCACAGGGGCAGGGAATGGGGGGTGCAGCCAGTCCTGCTGCTTCTTCCTGCAAAGTGGGGGGAAGCACTCTTCTGCATTCTTCCCCCTGCTCCACATGGTGTCCCTCTCATGGCAGACAGTCCTCCACAAACTTTCTCTGGTGTGAGTCCTCCACATGGGATGCATTCCTCTCGAGATGCTCTGGTGTGGGTCACCTCCACACGTTGCAGTCCCCCCAGTGCCGAACTACAACAGCGGGGACTCTTCTTCTCACAGAGTCCCAGTGGTCCTCCACAGGCCACAGGCAAATCTCTGCTCCTCCAGTGATCTCCAGGGGTGTCAGGGAGGGTGGACCTGCTGTCTCACCACAGGATACAGGGGGGGTCTCTGCTCCGACGCACCTCCTCCCCTTCTTCCTCCTTCCTTCCACTGACCTTGGTGTTCACATAGGTGTTCTTCTCCTAATGCCTCCTCACAAGTCCCCCCAGCCCACTCTCAGGTTCCCCTTAAATACGTTATCACATAGGTATGCCCACCACACTAATTGGCTTGGCCTTGACTAGAGGTGGGTCTGACTTGGAGCCAGGGGAGTTTAGAGAAGCTTCTCACACGGGGTCACTGCTGTAGCCCTGCCCCGGCTACCAAAACCCAGTCACTCAAACCCAGCACAATCAGGAAAAAAACAGGATGCTCATCTGCCCGCTGTGACACCACTCCATCAGGCAAACATAGCCACAAGTGGGCCTGAACCAGGGCTAAAAAGCAAATGCAAAGAGTGGGATTTCCTTGTTCTGAGGGTCAAGTGGTTCAGGCTGCAGCAAGATTACTTCAGAAAATATCTGTTTGTCTCTGGTGTGAAAAATTACCTTTGTCTAGAAATAACAGGGCTTCCCTGAATGACAGGAAAACATGCATAAGAAGTTAGGACATTTGTTGTCTCTTAGGGATACCAGTTATTTAAAGACTTTGTTTCCTGCTCTTATGTCTCCTTCAAGCTCAAAAGTTTAGTATTGCTTTAACTTTCTAGACACGTAGCTATTCTTAGAGTTTTGTCTCCTGGAAAATTGAGGAAACATATCAAAATACTTTTTAAGGGGTAGGTGGTCTCTTGAGGGACCTAGAGGCATTGCTAGTAATTTAACTGTCAGGAGCTTATTTTTCAGAATAAATATGGTGTCTTTTTTTACTACATTTTTTACTATGATACTTCCACAGTGAAGAACACTGGTCTTCAGCTCCGTGAATGGAGACATGCAAGAATACCAAATGCAGATATGGCAGTAAATGGGAAAGTGGCATGTTATGCAAGTGTTGTTAAGGTTGCGTGTGAGGATCTCTAACAAGGATGGTCTTGAATCCTTTTGCAAGTAAATCGTAACTAAAAAAATCTATTACTCTATCTTCACCCCAGATTTTGACTGATATTCCCCACTATTTTGCTGGTGACATGAAGAAGGCAGCACGATGCTCTCCCACCTCCAAAGACATTTCTCTCTTGTGAAATGATGGCCCACTTACAGAAGCTCAATATCTGTTTCTTGGTCTTTCTCCCCCTGTACTCTGAGGATATTCTGTGTTAGTTGTGCAATCAATAAAAAACATATCTTCAGCAACTAGTAAATCTAGTTTATTAAAACACAGGTTTGACAGTTAATTCAATTGCTAACAAAGTCGTAGCATAGTCAATACAAAAAAAAGTGACCTCATAAGTGAGATACATATATCTTCTAGATGCAATATCCAGATGCAATCTGATAATAGGGTGTGTTTGGATGGATACAGACAAAAATACGCTAGTGAGATTAGAGGGTGGCTACGTTTTTCCATTCCCTTGTAGTATTTAAGATGTACAGTATCTTGTCAGAGGCTCCAAGATTGTCACTTGTCCCTGCTTAGGTCTACTCCTGGCAGGGAAAAACCGTGGAAAAAGTTTGCCCCCTTCCTTCCAATTATTTGTCCTCTATCCCAGCCCTGCATAAGCTACCATCTCAATCTCATTCCGATTGCAAACTAGTGGTAATATTCCCTTCTCCTTCAACAGCATGGGACCAAGCACTGCAGGAGTTCATGTGGTCAGTTCTCAGGTATGCCACAGAGTTATTGAAATAAGGATTTGGAGCATGGACTTTAGGGAAGACTTATGATAAAACTCTGTGCTTACATCAAAGGCAGCATAAAGTGACCAAAATAGATTGACTCTGCAATTGAACATAACCCTTAGCTAGTCAAGAAAAATGTGACTTTCCCCGTGATTTGCCAAGTACTTTTCCACCTGACCAGCAATGATTTGTTTTCTGCATATTTCACACAGACCTGAAAATAGCTAGCTGCAGTTATTTTTGTTTGGGAGCAATAACGTTCAGCTTATAGAGTGCTTTCTCCAAATAAGTTTAGAGCACTGAAAAAGTATCTTCACTGACAGAACCATTCTTTTGGGTGGATTTCACAGGGAGGGTAGGCTTTCAGCATTTTTGCTAGTTTTCATATGAGACAGGCTGTTTTCCTGGAAAATATGACAAAACTTTTTGTCTTTTTTTATTAAAAAATGAGGTCATTAAAAACAAAATCTAAACTTAAAAATTCAGGCAGCCATTTGGTGAGATTTTCCAAAGACCACATAGGTGTAGCTTCCCATTGCTTTCTAAAACAACCCTCCTCCTCCTCCCCTGCCTCCTGTTTTTCCTCCTGTTCCTGGCTTAGTGCTTCCCTGTTGCATTGGTGCGTCTTTGATGTCAGGGACAGCTGGAAGTTAATCCTATGAAAAAAGGGACCAGTTTCCCCCTTGGAGCAGGCAGGACGTGAGGGATTAGGGACTCCTTTGGCAGCAGTTTGCTGTCAGACTGGTTTACCTGGAGGAAACCACTCCCTAGCTGCCTGTTTGGATCCCTACATGGGAACTGAGTTGCCTAACCTCAGCTTTCAGAAAAGCACTGGCAACAGTGAGTGTAAAACAAGTGCTACAATGGCCTTGAAGGGGTCAGCACACACGTGGAAAGCTGCAGGGTGCAGCCTAATGCTTCGTGTGCCTGAACCCTGCCCTTGCTACCAGCAGCCATCTTACTCATAGCGCTCTATGCTGATGCGGTTTGGTTGAAATCATTATCTCACTCGACAATCAGTAAAATGTTAAGCAAAATAAGTTGGTGGTCTCCTCAGAGTGGAAAATTTTAAAATGTTAATGTCTTCTGAACAGCCTGAGCCTGTACTGGGTACTGTTTGGCTCTCTGCCTGCTTTGTAAGTAAGTCAGCCTCAGCAGAAAGTATAAGTGATGCTTTACATTTCTGTTATGTTCAGACCTTTGGCCCGTGTTGGCAAAGGGAACTGACAGGGTGCTATGAACCTGTTGAGTATCGCAGCATCTGAACCATGCACCTCTGCACACACAGGGAAATGGAGCACAGAGAGATTCAGACACAAACACTGAGGTGGGTACGTGAGCAGTCTCCCTTCAAGTCACTGGCTGAGTATAGTGAAATTAAATAAATGGGCTCTAGTAGCAAGGTAAATCCCTTTCAATCACTTGCCCTGGGGAGGATGAACACTAGAGGTGTTTTACACTGCCAAATAGAAGAGGACATCATAGAAGGGATCATCAGCTGACCTCTGATCATCTTTCCTCAGTTTTGGCCATCCCCAACAAGTTCTCTTCAAGACACTTTTGCACCAGAGATGCCTGGCACTGAGCAGCATGGCTGCAGGCTGGCTAGTACCACACAGCCTCTAGACCCAGTCTAGATGTCCCTTCGGGTCTGTATATATATAATTTTGCAGTTCTGCATGAGCTACCTGTGGTACAAACTTCTGATTCTCGCTTTGAAATTTTCAGCCGCAAAGTAATAGAGGACAGGATCAAGGCAGCTGTTCATGGCAGCAAGGCAGAGAGCAACCACCAGTGCTTTGTGCACGGGCAGGCTGGCCTGGCTGCAGCTGCTGTGCATCAGGTGGGCAGTTCGCAGTATGTGATATGGCAGGAAACAGAGGAGGAAGAGGATGAGAGTGATGATGATGGTGGACAGTGCCTTCTTGTGACAGACTGCCTTCTTGTGCTGTGGAGTCTTGGACTTGAGCAACGCTTTGATTGCAAAGATGTAGCAGACAATAATTGTGAAAAATGGCAGAATGAAGCCCACGATGAGGACAAAGCTGTTCATCATGAGGAGCCTGTGCGTGCTGGAAGGGTGGAGGTCCAAGCACTTGGCTGGGTTGCTGTACCCAGCGATTTCCTTGCTTAACAGAGGGCTGGAGGCTGCCAGCACGAAGACCCATATGGCTGCGCATGTTATCCTGGCATACTTTATGTTGGTTACTTTCCAGTGTTTGAACGGGTAGACGATGGCTATGAAACGAACCACACTGAGCACAGTGAGAAAATAAATGCTGCAGTACATGTTCACGTACAAGGTGTAAGTCATGATCCTGCAGACGATATCACCAAATATCCAACGTGATCCCAACAGGAAATATGAGGCCCGAAAGGGCAAAGTGCTCACGAACATGAGATCTGAAACAGCCAAGTTCTGCATGTAAATGTTTACTGAGGTCTTCCTCTGTGAAGGCTGGAAGAAAACATAAATGGAGAGGCCATTTCCAACAACACCCAGGCAGAAGATAAAGAGATACATGATGGGATAAATTACTTGCTTGAAGCTGTCAATCGTACAGTTAAAGGAGCTGTTAGTGAAGTTGTTGTCTAGTGCCATCTCGGAAATATTCATAGTCTAGAGCCAGGCTTTCTGTCTTTCTGCCAAAGTAAAAAGAAGTGGTGTGAGTGCTGGGTTACAGGCCAGGCAGGGAGTTCAGATATTCAGGACTGTTTTGCTGGGGGCAGAGATTTCAAGATGCAGAGGGCAGTGGAAAGTAAGGGTTCATTAATGAGTAATTTCTTATGATGTCCCAGTAAATACACATCTCAAGGCATAAAGCCCCAAGTCATCTCTGAACAGTTTCAGTATTACTGGTTGTTGTCTCAACCTATGAAAGTGTTGCCTTTTAAAGTGCTATGTGTGTGTTTTAATGGCAATTCTCTGATCTTCTCTGTACAAAACAAGACAACTTGCTGTCAGCTATTTTATAGCAGGGAAGTTTTGAGTCCCCCGTTACCTACCATGGAAACATCAAAACCTGATCAGAAAAGAAATCACTGTCACTGGTAGGTCTGCATTTCAAATTAGGATGAAAAGCCCAAAGAACTGAAGTTGCCTTTTGGAACTAGTGAAATTCTTCTAGTTTGTTGTTGGCAGCATGTCACTGAACTTTCATGAGCAATACCAGAGGTATATTGATATACATCAGAATGTATAAATTAAGGACATTTTGACCTTAAACACTGCGTAAATACTGTGCTAGTTATGTATGGTTCTTTTTTAACTCTCTCCTCCTTACACAGTATTTCTTCTTCCTTGTAAGTTTCTGATGGCTTTCTATGTCTCTTTTTTGTGGGGCCTTTGCTTCATTTACCACTTTCTCAACCTCTTTTGTGCTCAGCTGCTCTGCATCAGACAGTCATCTACACGCACTGCAGCTTCCAGGACAGCCCACGTTTGCAGCCGTAATGAAAATGGCCTGTGAGAAAATGGACTGTGTTCACAGAGAGTGATATTTTTCCTCCTATGAGGCTATAATTCAATCAAATCAAAGCCACTCATGACTAAAACACTCTAAATAATTTTTTTTTTCTCATTAGGGTCTATTTCCTTGCTGAACTTCTGATTTCTTCTCTCAGCTGACCTGTAGCTAGTAGTATCTTCAAAGGAAGGTTTCACTATTGTTGCTTGTTTAATAGTGGGAGCAATTCCCTCTCTGCATCTGCCAACATATTCTAAAGGTGAGGCATGGAATATTTTAGTGTAAAACCCAGAACTATATGGCATTTCTAGATGCATGAAAAAGAAGCTTTTCATTTGCTCCAGCGAGAGTGATAAAGGGTTGATGGTACATGACTGCATTGTATCTCTTATTCTGGACCTCACTGGCTTCACAGTTTGAAATTAATTTATTTGCACAGGTGGAGTGTCCCTAGGGGGCAAAGTTGACTCGAGGTTTGAGTGCTCTGGACTCCCAGTTACCCAGTGCAGTATTCCAGTGTGCTGTAAACAGGAGCTAATTTGTGAACTCAAGCCATGGTGTGGGAACCTGAGCTATGTTCAGAGCAGCCCATGGTATCTTCAAGGTGGTGTCTCAGAGTTCATGTGGATTCCTTAATATAGCAACCAGATGTGCCCCAGCAGTCATCTTTTATCTGGCTCCACTGCATTGGGGAGCATGGGAAGCATAACCCTCAGGCTGGGCTCCCAAGGAGCAGGACTTACCCCCTCCATCGCAAGATGGGAGTGTGGTGGCCTGGGGAAGGGGAACATTTACTCACACCAACGTCATACCATTCCCTGCAGGGCCTGAAATTATCCCTCCAGAAAATAAAGATAATAATATCTATTGCACTTAGAAACACTGAAGACTGGAAGTGGGCAAATTTGATATTGGGGCTCAGCAAAGCCCCTGACTCATTAAACACGTGCTCCTAAAGGAAATCTCCTCACTTGAGATCCTCTTCCCCTGCAGAGGGGAGAGACAAGGTATACTTCCTAACACAAATCTTTTGCAATCAGACGAGTTTTGAACGGTTTTGATTTTCTGTACAAAGTGACTGATACACAGGTTTTCTGTGTCGGATCAAGGACCAGCTTTTCTCCTGATTGAAGCTGATGTCCCTATTTTCAGGGAAACATTGCAGCCTGAGGTACTGCAAAGGGAGAGTCATTTTGCTATGGCCCAAGCATCCTTGCCTTTAGAAACCCCAAACCACAAGAGAATACCTATGCCTGTTGAAACATTCCTGTTTTGTGGGACACCAAACACTATTCTGTGAAGCCTGTGAGATAGAGGAGCCAAACAAGGATGAAGAACTTAGACTGTGGGCAAATTCAAGGCCCTGCTGAGCACCACGAGTGATGGCTTGTGACCTGACACGATCTGCTGAAGAATGGGATTAGGGCAATGAAAATTCAGTTGATGAAAAGCCCTTGGTCCCTGCACCCTGGAGAGAGCACTACAAGCACAGAGGCTGAGGTATTTTGCTCAGGCTCTTCACATGAGGTTATCTAGCTAACTACCATTAAAACTATTTTGTGCTCCTCATTTCTCCTGCCAGCTAAAGACCCTTAGGAAACCAGATGCACATGTGTAATTGAGAAAACTCAGCATTCATGGGCCTGGCAAGAAATCCAGTAGTCAGACTCCAAGTTATCCAAACAAAACTTACAAGTTGTTATGGGATGTCTAAGAGAAAGAAGCTGGGGACCAGTCATCTGAAAGCTGTTAACTACCATGGTGCCTGCCCCTCAGTCAAGGGCCAGGAATGACCCATGTAATTATCATATGTAGATGCTCCTACTTAACTGTGATGTAGAAAGGAAGGTGCAGTGAAAGATATATTTTGTACAGGTCTATCTCAAGCAACCACAGAGGAGAAGGGGAGAATTTTATCCCTCCTTGAAGCCAAGAGCTGTTCATTAGCCAGCTGTTCATTATCCCCTAGATAAGAGAAAGAATGGTATATGTAAGGACAGGCAATAAACTTTGTTTTCAGCAAGAGCGTTCAGACTGCCTCCTGGGTCAGGAACAAACAGGGTGGGTTTTGGCTGAGAGACTAGACCTATAGAGTGCCCCAGAAGGCTTCAGAAGGGAGATTGGTGGCAAGATCTAACAGCCCTCTGAGAAAAAAGAGGGAGAGAAAGGGACAATCTGAAATGAGAATCTCTCTTAAGTGGTACTGCAAGACTTCTCTGATGGAAACTCCCTAGCAGGAGACATTTTTCTATATATGAGTTTCCCTGATGGAAGCTATCAAGTAGAAGCAGCTGACATGTCCCGAGGTTCTGACAACCACCCTGGCAGAAGAGAGAGAGCACATCAGCTAAACAAGAAAAAAGGAGGCTTTTCTGAAATAACTGCTGCGTAAGCAGATTAGATGTAGAGTTTGGGTGGGTTTTTTTCTTTTCTTTACCTCTGTGAAGTCTCTTAGAAATATTTACAGCTTGATTAGTATGGATTTTATAAATAAAAATGTACCTTTCATTACAAATTATGTCTATTTATTATGAAGAAATATTTTGCCTTTTATCTTAGCCTGGCTTGAGTGTGATTTAAGACAAGGGGATAACAGAAAGACATTCCTTGCCTAAGGTGAATCTAACACCCTTAACAAATGGGTGCAGAAACCAGGTGGGAAACTGATAGAGCAAAAGTGAGAGGAGATTTGTTTAACTTAAGGAGATACTAAACTACTAAAAGTGCTCTAAAACTACCAGATTTTAAGCCTAGGATGCAGCTAGCAGTCTAGTAGCAGAGTGGGGGCTATCCTGTAAACTGCCCAGTATGCAATGTGTATGGCTGCCTCCCCAGGGCAGGTTTTGTGCGTGTGTGTGCAGGGCAAGGGGCTGGGGGTGTGGAAGGACAAGGCTGGCTCTCTCCAGGCAAGAGTGGCTCAGCAGGAGTGGGGCAGGAGCAGGTCTGCCCAGGAAGCAGACCTCATGATATGTCTGTGCAGATTACTTTGGGGTGCAGAAGAGGAACCAGTGGTGGCTGTGGTCATTGAGGTCACCAGGGATGAAGGTAGGATCTTCGGGGCTCAGCTACAAGGCAAGAGAGAAGCTCAGGTCAGAGTTTCAGTGCACGCATGAGGTAGTAGAGAGGAGAAATTTAGGTATGTAAGGTACTGAGGCATCTTTTGGGATAAAGGCAAGCGATACAGAAATGAGAGACTGAACTGTAGCCAGAGAGGAGCCAGGCTGCTGGGACTGCAGAATGAGAGCTTTGCAGAGGAGTATTTAATTAGAAGCAACAGGGGAGCTGATGGGCATGAGAGAGCAAGTGGGCTGGACTGATGAGACCTGAGAGGGCATTGAACTGACATCCAATGCACCTCTGACAAGGCCAGGAGGGAAATAAAGCCCAGCTGCAATAACTAGAGAAGGCAAATCCAACTGCCCGCAAATCAGTTGGCTGTCACATGCTATCTTGAGTGACTGATCAAAAGGAAATCTTACATGTAATTCTGCACCGATGCTCAAAGCCCAAAATGAGACGGGGGAGATGGAGGGCTTGGCTTGAGGCAGCAACCCTAGTACAAGGGGAACCTCAGAGACCTGCTGGAGAGAAAATAATCAATAGAAGACTGTGTTGCCATGCTACCAGCTTTATGGTAATGATAATGTAGGATGCACAGGTGGAGGAGTGGCACTGTTCATGAAGGACTATGTAACTTGCAGCAGCATAAAAATACCATGGCTAAAGAGAAGCGCTACAGAGTTCTTGTAGGCAGACATCTCATACTCTAATAATAAAAATATAGTACTAGGAATGCACTACCGAACTGCTCATGATGATGATGACAGTTGTCAGAAAATGTTAAGTGAGAGCAGGAAGCTGAAAGCAGGTAGCAATAGCAGGAGATTTTGGATGCCTTTACAAAGATGAGATGCTGCAGCCCAATGAGATATAATGTCCCATATGCAACAAATGGCTGATTCCTAGAATAATTAGTTCTGCAGACAAATACACAACACAAGATGTATTCTACATTTGATCTTTAGTGCTGCACAGGTCCTGGTTCAAGAAGGTTTTGATGAAGGGAGCTCTGTAGCAACAATCACAGTAGAGCTACATTTGGCAGTGTTGTGGGACAGAGGAGCAGTCCCAGAAGGAAGAAGCCTACATAATTTTGGGGTCTGTTTAGAAAAACAAACATAAATTTCAACAAAACATGTGTTAGAAGCCTACATTCCAAAAGAAATAGACATTTTAATAAATATTGAGCCAGATGTCTATCAGTAGAATAATTAGCAAGACTATGATAGGGAAAAGATCACCATTTAGAAAGCAGAAGTCTTGTCCAAATAGGGAGATCAGGAAAGCCTGTATTATGACAGATCAAATACAGAGAGAAAACTAAGAGCATTAACAAAAAAAAAAGTGAAAAGCACCTGGTAAAGGATGCTCAGGCTGCCAGTAAGTTTTGTACCACTGAAAGATGAAAGACTACCAGGAAACTGACAGGGTTGCTTGGCGGCAAAAGATCTCTTAGCGACAGCAAGACCATAGCAGAGAAACTCAGTGAGGTCACTCTTCCCCACCAAAGATGTTGGGGTATTTTCACGCCTGATGCAGCAAACAGGTCAAAGGAGCCAGCTCCACTTGAGGGATGTGTGCAGGAAATATTAAACTGACCAGGTAAGTGGGAGGCCAGTAAGTAATCAGGACCAGATGGCATTCATATGAGTATCCCAAAGGATCTCAGATGTGAGACTGACAGCCAAGGCACATAACCCACCATTACAATCAGGCGTTGTGCCAGAGGACTGGCTTGTCTACATGAAGGACTTGAGAGGGCAGCTCGAGTGCCATGAGTCAGTCTCAGTGCTGGGAGCTACTGACCGCTGAGACTGATTTCCACCTCTGGTATGTTGGGGGGGGTCTGTAATAAAGAATGAAGGTGCTGAGCTTGTGGAAACACCAGTCTGCTGAGAAAGAGTCAGCACCTCTTCTGAACAGGGTGATCCTGTCCTACTCACCTGCTGAAGGACTGTGAGGATGATGGATGAAGGGGGCCAGTAGTCATTTTATATGTATATATGGATATGTATTCATTTATACAGTTGCATTTGTCAAAGCCTTTGACAAAGCTTTGCACCAAGGGTTTCTGATGGAACTAAGCTGCCAGAGAGCTGGAAGGCATGTCCTTTTATGGACTGAAAGCTGGCTGAAGGGTAAGAAGCAAAGTGTGGGTCTTAATGAATCAGCAATGGTGTTCTCTAGGATTTGGTACTTGGACCAGATTTATTCAATATCTTTATCAATAACCTGGAGAAGACAGTTATGTGGGTTAGCAGATGCCACGCCGAAAGAGTGGTAGATAAGTGTTAGCGTATTTTAATGTGAAGTGATGCATGCTGAGAAAAATGATCTAAACCTGCATGATACAAACTTGAAACTGGCTGGACAGGGCATTTGGCATTGGCATCACTGACCATTTACTGAAGTAATTTCTGCATTGGCTGCAGCAGCAGAAGCAACCAAAAATGTCAGAAAAATGAAGGGCATCATCAAGAAGGCTATGGAGAACAAAGCATGTTACCACCTTGTATAAAATCTTCATGCATCTGGTCTCTACACCCAAAAAAAAAAGAGATTATGGAGTTAGAGAAGGTGTAGAGAGGGGCAAGTGAAATGATCAAGGAGACAGAGCAAGAACTAAAAAGCCTGAGACTCTTCAGTATGGATAGGAGGAGGCTGAAGAAGGATGTGGTCAAGGTTTAGAGTCACAAAGGTGTTGGATCTTCAAGGTCCTTTCCAACCTAGATGATTCTGTGATTCTGTGATGGTGTGAATGTGCACTGTTATTCACAGGGTTCTGCAGTACTGGGACTTGGAGTGCTCAGCAGAATTTTTGGGAGTCTTCTTTCAAACAGATAAAAGAGAGTTCTCCTCCATGCAGCGAGGAGTGGGCAGTGCTGGGAGCTTGCTGCCACATCAGGCAGTGCAGGCAGGTGGCTCAACAGTGTCAAAACAGGATTGAACAAATGCGAGGACAATAAATGGGAAACAAAAGACTGGACAGGGATGTAATCCCCAGTGCTCATGGACAGCAGTCAGGAAGCTGGGGAAAGCCCTTTGGAAGGTGATCAGGCTCTCATGTTGTGTCTAACCAGCGTCTCCTGTTGCCATCATCAGAGACTGAATACTGGGCTAGATGGACATTGTTCTGAGCTGTCAGCACACTTCTTACAGTCACAATTTGCTTCTAGTTCCTGGCAGTGTAACAACCACAGTTGACTTCACTGTGTTACCCCTAATTCCTCCTGGGAAGTGAGACCAAAGCCTGGTTTGATATTAATACAGAGATTCCACCCTGTATGTCAAAAAGCTATTACTGGGAAAGTGGCAACAGTCAGCAGCCCTGGGCTACCCTCAGATCTAGTGGAGGGCAGTCAATCAAGTCATCCAGCAGCTCAGCAGACAATGGGATCGATTTCTATGCCATGCGTGGACAGAAGGACAGGTTCCTTTTGAAGAGGTGTGGTAGAGAGGTGCTGCTGCTAAAGGTGTAAATATGAAACCTCCACTGTCTCTAAAGGTGTAAATATGAAACTCTCCATTTCCAAACTTGGACCTGCTGCTCTGAAACACTGCATTCACTATAACATGAGGAATTACCAAAGAACCTATTTTTAATAAGGTCTTCTGCAAATGCAAAGTTAAATAGGGAAATCAGGCTGTTCATGCAAAATACAGTTCTTTGCTATGTTAAGTGATAAAAATATAAATCCTCTTGTATGCCAGGAAAAAGACATGCTCTCTGCATCTATCACAATAACTCTCTGTCTTAAGAAGACCTCAGACACCACCATCTCATGTCATTAGCCAAATAGGAAGCCAGTTATGATATCGCTGCTATACAGGAGACCACTTGCATTTGCCACTGAGCTTCCAAGAAAAACAGAAGTTCTCATGTTTTTTTAAAGTTCCCACTGGCTTTCTTTCTAGCATTCACTTTGTGTTTTAAGAGCAGCATTGCCAAGAGTAAATGTAACAAAATATAATATTTAGAATTAACACTAAATTTAGCAAAACTGGCATTTTATTAACCTTTCTATATGCACAATAATGAAAAAAAAGTCTGACATTTAACACCTTTTATTTTAAAAGTTTCCCATAAACCTAATATATATTTTTCATTTAGTTAAAAAATGAGATTCACTTAATCAGATCCACAATTTGATATCTTCCATCTGGCAAACTTTCCTAGTTACATAAATCCACCCTTTTTTCTGCCAAAAATATTCTCAAGACCAGCTTTGTCATAGACAGGTTTAGTCAATGATCACAGCTTCTGGCAAATAAAAAGCTTACTGCCAGTAATAAGAAATATAAGTAGTTTGTATTTTAATCATTGCAACCATTTTTATCTACATCAGAAAAAGCAGACAAATCTTGTCCTACCTCAGCTCTTGTGTCTTCTGGTGTGTTCAGTATTTCCTTCTTCTTCTTGCTGTCGCTCACAACTTTCAGTTTTGTTAGTGGAATGGAAAAGCACAAAAACTTGACACAAAACCCAAGTGTTATTTATGCAGAAGTCACAGAAAAGCAATGAGCAGTAGGAAAGGGAAGTAAATCCTGATTAAAAGATCTTACATCTTGTTAAGAGAGAAATGTTCTCAGCTCAAGGAGTGGTGCTAGCAATCACATGGCAATCTTTCATAATTTTCACCCAATGAAAGAGGCTCTGCAGCTACGTGGCATGTTGGGAAGCTTTCTGGATTCCTGTATTTGGGCCCACACTTCTATATATGTGCTTTCAGTAATCAGAATTCCTCAAAATATTAGCGGAGATCCCTGAATAAGCTTCACATGGATCGTTAGAGATGTAGTTCTGGGAATTATGGAGAGAACACATGCTGGGGTCATTTCCCAGGCTTTTCATGCAGAAATCACAGGAAAAACAAAATTGTAAGCAGGCTGCTAGGAATTGGTGCATCATCTCGTTCACCTCATAGTTCAAGGCTGACTTTACAGAGCTGAGGGACTAATTTTCCTTTCATTTTGATAGGAACAGAATACACAGCTCTGTTAGGCCATGAGCAAGCGGCTGCAGTGAATACTTTACTCCCCCTTAACGTTTAACCACTTCTCAGTGGAGCAATGTTGACTGCACAGATGGGTGTTCTGAGCAGTTGTGAAATAGGTATCTACATACTATAGGTATAACAGCTGGTTATTCCTCTTCTATGCTGTCAGCACATGCAGGTGGCCCAGACACATTCAAGTGCTTCCTGGCTGCTGTGTTGTATTTCATATCAGCAGCAGGTTAGGAGCCCACACATGGCTGCTTACCACAGCTCAGTGGATGGGGACTCTCCCAAAAAACCTTCCCACCACCCACATTTATAGTTGTCTATGCCCAAAAGTGCTCCAGATAATGATTGTAATCTCTCCTCCATTGCCCACTTGTGCTTGATTCTCATTTATTGCTCTTCACTCTGGTTGTACACATGGACTTGACAACAGGCAAAACAGTCCTCTGGGCATGCTCCCCATACAGGCTTATGATGGCAACATGCGGTGGCTGCAAAGAATCGTGTCATCAGAGCTCACAGATCCCTATGCCCATGGAGGAGGTATGTACAGCTTGCAAGCAGCTCTGTGGGTGGTTTTTTTAGCATGGTGCTAAAAAAAGACATAGAAAATCAGCTTAGCTAGGAACTAGTCTAACACCTTCGGTCTCCGGGATAAGCACAAAATCCATGAGTGGTGTTTTTGAACATTTGCCTACATTTGCATTCATAGAGCAAAGTAAGCTTAAAAAGCTCCCCAGTAGAGATCCGTGTCAAGTGAATTTTCAAGGTGCAGTGTGACGGTGAATTAGGACCCTCCTGAGACACTGGTGCCTAACTTAGACTTTGCCACCTCTTGTGGCACCTAAGTCCATGGATAGCTGTGGATGCACTTTGGTTACCATCCCAGCTGTTTCCCTATCTGCCAAGGTCTGCCTGCAGAGTGTCTTGTGTGCACTCCCGAACCCTGTTCGGTCATTGTGGCAGGTACTGTAGATACCTGAAACAGAAGATCTCTGCTCACCCAGCACATACGGACTGAAGCAGGGTAGAAATGACCCCATGAGCAGCTTGGTGGGCAGATTTCAGGGCAGAGCCCTTTAGGAGGGAGTGGTGACCTTTGGGAGCTTCCCTTTGGGAGGAAGCACAGGGTGCAACTATTTTAGCCAGCGAGGCCATGGGCAGAGGACAGCTATGGCCTTGGCATTTGCTCAGGAGATGCCCCAGTAACTCGGACTGCATCTTATCTGCAACTGGCAGAGACTAATTTAGGCATTGCAGTAGCAGTCTGATGACATCTCCATCACATGACATGCGGTGATAATCACTCTGGAACTGATAGGCAGGCTGTTCTCAGTTACACAAGGTCAGAGACCGAAACATGCAGAAAAGTTAGACATTGATCACATTTTGTTTTTCTGAGAACATCTCTTTCACCTTATGATATGGTTATCTTCATTGCCTAGATAGTTTCCCACATTCATCTTCTTAAACACCTTGCTTTTTGGAGAGTAGTTTCCTCCTTTTCATAAAGTAATTCTGTATTTTACTTTTAGTCTGGCTTTGAATAAATGAGGTTGGCTGCCAACTCACCCTGCATCTGATGAGCTAGATCCGGAGTGACTGCTTGGGATTTTTTAGAAACAGTAACTGGATGACTCAGCTTCCGAGGGGAGTTTATTACATTTCTTACTAATAAAAACTTCAGTAATTCTAGAGAAGACATCTCAGAATATCATGAAGAATCAAAGACTTTCATCACAAGATGCTGCATGTATATCACATATTCAACAGTTAAGAGCCTAGATTATTTCTGAATTTTGAGTCCCATAAAATGCATAGATGATCGAGGACACAGCAGAGTGCAAACCACCCCTCTGGGCTGCAGCTACTCTCCGTCCTGACTTTCTGTTCCCTTTTGCATTTCTGCCTCCATTACAGCTGTTTCAAGACAGAAGAGCAGGAGGGGTTGACTCATCCTTTTCCTTCCCCTTCCTCACAAACCCACCTGTGCAGGGGCACAGCCCACCGAAGGAGGGCTTCAGCCCACGGCAGCAAGCAAAGCCACCATTTCAGGTTCCAAATGCATGAAGAAGCCAAACTTCAGACCTCAAATAAGCACTCCAGGCCAGATAGAAGCAAAAATTTGGACTCTCCTTCCCCTATTCAGAATTTCCTACAGGTTCATTCAAGTGTCCTTATGATCTGAGCACTACCTGGTAGGAGTGCCAGTCAAGGAGCCTATCTCCCACACTCCTTGTACAGGGCACCTTGGACATCCCAAACACACATCATGCTATTATGTGCTCCACAGGGCTACTCCTCCCCACACAGCAGTACTGTGTCACTCTAAAGTCAGGTGAGCTTCTGTCTGAGGATGTTCCATTGTCTGGTGCATCCCTCCATCACTGCAGTCTCATTGGGCAGGTTGTTGTCTGCTTCGCACCTCAGCAGAGGAGGCTGAGAGCTGCCTGAAACCCACCCAGGTCTTGATGCATGTGCACATCCCAACAGACTCATGCAAGCTCATCAGCTCATGGGACATGGATGCATTTGCACACCAGCTCGGGTAGCTCGGCAGCCTTACAGCCACGGGGACCGTGCATGGGAGACATGTAATCCCCAGCACTAGGGGAGCTGGGTTGAGACATCAAATGTCCTAGGCAAGCCAGATGAATGAGTCTGCATATTTTTCCTCTTGTTCAGTCAATGTCTTGCTGTCTGCAGGCATGAGCTTCCAGTGGCAGAATTTCACTTTTTTCATGCCAAGAGATTTTTGGTAAAAATGGATCTGTCAAACAAACAGAAGGGATTACCTCCATTGAAGATTTCAGCACTGCATGTCTTCAGCATGGCAGCTTAGCCTACTAACACATATCTATTTCCAGAGACTAAAATTACAAAGCCTACATTCATTTCAGTGCAATCCAGAAAAAACAGCATCCAATGTTAGCAGCTCATCTGCTGTCAGCCATAAGGCTGGATAGATGGGAAGATGAAAGTGACTGCTGCATGAAGAAAGGGGAAGAAGTAGGGACAATTTTAACAGAAATTATTCAGAAAGGAAAAGCACAGAAGGTTTTCAAGATGGTTTTTTTGCAACATTAGTAATGACATCTTTTTTAATTGCCTGTGATCCTTTCTTAATTGTTTGCTGTTCCTCATTAATAGACTGATGAGGGCAGAGGAACATTAATACATAGCTGGAATGGAAAAAGATGTCTAATGTTGTCTTTATGTAAAATAAACTGTTCTTTTTAAAGTATGAAGTACTAAAACTGGAAATGTTTTTTGCCAGGCCCTTCAAAGGTGGCTGTGGGCCTTGGGAAGAATTGATTGTCTCCAAAAGCTGTGGAGCCAATGGCAGCTGGGAGCATTAATGCTCTTCCTCGAGAACAATCGATCCAATCCTCAACTCTGAAAAGACTGAACCAGAGCAGGACAAAACACCAAACACTTTCTAAGGCCTTCATCTAAAGCCTATTGAAGTCATTGGAAAGAATAGTGCCTTTTTGGATTAAAACCTAAATAAGACAGCCTCAGAAACTCTGACTGGAAAAAAATAACCTTTTTTTTTCTCTTCAACTAGCTAAACGAATTTCAGATCTAACATGTGCAAGATTGTCAGTGTGCCAGGTATCTCCTATCTTCTCTGTGTAGCATACCTTTCAAAATATATCTCTCTCTACTTCTGCAGCCATTTCTCTACCTAGCACTAACCACCATGATGCTGAAGTGACTTTCTGCTTGCGTTATGCATTTTGAATAATTGCACAGTCTGCAATTGCAACCTTTATTATTTCTGGTTTGTCTGTTAGACATTACAGCATTGCAAATTGATGGGATTATGAAAATGCAGAGTCTGAAGGATTTGGCAACAAATCTAATTATCTCTGTCTTAAGATCTGGTCTCCTAAAGACTTGTCATTTGTATATGTTGGCATATGTATGCAATTCTACAGTTCCCTGTGCACACAGAGCTGTGTTTTGGACTGTGTTTACCCCATATTGAACATCCTGCAAATCCCGTGTTATTCTGCTGAACTGTCCCTTCATACAAATATAGAAACTTGAAGCAACACAAGTTTCCTTTCTTCTCTCTTTGCTGACTCTTTTATAATATCCCTGACCCAAAGCTGGATAAAAACCAACAACAATGTTCCAAAATCAGAATGATGAGATTTAGGTGCTCTGCATCTTATATTTTATAGCTAAACACGTAAGATACAATCTGCAAGTCCTCTCACACAAACTCCAACTATCACAAAATCTACTTTCTTATCAATGTAATCATTGCTATTACTTAGCAAAAACATTATCACAATGTGCCTTGCTGCAGCTTCATTCCCCAACCCCAGCATCTTCATCCAGTTCTCTTCTTTTTTACTGTAGTCCCTTTGCTTTCTTATCCAATGCATTTCCAGTGCTATTTCATGCTCTCTTTGTATGTGAGGGGGGTATGTGTGTATGTCCATAAACAACAGGTATGTTGCAGCTGCATGTATGCATTTATATGCAAGCAGTCACAGAAGTGCATTCAGATGGTAGCACTTACAGAGAATCCATTTGTGTCCATGTGTATTTGTAATATAAATGCATATGTCCATACACATCCTTGGTAAAAAGGTTGAATTCAAGCGTCAAGGCTAAATTGTGTTGGCCAGAATTTAGGGAGCCATGGGAAGAAGTGTGGGACATGAGTCCCCCACTCTCTTCATCTGAGGCTGATGGCTTTCATCTGCTGGAAGTCCCTCTCCCTGGAGCATGTGGGAGATTCTTTCTCCAGGCGCTGGCCGCAGCTGACACAAAAAATAAGTTTCAATTTTCATCCTCGGTCTGGATTTTAACGATGTTTCTTCAGATAAAACTCAGGTGGGGTTATATCTCAGTGGCCACGTTTTCTATTCTGTTGGCTCTGGGAAATGCTTTAGTGTATTGTATGCTGTTTGATACTTTTTAAACTGTATTTTAAAATATCATATAGTCTATATATGTGATTTTGAAGAAGATGGTAACATGATCTTTTGTACCAGTTTTTTACTCAGAATTTTAGGAAAATCTCTAAGCGTCTATGATGGGTCATAAATATGTTGTAAAAAATGTCCATTATAAATGAAATTTCCAGCCTTGAAAATTACTTGGGTTACATATTTCTTTTGTAATTAGTTTGCAAACAGTGTCCCCTTCCCATAAAAATGAGAATTAATTTAAGCTCATCTTTGTCAGAGACTACATGCTTTTGTTACATGACTTAGTGAAATCCTCTTTACTGGCATATACTGAAAACAAGACTGTCTGAGCAGGGCTGGACGTGGTGGTGACAAGGGTGGGAGAGGGAGGGTGAAGTTCTGCAGCAGCGGGTTCCTCCACCATTACAGGGCAGGGCTCATTTGGTGATAAGGGGAGTCTGTCACCCACACATCCCACCCTGCTGTGCACTGGGAAGCCGCTGTGCTGAGCTGTTTAGTGCAATCTTTGCCCTCTACCTTAGATGTCTAAGTATGAACTCTGTGTTTCTTTGCAGAAAACAAGGGAAGCCCAGGGTGTGCTCTCACCCCACACATGCCTGAGTACCAAGTCCAGGGGCATCTCAGCACCCATCTTTGTGGTTGATTGTCACCAGATGACCTCATTCACCACCACAACTAGTGCTTGGGACCAGACTGGAAAGGTCTGAGCAGCCTGACACGGGCTGGCTACACAAGCTGTTGACTGTCAGTCAAGCTTGCATGGGGTTTTACAGCAAAACCAGGAGATAACTCACTCCATGTTGATTAAACTGCCTCATGTTTTGCTTTCAGAGTCCTCAGTGCAATGAGGACAAGCGGGGCAGAGGCTAACTGGTCTTTTGCTGCAGGAAGAAAATAAAGAGAAATACACAATTATATTCAGTTTTGTTTGGCAGAGATGTTTCTTCCACTTTGTTGTTGTTGCTACAAGACCAAAGCTGTAATTCTCCTGAAATCCGGCACATGCCACCAGAGAAGAATTAGCACAATGGTTTTACTTTTATGTAACGTTCCCAATATCCAGCAACTAAGCATGTTAGAAGAGAATAAACAAAATGAAGTAAGCTGTTTGTTCAGCATGTTCCAACACCCGTCCATCTGCCTTCCTTTGTACTTGCAGTCCCTCAGCCACAACTTTTCTTATCCACTACTGTCAAAAATATGACTCATTTTTCACATAATAGACTGGGGGAAAAGTAGAGAAGTTTTTATACATAACAAAGCTTTCTCTTGCCCAGGATCTCCTGCATCAGCTCTTATTTTACTTCTCGTTAAAAAGAATGACACAATCAAAATGTACTTTTTCCAGCCCTAGTTAGCTGCAGTAGGACTCACTCTCTATGCCCCAGTTAGCTCTGCTTGACTCTTCACCAAACCAGGCAAATGAAGCTTTTGTATAGCTAATTTTAGGAGAAGGAATTTGTCAAATTCCCAGGTCACAAGGGGACTAAGTGTTATCCAATTAATACAATGAGTGAATTTGGAGAATGGAAGGAGAACCCCTCCCCTCTACCCAGACATCTTATAAGCTCAGCTAACATGCTTTCATGGCTGCAAAGTAGAAGCCCCTCCAAAGTTGAGATACTGGCCAAAACACCTCCGTCAGGTTTTGAATTTGTGTTGTGCCACCATAAAAAACGTATCTCCAAGCAGATGAAGTGGTTCCCATGGGAAGGGTCTGTGTAGTCTGCCCTACTGGTGACATCTTCAGTAACCATCCGTTTTCCATGGCGCCATGTTGTACTCTGCTAACAACCAGACTAATACTGGGTTCCCAGGTTAAGGCTGTGTTTGCCTCGCACATTGCTCCCCACTCTTCCTTTCCACATGCTAGACTGGTTTTAACAATGCCTCACCTGGCTGATGGGCAAGAGGCAAAACACACAGCAGGCCATCAGCAGATTTCCAATTCAGATGAAATCTCACAGCTTTTTTCACACAAATCTCGTGCTTTCCCACAATGAGACCCTCGTATGCATCAGGCAAGCATTGCTGCTGCAGGAATCTCTAGTGTGTTAGACTGATTTCCCTACCATGAGAACATCACTTGCCAAGCAGATGGGGGGAGAGATCCAGCAAACCCAGTGGTCCCCTCCCAAGTCTGCTGTAACCCCTGACCCACACGTGTGGTATGTGTGTGGCATTGTGCTGGGGCTCTTACAAGTGTAAATGATTCTTAGTCAGCTGGAGGATGCCTCTGACCAGCAAACTGATCTTTTGCATTTCTCAGTGCTGAGAAATGTAATTTTTTTTAGTTGCCACAATCTCCAGTACCCATGCACAGGACAGGAGTGGAACTGAGGCGCATTGCATCTGTTTGAAATGCTCAAACTTTGCCAGATTATTTTGTGATACTAAAGGTATTATAAAAAGTCACAAGCTTACGCAAAGAGGAAACAAGATAAAGTTAATATGGTTTAAAATCAAGGCAACTAGTTACCTTTTGGATCTTAACATGACTTGATAGAACTACATGATGCAGTCTCTAAAACACATCACTCCAAGGAAAGCTCCAAAGAACATCACCTTTAATAAGTTTTTTGTACTTTATTTTCTCTGTTCTACACTTTAATTTCCTAGGCATTTCTTAACTCTAGGATTTCTTAACAGTAGGATAGTAAGTATATATCCCATGAGCTAACTAAATGACTTCTAGCAAATTTGTATCAGCACTTATATTGTTATAATTTAAACCTTTCATTTCACCACTAATCAAAGGCAACTCTAGCAAATAACCCAAATGTCCTAATTTAATAGTATCATGTCTTACTTTCATTTTTAATAATCAAGCATGGTCACTATAACCTCTGTAGGTAATAGAGTAGTTTCTACATATCAGTATAGCAGCGCCATTACCTTTTGTCAAGCAAACTTCCTAGGTCTAAGTATTCTCTGCTTGCATCTCTGCAAAGCTTAAACACTTCAGTAGGGTCAGCAGCAATATGTACAATATTGTCCAGATACATTCCTAGAAACTTCTGCTTCCCTTTGACCTGAAAATCTCTGCTAGTGTAAGCAAACTGGCTGTGGGAAATGCAAGCTCCCACTTTAGGGACCTTTTCTGGTTTTCATTTTTCATCTCCCTAGTGCACAGATCCATCACTTGTACTGCTGCAACATACTAGAACTGGAATTGCGAGACTAAAAGTGCTAAAATTATCCAAAAGCTGAAAGCACAATTTTACTATGTCAAGAGTTTGTAAACGGGCAATAGAGGCTCTTTTCTGTTTGATATGGCAAATTGTAGTAGAGCTGACACAATATTTTAAAGTGAAAGCTTCTTTTGTGTTATCGTAAGAAATCAGCCACTGCTAGGATTCACATCTATAAAGATACAATCCAAATTATGTTTGACTGTTTCTCAAGATACAATATACAATGTTTGCAGGCCATAGCCATAGAAACACAAATATTTTGCTTCCCTTTATGCAACTATTCAATGGAAGGAAAAAAAAAATGGAACCAGTGATGAAGAGCTGGCCAATATGTATCAACACACTGTTGGGTGACCATCAGGCCATGCCTGTGTTCACCAGCAACATGAGAGACCATAGCTAGAAAGCAGTGACTGCCTTGGTAGTGCACAATGGTATCCTTATTTAAATTATGCACAATGATAAGCTATACAATAAGAATTAGACTTGCATCTCAGTCATTTGTGTGTGCCTGGGAAAAAGGTCTTTCTGGTGTCAGAGATGAAAATATAAGAGCTGATGTATCCAATACACTGCTGTCATTGGTCTGTTTAGAAAAAAAGGAGAAAGAAAAAAGCTTTATCCTGAAGGCCAGGTTTTGGAAGATCAGACCTACAGATGTCCTCACACATTCTCACACGTCACACACATCATTGCAAGAGAAAATCAGATGCCAAAAAAGGCCACACAAAATCAGTCAAAATGTTCACTTTGCCTGGCACCCTGCCTGTGACAGGGTCCAATCAAGGATGCCTGTGCAGCAGTTCAATAAAAAGTCACATATGTAGTGATGCTTCCCCAGAACAGTCTTTCAGCTGTCAACAATTCTTGCCTAAGGATTTGCTGCGGGAGAATTGCCTGGAGATTTAATAAACCTTGATGGGTTTTCTTTCAATGAATTCGCCCATGTCAACATTTGGCAACCTCATCTTGCACAGAAGAAATCCCTTGGCAGAAGTACGTATCATGGAAAATATTTGCTGCAGAATTAGATTGTGTACAGTAGACATACATACATATGTACATTAGAACTACCTTCATGAAAATTACACCCTTTCATGTTTTTTGAACCTGCTGCCTGCTAGGTTTCTTTGGTACTCCTTACTTGTATTGAAAAAGAGCAGGAAAAATTTGTTTCTTCCTACATATGAAGAAAAGGTGGACTGATTCAGAAGGAGGATCTACCTAGGCCAGCATCTTATCTCCAACAGGGGCTGACAACAAAGTATGGGAAGGCAAACTTACATGGTACTTCCCCTTAGTATTCTCCCACCTCGTAACTATTTTTAGCAGAGAGGATTTGTTTTGTTTATTCTGAATCTGGCTCCCACTGACTTTGTTTGATGGCCCTTCGATTCTGTACAGAAAAAGGTGGTGCATTTGGAAGACAACAGCTTTCTGGTGTTACCATAGGTGAAAGGTTTCTTTTGATCGTCAAACTCAATCCAAGTAGAGTCTACATGTATTAACACTTTCCAGGCCATGTGTGGTTTTGTAGACCTTTGCCACATCCCCGTGTCATCTCTGGCAGGCTGAAGAGTCCAAGACTACACACTCATTCTGTTTATGGAAGCTGGGTTGTGCACCTTGGTCATTTTTAACCATAAGCCTTATCTGAGTCAATACCCACTGAGCAGGAGAGCTCGATGTTGCACAGAATCTTAAAAACACTGGTGTATTATAGATTTACATGGTGGTATAGCAACATGGGTTTTTGTCAGCTCCTGAACTCTAAGCTGAGGTCTTCATACAACGAGATCTCATTTTTGAGAGGCAGCTGTCAGCTCAGCGCCCCCCATTTTATTTATAAAGGTAAAACTGCTGGACAAGGAGGCTTCTGATGTGCATCATTTTGCATCTGTCTACTAAATTCCAGGTGTCATTTAATTGCTGTTATTCATACTCACATGGTGCTTTTGCAGTTCTTCAAAGTCAACCCTCATCTTTGCTATTCTGCAGAATTACAAAATATTCTGCATATCATCCTCAAATTTTATCTCCTCACTTTTTACCTTCTTTTCTAGATTATTTAATTTTGTGGAACAATAAAGTCCCAGCAGAGACCACTGAAACACACTTGTAGCAACTTCTTTTCACTCTAAAAATTGATAATTTTCTTCTACCCTCTCTCTCCTGATTATTCACACAAGGATCTTCCCTTCTATCCAATAGCTGCTCAATCGCTTTAAAGGTCCCTTTAGATTTAGATTCTTTAATATGTTTTGAACATCACTAGGTATGCTGAATCCAGATTTCCTTTATTCACATGATTTTTCATTCAGAGGACTCCAATATATTTGTGTGACACAATTTCCCACTGTAAAAGTTCTTCCTCACTACAAAAAAGTTCTTCCTCACTACGTATGGTTTATGCATCTATCCACTAATTCTCAATAGTTCTTTAGTAGCTTTAGTATTTTTTTGCCAAGTACACATGCCAGCTTTCTGAATTAGTGGTTCCATTTTTCACATTAACCATCTTCCATTCCTTTGGTTCCAGGGGAGCTGTAAGTGCAAAGTTATACATTACAGTGAGAAATTCAACGATTTCTACCTGGAGCTCCTTTGGTGCACTTTGGATAAAAAACATAAAGTAATGGGGACTCATTAATGTTAGTTCTCTCTGTTTGTTCCAAGACATTTTTAGCTAAAATTGAGATATGTTCACTGATAAATCCTCTGCAAGAAGGGCTATCCAGGGATATCCTCACTGTACAGATCAAACAAGTACAAATACAATTTTTTTTTTCTGTCTGTGTCTTTTTCTTCCCTGCATCTTTCACACTTCGATCACTGAGCTATCCTAACAATCCCCTGGCAGGCTTCCTGCTCCTGATGTGGTTTTAGTATTTATTAATAGTTTTTAGTAAACAATTTCCTGGATTATTTGGATTCTGGGGGGTTTTAGGAGGCATTTTTTTGGCCTGCCTTGCTACATTTTTTGCACTTAATTACAGGTTACAGATCTTTCCATTCACCCTATTTGGGCATGACTTCAGCTGTTCAAAGGAAGCCTTCTTGTTTTTAATAGCATTCTTTTCAATAATGTTTATCTATGCTGCCTTCCTTCTCTGCTTTCTCAAATCTTTTTTGATTAGCAGAAATTATTCACTTTGTTCCTCCAATATGGTACCCTTAACTGGTCCCAAAGTTGTGTGCAGAGATTCAGTGCCCCTGTAAACACTTTCTTAATAAACAACCTCACTTTTATATACTTCCCTTTGTAAACGCTAACAGCTGTAAGGGGGTTTTACTTGTTTCTTTGGGCTTTCTTGCTTCTTTTGATCCTGAAAATGTTGTAAATCCAAGTACATCACAGTCATGACTACAAAAAAGGTCTTCCATGGTAACAGTTACTATATGCTAATATTGTTCCTTCATGAAGTCCTGGGCAATCTACCCTGCCTCAAGCAGGGAGACTGGACTAGACAATATCCAGAGGTGCCTGTCAGCCACAACTGTTCTGTGATTTTGTAATGTAATATTATGTAATGACCATAATATACTAGAAAATTATGTCATAAGTATAATCCCTTCCAACCTAGATGATTCTGTGATTCTGTGATAATCACACTCATAATATGATCATATAATATTACATGCTAACACTATACTTTTCCTTCATTAACCTGGATTTCAATCCACAAAGATTCAACGTTCCTTTGTGAACACTTAGTTAACATGATTGAAGTGTTCTGTAACACAGAGCAGAGTTCCTGCATCAGTGCAGGTCACCTCATCTTTTAAGAATATACTTTGTATTCCATATCATCATGAGTCTCATCAGGTTTCTAATATACCTGTTACACCGATATCCTCATTGAAATTTTCCATTCTAGTCTTTCTGTCCCATTTTCCAGACTTCAGCTGTTCTTCCCCATTTTCTATTTGAATATGGCAACACTCTGTCCTGCCCTTTATTCAGTAACACAGTTTCCATGACTTTTCCTCTACTGGATGCTACATTTCAAACCATGTACATTTTCATTTAAATACTGATCTGTGACCTTCCTAAGTTAAGTACCAACAGCAGTTATTGTTCAAATGAAGTACATGCTCCCTTTACTCCTCTGTTCCCAAGGAATTTTTATGCCTCCCCTTTATACCACTTTCTCCAGCAATTACTGGAATTATATGTCTGCCTTTTTCTGGTCTTACACAAGCTGCCATGAGCATTTTGGACAGTACTGTCAGAGAGATCCTGATACTCTACTTCCTACCGAACACAGGTCACAAGCACCAACACCCCTCCAGTATTTCCTAGAAGCTGATTCAGATGCATTATGAGGTTCACTTGTCACGCAAGTCATTGATATGAGCTCAGATATTTATATGGGTGACGATCAAACTGACCACTGCTACAGCTTTTTGCCCCTACATCAGGTATCTCTGCCTCCAGAGGTTTAACCTTATGCAAGCAGCCTAATTCTGAGATATACTGCTTGGGGGAGGGAAGAGGGGGAAAGCAACTATTTCCTTCTGATTAGGAAGGGAGATACAACAATATCAGGGCACCCCTGGAAAAAGATTCAACTTCTTGTGGTTTCCACCTTAAGGTAGAAATATTTCAGTATTAAGTTTCTTCTGAATGATATATTTAAGGACTTAATAAAGGACTTAATTCCTCAACTTAAAGACAAGGGGATTAATTTTAACCTGAAAGATTTATGTCTGATAAGGAGAATTATTTTTTATACAAGCACTAGTAAGCCACACCTGGTCCATGATGGAAATGAAATGCCTTCCTAAGTGAGGTTAAAACTCCATCAAAAAAAATAAGATATCTACAAGGAAATTTTAAGAGAGATTTCTGAAAGGTTGTAAGGGGTCTCCATGAAGCACAGAAAGAAGCAAAAAAAATCAAGGGAAAAGGGTGGATTTTTTTATTATTTTCACAAGATGATTAATTCACACATGTTTAGTTCTTATCAGACTGTAACTGGAAGGGCTCAGAAGGTAGGCAGAGATCTCTTCCAGTGGCATCACTAATCAATAGATAAAGACAAGCTGAACAGCAAAGCACACAGATCAACACTAAAACTTGAACTGACAGAGATGAAGAATTCTCTTGTAGGAATTATGGTTTATTCATAGAAATGATGCCCACTTATGTTTGGAAAAGTATTAATAAAATACAGACAGCAATAGAAAGAGGTGGACTGCTGCTAACACAGCTATGAAAGAGTATCGAGATTTCAAACGCTTGTTTCTTTTTCAGAGCCTAGACTGGTAAAGCTGGGCTTGGTGAAACCTTGGATACTATCATTCAGAAAAGTCCTGGGAGAGGTTAAGGCCTTTGGTGCCCAGATTAATTCATAAGGAGGAAGAGTCAGGTCCTTTGAAGGTTGTCTTGGGTTTGAGCATCCTATTGCTGCACAGGTAAAATTCAGCCCCCAGGAGGACAAGACCCAAGGCATGTAAATTGTTGTTGGTGACCTCTTAAATCAAGAAACAAAGGAAAGAATGGATTTGTTAACAGATTTTATCCAGCTGTGTGAAGCATTTCAAAGAAAGCCTGCAACAGATAGACAGAAGCAAAAAAATAGCAGCTAGGCAGAGACTAGTAGGGAAGGATAGCTGCTGTGCAGCAGGAGAAAGGAGGTCCTGACAAAACATGATGGAGAGAGAAACAAAGAGTCATTGGAGAGGTAAGGAAATCATCCCCTCATGTTGATTCCACCACCAACACTGGACATTGGTGCTGGCTCCTGGCTGGCAGGGGGGGCACATGGAAACTGGGCAGGACTGGGTACACTGCGGAATCCAGTGAGCAAAGAAATATCCTCAGCTTCTGAGACAGGGGAAAACTGGCAACACAGTGTACTGTGCCCCCTGAAAGCCACCCTGGGATCTTCTCAAATTCAGAGACAAGGAGTTCTGACAGCAATTACCAATAGCTCTGTGTATTTAAGATTTGAGATGAGCCGTAAATGCTAGTAGTATTTACAGTAAAAAAAAAAAAAAAAACAACTTAGAAGTTATTTACTGGAAAAACATCCATTGGGAAATCTGACAAATTGAGATCCCTCAGAAGAGCAAGAGTCTATAAAACAGCTATTTTAAGAAATACAGGCTACAATTATAAGAGTGAAATAACATATGCCCAGAGATGTTCTCAGACACTAGAAATGTTCCCAGATGGTCTACAGTGTTAAATGTTTCAAACAATCTGGTGCTGGGAGTGCCAACCTGGGCTCTCCCAATTTCCATGCATGATTTGGAAGTTATCAGGGTCATTGCAATATGGAGGGCCAAAAAGATTGAAGGGGTCAAAGTTCTGCAGAAAGGACCTGGGGCGTTCAGCTCAATGTGAGAGAATGGTTCAGCACACTTATTACTAGTATAGTTGTAGCCATGGGAATTTCAATAGATCCAGAAAATGAGCTGAAGAAGAGGAATGACTAAAACTTATTAGAGTAGACTCATCTTCTCTGGTATTTCAAATATTCAGGACAAATTTGAAGCACAAGCTTGTTGGTTAACAGCAGATTTCTGAGTAAATAAAAGAATTAGTTTATGAGAAAACAGACAGGTCTGAGTTGGGGGAAAGGCTCCTTGGCCACAAAAACAATTTAGGGTGGCTCTTGAAGCAGGGAAAAGATATTGAAAAATATTCTAACAATTGTCTACTGAGCAAAGGCACCAACACCAACTGCAAGAAACGAAACATTCCTATTTTTCATATAAATATCTTGTCCAAGGAGTAGATTACAAAGAGATATTACAAAACCACTGCCACTTTGGCAAGGCTTGCATAATGATTCAGCAGTAATAAGGGTTGAGACATTTCCCATTTAAGGCAAAAGAGAGAAACTATATCGAGATGTCCAGGAGAAGAGAGAGACTCTGCCGAAGGAGTTGCTTTTGTGGGAGACATACTGAATTGTACCTCAAATCAATGGTGATGAATTAATTAGCCAGTGAGTCCCTATTCCCTTTTACCGTCACTGCAACAAACATGCGGAGAACACCATCAGGACTATGACCTTGTTTGATTCCACTGCAGAAGAGAAAACAACAATATCAGAATACCAATAGACAATATTCCAGTTAATATAAAGGATGCCTGTTTACACCTCGTTTCTGGTGATGCACAAACACTTTTCTGTTGGCATAGGGTGCTGCTTGCAATCTAGTTAAAGAATAATTTGCCTAAGTCAAGGCAACCTATGGAGCTGGGCCGAGTAAGGTATCCCAGAAGTACTAGCAAAAAGTGCACAAAGGAAAGGGATGGCTAGTCTTACAACCCACCCGTCTTTGGCTCTCCAGTCTGAAAGACCAGGAATTTTATTTATGTAACCTTCATTTTAACTCCAGAACAAGTCTTGAACTGATACTTCTACAGAGAGATCTGAACAGGCTGGAGAAATGGGCTAAGGCCAACGGCATGAGTTGAGGGACAGGGAAGTGATCTTACCCCTGTACTCAGCACTGGTGAGGCCACACCTTGATTACTATGTTCAGTTTTGGGCCCCTCACTACAAAAAGGACATTGAATTACTCAAGCGTGTCCAGAGAAGGGCAACGAAGCTGGTGAAGGTCTGGAGCACAGGTCATACGAGGAGCGGCTGAGGGAACTGGGGTTGTTTAGTCTGGAGAAGAGGAGGCTGAGGGGAGACCTCATCATCCTCTACAACTACCTGAAAGGAGGTGGCAGAGAGCTGGGGATGAGCCTCTTTAACCAAGTAATAAGTGATAGGACAAGAGGGAATGGCCTCAAGTTGCGCCAGGGAAGGTTTAGACTGGATATTAGGAAGCATTTCTTTACAGAAAGGGTTGTTAGGTGTTGGAATGGGCTGCCCAGGGAGGTGGTGGAGTCCCCATCCCTGGAGGCGTTTAAGAGTTGAGTTGACACAGCGCTGAGGGATATGGTGTAGTTGAGAATGGTCAGTGTTAGGTCAATGGTTGGACTAGATGATCTTCAAGGTCTTTTCCAACCCAGATTATTCTGTGGTTCTGTGTCTCTTCTATGTGACTGCACCTCTGTCAGGTGATGGAGTGATATTTCACTAATCAGGGTACGTGCACAAACCCAAATTTACAAGGTGCAAATGGCTTTCTTACATAAATTATTGTAAAACTCCTAAAAGAAGCTGAAGGACCAGCTTGTTATTTTAGAGTGCATCTGACAGTGAGGAGCTGGGCTATGTACACTAAACCAAATCTTTACCTACTGAAATCCACCTGGATATTTTTTGTTTGAAGGCTGATTGTCCTTAGCAATTTATTAGCAATTTATTAGCAAAAGCAACAAAAAGCCTTCAGGAAATGTCTTAATGACTTTGATCTAAGCAATCAGAAAGCTATAATTCTACAGATGTCTAGTGTATGCATGGTCAAATAGGGAAATTTCTCTTTTTAAGGCAAAAGTACTTACTTATGCAGTAACAGAGGTTCTTTGAAGTGAATCAATATGCATTCATTTCTGGTACACATGAACATTATGGCCTCACCAGTGAGAAAAACATGAAAGTGAATAAAAGGTAAGGTTATTAATCTTGAAATAAGTTTGGGCTATTGTCTCATTATGATCATATGCCAGAAGAACGTAATGTTTGACGCACTTTGTAGAGATTGCCTTTCCAGTCTACTGGTGTCAGGAACTTCTACCAAGTGGTCATCTTCATAAAGGTATAGAAAACAAGCCTGGAAAATACCAATAAATAACTAAAATATATCTATTTAGGGAAGTATCTGGATGAGTTTTCACTTAGATTTCTTCCTTCCCACACTCTCGTATATTGCTAAGAGCACTGCCCACCTGAATTGTCCAAGGAGATGAAGACTGCAAAATACAGAAGTGATAGTTAAGGCAGACGGACACTGATTCTCAAATGCAGTATTTTCTTTTTCATTGTATGTGTTTCTGGTTATTAACTATGGGTAAATTACATGGCACCTTGAATAGTCCCTCCAGTACAATTCTATTGCCAGTAATTGTTATCCTATGTCCAGCATGCCAGCTCCCAAGCCACTGCAGTGAGACTTGAAGACAATGTCGCAAAGGTTCGTTACGTGTTTACTCTCTCTCCTTGCCAGCTGCTAATAAAGAGTGATGGGCTTTGCTGGTTTTATTGTGACTGAGAGATTGCATGTCAAGGATGATCTGAGAGGTGACAAGTCCCTGACTGTCAGAAGGGACAGAGTCTTCAAGCCAGTACTTTCCACTAGTGTCAGAAAGAAGCCCAGGAGTGTTGTAGACCCCTGAACTGAATAGCCCAGCAGAGCTGGAGTGCTCCAAAGAAACTAGACTGTAGTAGTTCAATTTTAAAGGGCCAAAAATGTGGACGATGGACTTCTTAATACAGTGCTCCTTGCATTTCAGGTCTGCAGTTCAATAATATCTCCACGTAGACAGAGCAAAAAAAATCTGAAAAACAAGTCCCCACACTGATTTGAGCAAAGAACTGGAAGCAGTGTTATGATTTCAGGAGATGCATTTTAGTGTATCTGCAGTTTTATGAACCAGCAAAATGAACATATGCAAAGACTGCATTAAAAAGTACTTCAACACCCTCTACAGGAACCAGAAATTTAAAAGAATATAATTTATACCTGCAGTTAATTCTGATGAATTGAACAGACAGACTAAAATGATTTCAATTACTCAGGTGGTCCTGAGAACTCTCATTTTCCTGACCCGGTCAATAAGTGCGTTACATGTTTTGTTTTTGTCTCAGAAAAGATGTTAACTTGAAGAATACAAACCTTCCTCACCTTTCCACTTGTCATTGTGCATTTATTCTTTCTCGGTTTTAAGAGTGGATTGTTACCATCATGCAGTTTCTGAAGAACTTTATAATGTCAATGTTTCAAAGTAAATTTAGTCCAAGCTGTCCATGCGATATCTAAAAGTCAAGTGTGCCTCTTGTCCAGCATCTACTAACAGCATTGACAAAAACTAGGTACAGTTTGCAAGTAAAATTCTGATCTCTGATTTATTTTGGAAGTGCTGAGAAGGGATTAGTCCATTCCCATATTTCATATTGTGCCTCAGCATACAAGATCATTGCTTTCACCGAGGTGGCTTCCTCCTGTAACAGCAGAGAGAACAAGAGCAGCTGGCCATGAGATAACACAGATTTCACAGCCAAATTACCGGCACACTGGAGACTTCCTTCGGCATGGAGTAAAGGCCTGAACGTCTTCTTCCACAGAAGGAGCTTATGAGCCTCAGACAAAAGCAACACAACTCAGAGCACTCACAGACACTACAGACCACTCTCCTAGACTATGGGAGACAGGGAATGACTGTCCTCTGGGATTTATAATTGGGTATGAGGAAGGAGTGGTGTGGGATTTGGGAGCTCTAATGCAATGAGTCAGGATGCAATGCACACATAAGTCAAGCAGCATACATTTTATTTCTGTTTCTGCTGCCAGGCTTAACGCCTCTGCTCTCTTTGCTCACAGACACTGTGGGCAAAGCCAGGGCTCTCACAGGCTGTCTCCTGAGAAAGCCCTACAGAAGCCACACAAGCCTCTGCATGTATCCTGGCACCCTCAGACACCGAGCATGCAAGGGGAGACTGACCAGGGCAATTCAAGAGAAGCTTTGATGGCTACAGCCCCACAGACCTCATTGTGCCCCTGGCCCATGGCACAACGAGGCTCCCCAAAGAGAGATGGACGCTTCCCCATGTGCCCATGTGGGACATGTAGGAGAAGTCGGATGCCCATACACCCAATCCACGCTCCAAGGGAAATCACCAGGGCAAAATCAGGGTTTCTTGTTAAGACTGCTCTTGTTTAGGTTTTCTATCTCCATGTGCCCTCTACATTTGACTGTGTGCTGTAATACACTGTGTCCCAAAGGCCTGTCTATCTGGGCTGCCTCTGCCAAGATGTGGGCAGGGTGCTGACACATGTTCATGCCAGGACAGGCTGTGGCTGTGAAGAGCAGTTACTCAAGCATAAAATCTCTTCAGGCACATACCTGTTGTGAAGTAAATTTGAGTCCCTTGGCACTGAAGCAGCACTGAGGCAGGAGATGCCCTGGCAGGGTGGTGCAAGGTCTGAGCAAGGCCAGATGTGTCCTGCCTGGGAAAGCCTGTCCTTGTCAGCAGCAGCGGGGAGCTCAGCCATCCTGGTGTGCTGCAGCACTGGGAAAACGGATGGCACAGGGTTTAGTCTGGGGTACTGCCGGCAATGTGGTACCAGTGTAAATACAGACAGAATGCCTGCACATGCAGCCACAGTGCCCACAAGCTTAAATACCTCACATAAAATTGGGTAATTTGTTAGCCGCAAACCTCCTCCCCCTTCTTGTAGCTGGCTTTAATAGCTTTTCTTAACAGATTTCATGTAATGCAAGCCATGAGATGGTAAAGCCTCTATTAGACAGACCTGTTCATAGTGAAGCTTCAGTTTGCCTTTGAAAAGGTCAGACTTCTCCCTTGTGTGCTTGGAAAAAGGAGCGATCGTGTTTTAAAAATGCTAAAAATACCTAAAAACTGACTTGGAATTACTTCCCCAAGAGGTGTCAATCTGCTTACAAAGTGAATTGGTCTTGTGTGAATAGTGAGAGCAGAATTTCAGGCATGCTGGTTCTTGCACTATCTCTTAATAAGTTATTTGGATGCCTATTTGTCATATAATTTTGCCATTTGCTATTTGATTAAGGGTTTTATAACCTTTCCAGTAATCTATTGAATTCAGTGTGAGCTGTGGGTGTGAGCATTCTTTGATCTCCATTTATATGTACAGAGTTTGCTAAAGTCCCTGCCAGTTCCTGTTACAGGAAGAAAGCAAGTTGTTACCTGTAGTGTGGTTCATATGACACTTTGTAGTCATCTGGATTAAAACAGTACCTTTTGTTTACTGAAGTGGCTTCAGGAATAAAATCCCTCAAAGAAGCTGTTTTCAGTCTGTACTCAAAAATTCCTTTTACATACCCATGAATTCTCTCTCTATATAATATATGTTAAGAGAGACCAGGGAGTCTTGTTATGTCGTATGATTGAAGCATGTGGGCTATTTTTAGGGACACCACAGTGTCACTGTAGGATGGCAGAAGACTGTATTTTCCCCATGTCGCACAAAGGATGTTCAGAGACATGCACATGCAATTTTGTTTGCAGGGCCTGCATCTGATGGCTTACATCCACTCTAACGCTGAAAGTTACTTTAGGAAGAAACAAAAAAAAACACACATGAGAGAGCGGAGGAGAAAGTAAAAGCTCTCTGAGTGACCAGACAGGAAGAGCAGTGATGGGGACCCAGATAAGCATCCTTCTCTGGGTCTCCTATCCAGTGCAGTGGGTGGCAGCGATGATGACTCTGTTATTTCCCTACAGTTACACACACTTCATTGGGACCCACTTGAACACCCTACTACCTGTTACCCTTCCTGAGGCTCTTAGTGCTGATGGGAATACGCCCATTAGGTACAAGTGCTGCATGTATATTATTGGACAATATGTACTGAGTATTTAAATTACTTCTATCTACTTCATTACAAACTGGGTTTCTCTAATGTAAACTAAAAATCTACAAAATGAGAGGTAAGAAAGAGGGGAAATAGGTGTCAATCTCATGCCAGTGGCAATTGTTTCCTGTGAAAACTCATCATAACAATATCTGGGTTTGCAGGTACAAAGCCATGAAAAGAGCATAACAAATGACAAGAGCATGAGGCCAACAAGGGAAAAGCACTGCTTTAGAAGCTCTGAAATATACTGCCACAACAGCTTGGTGAGAGGTTGCAGAGCTGTGAGTAAAAGGCAGGCTACAGGGCTGCAGATAGCAGGCCCTCAGTATTACCAAGGCTGTGGTATTGAAGTATGGAAGGTGCAGGGCAACACCCACCCTAGAAATTGGGCAGAAAAACATCAGGTCCAAGCCACAGACACCTGCTACAGCAAGACAGCAACCTCCTCCCTGCACCACCCAGGCAGCTGCTTGCAGCTGAAACAAATCCCAGCATCAAAACAGTCAGTCACAGACAGATGTTTTCAGCTCAAGGTTGCCGATGTGGAATGAGATCCTGAAGGAAGTCAAAATGATGAAAACTGTGATTAACCTTCAGGTGTGCTGAAAATCCTTCTCCTTCTTTCAGCATTCACGCTTGAAAGGCCAGAAAATTCCAGTTCCACTGAGGGTACTTGGGTTTTTGGATGACACATGTTGTAGAAAACCTTGTGACAGATATGGATTTTAATTACCAGAGCAATACCATAAAAAAATCTGTTAGTCAGGGTGGGTAAACTGATAGAAAAGTCGGTCCAGACTTTACAAAGCAACAACACCCTTGTAATAAAAAATGTTCTTTAAAAAATAGTTCTTTTCAGCTAACAGCTCCTTTTCTTGGGTCTTCACATGACGCATCTGAAAGTAAAAGCCATCAGCTTCTCTTGAAACAGCTGGAGTGTGGGAAAACTCATTTCTTTTGTAACCAGAGACATCCGTCCTGCAGGAAGACCCAACTGACTTTAGGCGGTAAAGAGTTTTAAAACTCCAGTGGCATATAGAAGACAAACTGAACTGCACTAGCTATGTGTGAAAGGGCATCACAAAACCTTTTTTGTAGGGAGGTGAACCAAGTAGCATCCCTGATTTCTTCCTTACACATGAACTGTGATGCCTCGGTACACACAGGCTGCATTTCTCTCTTAGAGAGTGTCTGTTACTATAGGACTGCTCTCCTGAGGCCCCAGGAGTACAGAAAAAGAAGAGTAATATTAATCTTCTTTCATACTTCATGTAAACTGGCATGTTCCATATAACAGTAATAAAGCATAAAACAGGTGTAAAATAAATACTAAAATTAACATTTGTAGAAAGCATCCTGTACCATAAAGTCAAGACTGTGGGAAAAATAATAGCAGTTGACAAAAGTTAGCAGAAAAGGGATGCAAACGTGGGTCTTGACAAATACTTATTTCAGTGGTTTACACAGGCAGTCATTAAAATAAAATTGTGAAAATAAGATCCATGAAGAGAAAGAAGTCGTCTCAGTACTGAGACACTGGCGCCATCTAGAAGAGGAATAAAACATGCACGCAAAAAAATTTAAGTGGAACATAAAAGCAGCTCAGTCTAGTTTGCAAAGTGTAAAAGGGCATTTCTCACCCACAGGATTTTTATGAATTACAAGTACACATTTCAGTTAAGAGTGTTCTCCACTTGTCCAAGCCTTGGTGATACTAAAAATACTTAAAAGTGGTTTTATCCTGGTTTTATTCATATTTTTCATATGATTTAGTCCCTGAATAAAGTGCTCCCATGAATTCTCAGGGCTGACTTTGGCAGCTGCTACTCACCCTTTCCCTGTCTCTGGGAGGGCCATAGTGAAGCATTGTGTGTGACTCATAGAAGTGTCCCAAATTACAGTGGAGTGCGTGACTGTGACTTTGACTTTCAGGGGGAAAAAATGATGGGGTTTTTCTTCCTTTGCCACATGCAGTAGACCATTTAGGGCAGGTGAGGAACCATCTCCGGAGGGGAAAGAAGAGGTGGAAGAACTGTATTGGTCTAGCTGGCATGTTGAGAATTAACACTTCATGATGCCCTTATTTCAGTCTGGGATTCATGAACACTTTGGACATTATGAAACCTTGTATTTTGACACAACAGTCACCACTCAGATATACACTAGACACATGGAGTCTCTCCCCATTACTTAGGAGGGAGATGTTGCATAACATTAGTGCAACAAGGAGATACAGAAGCTGCAGCTTGTCCTATCTGCTAACAGAGCTATATGGGAGAAAGACCAGACCAGATGAGCCACAGCACAGCTCAAACCAGCCTGATCAACAAGAACCAGAGGATCAGCTATCTAGGATACCCAATTAGCTGGGAATGCCCATATGTGACTGCCATGTGCTGTATTTACCTGAGCTGTTTTTACACACACATCTCTATTTTTGCAATCCTCTCTTCTCCTTCATGTGTTGTTTTGGTAAAGACAGAACTAGCTGCTCTTCTTAGCTCCATCTTGTCCTTCCTAGGAAATTATCCTGTCCTTCCACTATAAAGGATTACTCAAGGGCATGAGACTTCAGCAGATGCCCTCTGTCAGGAAAGGATCTTCACTAGGATTTAAACTCTATTTGACATCCACTTGGGTTCAAATGACTCTTAGTTTGATTCTGTTTCTTTTGTGTTCTTGAGTCAACATATTTCATACCTTTGGTAGCAAGTCTCTAGCGTGCCTCTACAGGACTAGACAGGCCATGATTTTTGAGCTCAAAACCCACCTGCACATCCATGTTGCTCTGAGAGTATTTGTTCCACCAAAATTAACTCAAAAATGGAAAAAGAAAACATAAGATATTGAAATTTTATAATCTATGGTTTCACTACAAAACATCCAGACAAGATGGTCCTAAACAGGGAGAGCTTTCAATGCCTATTTAGCAGAGAGCTTATGTGTGATTTGTGTGCCTGATTCATTCACGGGGGGAGCCAGCAAAAGCCAGGGCAGAAGCCTTGAACAAGGTCGTGTTATAGGGTCATATAGGTTCATAGAGTTAACTAGTGAAAAAAACAAGACCAGTTTTACTGGCGATGTGGGAGAAGCTGACTGGAAGTATGAAAGATGCATCTGCCACTGTGGTTGCCAAATTACTGGCTTGATAAGTCTGTGGTTTTGAGCCGCACGCTGCTGGCCACATCAATTGGTCATTGCTGTGGTGCACACAGTGCAGCTCGAGAGGCCAAGGCAGCTGAGAGCTTACTTCTGTTGTTGTAAGGGAAGTATTAATAATCTATCTTTGAAACAGAGGAAGGCATCTGTCAGATAAAAGCCAAGAAAATGTTGTGATGTATTGATTTCTCAGTGCGGATGGATTTAGGGAGAGATCACAGTGTTTGATGCTGAGTGATACAGAATCTGTGCTAAGGCATTTGAGAGTTGGGGTGGCTGCTGCACCAGCAGCTCTGATGTGTAAGGTCACTGGGACCTTTCAAGATCTTGGTATAGCAATGCTATAATGACATAGATATAAATGAACTGATGCTTGATCAGTGGGACACAGAAACAAAATGTACTGTGAATGAGATGATTTGGCTTTAAAAGGCAATGACTGAGGAATGCTTTTGGAAATGCCCCCCAAGTTCATTGCCTCTACATCTGCTCTTTCTCTTCTAGCCAGAAAAGCAGGTTGTGAGCACGAAAAACATAATAAGCTAATACAAAGTTGCTCTTTGTGATTTTTTTCTTTTATATTTTAGCAATTATAAACATTAACGCTACCTCCTGATTTCTGTTTAACTAAGCTTATGACTTCAGTGTTACACTCTTAGGGTGAGTGATCCCAATCATTCCTAGCTAAAATAAAATAACCAGCGTTTATTAGGACTATGTCCAAACTCAGTCTAATCAGATGGAAATGTGTGGTTGATTCCAAGAGCAGTGGAATTAAATCAAAATCCAAAAGTGGACTCCAGACTTTTTGGCCTTTGAATTTTCAAAACATTCAGACTTCAGTCAAGATGTTGACATGGAAAACCTGAAATGTAGGAAAGTTGGCAGTCATGTTTGATTCTACCTCTGAACTTTGAAGGCTGGCATGGTTTTTTCTCTGTGGTAAGTGTAAGTAATAGCACTCATGGCATGACACAAAGCCCATAGGGCCAATATTTTAGTGAGGTCAGGCTTTTCTTTGGATGAGAAACCTACAAGGAACGCCAAAATGCTGCAAGAAAAACTACTGCAAGTGGAAGGTAATTTATCTGAACCGGAGTCCCACTGCAGTGCTGGAGCTGACCTGCTACCTTTCAGCTGTAGCTTCAAACAGGAGCCAAGATGGTTACTCACTGCCAAGACATCTTCCTTAAGGAGATTCCTGTAAAAAGCTATTCCTGGGAGACCCTTCCGCTGGACTGAGGTAGCTGAGCAAGGGAAGGTCCCCTTCAGCCCAGACTGAGGTAGCTGGGTAAGTGAAGTTGGCCAAAAGGAAGGGACACCTGGAGCAGAAGCACCTGGATTAATAGAAATTGTAAGCCAGACTGATGAACGAGGCAAGGGAATGAGAAGATAGCTGAGCAGTTCAGCTGACTGAATGCTGCTGTGGAGAAGGAACCTCTGCCTTTGCTGGGAGAGAGCATCCTGTGAGGTCCTGGGCTGGTTGACTACACTGGACCCCTCAGGCAATGAGAGCTCCCTCTTAATCCATATTTAATGCAAAGTACACCAAAATTAAAATCAGCAGATTTTTTTTTTAAATGTTACTCAGGGTCTCAGCTCTCAACAGACAAGCTAGAATAGTGTTATCCTCTCATTTTACAAGATCTGGAAAAAAAGTTATAATTTGTGAAACATTCAGACACGTATATGTATTATGGAAAATCACATAGGGAGATGAAGCATTATTTTGAAAAGATGAGCAGAACAAAGTGCTGTAAACAACGCCTATGGACCAGCTTTATTTCACCTAAATAAATACTCTCTTAAGGTGCATGATACAGGCATTTATTCACCTTAGGCTCCCTGCTGCAGAAAAGAGGAAAAAACACTTCCAGAAGGTAACTCAGATTTTACACTGAACTGAAAAACCCTGTGGAAGTGCTAATGTCTCTACTGACTCCAGAGGGAGTTTTGGACAACTGTCCCCTAATTTCAGTGCCAGTAAACCAGGCCAAAGGCTGAAGACTGAAGCAGTACAAAACAAACTGCTGAGGAGCAGCTCTTGAACAATCAGCACTCTTCCTCTTTGTACAGATGAAGGCAGAAATTGTTTGGAGCAAAAATAGCCAGGGAACCAATAGCTAAGCACTGTATTATAACATGTCTGTACAAGGGGAAAAATTAAGGTTGTCTGTGTAATTTTTTTTCTGGCATTTCCTAGCTTTTGAGATCTTGAGTCCAAAGCCTTCATGCTCTTTTAGCATAGCTTGGTGTGCAAGATGTGCAGATAGCTCTCATTTATCTAGGGTATCTCTGCTGCTAGATCTAAATACATCAGTCTCAGCTTCTTGGCCAAAATGGTAATCAAAGACTGGTAATAGTACTTTGCCTTTTTTCTTTTTGTTACCTTTCTATTTTCAGTTTTGATTGGATATGGGATTTCTTTAAACTTCAGAAATGCTCAGTGAACCTGTGATTTAGATTTTAGCTCAAAAAAATCTCTTATTTAAAACACAGTATGCTTACATATATATATATACACTCAAGTATATTATAATACACAGTATATTTAGGAGGAGAATTAGGTAATCAAAACATACCTGAAGTGAACAGGATTTTTTAGGGGAAATAACAATATCTCTGCCATGTCTGGATTCTGGTTTTCCTTTAGGTGTGTCTTCAACAGTCCACTTCCCTCCTGTTCTGCACTTGTGTTAAAGGCAACACAGGTAGTCCCTGTGTAGATCTGAAAAAAGAGATTACAAGCCCCCTAATTCAAGTATAGGCTGTTTCCAGAGAGGATGTACAGTACACCTCTAAAAAGTGGTTCTGAGCAGCTTCAAAGGGAGCTTTCTCAGGAGCCACAGAGAAGTTCAGCCTGCAGCAGCACCTCACAGCAAAATGCTTTTGGCCTGAGCTGCTGATGAGGTACCACTTCTCATCTTCCCTGTTCTTGCAGCTCTGAGTAGAAAAGCCACATCACAGCATATCCAGAACATACATAATTATATATGGAAACATTATTTATAGAGTATAATTATATAAGTATCGCTGTCTTTGGCATGAATTGCACACAGCATCATTCTTCCTATAGTCCTCTCTACTAAGGGAGCGAGCTGCTGCAATGATCTACACACCTGAGTATGAATAGTTGAGTTAAACCTTTGAGTTATTTCAGGAAAATAGCCATGTTATATTAAGCTATTCTGGTGAAGTTTCACTGGAATAAAAGATACTTTAGGAAAGATGATCTTGCTCCCATTTCAAACATCTCCCATCATATGCAAGTGAACAGAGTTACAAGTTATGGCTATTGACACCTGACAACACCCAGAGATTGGTATAGCAAACAGTGCTGTGTTTCACAAAGCAAACACAACATGCACAGTGTCGAGTAACCTACCTGTTTTCCGCTCTTTCTTGCACTCTTGCAGGAACACAATGGGAATTATCAAATTATATTCTCTGCCACCACTACTGTGCTTCTTTTGCAAACTACAGGTAATTAATTACAGGCAATCTAGAATATGATCTAGAATCAATTATACACTTGAAGCTTTAGTAAAATTAAGGCTGCCTTCTTCCTTTACTATTTTCAAATCTACATCCATTCATGGTCTGTCAAAATTTGTCTCCACAGTCTAATTACTGGCTAGTTTGTGGCCAGAAGTTAAACTTTGAAACCATTTTGTTCCAACTCAGTAATTTCTTCCTCTGCAGTAGCTCTAAGTGTGGGCACTGCTCCCTTGTTTTCAGTCATTTTGAAATGAGTATCTTATTACATCCATGATCTCATTCCATTTATATAACATTGGCTAAGGTCACAGGAAATGTTCAATGTGCCTTCTAATTCTAAGTGGTAACTCCTATCTAAACAGTATCTTGCTGTGAATTCCAAGAAAACTGGAAGACACTATCATAGTAATATTAAAAATTATAATTTGGTAGGAAGGTGGCACTATTACTAAAATAGAATTCCTGCTTAGAGCCAAATTGTACATAACTTACAATCTGTGTAGTTTTACTTACATCACGTTCTTTCTTTATAGTAAAAGACTATAAGCAGGCATGTCTAGGGCAGTGTATCTGACCTATTTTAGACATTTAAAAAGGAATCATGCCCCAACACTGCTGTCCCTCTCTAGTGACTCTATGTCAGAACAGCTCAGCCACAGACATTGACATGACACTGTCCAACTAAATCAGAATCACAGAATCACAGAATTGTCTAGGTTGGAAAAGACCTTGAAGATCATCTAGTCCAACCATCAACCCAACATTAACAGTTCCCAACTACACCATATCCCTCAGCACTATGTCAACCCAACTCTTAAACACCTCCAGGGATGGGGACTCCACCATCTCCCTGGGCAGCCCAGTCCAACGCCTAACAACACATTCTGTAAACAAATACTTCCTAATATCCAGTCTAAACACTCCCTGGCGCAACTCGAGGCCATTCCCTCTTGTCCTATTGCTTGGTACTTGGTTAAAGAGACTCATCCCCAGCTCTCTGCAACCTCCTTTCAGGTAGTTGTAGAGGGCGATGAGGTCTCCCCTCAGCCTCCTCTTCTCCAGACTGAACAACCCCAGTTCCCTCAGCTGCTCCTTGTACGACATGTGCTCCAGACCCTTCACCAGCTTCACTGCCCTTCTCTGGACACACTCGAGTAATTCAATGTCCTTTTTGTAGTGAGGGGCCCAAAACTGAACACAGTAATCGAGGTGCGGCCTCACCAGTGCTGAGTCCAGGGGTAAGATCACTTCCCTGTCCCTGCTGGCCACGCTATTTCTGATACAGGCCAGGATGCCTTTGGCCTTCTTGGCCACCTGGGCACACTGCTGGCTCATGTTCAGCTGGCTGTCAATGTCTACCCCACCCACACCCCACATCACACTACCACCCCCCCCACCCCCACCCCCCCCCCCACCCCCCCCCCCCGCCCCGGTCCCTCTCTGACTGGCAGCTCTCCAGCCACTCCTCCCCAAGCCTGTAGCACTGCTGGGGGTTGTTGTGGCCCAAGTGCAGCACCCGGCATTTGGCCTTATTGAAACTCCTACAGTTGGCCTTAGCCCATCGCTCCAGCCTGTCCAGGTCTCTCTGCAGAGCCTCCCTACCCTCGAGCAGATCAACACTCCCACCCAACTTGGTGTCATCTGCAAACTTACTGAGGGTGCACTCGATCCCCTCATCTAGATCATCAATAAAGATGTTAAACAGGAGTGGCCCCAAAACCGAGCCCTGGGGGACACCACTCGTGACCGGCCGCCAACCGGATTTAACTCCGTTCACCACAACTCTTTGGGCCCGGCCATCCAGCCAGTTTTTTACCCAGCAAAGCGTGTGCCCATCCAAGCCTCGAGCAGCCAGTTTTGCCAGGAGAATGCTGTGGGAAACGGTGTCAAAGGCCTTACTAAAGTCAAGGTAAACAACACCCACAGCCTTTCCCTCATCCAATAAGCAGGTCGCCCTGTCATAGAAGGAGATCAGGTTTGTCAGGCAGGACCTGCCTTTCATAAACCCATGCTGACTGGGCCTGATGATCTGGTTGTCCCGCAAGTGTTGTATGATGGTACTCTGGATGAGCTGCTCCATCAGCTTCCCGGGCACCAAAGTCAGGCTGACAGGCCTGTAATTTCCTGGATCATCCTTCCGACCCTTCTTATAGATGGGCGTCACACTGGCCAGTTTCCAGTCTGTCGGGACCTCCCCGGTCAGCCAGGACTGCTGGTAAATGATGGAAAGCGGCTTGGCAAGCACCCCAGCCAGCTCCTTCAGCACCCTCAGGTGTATCCCTTCCGGTCCCATAGACTTGTGTGTGTCTATGTGATGCAGTAGGTCACTGACTGTCTCCTCCTGGAATGCAGGGGGGTCGTTCTCCCAGTCTCTGTCCTCTGGCTGAGGAGGCTGGATTCCCTCAATACAACTAGTCTTGTTATTAAAGACTGAGGCAAAGAAGGCATTAAGCACCTCAGCCTTCTCCTCATCACTTGTTACCATGTTTCCTCCTGCATCTATCAGGGGATGGAGGCTCTCCCTGGTCTTTCTTTTGCTGTTGACATACTTATAGAAACATTTCTTGTTGTCCTTGATTGCTGAAGCCAGATTTATTTCCAGCTGGGCTTTAGACCTCCTGATTTCCCCCCCGCATATCCTCACAGCATCTTTGTAATCATTGTGAGTGGCTAGCCCCTTCTTCCAAAGGCCGTAAACTCTCCTTTTCTCCCTGAGTTCCAGCCAAAGCTCCCTGTTTAGCCAGGGTGGTGTTCTCTGTCATCGGCTTCTCTTACAGCTCCTGGGGACTGCCTGGTCCTGAGCCATTAAGACTTCCTTCCTGAAGAGTGCCCAGCCTTCCTGGACCCCTATACCCTTCAGGATCATCTCCCAACAGATTCTGTCAAGCAGGTGCCCAAACAAGACAAAGTTAGCCCTTTGGAAGTCCAGGATGTCAGTTCTGCTTCCCCCTCTCCTGATCTCTCTCAGAATAGAGAACTCTATTATTTCATGATCGCTGTGCCCTCGTCGGCCTCCAACTGCCACATCATCCACCAGTCCTCTGTTCACAAAGAGGAGATCCAGCAGGGCACCTTCTAGACGGATCCTAGCTAAAAGGTTTATCAAAAGCTTACACCTAAATGAGAATAAGGGCTTGGCTGTGCCTATACAACCTGCCGAGAGCAAAGGTAGAGTGTGTGTGCAGAGCCCAAGGGACAGGAACTGATTGCTGTCACAGGACTGCTCCTGACTGCAAGGACACGTGAGCTCCCTCTTTTCTCCTAGGTGCCACAGCTGCTTACATGTGTGATCCCATGAGATGTGCCTTTCCATCCCTTTTTGCCTGTTTGTTCAGCAGCACAAGCAGATTTATCACTCACATATCACGGCCTAAAATCCAGGAATTACAGCTATGGTCTTATTTTTCTTTACGTTGGTTCATGGTCTTGCAGGAAGAAACCATTACCTCTCTTGGATTATCGGGAGGAGCTTAACAGCAAAAAATTATCTCCATGTTCTTATACCCTATATTGCTAAATTCAAACCAGGTATTGGTTTCAGAGCTTCTGAGAATCATCACCTGTTCAAAACATTTTCTTCACAAAGCAAATATATCTAGTCTGTATTTTAGGACCAATTAAAAATGTAAAGAGGAAATCTCTCAGCAGCAGCCAAAATAAATCTTTCCCCTGTGACCACTCTTACCTGCAACTAGTCAGCATTTGTTCCTAATCATATTTTCACACATTGCAGTATCTCTTTCTTTGGAGAAACATATGGAAACAATGTCCAGTAATACTTTCCAACAACCCATATTTTTCCTGCATTATGGCACATACAGTTTAATAGATCCGTCTCTGGCAGGCAAAGGGTCTATCAGTGAAATTACTCACAGTATTAGTATGCCCTGCAAGCGTGGTTATAGCTGCTGCTGTTTGGCTTGCAGGTGGGCGTTTGGAGCTGATGTGTGTTGATAAAGGAAGACAACAGAGGCAGAAGGTGGACAGCCACAGGGCAGATTCCCAACACACCCCATCTGCTTCTCTACCTTCAGTCATCCAGTGCAATCAGAAACCAATCCTAATTGCACTGTTAAACTGGCTTAATGACTACTTCCTGTCATTGGGATGAAAAAAAGCATAAAGAGTCCTGGGTGTTGTCAGCATATATCCATTACATTTTAAGTGGCTGGGCCTAGGATCTTGGGCATAAATGGCATCAAAAACAATCCCTATAATTATTTTTCACTGTCAGGGGGCCTGTGGAACCAGAAATGAAATACCATGTATCTATCTGATACACTTTGCTATGAACAAATAAATGAATAAATAACCTGTGATTCTCTTGCCTTCTAAAACTGATGTCCCTAAGAGAGAAAAGGTTCACAACAAAATTGGAAGCAACAACTTTCTAATTCTTTGGTTCACCCTCAATACATCTAAAATTCATCTGCAGGCTGATTTAATTTGCAATAATAAGCCAACATCAACTGTACATTGCAGGAGTGGGACACAATTCTGTAACTCCCTGAAATAACACTGCCAGCACAAAGAGGTGTTGAATTAGGAAGTTTTCTCCAAAATCTTTCCACTATTTTAAACAGACTAATGCACACTAACTCTTTGTTCTAATTTTGCCTTAGGGTCTCTTTTCTAATCCAGAAAATGTAAATTTTGAGGTCTGAAACCTGTTCAGCAAGAGGGACACAGCACACTGTCTCCTTTGGTTCACTGCAAGTTTGGGTGTCTGTCAGTCCAAACACAACTATCTGCCTTACAATTTGTGGTTCAAAACATAAAAGACTGTGATGGCTGAAGCAATTATAATATATGAGGCTCTCTGAAAAAAATAGTTTATTTCCATTTATGGAAAAAAACCCAAGTTTTTGTACTTAAAAGTAACTTAAAAGTAAGTACCCATAGAAAAGAACAATAGGAAAAAAGGTAGTAAACTTCCAAAGTTCAGCAGGACTTTATTCAAAGATCATGTTGATGCTACTCAGCAAATAAGTCAGTCCACCCCAATACCAAATTATGAGTTTTTAAGAAATAAATTTCATGGTTGAATATGTGATGAGGATTAACAAATACTCTTTTTGAATATTATTTCTCTCTTCCAATTGCCTCAGGGTGTAACAAAGTGGGAATTTCAAAATATCTAATTTTCACACCCAAGATGGGGTAAAGAATGTTCTGCAGTGCTCAGATTGTACCTAAGCTCAGGGTTTACCCAGCAGTTAGGATAAAATCATAAGAGTGCCAGGTGCATCAAGATTTCCCCCTTACAAAGTGGGAAATCCCTCTCACAGTGACATCCCAGTTTGAGTTAGAGCCCAAGCCCCAGAGCAGAGGTGCCAGTGTGCCCATTTGAGCTACTGCAGGTAGCTCACCCCATGCTTTGCCACAGAGGAACTCCCACGACCAGGCTCACTCCACAAGCAGGACATCCAGGCAAGGGGTCATGATAAGGTTTTCAGGATGGACCATAAGAGCTTCAGCACCCAGTATTTGAATTTCCAGAGAGGTTTTTACCCTGTGTACAGATGTGTGCCTGTGCCTGGTGCTTCTTCAGACAGCAACAAGTTTCCGCACAGGGCAGACCAAGCCCGGGACTTCTTCCTATCTCATACAAAAATGTAGTTGAAATGAATGCATTTGTGCTAAAGGAATTGTCATTTCAATTAATTGGCATTTTGTGATGACAGTTGCTTTGGTGAAAAGTTTGTGGCCATCTCTAATCTTCATAGCAAACTTTATTGAATGTTTTTTGCTTTTGGTTTGTGTTTCATTCTCTCTCTTATGCATATACACTTGTACAACATCAAGTTCAAAGAGGCCATAATCCCACTTGAGGCTTCTACATGTGAATAAACGTAACACTAATTCTGGTGCATACAAAGTGTGTGTTATCTGGCACAGAAACAGCAGCCCTGCTTCTGAGTTCAAGGAGTTCAGACTAAAGCTCTGAGATCGTAGATCACTTTTCCTGGAATTTTACATACTTTTCTTAAAAATGCCCTGAAAAGTTTATTCTGAGGCAGTGAATTAAGGTCAAATGGACTCTGTTTTCAGTCGGTTTGCATATTTGGGCAAGTTTAGAAAGCTCTTATCAGTTCATTCAAAGAGGGAAAGTAAAAAAAAAAAAAAATCAGGAAAAGAAAAAAGACAGACAGACAAATTGCTTCATGAATGACTGTGGTGGTTTAGTCCCTGCCGGGGTCTGAGACCACACGGCCGCTGCCCCTCCCCCATAAAGGGAGTGAAATACAAAGCCCTGGGGCTGAGATAAGGACAGTTTTAATACAACAGTGCAACAGCAACACAACAAACAACAACAATAACAATAACAGTAATAACAATGAACAGAGGAAGATATCTACCGATACAGCAGTGAGAGGAACGGCTGCACAAATGCATGCGCTCACCGATTCTTCCCGCGCTCTGGCGCCCGGAGGTGACATCAGCATGGTATATGAATAACCCGGCTAGAGCTTCCCCCCACTGCTGGGGAAACTTAACCCTAACCTAGCTGAACTAGGACAATGACACAATTAATAGGTAAATCAGACTTCTTGGTTTGGGTCCCCTCCTTTCATCTGCACCCACGTACTTATCCTACAGTAACCCAAATTGGTCCCAGGTCCCTGTGGGCTCCTCCAAGGACCATGAAGAAGTGCACACCATGGCAGAAGGAATGTGTCATGACCTAGCTCTGCTTGTTTGTCCATCAGCAGAGGCTTTTGCTCAGTGTCTCCTCTATCTAGCTGTCAGTCTCCGCAAATCTGGTAGGAGCATCATTATTTTGGAAACCTCTATCCCTCTGTTTCATTTGGTTGAAACAGGACAAGGAGTTTAAAAGCATTTGCTGAGGGGATGGGAGGAGGAGAGATCAGCAAATTAAGTGGTCATACAGACTGAATTTTTTTTAGAAAAGCTTGTTTAAAACCCAGGAAAATGTATATAGCAAGGAACTCCCACAAAATAGTAACAGAGAGAAATAGCACTAGGATTATTATTACCATGACCAGAAAAGAAAGAGCTAGTCAGTAACAAGGATACCAGTAACTATACCTTCAAGATTAAGGATTCAGAAAGCAATACGCATTTTGAGTAACTGTTACAGAGGCTCCCAAATGAGCAACCAACCACCAAAAATTAAAAAATTAATTATTAACACAGTTAACTAGCTCTCCGTAAATTACAGGTTCGAATGTCTGTGAGAGGAGAACAGAACAACTTTCTAGGGTTTAACAGCAACCCAAAACGCAAAACAAAGAACTCTGTGGGGTTTAACAGCAACCCAAAACGCAGAACAAAGCCCCACTCCCTAGGGTTTAACGGCAACCCAAAACGCTCTATCACTCACCTGACAAGTGAGGGCTCTCGACCTCGAGGACCTGCTCAGGGCAGCGTCCCGACCCAAGGCACCTTGAGGAGTTTCCTTGGGCAGTGTCCTGACCCAAGGGGAGAGTCCTCAACCAGAGCATGCAGCTCCAGGGGACAAGCTCACAATGGCTCCCCCAGGGGACTCCATTTACACCCAGGCCGAATCTGACCTGTAGTCAATAGCGGCTCCCATTGGCCAAAGGCCCCAATTACCGCGAAGCCCTGAGAACAAAGGCAGTCAGGAGCTGCTCCACTTCAGCAGCCAAGAAGCTCTGCTTTCATTGGGCAGATGCACCTGCCACAGTAACCCAGCACATATTGAAACTAATAATATCCAATGTCTTTCTTTTTTATTTTTGATGTCACTGTTCTAAAGAGACATCAAGATTTTTTTTACTTATGTTGTTTAATATCTTAATTGTATTTTAAATGTCCAGAAAAGTTATTGGCTTAAATTTAAACCTACTGACTTAAATTTAAACCGAAGTGTTCAAAGATTGTGTTCAGCTTTTCCTGATGGAGCCAGAGAACAGACATTTGTAATTCTTTGTATAAATCAGAGTTAAAAAAAAATTAACTGTGAATGTAAGCTATTTGCTCTGAATCAGATATCATCAGTAGTTCACTACAGTATGGCTTCTACACACACCTACAGATAGTGTATAATCATAATTATAGTTATAATTATAAAAAAACCATGCAATAACTCAGTACATTTCAGCAGGTTATCATGCTGTTGCTTTGTAAGCAGCCATGTGCCCAAAAAGCCCAGTAGCTAATGATGAATTTACTCCATCAAACAAGGATTTCCGTGCCAGTCACCATCCTCAATTCCTACTATAATCAGCAGAAAGAGACATTGCAAGGATTTGATTCATCTTGTCCTACAGAAGACATCTAAAATAAAATAAATCACCCCTCAAAATGATGATTATTCTCCACTGTTTATAAAGGATACATAGGTGATTGTACAGGGTCTACCCTGTAGATATCTAAAGGTAGAAAAGATACTCCCACCCATGATGCCTGCTTGCGTGGGGATTCAATCTGGCCTCACTGAGGAACACAGACATTTCTCTCAGCTCACATCACTCCAAACTGTAGTCCCTGCTTAAGAGGTCACAGCTTTTCACAACATGAAAGAAGGAATATTTTAGATGCATTAAAAAGGGAAGATATCTGTATTTCTGTGAAGTCCCTTGCTTCTGGGGAATCAAGTCAGATTCCTCTTGACATCCCACATTGTGAAAAGACTCACTTTTAGCCTGGCATTTATATTGGGTTTGTGTGGCAAGGTTTTGGTAGTGGGGGGTGCTAATGGGGTGGCTTCTGTGAGAAGCTGGTAGAAGCTTCCCCCATGTCCAATAGAGCCAATGCCAGACGGCTCCAGGCCAAGCCCATCAGCGACAGTGGTAGCACCTCTGGTATAACATATTTAAGAAGGGGAAAGAGAAAACTGCACAGCTGCAGCCGAGAGAGAGGACTGAGAATATGTGAAAGAAGCAACTCTGCAGACACCAAGGTCAGTGAAGAAGGAGGGGCAGGAGGTGCTCCAGGCACCAGAGCAGAGATTCCCCTGCAGCCCCTGGTGCAGCCCATGGTGAGGCAGGCTGTGCCCCTGCAGCCCACGGAGGTTAACGGGGGAGCAGATCTCCACCTGCAGCCCGGGGAGGAGCCCATGCCAGAGCAGGTGGATGCACCCGAAGGAGGCTGTGAGCCTGTGGGAAGCCCACGCTGGAGGAGGCTCCTGGCAGGAGCTGGGGACCCGTGGAGAGAGGAGCCCACGCTGGAGCAGGTTTGCTGGCAGGACTTGTGACCCTGTGGGGGACCCGCACTGGAGCAGTTTGTGAAGAGCTGCAGCCTGTGGGAAGGACTCATGTTGGAGAAGTTCATGGAGGACTGTCTCCTGTGGGAGAGACCCCATACTGGGGCAGGGGAAGAGTGTGAGGAGTCCTCCCCCTGAGAAGGAAAGAGCGGCAGAAACAATGTGTGATGAACATTTCCTGCCCACCTGAGCTGCTGCAGGGGGAAGAGGCAGAGAAAATCAGGAGTAAAGTTAAGCCCAGGAAGAAGGAGAGGTGGAGGGAAGGTGTTTTTAAGTTTTGGGTTTATTTCTCATTATCCTACTCTGATTTGATTGGTAATAAATTAAATTAATATTTTTCCCCAGATCAAGTCTGGTTTGCCTGTGATGTTAATTGGTGAGTGATCTCTCCCTGTCCTTATCTCAGCCCATGAGCCTTTCGTTATATTTTCTCTCCTCTGTCCAGCTGAGGAGTGACAGAGTGGCTTTGGTGGGACCCTGGCATACAGCCAAGGTCAACCCACCACAGTATGAAAGAAGGAATATTTTAGATTCATTAAGGAAGATATATGTACTTCTGTGAAGCCCCTTGCTTTTGAGGAATCAAGCCAGATTTGATATCCCACATTATGAAAAGATTCACTTTTAGCCTGGCATTCTTCATATAGGTTTACTTCTACCCATATTTATTTGCTTATATAATTTTTGTCTGTCTCTGAAATGTTTTCCCATAGAGTAGATGGCAAAGCATGCATGTGCTGGGAAGATTAAGCTATGATTTGAACAGTACTTTTTGGTTCATTATTTAATTCTTAATTATCTTGCTTCAGAGAACTCCACCTTATCAAGGTTCCTGTTGCTCAAGAAGACCAATGAGCAAACTGAAGCTTCAAATATAATTTAAAACTTCCTTAATTTAGGCTGTGACACTGCATCCCTAATTTATTATCTCCAAGGGCAAACCAATATTAGTTTGGTTTTTTCCTTCACTGCAACTGATATTTTTCGGTTAACTTACAGGTTTGATTAGCCATTTGGATTACAAGAACCAGGTGGAAGAAGCAAAAAAGGGTTAAAGTTTTCTTTTCAGAGGCTCGGTAGAGGATAGAAGAGAACCAGGTTAGATAGGATTGTAACTATAGCTCCTCCGACAGAAAGAAATTCCACTAAGAAGGAATAAAAGACAAAGAGCTTCTGAAGAACAATTCTCTGTATGGGAAGCTCCTGCAGGGGACAAAAACACATGAAGAAAATATTTTTGGTAAACTGGAGCTGGGAGAGACTCCTCTTGAAATTTTGAATAGTTCCATCCCAGCATTCGCAATATGAAGCTTGCACCCAGAAGTCCAGATGGCTTCCAGATGAATAATTATCTATTTTGACCGCACCCCATTTAGTCCCGTTCTACTTGTTTTTCTGTTCACTGATCCATGCTAATCTGTACCGTTATCCCCACTGCATGTTCTGTCACTTGTCAGGCAATATGCTTAGAAGTCACAAGCCTTGCTTCAGTCCCCTGGCAGCAAGTCAACCAGTCAGCTGGCAAAGCTGGATAATTACTGCTTAGCCCTAAAGAGCTTAACATTTGTTTGCATAGACTTGTGTCCTGGCAACACCAAGGCACTGAAACAGAGGACAAACTTTCTTTTCCCTGAACATTTTCTGAAAGGGAAAGGATACAAGGGATTTTAAGACAGACACAAAATGGTGGTTACCAAGAAGGATTACTAGGGACTGAGATATGTGGACTATCCTCTGTGGTTGACTTGCTGTCATTATACCGTACTGGGCTTCATTCTTCTTTTATGCTTTTGTAAAAAATTGTACATGGTTCCACTGGAGTAAAGGTTTTCTGGGAACTGCCTTTGCGGAGGTGCTTAAAAGAACACCTGAAAAGTAGGCTGTGGTAGAGACAAGAGAAAAAGCCAGCAAGGAGACATCAGGTTACACATTCTAAGTAAAGCTGAAGTTCTCTTTTTTTTATTCAGTATAATTTGCTTATGACAACATCTGGCTTTTGGGTTTCTCCCGGTTGTTATTGTTGTTTTTAATGGCTGAAGCATCCTGACTGGCTCCATCTGGAAGAAATAACACTGGTCAGGATGATAAGGAAGGTGAGTAGATAAGATTAAGACACATTCAGCGCTGTTCCTCAGGCTGCAGCCTTTCCATGGCGTCAGTGTTCAGTGTGTGGGATGCTACACTGGAGAAATGAGGGCAGCTGCAGAATGGCCACCCTATATGTCACACTCATGCATGAAGTAAGGTGATCCTATGACTACAGAATGGAAGTCTTGAAGGACTTTCTCAGTCACTAAATCGCCTTGAAAATGCTGGCAATCAAGTTATACAATAATGCTCATGGTCTGAAAGCCAAACTATCAAAAGAAGCTTCAGTATTCAACCTAAGTACTCTCATTCTTCACTGTTATGTTGCTTGAACTCCCATTTAACTCCAGTAGCATTTATGCAATTGCATTTGCATTACAACCTGATAAGCACTGGGGTGATTTGAAGCTGTGTTAAACATGATGGATGCAGAGACATAGAAGTAGCAGGACACTTCAGAGTCCAGTGTGAGCATCCTTAAATAGTGAAGGAAGCTGCATCCTACCCCATTAGTCAGCACTGCTCTGCAAGAACAAACTTAAACCCAAGCTGGGGCTGGATTTACTGCCTGTTCATAATGCCTGTTCTACCACCTGTGGAAGTCTTCAGAGGCATCATACCTACTTTCTCAGAGTGTTCTCAAGGTGTTTATCAGCCCTATGAACCAGCCCTGTTGTGCCTGACATGTCCAAACCATCTCAGTATCAGATTCATGACTTAAAGATACTTTTTACTTACCATTTTTATGTGACTGTAATGTGCACAACACTTGTTATGTGATATTCTTTTAGTCTGGCATTCTTTGGAAGTGCAAGCTTCTATTACAGTGACAATACCAATCACAGCTTGCAATGTTACTGTATTTCTACATTAACAGCATATTCCTTTTTTCTCTTTCAAGTGGGACTTTTTTTTTTTTTGAAAGGTGTGTGAGGGGCAGTTATTGCATTTTTATGGATAAGCAGTACACAAATCAGTCTTTCAAAGCATAAAAAAAAGTCTTTTGAAAATGTGCTAAGGGTGGTTCCATTCCCTAATTACTGATGCGCTCCCTTAAACCTGTCTAGAAAAATAGATGGCATCGTAGTATTTTTTCGTTCACTAAGCAAATCCTCCAACACTGATTATAATCTTGGTTTATTCTCTTGGCTAGTTAAACTATCACAGCAAGAGACATAAAATTATAGTGCTTCCATTAATGATGCAAGGGAAACAGTAACAAGCGCTTAACTTTGCGAACCTCAGAGGACTTATGTACCAAAACTAGGACCTGGGTGGCATATAGGTTCCTGATTCCACACTGTTATGAAAACTGCCACAAAGCCACTGCCCAGCCCCAGACATGAGTGTCCTGAGGAAATGAGCTCAGCTGGATATATGCTCTGTTTAAAGGCCTGGGTTCTCATTTGTTTTTTCATTTGGACCAGTGCTCAAAGGGACACGGACAGGCTGGTCACACTTCCAGATGGTCATTTCAGGGGGTTCTTTGGGTTTGCTTGGTTCATCTCATCCCTAAAGGGAAGTAGCAATGGACATGAAAAATAGACAAAGTCTGGCTCCCTGACATCAGGAAAGAGGTCTCCAGCCTGTGCTGCCTTAGACTGCTCACAAGCAGACCTCCTTCTCTCAGGTGCAAGCACAAACCTTAGGTCTGGGATCTGCTTTGGTCCAGGTGTCAGTGTACTCAGAGCCATTGGACCCATAGGCATACGGATCTGGAAATGGCATTTGGATACCGGTTGGGAAATACTGTCAAGCCCTTGAGAAACTAGACCTTTGTGCACATTGAGAAGTTATTGAGATGCAAAAAGCATTCTTCCCCTTGCCTGGGGACAGAGAAGGCTACTCAAGGAAGAACTGCTGGTCTCTTGAGAGAGTTTCTCTAGCTGAATATGCAAAGAAGCCCAAACATTTCCTGGCTAGTGGCCATTGTCCAAGCGAGCCTTTCTCTTCACTCTCTTTCCATCCCCTACAAGGATGGAGCCCAGAACAGCCTGGTGGCAGTGGTTAGAGCACATCAGCTGGAGTGCAGCACAGCTCTATTGCTTATCCACTTTCCTCCAAATGAGAACTTTGCATTTCTTTTCCACTTGATCGTGCTGCAGCTTATCCACCCAGACCCTGGGAGATGGCAGGAAGGAGCAAGTCAAGATGTGCTCTAGCTGTGTCCTGATGTTCCTGGAGGGAGCTGCTCCTATCTGATGGGGTTAAGTAACTTCAGGGCTAACACAAAGCCATGATGTTGCACCCAGTTGCCTGGCAGCTGGAGTCCTACCATCTGTTTGCACATGATAGCTTTTATACACAAATTCTATTTTTTGTTGTTTTTAATCTGCCCCCCTTAAAATTGTTCTGTCATTAAAGTCCTCCTTCACATGAAGAGAACACCTTTAGTGATGGTACACCTGATTTACAGATAAGAAGGGTTTGGGCATGGAGCAGTGACACAAGTTTGCCCTTTGAAAATGGAGTCAGTGGAATGCATATCTATGACGTGAACTTCTGAATCTCATATAGGTTGGAGATCTTAAGAATTTCTGTGCTAAATTGATTGGATCCATCACCCAAAACTGTACTAATTTGCTAGCCTTCTGTACAAATTAATATGTAGAACCAACATCCACATAACCAAGCAGTGTGCCAGATGTTGATAACTCTTTTCTGAGGTTAGAAAACAAAGGAAAGACTGAACAGTCTGTATTTAAGGCATTGAACTCTTCCTCAGGAGGCTTTTTTACATTCTTGGCTGTATCTGAAATCCTTCGTGATTTTGCTTAATGCATTTTGTAGTTTAGTCCCTGTATCAGTTTTGAAAAGAAGGGAGAGGAAATATTTCACAGTGAGGATGTCTAACATTGTAGGATCTAAACGTTTTAAATTAACAAGAACTACTAATCCACTGATGGAAAACAAGTTACTTAAGTCAGGGTGATTAGACTTCTTCCAGAGGATCCCAATTCAGATACATTTCTTGAACAGTCAGGACCAGTTGGGACCCTTCTGCCTTTATCTCAAAATCATTAAAGACAGAACACCACTAACAGCCAGTAAAGCTCTGACGTACACAAAGCTGTTACCGAAACAAGTGGAACTGACCATCATTTGAAGCTACTTGTATTCTCTCAACATTGACTTAGGAGAGCTGTGAGCCCCAAACCTGAAGTTTATACCACACAGCATGCTTACGCATGATGCTCAGACCAAGAGGAAGTAGCAAAAAGTGACATCTGAAACAGTAACTCTGTCTTGGTGCTTAATTACAGGTCTGGGCTAGGCACTGTACTGAGGAATGTGATTTACATACCAAAAGTGCTTCCTGGACTTCTGCATCTATAGTTTTTAAGAAGTGTTTTTTGTATTATAGTAGAGTGGTCAGAGCCCTGCTTTGGGTGTTTAATGACTAGACTGCAGGCAAGATTAGATTGAAGCAATTTCACCCCATCTGTGAGATTTTCAAGGAAGACATACACCACTTAAGAGGAAGGGGGCTGGAGGAGAGAGAAATAAAGGAATACTGTAGAACAGGGGATGTATAAAATGTGTAGCATTAATGAAAAACCATAGCCCTGAAAGACAAACAAGTTAAAAGTGGAATAAAAAAAAAGATGGAATTCACTTTTCATGCAAATCAAGAATTTCAGATGAACTATTCTGTTCCACTGTTAAACTTTAAAGCACAATTTGTATCTATGACTCCAACAAATTAATTTTACTTAAGTGAAAGGGTTTTGACATTAGAATTATGACAAAATTAGCATTTTGACAAGACTTCTTTATTCTTCCAGCTTCTCTCCTGATAGCAAATGCTCCCCTGAATGACAGAGTTTCCATCATGATTTTTAGAGTCATCTTCATTTTTCCACTGGAAGAGAAACTGACAGGGTGATTGATGAACTGTCACACACCATGACTTGCAGTTACAGAAACATATGAAAAAGCTGTGAAGCGCAGTGTGAGCTATTCCCCAGTCTACAAAACAGAACCTTGAAAACCTTGTGGTGGTCCAGAGACCCTTGACAGTAGGAAAGATTGAGGGTTTCAGGAATATTTCAAATGAAGCTGAGAAGTCAAATTGTCTGTGGCTGGTCTGAGGAACTCCAGTTTATAGTTTCAGCTTTTTTCCCTGAGCAACTTGTTTATTTTCATTTACCCATATATTGTGAGAACTAATGGTTACACACCACTTTGGGGAAAACTTAACATGAGTTTAAAAGCAAATAATAAATTCTATTTCCATATCACGTTTCCTCGAAAGAGTGCTAAATACTGTATAGAGACACTGACTCAACAGTCATCTGCTGACATTGGACTATTTGAATTAACTAAATATTTTAAAGTCATTGATTGACAGGATGAAAAGATTTTAACATAAGTACACATTGGATGTGTTAAGATCCTGAAGCATAAACAGAAGGTGCATAACAAGGCACATGGTTAAGGTAAAAAAAGTTAGAAAGGCAATATGGCAGGTAAGTCTTCTTTGCCTGTTCACTTGTTCTCAAAATGCATGTAAATAAGGCTATGAAGAAGTTGAAAAAAAACCCAACTTTAGGGGTGATAAAACAGACAGATACTTTAGGGTTGTTCACTTCCTCAAGTAGACCCAGACTTGTTGCTTAATTGATTCACCTTCATTTCAAATTCTTGCTTTATTTTTTGACATTGCTTAATAAATATGACCATCTATTTCTCTCACATATGGCACTCTGTAAGTCATCTTTAGAGCTGATATATCACGGATTAGTGTAGCATTTTAAGTGTATCAACATCTATATACCGTGTACATACTCTGTAATGTGTGTATAGTATAATACTACAACATTTCCAATGGCAATATGATATTTACATTTATACAGAATATATGATATGCTTCCTTTTTTAAGCTATTAATTTCTGTATGTTTTAGTATAATATATATAAACCACATTCAATGTTAGATTCAGTGTGGTTCTGGGCATGCTCTGCTGCCCACTTGGTCTTGTATGACATTTCCTAGACTAATCCAAAATCTTCAGTCCCTCTGACCTTAATAGAGACTAGTACTCACATCAACAAACAGCAACAATGCTTCCGTTAAAAACAAAACACAAAAAAAACCCAATCCCAGAAAGCATTGAGCATTTCCTCACAGGAAGTAAAAAGTGCATATCAGTGTTATCTCAAAAGCTAGGCGTATGATTAAACATCCTCTACATAAGCCACAGAATGGAAAAAGGGCCATAAGGGGTCAGGCCAAAGTTTTACCAAAGTGAGTGCTTTCTCCCCAGCACTAACAAAATCTGTTCCCTGGCAGAGAGTGTTAGAAAAGAACAGGGTAAGTAAATATAAAGCCTGCTTTAAATATTGTCCTAGCCTTCAAACACCCAATGCTCAGAGACTTCCTCAGCTGGAAACTCTATTGAGCAATCTCAGTTGATTGCTCTCCCTTGATTTGTTCATGCAAACTTTTAGCATTTGCAGAATCCAGTAACAGGAAGTTCTGTGGGTTGAATTGAAAGAGAAATAACTCTTTCTGTTTGCACTCCTAGGACTAATGCTGTGAATTAAAAAAAAAAGAAAAAAGCTTTCTGTTCTTCAGACAATTAGTTTTACAAGTTCACATTTTGATGGCAATCATAAATAATATAATATTGCTCTTGGCTTCTGATAACATGGGATGCTTCAATCATCTGTATCGTACTTTTTAACATGCATTCAAAAAGCAATTGCTTGATTCTATTTAGCTTTTCAACAGCCCATACAGTGACTTGCAAATTACTGCCAGTGAAAGAAATGCATACTGTTTTTAAGACATTTGTCTCAAGTAATATAAACCCCACAAAACCTGAGATGTCAATGCTGTTATCTCTTATAAGGTTGCTGTATATATTCCTTGCCAGAAAGCTAAGACCAATGTTAAAGCATTTGCTTAAAATTAGCAGTTACCTTGTCTTTTAGTAACAGTTACACAACTAAAGGCAGTTTAGTGAAAATTTTACACCTCATCATATATATGCTACCAGAATTTTTACATGTTTAGTATAAAACCTTAGAACTGCTTTATTCATTAGGGTCAAAGGAAATGCCTCTAAGATGTCTGCTCTTAGAAAGCAGATGATGATAATGGATATGATACACTATCCATATATAGCTTTCACACTGCCTTACTTATTATTTATTGCTAGAGTCCGATAATGGAAAATCAATCTACTTTATACTTGCCATTACTGGATTCAGAGTAAGCAATTCTGGTTTGTTTTGAAACCATAAATCAAGGATATCAGCTCATTTTCCTGTTCCACAAACACTTCACATTTTTACACACATCTTCAGAGAGTGACATAGATGATTATATCAATGTCACATTCTTTCAGATGCCTGAATAGCTTATACAGTCAGGACTGGGTTGCATGACTTGGATTTACTCTGCAAGAATACTTTATTCACTCTCTTCCAGCTTAATTTTAAAAAACCCCAACAACTTTCACTGTTTCAGGTTCTGTTTCCTTGGATATTTTTCTGAGGATACCTTCAGGATGTGCATGCAAAATATATCCTACCCACAATACACCAATAATATTTTTTTTTTCAAATTCAGCCCTATGCATGTAGGCCTTTGCCTGAAGCCTTGACCTCCAGATTCTTCTTTCCTCTGGCCTTTCCAGTAGAAATAAAATTTAAGGGAAAGCCTTAGTTAGACTCCATAAACTCATCACACCTGGACACACAGCCTGAACACTTGACCTCTGAATGTCCAGACTGCTTGTTAGCTGACTTCCCAGCAGACTTGGCCTGTGCCAGCTAACACCGTTCAGGGACAGTGCACACCAAGCATCATTTCCAGTGGGCTCTATGGACAACACTGCTCCAAGTCTGCTCCCTACTGACTCCCTCAATGCTACCTCAGCAAGCTTTGCACTCTCAAACACTACATGCTTTCAGTAATGTGACTTAATTTTACTTTTCTTGAAAAACTGTGGGGAAGAAACTGTGGAGTTGAAACTTTTAAACAAAAGGTAATAAACAGTCACTGTCAAACACAATGAACTGAAAAAAACCCCTGCAAACATAAATAAGTATTATGTCTGAAGGCCACAGGATGTTAAATAGCACAGAGGAGCTCCAGGGACAAGAGCTATGTAGTGTCGATTGGCCAGTCTGATCTTAAGGGAAATACAACCCTAAATAATATGGACATGAGCTAGCTATGCCTCTAGGCTTCAGAGCCAGAGGCTGCGTCCTGGCCATCTACTATTTAGTAGAGGCATAGTGAAATATGCCTCCAATCTTTGTGTGAATGAGAACCAGAATCAGTGGTATGTAAGTGATCCTGCCTGTCTCTTATCACTAAAGTAGGTAACTCCAAAAATGGCAAAAGTGGTTCTGTTGACTGAAAACATGACATTTTGATAGAGTAAAATTCTTGAACATAGTCTCATTTTAATATTAGTTTGCAAGGACAATGCCTTAAAGCTCCTTAGAAAGTGCCAAATTTTTTCTGATACCCTTCCAGGACAATTCAAGTTCAAGTTTGCATCAAACAATCAGATCCTATATGAAGTCCCACCTTCTCATCTAAAGCTATTTTAGAAGCTTACCGAAATGACTGAGACCACAGCAGACAATGCTTTATTTGAAATATTGAGGAACTTCCACCATTCTGAGAATTCCCAGTTCCCAGAATGCTGCATGTGTATCGCTATTTCATTTATTGCTCCAGACAAAGTCTAAATGAAGGGAAATGGACAATATAAAATCTTGCATCACATTGTAACTAAATGCCTGACTTGCGGCAACCTTTGTCTGACAGGATAAGCACACTTAACCAGATCACATATGTGTGTTAATTATAGCAAGAAAGACAACAAAATGACAATAGTTAAAACAAATCCTACCAACAGGAAATGGTTATCAAGCTGTGATAAAATGTTTATCAGGAAATGTTGTTACACTATCCAAAACATTTCCTGTCTGTAACATTTTTTGTGGGAAAAACAATGTTTGTGGTGCTAGAAATAGCATCTTTGCAAGGAATTAAATAATAGTACTTATAGAAAATGGTAATAGTCACAGTTCTAGTTTCTGTCCTGTTTTCTTCTTTGTACACAGTATGAAGTAATTTAAAAAGAAAATTGCTTTCAGAAATTACATGGGCATTCACTAACATTTGAACTTCAAACATTAAAAAACAATTTAAGGCAAATTTTTCACATGCAGTATCTAAGCGATGCAGTCATGTGAGTAGTGAAGCCCTGCTCCTTCTCTCACTGAGACTGATAGTGAAACATTATTTCTGTTAGTATGTCTTGAAAAGATCAAAAAGGATTAATTAGACTGAAAACCAGTACTATTGAAGATGTCAAAAGAGCTCTCAAGGGGAAGAGGAGCCAGGGATTATCTACTGAAATGTTTACTCAAAACAAAAATAATGAAAAACTACATTTCCATAATCATGACTTTTCAAAACTAGGAAAAAAATGATGCTGTAAACATAATGAGTAGTATCACAAAGTCACAACAAAACTGACATTTTGATATAAACAAAGATTTGCCAGGACCAACCTATAAGACATTACTGAATACAGAAGCAAAATATGATTCTTTCTAGATTTGTTGCTTTACCAGCTGTGTGAAGACTAACTTGTAGTCTGTTATTCCATTCTCAAAACATTCACCCCCAAAAAAGAATAGTGAACTTCGATGGGTTTTTAAAGGGAATTCAGCTACTAAAACCACTTGAATATTATGAATAATTAGGTTATTGTCAAGTAACCTTTCCATTAATAAGCATTTACATGAAAGACATTTTGCTTTGATTAAAAACTGCTATTTGTTCCTATTTTAACTATGGGTTGTATCACTTTTATTGCAAATATTTTGTAACTTCCTGTACAGTAAATGGAACTAATGATAGAATCCTAAAAGTGGAAAGGGCTTCAACAGGTCACCTGATCAACTTCCATGACCTGAAATAGGATCAACAAAAGTTATTATGCTTCTGCTACACAATCTCAAATTATGAAAACTATAACATCACAGGGCAATCTATTCCCAACTTCATTATCATCACTGTGAGAGCAGTTTTCCTTATTGCCAAAGCTGAATCTCTTTTACTTCAATTTTTCTCCTGATCATAAAGGGAAAAACAAAATTCGCTTACCTCTTTGCAATAGAATTTTATATTCTTCAAAATGTTCTTTTCCCTTAGTCCTTTCTTCTTCAGCCTAAGAAGCCCTATTCCTTCAGTCTGTCCCCAGCTCTGTTTTAATTGTTTATTAAGTTTAACCTTCCTTGAACTACTTATTTGCTTCACAACTTTCTTGAAACACACAACTTCCCACAACAGTTCTGTAGCTCCCATAACTGGGAATAATATTCCTTTGAAACTTTTGCAGAACCAAGAAAAGGGCAATGTTTCTTTTCTATGTTAAGATACTCTTTTTAAACATCCTAGTATGATGTTTACCTGTTTTGCAATGACATGATGCTACTCTATTAGCTAAAATCAGGCTGCATTCCAGTTCACTGCCAGTCCTTCCCAGCCTTACATCAACCGAAAATGTAATGAGTATCATCCAGTTCATTAATTAAAATATTGGAAAGAACTGGACCCATGACAGACTTTACAGAGGTTTATTAAATACATTCATTTGGATAGAGAACCATTGCTAACTACTGTGAACAAAGTTGTCACTGCATATGGCAATGAATTTTTCCCTTCTATTATTTGAGTAAGATCCACAGCTATGAGTGTCTATAAGGAAAGACATTCTGATTGAAATGTCCTACATATTATCAGAAGCTACGGAAATATCTCCTCTCCTCTGTTTTTGACTGGTGTAGCTGTCAAATCATACACATCTGTCAGAAGGTTAGAAACAAAAATAACTGAAGAAAGGCTAGCACTACTAATTTTACACTACTAGCATTTTTTGCTAATTTTATTTTAGTTTATGGTAGTAGACTATTAATAAAGCATAGATTAACAAGGCAAGTAGCAAGGAACAGAGCAGGGCAGCACTAAGATAATGTAAATAGAATTTTAAATTAACAATCCAACTTTTGACTTCTCTTTCAAAACGTATAGTAGCATTATATGCAGTGTCCCGCTAGTTGGCTTAAAATACTAATTACTGGAGGCAAATTACCTTTTAACTACCGTTGATTCCTCTCTTCATATCTTCAGGAATAACATTAGCCTTTTTCACTTCTACATCCTCTGACATTACACTTTCAGTTGTTGTTCACTGACCTCAATCCTTTAGCTAAATGTTCCAGAAAGCAGTTTCTCTGCTTGTAGATCTACATCCATTGCTTCTAGATTTAAGGACTTCACTGTATTAAACTGCACTTTGTTTCAGTGGGTCAAATATCAACCATCTGTTCCACTGATTCTAAGTGCGACCTTCAGCCTAACACAGTACACAGCACTTCCTTGAGTTACATAGAGCGTAACTTTCAGAAAAATATCCAAAATTCTTTTAAAATGTGCACTAAAGAATCAATAAACAGCTCACAGCTCAAGATGAAACTTGTTTTAGGGGACAATTACTCTTTGCTTTACTGCCAGTCTGAAAATGAACAGCTTCAACTTCCACCGGGTCTTGTTACCACTGTCTGCTTGACTGAAATGATCAGGTATATCATTATATTTACACATACATCTGAAAGGCAGCAAGTTTTTTCCCCCTGAACTGCATTTAGGAAAACAGAAAACTGAGAAGGGAACATGGTAACAGACAGTAAGTTGCTTTGTGTTATAGAGTCATCATTATAGAGTGATAATTTTATTCTACATAAAGGGAAAATAAAACTATCGGGCACCACATATAGTCCTTACTGCGTCCAGTGCTCCCAAAATTATCTTCCATTCCACATTCTACACAAATCATTATGGATATCTCTTTCAAATGAAGAAACCACGCCTAGCAAAAAATACTCTCAATTTTATTTTGGAAGAACCAAAGTGACTGAGCCAATAAAACAGAAAACATACACCCTTTGCAGATTACAGCGCATTCAGGATGTGTGCATAGGAAGTTGAATGCATTCTGAAGTGTAAAAGATAGTTGACAAACTAAAAGGTGATAGTGACTCCACAGAACACTACAGTCAGTGGCAGAGAACATTAGGGAAGAGCACAGGCAGTCGGTACAGCCGTACAGGCACTTCATGCATTATGTATGTGAAGAATAGGATGCAAGGCACGTGCAGTGTATCACATTAGACTGTCATGCAACGCAGCAAGTACGGAGATCATATTGTCTCTACTCCTCTGGTATTTATAAGGACAAGTTCTTGCTATAGGTACTTATAGAAACCTCATTTTTGGACATCCAGTCTTGTACCCAAGTACATCAATCTTTAAAATATCAGAACATCCTTACAAGGCTGTCACTCCCACCAGAAAAACTGAGACCATCCCTAGGTGATAAAGGAATTAAATTTTTGATAGAAAGTTAGTTCCTTAGCCCCAGAGCAAACTTTCTCCTTCTGAATAAGGTTTCCATAGCAATAACGTTAACAGTATCATTGGATACCACAGCAAAGGTCTCTGAACATGTACCATGGCAAGATGGCAGGGTATTATCACACTCAAGAGACATAAGGAAGCCAAACAGACAGCTTGTTGCTTTTAGGAAACCTTTTCAAGTTTATCCTCTTTGGGAGCCCTTCATTTTAAACATAAATCTTAGTGAGAGATAGAAAAATACTTCTATCCTCTCACTTCCCTTGGGGGAAAAAAAAAAAAAATGATTGCACTTTGAAACAGCACAGCAATATTTGACATGCCCTTAACAGTGGTCTTTGACCATGTGTCTCTCACTATGTGTTGTCTTCACACGTATTTAGGCCCAGACAACAGCTTGAAGCTTGGTGGAAACAGGTGTTATCTCCCTCTATGCTGTGCTCACTCAGAGCATCTAAGTCCTCCCAAGGCGGCCATACCATCCAAAAAGCCAGGCCATGGCAGAGGAGACCCAGCAGGGCTCCCCTTGGCCTCAGCTCCGCAGGAGCGCAGCACTCCGCCAGCTCCGCAGCTCGGGCCAGGCCGCGTGGCGCAGGCAGCCTCACCCACAGCCGTGTCCGCGCTGCGCCCGCAGGACAGAGGCCGCCGCTCTCCACGCTCCTGCTGCAGTAGGTGGATCCCTGGGAGGCGCTAACCCCCTGCCCTCCTCCCCTCCCGCTCCCTCCCTCCCTTCGCGGCTGAGGAGGCGCCTGAGCGCGGCGGCATCTTCTCTTGTCTCATTGGAGGGAGGAGGAGCCGTCGCCGCGGCCGCTAGCGGGGAAGGTAAGCTACGGAGGAAGGGGATCGCCCCGCCGCCCCCCGCCCCCCCGCTCCCCTGTCCGCGGGCAGAGCCCCGCGCGCCTCCCCGCTGAGGAGAGCGGAGCCCTGCGCGCCTCCCCGCTGCTGTGGGCCGGCCGCCGGGCCAGACCGTTACGCGGGGCCTGGCGGCCGCTCCCGCCCCGCCCCGCCCCGCCCCGCGCCGCCTCACGCCGGCCGCGGGCGGAAAGGGGGGGAAGGGCCGGGCCGGGCCGGGGCGGACACCGCGGGGGCGCCGGGCCCGGGGCCTGCGGGGGCCTCGGCGCGGAGCCCTGCGGGGGGGCAGGGGGGCTTTCCTTCTCGGGGGAGCCGTGTGGCCATGGCTGGGGAGGGGGGCCGCCGCCGGGCCGGTGTGGCGTGGCAGTCCCCTGGGGGCCGTTCCCCAGGCACCTGGTTTATAAATGGCTGATAACAGGGGGTTCGCAGCTTTTGTCAGGAGTTAAGTTTGTACCGTGTTGGAGCGGTCTGTCCGCAAGCGCGTAGAGGAGGTGTGAAGGGTAAAAAGAAAGGCATTTGTTTAATACAGCTGAGAATGTTGGCTTGCTTTCTCTCGCCCTATATGTAAACATGCATGAAGTATGACCGATCTTTGCACAGTGCCATAAACAAGAAATAAGGGGAAGAATCACGAAGAAAATTAGGCAATTTATGTGCAAAATGTAGGTTAGACATTAGACGAGCTTAGCTTGATGGCCAGTTACATCTTTAAGGAGGAGAAAATCCTTGAGAAACCAAGGATTGTTAATGTGTGAGAGATGGGAGGATTGCATCATAATTCCTTTCGGAGATTAAATTTCTGATATTGGTGAATAAAAAGAGAGGGCACAAATTGAAAAGAAATTTTACTCCAGGTTATGAACTGAGTAAAGTCTGTAGACAGTTGTGTTCCTGCACCATCGGAAACCATTTGGGCTGGACCTAATGTTGAAGGATGTGAAAGCAGACATGGGGTAAAGGAAACATGGAGAAATAATGATCCTGCTGAGTGTGGGGTAGGGGAGCTAATACTGTCCAGATGTGAGAAATAAATGTGACAGGGATGACACGGGATGTGAATGATGTGATGGACTGTAAAGTAACAGGAAGTGATTGTGTGGATTAAAAAAAAGAGTCAAGTGTATCATTGCTTTGAGAAAAGAAAATTGTAAGAGCTTTTGATGGTGTCTGCCATAGACCACAACAGTTGGATTTGGGCAAGGATAGCACTGAGAAACTATCAGGAATTATGTCACAGATGGATTTCTTTCTTAGATACAGATAACAGCATCATTTGGGAAGGACATAGAGCGATCCAGTTGTTCTTACATACAACTGCTGTAAGCTTACCAAATAAACACTGAATTGCTTTAGATTTGCTCTCAGTAGTGTGGAAAATTCTGAAAAGAGCTGGTTTATTAGTCAGGTTGTGATCTTGGATCATATTTTAAATTAGATATTATAAATAGAAATAAAGCAGAAAACTAAACAGATACAGGCTTGAAATTCTCAAATTTAGAATGGCAAGCTTTGAAAAATCAAGAGGATTAATTAGTGATGTTAGTTGTACTGGAGTCCTGAGGGCCCTAGAAACAAGGAAGGTAGGAAGCTGTTTTGTGCCAAAGGTAGAATCTGTTTGGAATTTATATCCAAAGAATGAGAAAAGGTCTATTGAAAAGAACTTTTACCTATCTTAAAAAGGGTTTTAGGAATAAAGGCTAGAAATAGGCTGGATAAGCAAAGAAAAATACAGGAGATAAAGTGCAGTTCTAAAGTGAGAACTGACAAAAGTAGTTCTGAGTTAGTTACAGGTGGTTGTTTTTTAAAGCTTCTTTAATCATGTAAGTAAAAACAAGAATAGAAATAAGACCATGGAGTGATAAAATTGAGGTAAAATGACCTTGGCATCATGATGCATATGATCTGTTGCAGTTTGGAGGAGGCTACTGCAGTGGGTAGATTTGCTATTAGATGCTTAAATTTATACCACAAAGAATAACATTTTGTCTCTTAATTATTTTTTAAGAGTTGGGTAACCTCTATGTGTTATGTTTAATCCGATGCTCTCGTCACTTAACTTTGGTCAGTTCCAGTATCAGAAGGCTGTTAAAGAAATACCCAGATGGACAGTTACATAGAGGAAGTGGGCTAACTTTATTTACTATTGTATCTCTCTCTGCTATAACATACGGTATCTTTACAGCTATAACTATAAAAGTTTAAACTATGATAATTCTCAGCTCCAGGTGTGTAATACTGTTATATATGTGTGTGCCTATATATACATTTTTTAAATATATGCATTTATATGTATGTGTTTGATGTATTTACCTAGGCGAATCCTGACTTTGTGTGAGGGAGAGATTGCACCATCCTCCCACCCACCCAGGCGTTGCATGCTGGGTTCATGGGAAGTACTCTGGCAAGTGCCCAATGTTACAGGGAAGCGTAGCTACAGCCAGATTCATGCTGGAACTGTGCGAGACATCCGTCTTGAAAAAACTCTTATTTTGGTGACCCAACACGTAGCCCTCTCAGCTGTAGGCAGGAGCCCTTACCATGGACCAAGGCTCCGATGTGCAGAAAGACTGTGCTAAACTGAAGTAAGCAAGGACTGTAGAAAAGAGAGCCAGGTGTGGTTTTAGTAAAGCTTATGTTTAGATTTTTTTATTAAGGCTTAGAATGTTTTAGGAGGTATATTTTATAAATTAAAGCTTTTAGTGTAAATGAGGCTAGAATGACTTCCTTGGACATAGAAGGAAGCGATTAAAGGTTAGAACTGTAGAAGCTGTGAATACTTCTTCTTTAACAGCTAGAGCAGTCTGTGAAGTCAAAGAACCAACAGCTAGACCTGATGTATGGCTCAACGTTTGGCTGGATCAGGTAACTGCAGACTGCTAACAATTTAGGCTAGGTCAGATTTACTTAGAGGGGGCATAACAAAATACGTGCCTTTGTGTGCTGTTTTTCTGTTAATGTAGCATAGTATTTCTGATTACATAGTAACAGAACGGTTCTTCCCAGACAGCTGTTCCTGTGGCATTGAACTGATGTCCAGTCGGGCTCCCACATGCAAGTGCAATGCCACCTAACATCTGAAGCTTGTACGCAGTTTATCCTGAACAACTTGAAGGCCTGTTAGTGTTTCTTAAATTCTTAAAGCTTTAATATTTTCTGTACTAAGATTCCTTAAGTCTATAAAAATATAATAGCTGTTTCTTTCACATATTTATTTGCATTATTTTGAATTCTTTGGTTCTGTTACATGGTTAATATTTTTAATAAAGTTCTTTTAAAACCAAATCTTTGGAATACTTTTGTTTCCCTAAAGCTAGTTCCTTGAACTCTCACATCAGAAGGTCAAAATGAAGAATAAATTTCAATTCTACCAAATCAGTTATATTGTAAATTAAATCTTATGTAGCATTTAAAATAGACAAGAGCTAACAATTGCATCAGTTGTATTTTATTACATTTGTCTGTATGTACGGATTACAGGAACTGAAGTGTGTTTAGAGTTTGGCTAAGCAAAGAGAAGGATCTTTTCAAGTTACTTACCTGAAAATCTTGGATCAGCCTCATTAAAAAATGCAAAGAAATGGTTTTCTTCAGCATCTCAGGTTAAATTTAGGTTACATTAGGTTAGATTTAGATACAGGAATGACATCCTCTTCCCAAGAGACTCTCTAACAAAATGTTTGATTATTTTAATTCACTTCAAGGTCTGGAGATAATGCTTATTATATTTTTTTTTCTTTAACTGCAGAAGTAAACCACTAACTATGTGAAAATTACTCCAGCATCCTCCTATAATGTTTTTCAGCATTGAAGGTAGTTCGTGCATTGTTTCTGTGATCTGAAATACTTGATTGCCTTCAAAAGGTATTTTTGCACTTATAGAAAGAAGGGTAAATATTTTTAAGTGAAAATATTTTTTGATTGACACCTTCTTATCAGTCTTTTTTAGCTGCTGACCTTGACATTTCAGTAAGTCTATTAGAGGCATAATTTTAGTATGAAATTCATTACTATTTTCTAGTCTTCGTATTTCTGGCTTTCATTTGTTAAATAGTTTGTCTTTCTTATTAGTTATTAGTCACTTTATTAAAATCTTTTTTTTTTTTTCAGTCAAGTAGATGGATAGCCAAAGCTTTGAAATTATTTTTTGAGATGACTGTAGGGTTTGTAGAATGAGAAAAGAATTTGAGGGGTTTTTTTTCTTCTGTTTAAACATTTTCCCTCTGGTGGGTGATGATGCATTTTTTCAGTCAATTCCACTCTTGCTGCTCGCTGGTAAACAATACACTATTCTACATCAATGATGGTGATAAACAGCAGTTCTAAGGGGAAAAAAAGTAATTGGAATAGGAATGGGAGAAATAAAGAAACCTAATATGAGCAGTGTGTCCTACCATCATACAGGACTTCTAAAAGTTCTAGATGATTTTATAAAATTCAAATTAGTCAAATTGTCTTGCTAGCCCAAAACCCCAAGGTGTGGGTTTTTTTGGAGGTGAGGGGAAGGTGTCTCAGGAATCTACATATGATTTTTCAAAGTGGTTTTGTCACTTAGATCAGAAATTTCACACCAGACCCTAACACTTATTTTTAAACCATTGGAGAATTGAACAATCATGCCTTCTGTTTTCTTTCCTGTCTTCTCACTTCTTTCAAAATGTTTTTCCCTGATGTATTTGCTCTTTATCACAGCGGTATTGAACCTGCAGTGAAGGATGGTGCTAAGGATGAGTAACAGAACAGTATTCCTACTATCTTCCTTGCTTTTTGTGTGCCCATGTTTTCTTTAGTGTGTTGTTTGCATCTTATCCTTCACTGCTTTTATTCTTGGCAACCAATTTCCTTTTGGGTTTGATGGCATTACTGAAAAAAAGGCCTTTGCAAATAGGTTTCAAGCATCTAACTCCAATAGAGCATACTGCATGTAGATGAACCTCTGAAAACTTCAGTGGGGTCATGCTGGAGGTTCGTGCCTGGAGCCAATGGGTAGAACTGGATGTCATGCCAAAAGAGAGGTGGCATCTGACAAGATGTTTTTGGCTAAAGTTTTGTCACTGGAGATTGAGACAATAAAGCTGTCTTACCTCAGATCATTCTAATTAGAAATTTCTGTAGGAGCTACCTACCTTGCAAGGTAAGAGGGCAAGAATGTCAGTCTTCCAGGCTGTAAATATCCCAGTCTGTCAGAGTTTCTTGGATCTAGTCTCTAAACTGCATGTAGATTCGCTCTTGCAACTAGTACGCAGCCAGTGGAGCTTTCATTCAGGAGCTGAGAAGTCACAGTCTGGTGTCAGGAAACAGAAGGGAAGGAGAGAAGACTATGCTTTAGTTGGAGTTAGCAGTTTTTCAAACAACTACTTACTGTTTCTCAAGGTCTGCAGTTTCTCTTGGTAATGGAAAATTCTGCATCAATGGAAGAATGAATGACAAGCTGAGTTCTGTCAATTTATTGTCAGCACTGGATGGAGTAGTGACATTTCACAGTACGTGAAGAAGGAAGATAATTTTGAAAATAGTTTTCCTAGAAAGGGAATGTGACCTGTTCAGTAGGAATAACTGTCGACAATATTACTGGCCTGTCCTCTCCTGCAAAATCACTTGGGCAAGTTAGCATCATTTCATGACTACTCTGGTAGGAAACTGCTGAGAAATCAAGAATATCAGAGAAGGTTGGGTTCCTTCCCTGAAGGTGTCAGCAAGTCCCTTTTTCCTGTGACTTTTTCCTCCTAATCTTTTCTAAGCCTGTGGTTAGAGTCCCTGGGGAAGAAGCTCCAGACAGACCTTTGATTCAGCAGATGAGATTCATAAATGTTCAAATTAAGTGGGAGGAAATACTAAGTGGAGTTCTGAAAATTTTTGTTTGCTTGCCAAGTTCCTAGAGAGAGAATCTACAAAAATGTTTACATTCGAATGAGTCAGTGAACCTCTTTAAATATTTAGGATTAAATGGTTTTAGACTGCTAATAGAACTTGGCTATTAAAACTAGTATTTGTGTTCCTTAACATAATCTTATCTGTACTGCTGAAGTATATGTGCCTTACCCAAAGACCTGTCATGGTTGGACTGAAACCAGGGTCAGAACTTTCAAATTCCAAGACCTAAACCCAGACTGCCAGAGTGTGCTGTCTAGCTTCTTAATTGTACTTGGATTCCAGCTAAGAGATTTGTGAAAGTTTAATATAAATATTTTTGTATTGAAATGCTGTGCACTTCCTCAAGAAATGGACATTCACAACAATGAAGTTTTCTCCTTTAGGTCTGCACTTCAGAATTTTTTCTGGAAAATGTATATAAAGTTTTAATACGTGAGAAATATTTCTTGCTTACCTTTTTACTTTCTAAAGTAAGTATTCCTTTTTTTTTTTTTTTAAAAACACAGTGGTTAGCTATTTTAAAGTAAGGTTTCCTAGCAATTATATGCATATTATAAGATTTAGTAGATGAACAACCCCAATAACTTGTCTGAAATAGCTAGGGTATGTTTTTCTTCTGTACCTAAAGTACTCAGATATACAGGTTTTTTATTTTTTAATTTTTGATGAAAATACTGGTTTTTTTCTTTGCTTCACTCTGTATATACAATGGTTATTTTTCTGGAGAGAACATTCCTACAAGTAGGGAAATATGAATCATCACTAGTATTTTAAAGGTATCCAGATAAGAATGATTCTTAGACAGGCTTAATAATATTTTTTTGGTCTTGGTTTATTTTCAGGATCCCAGGGTGAATATGAACTCTTAAATCAATTACAGATTTTTAGAAAGAACACTTTTGCAGATGCAGACATGTGGCAATCAATATGTACTTTTATTAGAATACATGAATTTGAATAAAAGAATAAGCTGGTGTAATTTGAGGCATCCCACATACTCCTATAGGGCTGCTCAGAAATCAGGTGTCTATGTTTGCAGAACAGCTTGAAGAATGGAGTTGCAGGGTAATTTTCACTTAGTTGTATATGAGATAAAATATTTTATAACTTTTGAGTTGTGAGGACGTGTTAGTGACCTTTGTTCTTGAAAAGTTAGAGCAAAACTGTCAGCATGTTTGTGGGACTCTCAAAAGTAGTGAGCTGGAGAACCTTTTGTTAGGTAGCTGAAATGGTTAGATCCTAACATATCTTTCTTTATATTAACAAATAAACTGCTTTTAAAGTCAAACTATGCTTTTGCCTAAGCAGAAGCAATAGAATTGAAATATTAGAACTTGAAGAATCATGGGTATCAGTTATGTATCAAATGGCTCAAGGAAGGAAATACAGAATTCTACATTTATTTAAATGAGAAAATTCATAGTTACTAGTTATTCTCTTGCAGGACATGTCAGCCCTGTGGGCTGAATGTAGGCTAAGGATGGCTGAGAAGTGGGTGACATATATCAGCATTGCTAGGGAGTGCCAGAGATTGATGCTCTAAAATATTGGATAACCTTGATAATAAGTTTCACAGTAGGACTACTCATGTACTTGAAATTAAATGTTTCAGAGCTGCAGTTCAGTAGTGTGGTCCTGCTCATTTTGTGGTCGTGCCAAAGGCCTTAATTAGGCGAGTTGTTTCTAGTTTAAAGAGAGATAATGTACACAAAATCAACTGGTTGCATTCTTGTTGTTTGAACAAGTATGTGGAAGAAAAGAAGATAACAAATCACTCAACAACAAAAGCTTAACAAGCTACCCCGTATCCATTAAGTTGTAAAGCATGAATGGCTGTATGTGCTTATTGAGGGCTCTGTTCAGTTGCACATGCATGTCTAGTGCCATTTAGTTCTTAGCTGCTGCTCTAGCATGGCATGGATACCCTATAGGTCCTGTATTATAACTGCCAGCACAGTTTGGTGCCAGGGCTCCATAGGGTCATCTCAGATAGCAGTAGGTGCTAACGAGTGGGCAACTGAATCAGCCCTTTAGTCTTTCCTAGTTGAAAGGGAATATAACTTAGCTTCAAGTTATTTCAGTATGGTTCTGTGTTTGAGCCTTAAGCTCAAAGTCAACATGGACAAGAGAGTAGCTGGACTTTCACACATGAGCTGTATTTATCATTTAACGTCTCAAACTACATGTATAAAATACACTGTGTGTATGTAGAATTGTGGGTTTTGTTGAAGCATAAGCTTAACAGAGTGCATATTCAGTATAATTGAGCTGCAGCAATTGTTTGGTTTTAGATAAATAAAAATTGTTTTTGTTTATTCAGTAAATTATATTTGTTAAATCATTAACATTTATAATATTTAAATCATATGAATTTCATGTATTCTGTGTCCTTGGCCTAGGTCTTATGGCATGAAGTCTTACTTAAGAGGCATGTTTAGTAGTAAGTTAGGTAGTTTTAAAAAAGCTAGATTTCATACTTCTTTTAGTGTGGTATTCCTCTGAAAAGGAACTAAGTAAAACGGTAGCTTGTTTGTTGGATGTTATTCTGCCTGTAGTCAAACCCAGGACACAGACATTTAATTTTAAGTGAAAAGTAAACATGTTTTTAGCATTGCCTGAACCAGTGTACCTTAAAGAAATTTATGTGTACAGCTTTCCCACTTGTTGAGTAAAAGAAGCTTGCACAGCTTCAGAGATGCTTTCCACTTTTTGCAGTTTTACTGAAAATGGAGTTGCATGGCTTTGTGTTAGAAAATAATGTAAGGATAGGAGAGTTGTGCATATTTGTGAAGAAACATCCGATCTGAAAATCTGTTTCTATAGATAATGCATGTCATAGAAATAATACAAGTAATTTACTGGATTAGCAATATTTTCTGAAGCAAAGTGGATATTTTAAGAATTCTTAGTAAACCTGAAAAGACCAAAATGTTTTTCTAACATTGGTTTTCAGAATGGAACTGGAATAAGAGCCTTTGAAGGCTTAAGCCAGAAATGGAAAGCTCTGACCAGTGTGCTTTTTCTTTGCAGAAAGAAATGTCCTGAAAAATTAGGTCAGCAAGGTTTAAATTTATTTTTACTGCAATAAAAAGACATTGGAGTATAGTGTTTAGTAAAACTTCTTCCTTTCCAATCACAGTCTGATTAATTTTACTACTTGTTTTAACTAAATTGTTTTGGCCAAGAATTATTATTTTAAATGGGAACACAGAAGAGCAGAGTCTGTCTAACTGATCACTGTATAGTTGAATGAAAAAACAAAACTGACTGAGCTTTGTGTTTCTTGTTTTCTCACCCCAGAGAAGCAAATAGTTCTGGCTTAATATTAAGTGTGTATAGTCCATTAAGTATTGTTGCAGCAATACGATACGGTGATTTTAACCACAGTTCTCTCTCTGCAGGGGGACACAAGCACAAATCCATATGGAGGATGAACCTCCTCCTTCCCAAGAAGTCAGTGTCAAGGTCAGAGTGTGAATTTCTATTGAGAACTCAGTACTGCTCTACTCAAAAGGAAGAAGTTGGCTTCTATTAAGCAGTAGTTTAGTACATGCTAGTAGCTTTCAAGATAAACAGAAAACAAAGGTATAGGTAGAAAAATGATACTAGCAAAAGAAATGCTGCTTATGTGATCCACAAAATATTAGAAGAACAATATATTCTTTTTAATTAGGTTGAATTGATCCTTTGGCTTACAAGGCTGGTTTAATTTAGTATTGAGTTATGTGTTCCAGCCTAATGTTTCAACAACATAAACTTGTTAGAATTAACTTTTGTAGCATAATTTGAGGCAAAAACTTCCTTTCATTTTAATCTTTTATTTCCCTTGAACACTCTGCATGTAAAACTTAATGAAACATCATTCAGATTTTGAGCTTAATGATGATGCCTTTTAAGGCGATCTGTATGACAAATAAAACTGAATAACCAGATTTCGAACTGATTGCTGAGGTCAAATGAAGTGTAGAATTTTTAGGAATTCTTGAGGCATAACTGATACACCTTTGGGACAGGTAGCTGGACCATATGAAATCTCAAATTCTGGTCTAGCTCTGTCTTTCATGACTGTGCAGTATAATGAGGGAACTGATCACTTATGAGACATAAATGTTGATAGGCTGATAGTTCAAGCTGCTTTTCATATTTTTGGGACAAAATATAATGGAGAAGTGTGGGAGGGAAGAAAATCTTGAAAGGTGAGAGAATATCTCTTACTGAGTTGAATGTAAATAATAATTCCAGAGACAGGATTTAGATTATGGGTATTTTGTATCTGATAACGTTTGTTGTTATTTCTTTTGTTAAAAAAAATCAGGATCACAAGTGTTTCCTTGGGTGCTTTTTATAACAGTACTTTGGGTTTTTTCCTTCAGTGTATTATTTTAGTGTTAAGAAATGCTACAGTTTGGGGTTTTTATTGACCTGTTAGTTATGAGGGTAGAACATGAGTGCTTTGTAGAAGAAGGTTACAGAAAAAAAACTTTTCTATTTAAGACGAATAGGTTCTGACACACTGTGCATTTGGAATTTAGAGCCCACATGTTAAAGAAACCGATGTGTTATTCCAGTAAGGGAATCTGTACAATTCAAGGACACCCTGACTGTCCTTTTGAACCTCAGGCTTCATCAGTCTTGAGCAAAAGTAGGATACAGTTTTGTTGATGCAATTGGAAGACTAGTCTGTGATGCTTTCACTATCCATTATCATATTTTAAAAGTGCCTAAAATCCTCTGTAGAATTAATGCTAACCTCATGACATAAAACAAATTGTTCTGTGAACAGCAGATAAATGAAGCCTGTTTCCATATAGATTCATGTCCTTCGTCTCTTATAACCCTGCTATGTGTCATGGAGGACAGCATTTGCTAGGACTGGCTTGGACCTACTTTCTTGCTGATTTATTTTGTAACATACATGTCTGATTGTCCAGCTGCCTACTGCCAAATAGATTGTGTCAGCAGAATCTTACTTCCCTTTCATTTGCAAGTTGGCTGAAATTGGACAGTTATTTGGTGTGAGGAGATGGGGAAAGAACTGGTGTGATCAAAACCACAGCTTTTCTTTAGTGAAGATGACCAACCCTCCTTTTCCTTCCTTAGAATTATATTATAAAAAAATGTGTGATTAACTGCAATTTGTTTAAAGATTTTAGTTCAGGATTAATTTAGGGATTATTTCTTTAGTTTCAAACATTATCTATGTTTATGTGTACATTTTTTCATACTAATCTTTTTAATTAAAAAAGCAGTATCCTTATGACTGACATAACGTGCTTCAGACTCCAGACTAGAATTTATTCACATCTTTGTTTCAGTCAGAGATAGAAAAAATAATGTTCTGTAAGGGATCATTTTGTAAATCAGCTACTTGCTAGAAATAAACTAATGATGCAATCCTCACTGTTACGTGGTGAACTACATAGTGCTTGTAATAGGCAAAATCTATTTTTACTTACCTTCTGATCTGACAAATAATGCTACTTTTCTTTCACATCCAGATCCTGTTTTAATTTCAGTCAAGAACATTTGATGCATGCTCCATGCAAACTTTGCTATAAAATTTTGATGCTGCAACATTTTTCTGATTTATGCTATACTAAAGTAGTAGAAAAGTTGCATGAGAGTCAGACATTAGCTTGACTAGTTTTAATGTCTGGAGAGATCTGTTTTTCTTTTCCTTTAACTATAAACTTGTCATTTGTCCTTGGATAAACTGGAAAATGTTCAATCATCTTTTTTCTTTTATTATATGTCTACTTACGTAAATGCAGATATTCTTAGGAAGTTCCCAAAGATTCAACAATTGTTGAAACAGAAGTAAATTTCAGAAGTAAAGGAGAAAGAAAAAAGTTTCTCAAGTTTTCTCAAGTTTCCATTTTCAATGCATGAAAACAAATGTGTATATTTTTCAAAGACGAGTATATTCTTGGGCAGATTTTTTTATGGTTTCTTCTTTTAACAGTAATTTTAGCACCGGAGGAAAAGACACAAATTAGTTTCAAGTTTTGAATGTATACTTTACACTTTATATTAGAATCCTGTACATTGAATTCTATAAGCTAGCAGTTATGTTGTATGAATATAGTGAAAATACAACCTCACCATTTAACTTCGTATATAGTACTTTTCTCCATGCATATAGATCCTTTCTTTCTGGATCATGATGTATTTTATTTGTTTATTTTAATTCTAGAACAAAACTCCCTCAGAGTATTGTTCTAGAATTAAAATACTGGTTTGTGGTTGAAAAAGGAGATGGTGTTTCTCTAAATTTTTTACTTTTTGGTATGCAAAGGTATACATTTCTCTCTGTCTAGGTATTTTATATCATTTTTTATAACATCAGGTATTGGAGGCAACGTTATTGTCAGCCCTGAAGATGCTGGATGTTGGGAAATGGCCAATTTTTTCTCTCTGTTCCCAAGAAGAACTCAAGTTAATTCGTCAAGCCTGTGTATTTGGCAGTGCTGGTAATGAAGTGTTGTATGCAACTGAAAATGATGAGGTAATTGTCCACGACAGTGTAGTCATATTTAGTCATTTATATATCAAGTTATTCTGAAAGTAAGTACTATGATAGTATACCTAGGAAAAGTTGCATGCAAAAATGCCTGATCATTTTGATTGCTACTAAAGCATTTTCAATTCAAATTAATGGCTTCCTACCACAATCAGAGCATAAAGAGAGATGGAGTTAGACATTTCTTGGAGGAGCATAGTGACAGGCTGAGAGGCAATGGACACAAGCTGGAAGATGGAAAAATCTGATTCAGCATTAGGAAAAAAAATTCACGATGGGAGTGTTTAAATCCTGGAGGGGTTGTGAGATCTTTTCCTTGGAGCTGTTCAAGACTCGATGGGACATGGCCTTGAGTCAGCTGATGCATTTAGATCTTTGTTGAGCTGGGGGTTGGACTAGTTGACCTTTGGAGGTCCTCCATTCCAACCTAAATTATGATTTTGTGATTCTTTTATAACAGGTTTTTGTGCTTGGCATGAACTGCAGTGGGTGTTTGGGAACAGGTGACATGCAGAGCACTATTGAACCAAGGAGGTTAGATTCTCTATGTGGCAAAAAGATAGCCTGTCTGAGTTACGGAAGTGGCCCTCATGTTGTTCTTGCTACAGAAGGTAAAGTATGATCTGAATATTGCTTTTCAGATACATCCCCTTTAATTAGTCTGGCAGGTGTGAAAGGTCTGTGCTGGTAATGTAAGAGAGGAATTGGGATGGATGTTCTGGGCTGTCAAGTCCAACATATTTTCATCGGTGACCGTGACACATCAGCTGGCTCTGCTCATAGCTAGTTCTTTTCAAAAGTTTTTCAAGCTCTGCTTTAATCTTGTTGCTACTTTTGAAGGCTTTTTTTTTTTTTTTACTTTGCAGTTAAGTTTGGAACTTCTGATTGCTTTTGAAAGGCATTAGTGGCTACATTATCCCCATATGTTCTTGTGCCAGCAATGCCCTTTAGCTAAAATGCATCTTTTCCCTCCAGTACCTAGTTTTGGATGTGCTTTAAAGACCAGTTATATTGCCTCTCAGCCTTTTGTTTTCTGTTGTCTCATTGACACTCTATTATCCGCATCGTGCTAGTGGCCCTTCTGTTCATAATCAAGGACATTATTATCGAAGACAAATGACTGATACTGTGTTTCCAGTGAGGTTCTGTTAGAGCCTGACTGATGATGTTAAAATTTCACTCTCTCTCTCCATTATTGAGAAGGAATCTTTTTGAGTAGTCTAGATTACATGACTAAAGGTAGGTGAGGGGAATTGTGTTGTAAATGTGTGACTGTTGTTTATATTCAATTACATTTCACCATTTTCTTCAGTCTTCAGGGTAAACCATTCTGGATGCTTTTTATATCTGTATCTGTATTTTTCTGAGCTTTGTCGCTGGCAGATCCCTCTGGCACGCTCATACTCCTTACCCAGATGATGAACAGAAGTATTGCAAGAGAACAGGTCCAGAACTGATCCTTGATGATTTTTACTCCTAACTCCATTCACATGAATATCTTCCATTCAGCTCAGCCTCTTTTAACCTACCTTTCAGACAGCCCTTATGTATTTCATAATTCTTGTATTAGTTACTATCATTTCCAGTTTAGGTCGTATGTTTCTATGTGGCTGTTTCACCTGTTCACTGAAATTTGTATTCTCATATTGGTGAAACAAAGAAAAGGTTGTTTACTTTTGACCGGATAAAGTCATCAGATTTAACCTGTTATTGCAGAGAAATATTGGTTTAGTGTAGCACATTTTGCCTTTGGAGTTCTGAGGGAAACCTTCTTAGGGACAAGGAGTTTGGTGATCTCTTTAGAAATCTGATGGAGTTGTATGTCAAACCTAGCTCTCCTGCAATAACAGTGTAATTTAGGTTTAGAAAATTATGATGATGATAGACAAGATGAATGTAGGACAGCTGTTCTTCAAGTCCTGCACTGCTCTAACTAGGGGATACTTGATTTAAAACAGATGAAAGAAAATGAGTATGAAAAGGTGTTAGCTTCATGGAAAACGGGCCAATATATGTACATTAAAGAGAATCAGAGGTACCTGGTAATATCTGTACTCTAGTGATTGTAAATGCTTGGGAACTGCAAAAAGTGACCAGGCTCATGTTCTCCTTAAACAGTAGCTTTTTTCTGTTGTCAGTTGGAGGACAGAATTTTGCACTAGGTGGACCATCAATCTTAACACAGTCAGACATTTCTTGCATTCTTAATTTTACTAGCATGTTTCTCAAAATACAGGACATGAATAGTATGTTTAAATAATAAGTAAATAATAGTATGTTTATTAATAAGTAATACTAAATTTTTCTTACAAGCATCTTCATGTATATCATAAAGGAATAAAAGCTTATTATTTGAATTTTCCAAAGTGGGAAACAGGACATAGACAAGAAATTTTGATGGATTTGTCAGTAACAAAGAAATTGAAATGGGTACTCCTGACTGTCCTGTCATCCTTTTCTCTTCTGTATTGCACTGTCTCCTTTGTTTTAGCTATATGATTTCTTTTACTAAGATTATGGTGATACTATCCTTGTGGATTTGTGGTCAACACTATGTGAATGTAGAATTAGTATGTTCATGGGCTTGAGAGCCCCAATGGGCATATATATATACACACTTGAATATGTATGTTGTTATGGAATTTTACTTTTCAGTTTGTAGTTTTGTGTTGTGTACTCATTGGAAAAATAGAGATTTTAAACTAGCCTTTTACATTTTTATTATAGAAGGAGAAGTGTATACATGGGGTCATAATGCCTATAGTCAGTTGGGCAATGGTACAACAAATCATAGTTTGCTTCCCTGTCAAGTCTCTACTAACTTGGTGAACAAAAAAGTCATTGAAGTTGCCTGTGGCTCTCATCATTCTATGGTGTTAACATCTGATGGAGAGGTGAGAATAGCTGGAATAAATCTCTCTTTTCTCTTAATGATATTCATGCATGTGAGAAACAAGAAAACATTCTGCACCTAGAGCATTAGACCTTGCTACTTGCTATCCTCACAGAGCTGATGCAACACAAATGTTTGATAAAAACGGAAAACCTGTTACGGTCTAGCTGCTTTGAAGTGCATGCAGAACATTGATTTATGTGCTACATCTGCTTGTAATAAGAAGTTATAGTTTCTTTGTAGAGGGCAGTCAGTTCCTTCCTATGCTACTCTACTGTAAATGCTTAATGGTGTTAAAGCTGGCATTAATATAAATCACATTCATCTGAGGAGTTTTCTGTCATTTACTTTGAGGTGCCACTTGTGTTCAGTTAGCCATTTTACTTTGGGTTCTGGAAAACTAGCAATGAATTCATCTGGCATTAATGCAACTGTCATGTTGCCTCTTACCTTTGGAGGAATGTAAAAGAATGGAATATATAAATATTATGAGTGGCATATTTTTGATAGAAACAATTAAATTGTAAACCTATGTATCTGCCTAGATTTTAAAAGAATACATCCACTTGAATGAAAAATGTAAATTTTTATGCTTATAACTTTTTTCTCTCTTGAATGTGTACTTCAAACTGTATGTTATATAGCGTTCTTCTATGACAATTCTCTCACAACAGGTGTACACGTGGGGTTACAATAACTCAGGCCAAGTTGGATCTGGTTCCACAGCTAATCAACCAATTCCTCGAAGAGTTACCAGCTGCCTACAGAATAAAATAGTAGTTAATATAGCTTGTGGACAGATGTGCTCTATGGCTGTGGTGGAAAATGGAGAGGTAAAAAACTTTAAGTGAATTTTCTGACTGAATTTTGTTTTATGTAATATCACAGGATGTAGATAATTTCAAACCTGCCAGTAATGAGCTGCTACTCAGAAAAGAAGTATACCTTTCCAGACTCCCTCAAATCTACCTGTTTATACTACTTATAAAAACGTTTGTCATAAATTGTCCTGCAAACTCTGACATACTTAAGCACATCTTCCTATCTGTGCTGATTATGGTTTCTTCTTTAGGAAGCAGATAGAGGGAAAATTGTTCATTAACATTTGGTTTATGGCTTTTTGGTTTATGAGATTATTCATAACATTTAGCAGCTATTACTTTGTATCAGCTATTGGAGTTGGCTTTGAATTGAAGGAATTCAGATATCAAATTTCAAATTTACTTGAAAATACAGTTCTGAAGTAAAAATAGTATTGTGAAGGTCAGGAGATTTTTACAAACTGGGATTAAATTATATCGAATCTATATATGTATACTTAGCATTTCATGCTAGCTTCATTTTCTCTATGTAAAAATAACTAAGTTTGTATCACTGATTTACTGATTTTTAGAGCTGGTGTTATAGTCTAGCAAAAATGAAAGTGCCAATTAATGCGTTATCCCACTGCTCTTTAGCATTCATAGAAAAACAAATTACTGTCTATACTAGAGTCTTAAGTATCAAGAATGTGAGAATAATCAGTGAATGCTATTTTAATTTTCAGTGCTCATATATGCCCACTTTATCTCAAGGGAAAATGGAGAAAACAAAGTACATTGCATATATTTGTTCTATTGCGGTACCCCTTGAATCCCTCTCATACTTTTTCATCCTCATTGCAAAGATACAAAGGGGTTGTAGTATTCTTGTTTTAGTTCATATGAGCTGAAGGTTTTGGGCAGCCTACATCCTCTCTAGCTCCATTGCTCCAAGCATTTCAGTTTAGACCTAAGTAGCTATTGATTGTTTGCAGTAGAACATATGTCACTGAAATTATCAGAGCTCAGTATTTTCTCTTTTTCTTATGTTCAGCACAAAGCTGTTAACAGCCTACTCAAACTGTTTGTCATAGCTTCCAGTTTATACTTGTTTTAGTGTGTTTTCTTTTCTGTTAGAGGATTTTTGAATGAGAAATTAGCTCTTTAAGAAAGGGAAGTATTCATGCTGAATTTGCTCTGTGCCAGGAAACAGCCATATGAATCACTTATTTTTCTACTCTTCATATTAAAATATTGTAGTCTTACATAATCTAACTCTTAAAGAGCAACATGAATATGGAGATTTAGAATTTTAGATGAGCCTGCAGTTGGTATTTTAAACAGAAGCATCATCCAAAATTTCTGGCACAGAAAACCATATACGTGTGTGTATATATGTCTATGTATATATGTATGTTTATACAGGTGTGTGTACGTGTTTGTGTATCTACATATAAAGTACAGATCCTAAGGATGTGGGGACAGGGAATATTGCAGAAAATTATTATTGTAACTCTGAAGTAGTCATATTGCTTTCGAAAGAAGTAGATAGTAGCAAAGAGTTAAAATCCCATCTCTGTTTTTAAGGTCTATGTCTGGGGTTACAACGGTAACGGCCAACTGGGACTGGGCAGCAGCGGCAACCAGCCAACGCCGTGCCGAATAGCAGCTCTGCAAGGCATTCGTGTGCAGCGGGTACGTGTGGGATGCTCTGTGCCGAACCCTTTATCAACAACCGAAAATAGGCATATTCTACGTTTATAAGAGATAGTCCTTTATCTCTTTATTTGAAGTGCCATTTACCAGAATAAAAACAGGTATCTTAAAATGGGCCTTTGTCAGTAGGGGAGAAACTGTGAGCCTGTGGAGTTCAGTGGGAATTTTGCCATTGACTTCAGTGAGGTCAGGATTTTACTTAAAGAGGACTAGGGCATTAGAAATGTTTGGGGTTTTTTTTCCTGTGAAACTTGATTTAAAAAAAAGTCCTGTTATTTTAGTAAATAAGAAAGTCTTCTTAGGCTACCCTCTTCTTCTTTAACCCCTGTCTTCTTTTCTGGGAAAATGCTGTAGTTTAGCATTTTGTCTTTCTGGCAGACTGAATATCACTTTTAGAATTGCACTCCAGCCACGGTGACTAACTGGTGTTTGAAGTCTAAACAAATTGTCTTCAACTGCTTTTGGACAACAGTTGATATGATTCCATGGTTAGTTGATCTTGGGTGGTTATTACACTTTACTAAATAGCTGGGCTGTCATCAGTGTAACTGGCAAACTGAAAACTCATTTTGACTGATAGGAAATATTTAAAGTAACTGCAGAACTGGTACTGAAAGTTTTTAATTGGTTTATCCAAAATAGAGGATACTGTCAAGAAAATGACAGATTCTGCTAGAAAACATTGTAACCTAGGGAAAATTTACAAGTGTGGTTTGAATTCTGTATCCTATTTATTACATTTACTCAGGGAAGTTATGGATTTTATAAATCTTTTAAAATAAACTAATTTAATTACAGAGTTTTACATTCAGTTTCTAGGATGTAGACAGTAGCTTTGCTGGTAACAATTGCTGTTGGAGAATAACATAAAGTGAATATTATTTTCCCCTGTATTTATTCTCCTGTTTAGAGAGTGTGAGTGCTCCAGTAAGTTTGACTTATTTACTATTTCCATCCACTTCATTTGCTTGCTATCTATTAATACCAAGTTATAGACCTCCAATCAGTAAATAACTTAAGGATTTATTTAATTTAAAGCACATCACATGCTTCATGGATGTCAGTGGACTACATGTACTTATGGTATATCTGCTTTGCAGATTATATGAAGATATGTGAGCTAGTTTTGAACAACATAAATTGGTGATTGATAGCCGTCTAGCTATAACAGGTTACATTAACTCATGCAGAGCAAGACTGTTGCTGGTAATTTTGCCACTGTCTATCTGTATGTGCAGCATGTGCTGCATATATAGATCGTAAAGTGGATATTCAAACACTAGAGCTGACACAGGGAGGGGACAGTTCTGTGTGGCTGGCAGTCAGGGAGGAGAGGAGCAGACTGGGAGACCTCACCTGTTTTCACAGTGGTAAGCTATTCATGTTGGAGCAGTTGCCCATAAAGCAAGGTCATTGCAGGACAGATGATCTGCCTTTTTTTGCATTTCTTCTGCATACTGTTCAAATTTGTCATATAGCTTTCCTTTTTTCTCAATGTCTAGCTATTCTTTTTCTGTACTCTTGAGATGATCTGGCAGGGTTTGTCACTGATACATTTTTTCCTCAGTGTCACCTCATCTACTTTGCTTCTCTTTTTAATAAATTTATCTGTATTTGTAATTTTTGTAATTTCTACACTGGTATAGAATCAATAACATTAACGTATAGCAAAACATGTATCTATGTGTATTAACTTACTGTTACATAAAAATGAGATTTTTCTTTTTATTATTCCTTATAGGTTGCCTGTGGCTATGCACATACATTAGTGCTAACAGATGAAGGTCAGATTTATGCCTGGGGAGCCAATTCATATGGCCAGTTAGGTACTGGAAATAAAAGTAACCAGTCTTACCCTACAACAGTTATTGTGGATAAGGACAGGTAATACTTACAGTCTGGCAGTCAGACACTAGTTGGCATACTCTCAGAAGAGCTACAGAAAATTATGGCATTTTTAATCTATTTTTTTGAAGAAATAGCCTATAATTTTTTGCAATGGTTCTTCTGCTAAATGTGAACAGGATTTTCACTGAAAGTGCTTGACTCCGCCCCATAACCATCCCTGTGAAAGAGAAACTGAATGTTCTGAGCCTGAATGTGCTATTTTCTGCTTCGGCTCACACTGTACTTTATATAAGGCCTTAATTGCAGTTTCTCTTCAGTGGTGTAGTTTCATTGTTTGAAGTCAACAGTAAAAGCTTTATTGTCTCTGAATATGTGTTGTCTTTTAATATGCTACTTTTGACAAGAAGTACACACAGAAAAAGTGAAGAGTGGACATCTGCAATTCGTGTTATTTCTGCTATTAAATCTGGCTCATAACCCCGGAGAGAGAGAAAGGGAGGAGTTCTTTCTCAGTATTGTTGCCTGAAAATTAAGCTTGGATTTTTACAAGTTAAATATTTTCCTGTGAGTCCTTGATGGGTAATGGGACAGTTATTTCTATTGCTAATGTAAAGCCATGTATATATGCGGACAGAAATTTGAATCTGTTTCTTACTACTGAGGTCTTGATTTTGGCTTCCTGTTGCGAAAAATAAAAAAAGTGAGACGTCCCTCTTAAACTTGTGTCTGTGTACATTATTGTAAGGAAGAGGCAACTCCTCTCTGGTGATGACACATGGCCCTTTTTTGAATGTTGCTATGTCTTTTTGTGTATGCTTTTGCTTAAAATGTAACTGAGTTTTTTCCAGACACTTTGGCTGCAGATAAAATGTAACCACATTTTCATACAAGTTTTAATGTTGTATGCTGCCTTTCCCTTTTGTTGGCCAGAATATGCATTTCTGGTGTCAGTATTACTTCACTAAAGCCTGCAAGATTTGTACATATGGCTTTAAACAAGTTGTTTCCTAGCTATTTTCCCCAGGCAGCTGGGAAAACAAGTAAACAAGTGGTAGTGCAGACTGCAAAAACAGTGGATTGTGTAATGTTGTACACAGTGGGAGTTTTGAAATCCTAGGATTAGTGAGATAGCCTAACATAGCTAAAATACACTGAGAAACAGCTCTTAGTGCTGTTTGGTTCTAATTTTTAATTTTCAAAATGAAAGTCCATTAAATGTAAGTAATAATAATTGTATGAGTAATGACAGTTCAGTATTTTAAATAAAAGAAGTATGTTTGAATTGTTGCTTTGTAACTGTTACCAAAAAGCAATCAGGAAAAAGTTTTTCATTAACTTTCAATTATAAACCAAAATGCAAATTCTTTTTTTTTTTTTTTTCTGAAACACCTCTTCATTTCCTCATTCCCTTCTTCATCTTCTCCAAGTACCCATTCTCTACAGCACTCGCCTCACTGCTCAGCATCACTGAGGACATTCAGAGACTTGAAACTCGCCATAACTTTCTTTGAGGGAGCCAAGGGGGTCAGTAGAGCATGTGCTGCAGCAGATATACTGCTCTGCTGCAACAGTGTCTCCTCACTCCCAAGATGCTTTTTCACTGAGAAGCTTTCACGCTATTTGAAGAAACGTTGATAACCCTTTTAATTTTGCTATGTATGATCAGAAAACATTTTTGCAATTGGAAGTGCATGCATGCTTACAAATATGTTTTGCACCAGAAAAAGACAGGAGGTAGTGAGCTGCTTCACTGCATTTTGTTCTTATGAGAGTGACTTGCTTTTTTTTCTTTCTTTGCTTGTAAATTCAGAGTTATAGAGATCGCAGCCTGCCACTCTGCTCACACGTCGGCTGCCAAGACGCAGAGCGGCCAGGTGTACATGTGGGGCCAATGCCGTGGGCAGTCCGTGATCTTTCCCCACCTCACTCACTTTGCCTGCACTGATGATGTGTTTGCTTGCTTTGCTACCCCTGCCGTTATGTGGCGCCTTCTATCAGTAGGTGAGCTTAAATATTTTTTGGTTTGACATCTTCTAAATAGAATTATTAGAGCATAAAACAGTTGCACATATTTGAAGCCTAAACTTAGTTTCTTGAAAAAATTTATACTGGGAAGCATAATCATAATCATATGTATAAATGGTAATATGGAATTGTAAAAATTGCTAAGGCCTGGTGGCAGTGCTCAATGATTGTTTTGTTGATGTAGTTTATTTCTGGGGGGAAATGCCTTGGGTTTGGGGATGTGGTTTTTTTGCGTAACCACTGAATGTTACTGTACAATGGCCAGAGGTGAAGCTGAGTTCAAATTTGGAGACTTGAGGGAGCGATGCAGAATGTTTGGGAACCCTGAAGCTTTCTTAGATGCCCTTAACTAGACTATTAAAAATTGAGGGAGCCAAATTCCCATGTTCAGAATTGGCCACAGGCACTTAGAGTCTCATCACAAGTAATCATGACCTTGGCTTCTGAAGAGACAAGTTGCAGATATTCGATCAACATTAAGGTCTGTCTTGCTGGCCTTGACTAGCAAGAGTTAAGTATATAGCAGTGTCTAACAGAGAGCTCATTCTTCAGCTACAAATTCAGTTCCATATTGGTTGCTAATAAAGTTACTGTCTTTGCTGACCTAATCAAAGATGAGACTCTTGGTGTTGTCTGTAGTTGTCATCTGGGAGCTTAAGCTAAAGGCTAGAATGCAGCAATTTATTAATTTGTAATTTAAACTGTACTGAGTCCATCATGTTTCCATTCCACTTCTGTACTGCCTTTGTGATTGCTTTTGTGTTGCTGTATGCTTTTGTCTGACAATTGTAGAACACTCTTTGCTCCCTTGGTGCCTTCTGCATGCCAAGGTAAGGAAATCTGTTAATAGTACTCATATTTCAGCTTTGACAGGCTAGAGAATTAAATGGAGAATCCTGTTCTCAGGAAACTTCTTCGACAAAATTCATGTTTTAAGGCACAGTCCAAAGACCCCCATTTTCTCTAAGTTGAGGCAGTTGCGTTTTCTAGGGTAGCTTGTTCAGAACTGTAATATATATGCTTAATTACTGTGGAAATTCTTAATATTCCTAATATTTGCCTACTACTAATTAGATGTAAATTGTGTTTACTGCACTAAAATCCCAGGCAATGGGGTTGTTCATTCCATATAAATACGTGTTTGTCAGCTCTAAGTCCTACATAAAAGTATCTGTAGCATGTTCAGATTTTTCTTCCATAAGAACTTATGAAGGAAATGGGACATTATTAGGATATGTAGCTTAATCATAAATTCAGTTACATGTATCTTCTTAGGTACGTTGGCAGGGATCTAGGGCTATTCAGCTTCCATTTCTTCTTGCCCCGTTAAAATATTACTTCACACTATCAGAATTTCCCCTCCGCTTCTCTTGCCTTTTCTTCTCAGTTCAGTGCAGAGTATTGAGGAATTTTTCAAAGGAGCATGGAGGAAGGCAAGAAGCAAAAACTGCCTCTTTACTTAATTTGTTCCTCACAGAGAAGACGACTGCTTGAGTGAGACCAAAACTGTCTTACAGTTTTTCAGTGCTCCTTTCTGCAAATTCACCTTTCCTTATCTTCTTAAGAGAGTGTGGTTAAGACTACATTCGTAACTATTACCCAACACATCTTTTATCCTTGCCTTCATTGTCACCGTGATCAACACACCCCGCCTCCTTGCACCGCTTCACACTTAGGGAGTAATTTTGGACTGTAGCAGCTCCTTTATTTTTGTTTTTTGACCTTGACTTCTTGGTCCTTTTGGTAATAATGTTGCAACACTGTAGCAACATTGTACCAAAGCACAAGGTGAAAACTTACAGGACTAAAAGGTTATTTCATTTTAAAACAAAACTAATTTCAGATAACTTTCAAACCCATATTCTCATATGTGCCAAGTGGCCTGTCCAGCATCCCGGCAGTAAAATGTGTGTATTCAGGTGGTCTGAGCAGGGTTCCTTGTGATGGCACAGGTAAAGGATGCTGGCTGTCATGTCTCCTCTAGTCCTTTTAGTTAGGTGACTCTGTGCTGATTTTGGATGTGCCTTTTTGCACACTGAGAGTGACTAGTCTTTTCATCCTGTCCCACCCTGAGTTGTCAGCATTGACTCACTGTTGTTCAGCTTCTGATCTACGTGTGGTGAGAATCATCAGGCAGCTGCATCCTAGGATCTTAACATCTGCTGAACTAGGTGCCATGGGCATCTGCCATGCTTACAGCCCTTCTCCGTCTATTGTATCCTGGTGCTTCCACACCCAGGCATTCCCATTCATTCCCCATTTGGGGCAGTTCTAACAGTTCTATTACAGTTCTTAGCACTGACTGCTGAAGAGTTTTCTTGTCTTCGTGCTTTGTCAGTATGAACTGCCTCTTCATTTCCTTTCTCTGGTTCCCCCTTGACTGCTGTAACAAATAAAAGCACCTATTTTCCCTCTAAGAATTTTGTAACTGAATCCCACTATATTCAGTTTACCTCTGCTGGCTGTAGAAGTCTTCTGGAGATGTGTATTGGTAGAAATCTGAATTGCCACTTAACTTTGAAGAAGAGATTCAGCTTTGCATTGGTTGTTAAAATTATTACTTATTTGGATAGCAGAGGTCTGAATAAATAAGCCACATTGTACAAAATAAGAATTAACAACATATTTTGCAGTATCATTATTTCAGAAGGATTTTTTACTATGATTACATTGGGTTTCTCCCCCCCCCTCAATCCTCTTACCTGTAATCCAACGCATGGTGGGATATACATACATAAGACACAAGCAGGAATATGCAGACATTCACACAGAGTGCTTCTAACACCGTAAGTCTAGGGAAAGCACTTTTGAATAGACTTGTAGCTGTTGGTATTTACCTTTAGGGATATTGTACTGGGCAGTTTCACTGCAAACAGTATATTGGTTATGTAATGGCTTTATTTCTGCTGTAAGATGTCTCCTCATGGGAGCATTTTAGAAAGTCTTGTTGTGATTTTTTTTATTGACCTCCTGAGTATCTTATAATAACTAACACTTTTTACTTGGAATAATTTACCCAGTAATGACTGATAACATTTACTATCACATGCAGCATTAAACTTCTGAGACTTAATTTTTTTTTTTTTCTGGCCTTATATAGATGAATTAGAGGAGTGGGACTTTTTTTTTAATAGGGATATTTGTTTGGAGTAGGAAACTAGTAAGGACTGAAGAAAGCTGCTCTTTATTTGCTTTTCTTGGGGGTTCATACTGAACACATAGTCTGCTGGGGTTTTCTACTAGCCTTAAAAAGATGTTGTATTTATTAAAAGTGTTAATTGCTGACAGATACCCAGGATGTTATCATGAGAGATACTTGTATTACTTACTACTTACTATTAATTCCCCTTTTTATTCTAGAGCCTGATGACCATCTAACAGTAGCCCAGTCACTAAAGAAGGAATTTGACAACCCTGAAACTGCAGACCTGAAGTTTCTAGTGGATGGAAAATATATTCATGTTCATAAAGTTCTTCTCAAAATTAGGTAAGGCACAAACTCTGTAGTTTAATCTAAACTAAATTGTACAGTGTAGTCCACTGTGCTGAGTAATTACTGATCAAAATTCTTCATTTATTCTTACAAACTCCCTTTTCTTTCAGCCATGGAATTCACCTGCTATTCTTCAGTTACTCTCTTTTCCTCATTTCCTTGCTGTTTGGAATTATCAAACATGCTGCTTACTACCAGCCTTTTCATCACTTCCCTCCTTCTGACATGTATCTTCCTTTGTGCTACCTAAATGGCCTTGACCCTGATTTCTAATAACCTTTTTTCTGCTGAGGAAAAGGTTCACTTCTGCTGCCTTCCCAGTAGTTTGGATCAGTTTTTCCTCCTTGTGCTTGGCTTCCTCCACTGGGGTGATTTGAGGGGTTTGTGTTTATTCTTACCTGCCTTTCCTTCCACAGGACCCTTCAGTTGTTTCAGCAACTTCAGTAGATGCTCTTCAGGTTATCTTTTTTTTCCTTTTTTGTCAGATTTCTTTATCCTACTTGTTTTAAACCTTCTTATCAGTGAATTTGAATTTTAAGCTGGCTTCTCTCTTTGTTTTTAGAGCTTTTTGCAAGTTAACTCCACTTTACAGTGAGATTTGACATACACAGTTCTACAGAGTAATCGCATTGTTATTAACATGCAGCGATTAGTTTGTTCTTGCTGACACAGTTTCTACTAGGATATTCTAGAGGCACTGCTTACACATCTCTTCTGTCTTGCTAACTGCTTCATCCTCCTCATTGTTACAATATTTTTATTCTCTTTGCTATTTTCTTTCTCAAAATGATTGGCTATCTCATACTGCTTATCACCACTTTCATCTTCCTACTTTTATTCCTGTTAGTGATTTCTTGTATATTACTGCATAACATTAAAGTGCCTTGCTAATTCTTGTCTGCCCTTTTTTTTTGGTCTTTTCTGCTCTCCTCTTACTACTCCAATTACCCGTATTACTATTTTCTTCCCTTTGCTGGTTTCACTGCTTGTGCATTACACCTGTGCCTATAGTCCACCCTTTGTTTGGAATGCCACATGCCCTTCATCAGATACCACTTCAAATCTTGTGTATCCCCAAAATGTTTCTGAGGTTCTTTTTCCAGATAATCAGACTATATGTAACTTTTGTTTATTTATTTTTTCTTGCTCTACTTTTTCTCAGATTGTATGGCATTCTGGGAAGGATATGTGCCTAATTCTAAGATGGATTTAAATGTATGGCATTATCAAAATAATATGCAGGAATAATAAAGCATCAGGCACAATCTGTAGAATTAATATGTTCTTTAAGCCTTATAGTCTCATGATGCAGCTGGACCAGAGTATGATGTATTTAACATGGTATTTTGCAGCATTCAGCTTGTTCCAGAGCGTTGTGATAAATGCAGTGCTGGTAAAAGTTCCTTTTCATTATCCAGTCATTTCTTTACTACTTCTGAAGACTTTTTTCCATCTTGTTCTATGCCTACTGTTGAACTAGATTGTACCATTGGTGGTCATTAGCTTGCAATGGTGGTGACATGGCTGGGCAATGCCCAGCTGGGTGGGGCTGGCTGAGGAACACACTGCCTGCAGAAAGAGATACGCATGAGTATGTGGGTGGGATTCATCAGCTCTGCGTTTAGCCAGCCAAAATTAGGTGTCTGGTCTCTCTCTGTACTGAGAGACAGAGAGAGGCACTCCAAAGGATAAGTCACTCCAAGGTACTTTGGAGACTGAAGGATGAGTACCAACTGATTCTTATTTATTTACTTATTTTTAAGGGAGCAATGTGCACCACCTTCTCTGTGACTTTTTACTTTCGTGTGGTGCCACTGGGGCAACAGACCATTCCCAAGGTCTATTCCACAGCTGGATGGATAACGTGGTCACCACCACTTAACATGAGGCTCTGGGAAACAAAGCAATGGGGTTTGGTCTGCCTCTTCCAATGCCAGAATGTGGTACAAGAGGTGGCAGAAGCTAGATAATGACTTTTTAATTCTTTATGAATTTGACTTGATGTTTATTTATTTTATTTTTAAAAATACTAAGAATAAAAATTCTTTAAATAACCAGTAAAATAAAATGTGGAAAAGGTAAATTAAGTGATAAAATAAGTAATTATTTTTTCTTTGTATTTAAATTATGCTGTCTTTATGATGTAGACTTGTCCCAGCATCATTAAAAGGAAACCAAACTACCTTTTACATAAAAGTTTTAGTAAAAGAAAAGCAAATGCTGATGCAGGAGAGTTAGACAGTAAATAGTGTAGTATAAAAGAGTCCAATTAGATTGTGGCTATTACCTGAGGTGGTGATGTTAATTTCCATCAGCAAAATTGTGAAAACAATTAAAATGTTACAGGATGCTTGTTAGGGAGCAGTAAGTTACAGTGAGTTGTAAATTAGGTGAACTCTTGAGTTGCAGAGTACAGCTATCAAAGCCAGTGCTTTTTCCTTGTTTGTATCTTGTCACAAAAGTATTCAGACTTCTAAGAAAAAGGTGATGAAAGATCTGGGTGAGAGTGTCTTCACTTTAAATATTTTAATCCTTGAGAATAATGATTATATCTAATGCTAAACTGTGTATGGACTCTGACACTGGAATAAATGTTATCTAAGATATTAATGAATTCCCTCCTCCCTAGATCATGCTGGAGAAAGCAGGTTGAAATGTGAGAATTGTCTACTTAATTGTAAACTTTATCTTTTATAAGCCAGGTAATAAAATTTATAGTTAATGTATAACGTACTCAAGAAAATCACATCAAAACCACATGGATCATCCTTAAAGATACTGTAAGTAGAAGGAAAATTCTGAATTATATATATAAGGCTTAAAGAAATTAAGGTGTTCAAACTAAGAAATCATGTAGCTAGTTTATGGTTGTGTATTTAGTCTGTTACCACTGGTGTTTTTTGTTTATTGTTTACAAACTTGCCGAAGCTCATCTTTCAAGCTTAACTCTTTACAGTATATAGCCTTTGTCCATGTTTTGTAGGTGTGAACATTTTCGTTCCATACTGAATAATGATGATGAAATTATAGAAATGAGCGAATTTTCTTACCCTGTTTACCGAGCCTTCCTGGAATACCTGTATACAGACAACATTAGGCTCCCTCCTGAAGATGCAATAGGTATTTGCCATAAATGGAAATAACTGTAGGTTACTGTTTCTGAAAAGTTCAATTTGTGTGTCATAACAGGGTGAAGAAAGCAGAGCTTGCTTATTTTAGTTTTATTAGCACTTAAATCTTGAGTGTGGCAGGTGTCAGGAAGAAGGGATGCAGTAGCAGGAAACATGCCCAAGGAGAATGAGTGGTGGGAATGCAGTAAGATGAAAGATGCAAAACGTTCAAAAAGAACTCATTGTTTCTTGTATTAAGAACTTTTTTCCTTAAAAAGGCACTAATACCATCCTAAAACTTTTCTGTTTGAGTAGCTGTGGTGATTTGATCATGAATGAAAAGGGAGCTGTTCCCCATGTGAATTTAAGAGGATATAAATCCCTAATTGATACCTAGAATGAGATACAATACAGGGAACAAGAAGACAGAACGCTTGCAAGGTAATAAAAGGGTCCCTCTTTGATACGTCTTTTGAGGACCTTCAAAAACGCACACATCAGCTAGGGAAAAAAATAGAACCAGTCTTTGATTAATTCAGCCTAAATCAATAGGGTAATTGATTAATTTGAAAATAATATGTTTTGCATCATGATAGTTAAAGCTGTATGAATTTTCACAGGACTGCTAGATTTGGCAACGCTGTATAGAGAAAACAGATTGAAAAAGCTTTGCCAGCAAACTATCAAACAAGGCATTTGTGAAGAGAATGCCATTGCTCTTCTTTCTGCTGCTGTCAAATACGAAGCTCAGGTAAGGAGAACTTCTAGCCAGGCAAACAGTTGTTTTCTGAGAAATGAAACTGTTTATATTAAACATAACTGCATTTAACTGATGGGGCATGATTAGGACAGTTCCCCTTTCTGGCTTCCCAGATGTTTGTTTTCCCCTTTTTAAGCTGTAAAAAAAAAAAAAAAATGCAGCTACTAGTGTTTTCTTCCTGGCCTTCTGGCTTGCACCTGTGAGTCAGGATTCTTAATCTGCTTCCTGCCTTGTCATCTGGCAAGGCATGGCATGCAGATTTCTCACTGCAATTTACTTCCTCACCTTTGGATTTTGCATTGCTTGTTCACTTCCCAAGTTCTCCACCTGATCATTTTTCCTGCCAGTGTCTGGTACAGTCATTCTGGTACTGCCTTTTACAGGCAGTGGCAGAATTTACAAGTCAAGTCCCTCCATATTTACACTTGTGCTTATATAAAAAAAATCCACTTTTGCCATGTTGTTTACAATGAATCATGCTGACATGCAACTAATTACCTATTGTTATTCCTCTCCCTGTATCCTGTCATCTGGTCTGCCCTTGGCTCTGGAATGTTTCACTAGCACTCAGCCTGTTATCAACAATACTGCAAGTGCTTTTTTTGTAAACAGACAAATGCTTTCAGAGATGTTTTCCTTTTCTCAGCTTCTTAGTGCTATGCTGATTGTGGAAATAATGATGTGGTGGTTTTTATTATTCAAGAAGTCTGCGTATGTATTTTAGACTTAGTAGCCGTTGTTATAACTGAGCATCTTAGTTGAGAAGTCCTCATCCTTCTGTTCAAGAGTTCTTCTGCTTTACAAGAATAAAATTAACATAGGCAGAAGATTACCTACTAGAAGAGCCATAATATGTAGGCTGGAAGGAAGTCAGTGGGGTTTGTAAATCGAAAGAGGGGATAACATCAGATTAGTAGATAATAAGATTATCAACTGCCAGTTACAAGGCAGTTGTAACCAAGGTGCATCAGTAACGGAAGGCATGAACAGCTGAGGCAAAGAGGAACTGTATTTTCCATGTGTTGTGGTGGTAGAAGCCCAGTATATCAGGGAAGACTGGACAGGAAGGGAGGACCCCATAATTTGATTCTCCTAACAGTAGAAGTTTTCATTAAAAGTTTACTCTGGAGTTTCTCCTCTTACAAGCTTTTCAACAGTTTTGAGTATCTTCAGAGCAGAAGTACCTTTATTTGACCTGTGTCAGGTGAAGTAATTAAAGAATAGTTAAAGATACATCTAGGTGTATTGTGAAGTACTAAAACTGGCCTGGACAAAGTACTAGAGTTTATAATGGCTCAAACACAATAAAAGGGATTGGCTAGATGACTAAATATATGTTATCTTCCTCTTCCTTATATGCTTCAGTGTTTTATTCTGTATACCTAGTATTCTTTCAAAACATGTAATACTTTAACACGATCATCAGATGATGCATTGGTTCACCTGCCCCGGGTGCAGCATGTGCCAAACTCAGGAGTGCACTGTTGCCCTTCTCCCTACATCCACAGCTCAGAAAGGGATATAATAGAACTGTTTGAGAGGAGCACAGCAAAGACTTCTTTATCAAAGATGTGGGATAGTCTCTGTCTAAGGAATCGTGAAGTAAGCCAGGATCTTTTAGCGTATTACATTAATATAGTTAAAAACTGGTTTAAGAACCATGTGCAGTGTATCAGCACTTAAGAAGAAAACTGTCCAAAAAAGGATTATGAAAGAGGCCTGATATTTTTGAAGTTTCAAAAGATAGAATTAATTCAATTTTTTTGTCGTTAAATGTGAACACTGCAAGTGAAAGTTTATAGTGCTGTGGCATCTGCCATTAACATATCAAATTAATTGAAGACTGACTTGGCTACTGTATGCATCTGTTGGGATTAAAAATGCTTGAAAATGTTTTGTCCTATCCTGAGAAAATATAAAGAGTTGCTGTTTAAAGCATATTTCTAATATACACTGTAGCAAATTTTCGATTAATCATCTTCTATATAACAGAATTAAAAGCCAGTATTTCTTGAAACTGCAAAATTGGTGACTAGGATTCTATGATATCTATGGACCTCTTCATAGATCAGTACCAGAAAAGGCAGCTGTTGGGTTTATTTAGTGTAAAAATTCACACACTGACTGTAAAGCAACCCGCATTCTGGCAGTAGCATTTCAGAGGTCTGCTGAAACTTAAGCAGTCATTGTCTTTGCTCTTCTACGTTTTTTATTTCTTCTTCTATTCTCATTCCTTTTCTTGCTTTTACAGTACTTTTTGATGAGAAATACAATTTACTTCTGTGCATTGTTGCTACCTTATTTCTTTTTTAAGGATATTTTGTGCTGTTTGGCCTCTGTTAAAACTCTAGTTACACCTTGACAGGGGCAATAGTCTTGAAACATTCAATCTAAGGAAAAGGTTTCAAAAGGAAATGCACAAGTATTCTGCTAAATTTCTTTCTACTAATTAATCCCTGTCTGCAATGTTTGTGTAGCTAACAGAATTAAACTGGCATGGATTAAGAGACCTCTTTGTGCTGTAACCCTTGAAGAGTTTATAGATCATGGCTCATACTGCCAATTTAGACTTACCTTGCTGCTGGCTCCAGCTCTGCTTGCTGCAGAAGGTAAATAATTTTCCTTCAACAGCAAGTTGTTGCATAGGAACCAGCTGAAGGGGATTGACCCAGTGCATGGAGAGAAGGATTGTGAAGCATTTGAGTGGGCAAAATTTGTTGTGTGAAATCATGGTTTTATGGCTTAACGGCTTGTACCTATCCTGTGCTGAGTATCTGAACAGCCTGTTACAGCAAGACCAGAACAAAACAGAACCATTTTTGCTATCTAGGAGTTCCAGTTCCTAGGTAGGGGGTCACAATTCCTAGGTTCACCATGAAAGACATACGTATCCTAGCACCCCGTTTGTGCTCAGTGAGCATTAATCAAATTTTACATCATATTTTGCATCAAATGTAACAACAAATATTATACCATATCTGCTGTTTTTCACAGGACCACTACTTAATTCAGTGCAGGAAGGAAAATAAAAGAGTTACAAATGCTCTAGTATGTGGGGAAGGTTGATGGTTTCCCTTATTAATAACTTTTCTAATGAGCACTGTAAATGTGATGGATTTCTACGATCAATTTAGATGGCTACTCCTGTTTTCTCGGAGGAGGTTTATTGAATAGTTTGTATGAACAAAATTCATTCTATCATTTGTGATCTAATCAAACTGATCAGAAAAGGGATTGGTAATGTGAACAATCTGGTATATTCTCTGCTAATTAAGTGACAGATTTGAAACAGAAAAATAATAATGATAATTTTTCTGTCATTCATATTACAAATTACCTTAATTTGTTCCTAGGACTTGGAAGAATTTTGCTTCAGATTTTGCATAAACCATTTAACTGTTGTTACACAAACTCAAGGCTTTGCAGAAATGGACCACGACCTCCTGAAAAACTTCATTAGCAAAGCAAGCAGAGTGGGAGCATTCCGAAACTGAGGTCTGACTACCACCAACCTGAAGAGCATGTCCTCTTCCCGCCTGGAAATACTTCTCCTTTGGAGAACTTATCCACAGTCAGAATGTGGAAAGGTTTGGAAAGACTGACTCAGTGTCCATCAGCTTAGGAAATGTATAAAAGTCTGCTAACATAGAGGTTTTGTAAAGGTGGCTACAGCGTAGGTGTATGGTGAGAGTTCACTGCCAACAGTCAGAATTTAACAACAAAAATCTAATGCAGTAACTACCCTTTTCCACTTAAAAGTCAAGCAAACTAAGCTATCATTACCTTGTCTGTCTGTTGTTTGTTGGTTTTTTTTAAAACATTTGGGTTTTATGGGACAGTGACCTGTTTGCTGCTAAAACTTTCCTAGTATACTTTTATCACCAAACTAAGTTAATATGCCATAGTGGACTTCTTTGTGCCTGGTTTATCATCTGATGAAGATACAGAGTTGTTTTTCTGAATATATGATAAAGTAATAAATTCTTTAGGATGTGAGGCTTTCTGATTGGTAGGAGATGTCTCACTTGGTGTTTATTTGGTGTGTAAATACATAAGCCCTGAAGAGCTTCAGCTGGATATTACAGTTTTGAGTTCCTGGCACTTGTGTCCATTGTTCTAGACAGAATGAAAAAAATCTTCCTTTCCATTACACAAAGCATGTTCTCTGGCACCCCAATGGGCCAGGAAGCATTCACAGTATTTGTCTGGATGTGTATTGTGCTGTGTGTTTTGGTACTCAGAAAACTGTCTGGTTGCTTGTTACCAAGAAAAATAAACCCAAACAAAATCTCAAGGAAAGGGAAATTCCACTTGAGGTTTGTTTATTCCCGTTTCACTGTCTATCTCCAGATAGATTATCTTAAGAAAAACAGAGACAAAGTTTTGAAGTGATAAAAATGGGTCTTACAGTTAAATCATGAGTGAAACTCACATTATTTTCCATGTGGCAATAAGGACACCTTGTCCAAATACATTGTTTCAGGTTCTCCTTTGGTCAGTGCTGTGAGGTGACCATACCCCTTACCTTACATGCCTGGTTTAGGTGAGAAGAGCTGCCCTCTGGACATGTCTCTCATCATGGACCATTGAGGGCACCGCGTGGCTAAGGTAGAGTAGATGCTTAATTTCTAACTGACTGAAGTGAGTTAAGATGAAACCCCCCACAGTGTTGCGCAGAGGGAGGTTTACCCCATTACAGAAGATGCTGAGCTCGTGAAGCATTTACTTGAATTTTCTAATAGGCAACTGTGAATTAACCCTGAGAAATTATTTTTCTTAGAATTTTGACTAGGTGAAGTGGCTTTAAGTGCCTTTTGTAGTATTTTATAAATGGAGAAGGCAAGAAGCTGGATGACTAGTGTCAGTACACTAATATAATTAGTCATGCAACCTTCCTTTAGATCCTTGCTTTACTGCAGAATCCTTCAATGACTTTTTCTAATCCTCAAATGTGGTTTCTAAGAACCTAATTCCTTAAATGATCGCAGCCTCATTTCCTCATTTCTTAAGTAGAAATAACTGTTCTTTATTATATTGGAGGATCATTCCTCAAACAATCCTGTTCCTTGAGGAGGAAAAGAAGAAGCACTTCCTCAGAGAAGATAAGTAGTGAGTAGTGCCTCTCTTCACATCAGTCCTGGCAGGTGTGAGTGGAAGCGTGAGGCATGCAGACAGTAGAACTTACTTAGGAAGAGGACCATAAGCAAATTATTTTGGAAAAATGCTGTGGTAAAAAAAATTGTGTTTGAGGCATTTGCCTCAGACTCTCACTAGAAATATATTGGATCATCTAGTGCTAATAAGCATGTTCTGCCACCCCCTCAGTGACTAGTACAACTTCCTCCAGCAGCGTAAGTCTGTACTTCAGCAGCTGTGTCAGTATTTTGTATTCAAACAGAACTGGTCAAAAACTGCCAGTACATAATGCAGTTTCATCAAAACCACAACTTCCTTGGGGGGAAGAGATCAGTTTTGATAAGTTTGTGTTGAAAAGCACTTGACTCAGGCACACAGATAGAGGTTAATGCAGACAGTAAAAGAATATCACAGGAGGGCACAACTTTTCTGCAAACTTTGTATGATATAGCCCAGCACTAATCATGCCGAAGCGTAGACACAAGGTAATTCTACATAAGCCAAGGCTGGGGAATTCCAGATGTTTTGGTGAAGCCAGGGATGGCTGGAGTGAAGTCTCTGCCCCTTTCCGTCCTGGGCTTAAGAATTGCCAGATTCACCTGCGAGCATTTTCTCAGCTGTAGCAACACAAAGAGGGTGCACCCCCACGGCCCAACCTTGGGATAGCAGCTTGTACGGGATCCTGCCCCACGCAGGGCCCTGCGCTGGCTCACAGCCTCGCTAGGAAATGGAACCAGCTGGGCACCTATGCCGCTTACAACCGCCTTTCAGTTACTCTGGCCTTCCCAAGAAACATACTATAAAACATGTCTCCAAATGTTTCTGTTTTACTTAACCAAACCAAAACCGTAAATATGAAACTACTGTTTTTAACTCAACGTCTGATAAAATCATTCTCTGCTCAGTGAAGAGCCTGGCTCTCTGGAGACACCACAAGCTGGCCCAAGGTCGTAACACAGTAGTTCAACAAATACTGCAGTCACAATGGCACACTTTCTTAGCAAGGCTTTTTTGGCTTAATATAACCAATACTGCCATTTTTTTTTCCAATTTATTTCCTTCCTGCTCATAATTTCCAACCTACTGTACACATTAAAGCCTAGTTGTAACTTCAGAGTAATTGACAAAGCCTGTGATTTTGAGAAGCAGCATCTCTGGCCTGAATGAGAGTGATTCTAAAGATCCAATGTGTCAGTGCTGGCTTTTATTCATGCAGTATGTATCACCTGACCTGGATGTGATAGTATTACATTCATAGACACTTATTTATTTTTTTTAACTTTCATTGCATGCACTTTCCTTGGCACTTAAAGGTCAATGTTTAAAAAAACATACTGGCTTAGGTGGTTAAATGTGGATGCAAATACGTGTTTGAAACCCAATCATGGGACACTTTAGAAGACATTAGGGATGCATTTTACCATTGTGAGATGGTCTGCAATTAACTTATGTTTGTGGATCTTGCAGGTTAAATACATACTTAAATACTGTATTAAGTATTGTTCTGTTTCAGGACATCAGAGGCAAAAAGGTGTTTGTTAAAAAGTGAAAATAAGGTCAAGCATAAACTGTATTTGGGGTTTAAATAAAGAGGGATGTTCCACTTTGCAGAAAGGGAACCAGGTAGGTAACATTCTGAATCAAATGGAATTTGAAAGAAAAAGAAATGACAGGGATAGGGTCATTTAAAGGTTCTCTTAAGTTATTGAAGCTAAGAGCCAGCATTGCATTGTCATCTAGTACCCACCTCTAGAGTTTTGTTACAACACCAAATAACTGTGTAAACTGCTGTTTTTATATGATCTGAACAATTTCCATGGGCTTTCCTTGTAAAACAAAGCATTTATTTACCCCATAGAGACAGGACTCATTGGCTACTACCTAATGTAGAAAGTTTACAGCCTGAACATAAAACTATGTTTTGATTTCTTGTTTCTTTATAAACGTGCCTGGTTTCAATAGACCATTAATAAAAATGTCATAATATTTAAAAAGTATGAGTGGGACTTTTTCTCCTTTCTTTTCAGTAGAGCAAAGAAAGTCTGACACTTGTAAACTGAGTTGACTATGTAGTTAGTAGTGTGGGGAAAAAAAAAGAAATAAAACAGGGGTAATATTTCAGAGACATATTTTAAAGACTATTTGTGTTCTTCAGGAAGTAACTGCCACCAGATAAAGTATTTGTAAGCACAATGAAAACTGAGTCTGCAAAAAAAGAGCTGGAGAATTTGCATAAGTGTATTTCCACCTTTCAAAGAAATTAATGCCCTAGTGACTTAATGATTAATGAAATTGTTCTCAAAACCAAAAACCAATAATTGTTTCTGAAGCAAATGACCAGCTTACTTGTTATATTTTAAAATATTTCAAACTTGTGCTTCACACCAGTATCACAGCCATAACCTTCTCCAGCTCTTTCACATTTGACACAGGTATCTTCCTGCAGCCACTCCTACACCTAAAAACATGCAGTTTACACATTGTGTGACATGTAAGAACATTTGGAAATGGGACAGCACCAAGAGATTAAGGTATAAAACTGCAAAGAAAGAGGCTGGGAGTCAGCTCATCCATCTGGACATGGCGACACAGTCAAGCCAAGAGACTAAATTCCCCTTAGCGCCAAAGGAGAGAAACAGGCCTCTCTCAGATGCCATTCACCAGACCTTATTTTACATGTACATCTTAGGTAGACACAAGTTTTCTCCACAAATGTACGTTTCTCCACTCTGATTAGAAGAGTTAGATCAGTGGTGCAATCCTTACCATTAGGCATCTGGGATGCCCATCCCATTTTCTCTCCAACTCTTCTGCTCTGAATTCTAATTTTCTTTTAACCTGAAACAGTTTCAATATTCTAGCCCATTTTGAACACACAATCTCACTGTAAGAAAAGTACCTCAAACATAGTAAGATTTCCAAGTCTGATAAAAAACCATTAGTTTCAATACACATTTATTTGCATATCTATCTGCTTCAAAATAAGACTCTAAAAATGTGTTTTCAGAGGGGTCAAGGACTGGCAAGTCAGCCAGTGCACTTTGTGCTCTAAGCATTGTCATGAACACCGATGCTATAAATAGCACTGCAAGTTCAGCAGCGTCCTGAGTCACGGGCACCTATGAACTCTCATAAACAATGACAGGGAGCCTGCGAGGCTGCCGTGCCTACAGCCTGACACACAGCCCAGAAAGCCATGGCAGCTTACGCTGGAGTTTTGACATCCTGGGCTGTTTTCAGCAACTCTCAAAGCAAATGAATCGATTTTGAAAAATGGGGTGGTGAAATGATGGGAATGCTTCTAAATGTGGACACCAGCTCCTCTGAAGGACTGCCTCAAGCACCTCTGCAAGCGGGCCTGCGTCTGCCACAAGCGTTACTGACGGTGACCCTGAACAAAAGGCCTGGCGAGAACATTTCCAGAACATCCTATCAAAACTTCTGAAGGTAACTCCAAGCCCAACGACACAACTATTTGGGCCTCTGCACCAAGAGGGAATCACTGGAGATGGAGTGACCTCTGCTTGTACCAGCTGCAGAATCATGGTGGAAGTCAGATACAGAAAGACATCATTACCATATGAAGTCACCTTCTCATCTAATGAAAGAAAGATTACCAACTATAAATATTTTAAAAGCTATTTTATTTATCTTGAAAGGAGAGAAACTGATTAGTTGTATAAAATATTATCATACATTTGATGTAAAGCCTTCAGTCTGTTTGAACAAAAAAAATACATTGTCACAGTAAAGAAATAATGAATCTGTTTAAGTACTGGACTCTGCAGTATCACCCCTCTAGCCAAAGGATCATGGAAGAACTTCAACTGCTGTAACAGAGCTTACGGTCAGTGTACCGCTATGTTAACATATATTTTGTCTGTAAAACTGCAAAAAGTGAGAAAATAAACATAAGCTACTCTTAAGGCTTCTGCACATTTTTCAGGAAGAAAGTTGAAGCCATACTAAGACTAAAAAACCCCCTCAATTTTATTTTAAAATTCATGGACAAATTGGTGTGCTGCTTGTAGAATTTTTAGTATTTCCAGGATTAGCTTCTGTTCAACACAAGAACTGATCTTTAAAAATGTACTACTCTTAAGTATTCTAGGATCAGCTAAACAATTTCTACATAAACTACCCGGAGAACATGTGGTTTTAAAATGTTTGTGTAATGAATAGCATGCTTTTCTACTACAACTGTTTTTAATTTAAGTAGCTGCAAAAGCTGAATTTCATAAAAACGGGTAATTTTGAAGTAAGACTTCATTTATTTACTTAATCCATTGGAAGTAAAACATGTGCTTTCCCTAACTAGCTGTTTTGCAAACACTATGTCATTGCAGGAAAGTCCAGTATCTGAATCAGTAACTTACAAAGATGTAAGAGGAAAAAAGTTTTGGGTTGATTTTTTTTTTTTTTGCTAGTTGCAACAGTTCATAAGTTGCCTACTAAACTCTGCCTTTTCAGTAAAATAAGGCAGACTGATTTTCCTGACATTGGCTCATTAAGTTTTGCTTTTTTGCAGATGCTACAGTAAGGCCCACAGGAGATTCCCTGTGCTTTTAGACACCAGTCTACTCTTAACTGGAACCCAACTGGAGACACTCAGCTTCCAGCTATAGGAAAGAGGTTGTTTGATGCCTGTTTCTCAAGCTATTTGGTTCGGCTACAGTTAGGTGAAAATTTAAAGAAATCACAAAAATTCTACGTTGTTAGAATTTTAAGATCTTATGTGTACCAGGCAGGATTTAGGTTTGGGGTGCTTTTTCTTTTTTTATTTTTAAATAATTGAGATTTTCCAAGATAAGAAAGTGAACCTCAAGTACTCTGCATATGGGAAGAAACTTCAGCTTCTGGAAAGATTCTCTGTGGGATTCTGGGAGGAATCTCTGTGGGATTCACATTCCATGAAATTCAAACCGATGGACAGTGTAACTGCCCTCTGAAATTACACTGAGGCAAGAGCTGGGGAAGGAAAACTACAAAACACTAACTACTGGGTTCAGTAGTACGGCTACATAATGAGTTCACTTTGAATTCAGGTTGCAATTCTAATGTGAGGCCCTGACTGCGAGATCTATGGCTGCAGTGCAGTTTAAGTTAATGGGAATTTGTTGTGCTAATTATATACAGAGACAGTAATCTTTGCAGTATCTGGCCCCTCATTTTCAAAATTTGCAAGTAATGAAAATATAAAAATGAAATCTAAGAAACAGTATTAGTGCATTTCAAATCATTCTAGCTAACATTTTGTCTTCAGACAGAAAAACTCAATCCAAGTAGACTGAATTGGCTTAAATCAGTAATGCTGCAATAGGAAACTAAGACACCTTCCAAGTCTGTTTTTAAAATCCTCAAAAAAAATATATAAATTAAATTCAGTGGCTTACATTGTATATATGCTACATCATAAGGCAAAGTATCATGAAAAACATTTAAAAATTTTATTAAAAAGTCCAAACGCTTTCAACTAGCAGTTTGGAATAAAAAGCAACTAAAAAAGCAACTCAATTAATGAAGGCTGTAAAACGAAAACAATCTAAGAGGGCCTGCAGTGCAGCCCCTGGTCCTGAGTAGAATCTCACTTTTCTTCACTGGCTGAGGTATCATTTCCATCATTCAGTTTCTGTTTTTGCATTCTTGTTCGAGTAGATGCTAAAAAAAAAACCCACCCCACAAACAAAACAAAAGAAGAATGAAATTAAGTACTTTCTTCAGAATTACTTTGGACATGTATTGTATTGTAAAAATTTGTAATGACACAAGGAATAAAGTACACTGTTCTAAATAAAACAAATCCCTCATTTTAAACACATAATTCTGAGTTGCTTCAGCAATTCTTGCTCAGTCTCACATATGTTAAGAAATTCATTCCACCTGTTCACTCAAGTTTGCATTGGTTCTGTACCCTCACTTTGTTTTCACCCTCAAGGCAGGCAGATGGAGTGCATCATGTAGGGATCTCATCTCGTTGCTAGGCAGATGCTATGGGTCGAGCAGCCCCTACATCCCAGAGGCAACCTGCCCAGAAAATGCCTTTTTCCCCCTTTTTCCTTTCTTAATCTCTGCCACAAGTAAACACTGAAACATTTCCTCTACTCTAAAATAAACAAGAGGTGCCTGGCTCCATTCGTATACCTATCTTGATGAGCAAACACTTGCTAGGTAAAAATTTTTTAATGGGCAAATCCGCTCAGCTACAGAGCTCAGATTCCACCAGAGCGAGAATGTCTGGTCAGACCAAGTGTGTTCCTTCTTGGGAGCAGAAAATACAACTCAGATGTGGGGATGGGGCTGTTTTGCTTTTCATGAGCTAAGATTTGGGTTTCATTTCAAAAACCGAAAAGCGATCCCATAAAATCTGAAAGAAACGCTGATCCACAGTAGAAGAGTCTCAGCAGTCTCAGGCATTTTAGTATAAAAGATAGCAAAGCAACAGAGAAATTACATACAATTTTCTTGTGTATATAATTCTCCTTTACTATATTGTAATCGCCTAAAAAGGTGTTCCAGTCAACTAAATGTTGCTGCAATTACTACAGATTTCTACCTGCAAGCTCTCAGCTAAGGGTCTGTAACTAGGACAAATAGGAAAGCCTTGGCATGCATTTAATTCCATTTCAAGAACTCTAGTGTTTAGGAAGAATGTGCCATGCTCATTTTCTTATTCACATGTAATATAGCATCTTCTATGCTGCTGTGCCATTTAACATCCTCAAAAAGACTGAGGATTTTCATTTTATGATCTGCATTTTCAAGATCAAATGGAGCAAGTACAAAAAACCAAGCAAGTTACTGAAATGACATCAGTGCTGAGCAATTTTTTTATGGGAGTGGGCACAAACTGTTTTATCCAAGGCACTCACTGCTGTGCAGTTAATGGAAAAAAAAAGCCAAACACTCACTCATTTCTGCAAGCTTTTGTTGGAACTTGGACTCCTGGGGTAGGTGTTTGCTGCAGACAGAAAGCGTATGATTAAGCAGAAGTTAGAACAAATAACTTTTTATCCTCATAACCTAACTTTAAATCAAGGTTAGTTCTTTTCAGTGCTATTGCCTTCTCTTACAAAGATGCAAAGTCTTTTTCCATCCACACTAAATTCAAAGTTGCTTGATTTTTCGTATGTCTAAAAAATTGAGTTTTGTTTTTTAAAAGACTGACTAAAGACAATAGCATGGTTTAGCACTCAGCAGTAAAACTGTGATGCTGGATGTACAGGCACTGAATAAATCCTTGCTTCTGACATCAAAGCATCTAATTGAGAAGTATTATGCTACCGTCTCTCTAATGTATTTACTAGAGTTCACAAATTAACAGAAGTTAGGATGTCAGGAAGAAGTTAGCATGGAAGGCCCTGAGAACCAAATACATGTAAGATTACTGAAAAGCCAAGAACAATCTTTTACCTTCCATCTGCTTCATCTTGCCCTTCTATATCAAAGCGCAGCCTCTTCAGTGGCTTAGGAGCAGCACTTACTTCTGCGCTGCGTTTTAGCTGGCAGTCACTGTTGCACACCATCTGGTTTATTTTTTGAAACTTTTCAGAAGTCTGAAATGACAAGACAATAGGGAAAGAATTGCCAATAAACCCTGAAACTACTCAAACTTTCCAGATTATCCACTGAAAAACTTAGGAGTTCTAAAACTGCAGTTTAAGAAGTCTACCTTCTGTCAAAACAACTAAAATAAACATTTTAAAACATTTTAAAACAATGCAAAACATTTTAAAAGTGAAGTCTGGATATTTGAAAGGAGTTAACAGAACAGCCCTGTAATCTTTGTGCTTACAGATTCCATAAAACACTATGTTAAATTAGAGACACTCTCTGGTCAGTTCTATGGGTGTCAGCAGGCTATCCCATTTCTCCAAAAGTTACATGCATTCAAGACCAGACACTAAAAATGTTAAAACTCACCCCAAATGATTCACCAATTGACACCAAAATTCTGCCAAATGAAGAAAAGAAGCATTTAAGATTAAGCTACATTTAACAATGATAGAAACATCCACTAATTTGCACAGCTTAGCATAAAACATTAACAAAGTCTCTTGCTTTCTCTCTGCATTAACAGTGCAAACCTATACTACACTTTACTGTGTTGAGACTGTTCACTTTCTATTCAGGCCAGTGAATGCCAAATCACCAAATCAACCATACCATACAGATAGAAAAGATACTGTGGCTTGAAAGAATCCCCCCTCAGCCTGTCCCTTATCAGCAGGAAGACATTTCAGTGCTGGGTACCCAGATAATCATCCTTTCATCGTTACCTTTAGGTGTTTGCTAACTGAAACCATGCAGGACTTCAACCTCAAATATACAATATTTTAACTTTTGAACACAGTGGGCCAGGTGCAATGGGACTCACTTGATTCGAGTTTGAAAAATCCACTGGAGACTTGCACATTTGCTGTCATCCTCATCTGCTAAGAATTAGTGACCAACAGTTTGAAATGTTCTGCTCAGTCAAGTAAATACTCTGAACTATTTTGTTCAAAAAAAGTATTTTGTTTTTAAACAAGTGTACAGAGCTCATCTATGTTTATCAGGAGTGTGATCCAAAGTCAAAGCCAACAACATTTAAGCACCTAGGTCAGAAAACCCCTCTTGGATGTGACCACTCTAAAGAAAAGGAAAAAAAACCCAAACTCCTTGAGCACACTGACTCAATTGAAACAGAAAAGCGCTCAAAGATGAATGAAGATTCCAAATACAGGACACAAACTTTCAACCAGAAAAGATATAATAACCACAGACTACTGACAAACTAGACTGTGTTTTTCTAATTTGCTTCCACTAAAATCCCCAAAATACCTTTAATTTAGTCAAAGAAATGCTTGTCAGCAACCTACCTAGACCTTGGAGTCATCTTTGTGGGTGACTGAAACCCATCAGAGAATTTGTATGGGCTCTTCAAGGGTGAGATGTAGATGTTATTGCCAGCAGGAACACGCCGAGGAGAGTTGGAAAACTGGTAAGGGCTGCGAGGAATGTGTGGGATGGGTGACAGAGTGGGAGGCTATAAAAATAATAAAATAATCATAAGGTTTTATTGTCTATATATTCCTAGTCTATTAAATAATTAATACTGAACACAACTAACAGCTTACCCTGTTGGAGGCATACTGCAAAATGTTTGTTTTCAGCTTCTGCATAAAAACCAAGTTGTAGAAGACTATAATGGAGTCATATTGTTCTTCCCTGATAAGAACACGCTTGAAAGTCTACATAGAGTGAGAAAATCATACACAGTAAAAAAAAAAAAAAAAAAAAAAAAAGAAAATTTTACATGTGACAAACTCACAAAGCCATTCAAAAAACCTGTGTTAGATAAGAGCTAAGATGGCATGGGTATTGTATACAAGCCATTGTAACTACTATTTAGAACTGTTCTAAATTGTGAGGTTTTTTCCCCCAACACGTATGAACATCAGTAGCAGAACCTATTTAATTAACTGGCACAGTCCCCTAATGCAAAAGCAGTTCATCAGTATGATAACATTTTCCAAATTTAAGCTTCATTTACTTTCACACACGCAACTGTCAAAAAAAAGGCTTTGCTAGTGAGCATGCCTTGCAAGGCTAAAAAAATCATTACTGACCTGATGAGGATAAAATAGTTCTTTAGGCTTGGAGACAAATGTCTGAAGTTTAGCCAAGACGCACAAACACACTATGAGAAACTCTGCTAATAAAAGGATGCCTACAGGTCAATTAATTCTTTGACTGTTTTATTTTCTATTGATTTAATTATTATTTTGTGCAAAAATTTAAAGAATTGATTAGAGTTAAGCCTGCAACTTTAATACACACATACCTGTTTGATATATAACCATACAACTCTGATATCTAACCATATATCTATAAAAGCTTCTAAAGAAAGTTATCTGCTTGTCTGCCTTTAACACCCAACGGAAATTAGGTAACTTTTAAAAAAACTTGGGCTGCTTCAGAAAATCCTATTAGCAATACATCTGAATCTTTCATAAAGTCTCCAGATAAAATCATTGCCCATTACTTGGTATCTTTAAGTAAAAGAGCCAAATGAAGTTTGCTTTCTGAGGAGAGTTACCGACTATTTGTGCGAAATGTTTAAAGAGACATTTAGTATTAGAGCCAGTTTTCTCCTCCAGAAAATGGAGATGCAGTGAAGCAGAAGCTTTCTTTTGTATGTTCAAGTGTAGTTGGTTTTTTTGTTTGTTTTAGACAGAGAGAAGCAATTCGTTTATAACATTTTTATGAAGGGATAACATTAAAGAATTTCCATACCTCTTGATTTGTGTTGGGAAGCTCCTTGTATGCCGAAACTATTATTTTAAATCTAAGATCTACATTCTTGACTTTGCATATGCCATACATGGAACACATCATGATCTATTGAAGAAACAAGACAAGACAACTGGAAATGTAGAGAATTAGTTCAGCTTCTTCATTTCAAGTTAAGAAATCAATTGATGAGCTTTCTATTACTGATTGTGCTCTGGAAGCTAGCGTGCCACTCAACGTCATAAAAACTTCCAGAATATAGGTCAACTACTGTTCCCTCCATTTCTGTATGACAGTCAATTAATTTGAGCTGATTGACATCTTCTCAAACTCATTTCACATGCTGCAATTTTAGGGTAGAGTTACAAAATATTTATCAGCTACACACACTGTCTTCCCAAAGAAAATCAGTATTTTCTTATGCAAATTATCAGAAAATTTGGTGTGTCTCATTATTTTGAAAATAGCTGTAAATGGTATTTGAAGATCGCATAGTAACTAACTGCTAGTACTTAAAAAAACCTGATATGATAGACTTCACTCTAACTGAATTTCTCCTTTGAGTTATCAGTAGAGAAGTAGAAACTCCGATTACAATTTCTAATAGCTAAGGAATGTATAACGAACATTTCGTTCAGGACTCTTTTTAAAGTTGTTGAAACTTTTTTGTTAATGTTACCTGGTCCAAGTGCCTGTCTCTCATAAGTTCATACTCATTTTGCAGTGTGTGCTGAAAGAGGGTCCAGATCAAGGGTTCCAGGTCGGGATGTTCAGAGAGAAGCCGAAAGAACAAGGTATGTAGTCGAAGATAGGCCAGTAGATACACTTCAGAAAAGAGAAGAAAAATATACTGAAATTGCAGTAATAGGCATATACAAAATAAAAGGAACACGATGGAGGATGGGCAGCAATTGAACATTCACCATCTCCCACTACAAAAACTACAAGCCATCAAATGAAGGTAGAAGAAGCCAGGTTCAAAATAAATGGAGAAGACTCTTCATACAACAGGCAGTGGACAGATGGAAGTCCACACCAAACAATGCCACGCATGTATGTCTACGTCAATTCAAAAAGAGTCTGAATAAGCATTTGGAACATGAATCTACTGAGAGTTACTAAGCAGACACATCACAAAAGACTCAGGAAAACCCCTGAGCTTGAGAAAACATTCAGAGGAAGCACCATATATGCTTGCACTGTTCTTAAGCTTCCCATGACATCTATTTATGATCACTGCTGGAAAAAGGATGCTACGATAGAAGAACCCTCCATCTGAGCCCATATGGCCATTCTCACAATCAGCAGATAGGTTTTCAGTTTGAAATTGCAGTGTGTGGAGTACATGCATTAACCTGCTGGTACTGTTCTACTGTTTCTTCCAGAAGCAGCTGAGGGTTTGCATGGTGTTTACTACAGATTCTATTATAATCTTTTAAGCTCCAAAACCTGAAAAAGATAAGTAACAAGAGATAACTGCCATTTCAGCACGTACAGAAGCAACAAACCTTTTTTGTAGAACAGAGAGAGGGAGGTAGACTTCTGTGGTTTCTGTGTCTGGGGGGTCGCAGTTGGCTGACCATCTGGAGTGGAAGTACCACTTAGAGGAGGTCCAGATGCTTTCTTCTTAGGAGATCTCACAGGAGAAAGATAGCTGGAGATTCAACATTTATTAAGCACTTAACATCACAGGATAAAGGAACAATTTTATACGAATAATACTTGAAGGAACTCTTCCCTCTTCCCACTTCAGAAGAAATTAATTGCTACTGTAACCTGTTATTCCCCTATCAGGAATTAAAAATTCAAGTTATTGATTAAATACCTGATAAAGGGATTTATCTATACCTAGGCAAGTAAGATAACAGTTTGCAATTACAAGTTTGATAGGGCTTGGAAAAAACTATTTTGGAATTTGATTTAGCTAAATTTACATGTATATTAAGCAACAGAAAATACAACAGCTCAACATAACCTAAGTACCAAGCCTAACAAATAGGAAAACAGAATAGAAGTGGATTTAAACGTTAAAGGCAATTTTAATGTCACATTTTACTAGACCTCAAGCAAGCATGTCACTTACAGGTCTGCGGCAGTGTGATTATGTTGGAGAGGCAGATTGAGAGTGGAAGTGGGCTCAGGCTGATCAGTTTGGCCTTCTCGTTCTTTTGACTGCTTGATAAGATCGAACAGAGGTGACCCCTAGAAAAATGACAGTAACAGTACGTTATACTGAGATTAGACAACCACATGGGATGGATTTTGTTCCTTCTTCTCTAACCTCTGAAATATGATCCTAAACAGAAGACTAATGTTTTGAAATACCTCAGAACATTGATATTTTGCCATATAAATTTTAACTGACAAATTTTAACTATTAAATACACTAAACGCTTTTTCTGTTTCAATAGCGGTCCATTAGATATAGGCTAACTACAGAGTTGAGGCATAGTTGTATTCTAGAATCTCTTACTACTTCCTCTTAAATAGCCATTCCTAAGAAGAGCAAACAGTACAAGAAAATACATGAAAGGTCACATTTAAAAAAAATAAAATAAACCAAAAACCCCACCCTGTTGGTGACTGAAAGTTACTGCTGTACCTCCTGTCAATCCATTTCTGCTACAACAGCTACACAATATTTTACACACAATACTATACAAACCATGGTCATAACTCATCTACGTGCACTGGGAACTATTTCAATCTCTCTGCAGTGTCATGTTCCAGAGTATACCTCTGGCAAGAGTTGTAGTCACTCTAGATACATTAAGTCTCTGCCCTCATGCCCAAAACCAAAAATAATTTTGATTTTAGGTCAGTTATCAGTACTTCAGGTAAGGCAGCTGGAATAAGTCTGAACCTACTAAGAGCCTGAGGTAGGAGGCGACGCAGAGAGGATGTAAGCGGAATGGAGAAGCTTCTGGCTGATGCAACAGTAGTACTACTGCTGATGTTAGTAATAAACACCAGTCTGCAGAAACAAAGTCTCAGGCTTTTGCTGCCTGTGTGTCATGTACAGAGTAGAATTATGCTGAGACAGCAAGACTGCATGGGAAAATATTTTGGCACCATATTTATAACTAACTTTGAAAACACAGGGTTGCTGGCTTCTGTTTCTTATTTTCTTTAAACAGGAGACTCATCCTTGAGCACAATGTTGCCTTCCGACAGTGCAGCATCCAAACTCCAGAAGCAACAGAAGAACTTCTGATTAGCAACTATCTGCCTTCTTGGGGGGAAAAGCGGTGTCCGTAAGACTGGGAATGAAGTGGGCAAAACCAGACATTCAACGTTTTCCTCCAAATGATCTTCCAAAGGATAGCAGTAAAACCAATCAGCTCAACACTTTGTACATAATGCATTGTCCAATTGTCCAAGGTCTATTTGATCCTACAAATTCATGTTACTAATATTAAAATATGATGGCACAATGACAAATCTGTAGCTACCAGAACAAACAAGAGCACAGTTGCATGTAAAGCAAGCTGCACCACATGATAAGGCAATAAGAAAAGGCCTAATAAAACTAAACTAGATTTACAAGGATTAAAACTAGCATTAAGACTTTCCTCATTTAGCCTTATTTCTAAAAAAAGAAGACACTTCTGAAGTGCATCAACTAAAAATTCAGAGCAAAAAGATGAGAGTGACTTGAGATTTACAATTTTTCACAGTGGGTAATTTTTAAATTATGATTTTGACAATACTGGAGCTGTTCTATCCATAACAGAAAAACATCAGTTACTGACTCATAATCACATAGTTATTTCTCCATCATTTCTCAAACAGATCAGGTCTTGGGCTGGTTTGCGTCATCTTTCTGTGTACTGAGGAGTGCATGCACTTCTCACTTGTTTCTTTCAGTGCTGCCCTTGCTGGAAATTCAGACGTGACTTTATTTCTCGTTCTTCTGGCCACTTGGCCTCTTCCTTTTTATTATTCCCATCAGTGTTTCACTGTGCTCTGAAGAATCTAAGTTTCTTTCGCAGAGCAATCACTAATTCATTGCTGAAACATCTCTTGATTTCTTGACTAAAAGTGAATCCCACTTCATTCATTTCACATTTTAGCTATTAATGACTGGGAAGGGGGTTGGTAAAGGGGAGCGAGAGATCAAGAAACAGAAGCAAAAGTTACTATTTTTGAAGTTAGCACTTGAGAACAGCAGTTCCAGATCCTCTCTCAACTCCGCTTCAATTTTCACTACACAGTGTTATTTCATTAGGTAAGGTGAGGGGACACAGCAGATTGCTACCTATGGAAGGGACTGCCTATTTTTGCATCATTTCCACTCCTCCTCTTCTACTTGCCAGCACTGACAATCAGTCAACCTCCACATAAGTCAATTTGATGAACTAAACCAGCAGAAAGTTAACAGCAAAAGCACAACCAGATTTAAGCCAGCTCTGCAGAGAGTCACAGAGCCAGAAGCATTAAGAAAAGACAGGGCAACAACACCATGGAGGTTGGGAGCAAAGCAGGAAAGCAGAAAACGGGGAGTACGAGATGTCCCGCTTTTACTGACAACAACCTGTTCAATCAGCTGGTTGTCTGGAATTTATGAAACCTACCACTGCTTTCCATCAGTTAGATGAACTACAGTTAACAAGAGGATATTCTTTGTGTAGAAACATCTATATACAGAGACCAAGTAGCATCTTTTCATGCTCCAATGGAACAATTACATCTTTCCTGGCTCCCACAAATACTAATTGTCACTGTGGTTAACAATGTGACAAAACAAATGGGGTGTTGTCACCCAGCTGGCCCCCAGCAGCACAGAGCAGCCAGCATCAGCAGTGGTGGGATGGGAGAAAGCACCGACTCAACACGTGCACTTGGGCAAACCACGGTTGGGTGCCTAACCTGACTGCAGAAACTGCGGTTGCACAAGGCAGGAAAAGGTTACTTAGTTTTCAGACCTGGTGAAATTTAAGGTAGGTGTTATGCCGATCACAATTTCCACCTTACAGCTAAAAGGATTTTAGACAAAGCCCTGTGAGCTCTTCCCCAAGGACCCCTACCACTCTTGCTGGTAGCTTTTCAAATGCACAGCCATGTAGCTGGAAAAGAGAAGTAGGGTCTACACTGATGAGACTGCTGCTTCACAAAAAAACCTGATGTATGCACTAATGTAGAAATATGCAGAGATGAATTCTCTCAAATGCATCTACACACCACACTGCAAAATCGATGGGTTTAGTTACAACCTTGCCTCCTTTCTCTATATTTAAATGTGAAAAACGCTTCTACTTAGGGAATCTGAAGCGCATTCTAGAGCTTACAGGGAGTTTTCAAGCTTATCAGGGCAAACTCTGGTCAGCTTTAGTTCCACTACTTGGTACTCAACAATCTACCTCTCGCTTGAATAAGCCAAATATAATATAATTAACGGGACAATTACCAGTCCTCTAAGTAATCGTCACAAAAGGACTTTAACCCCCGGGTCCAGCTTTATTGAACAGGAATGTTTATCAGTAAGCTGTTTCTAAAGAAACATTAATCATGCTATCTTACAAATTTTATATTGCTTTGTGAAGCTTTTAAGCAGCATTCCAGGTGAACAGGTCACCTCCGATGCATTCCTTTCACTTGAAAGGAGTTTTGCAGTTTTTACTTTAATTTAATGGTAAGTGATTAATGTTACTAGATGCAGCCACAGAGTAAGTTTTACTAATTAAGTGAAATGCTGCTTTTCATTTGAGACTTCCCTGAAATGGCTAGAGAAGCCCCATTTTATTAGTGTGAAAAGGGAAAAAGCAATTAAGACCTAAAATTTCTCAGGGTCAAATGACCACTGGTATCAGAATGAAGACTAAGACTGAAATTTCACTCAGTCCCCTCTCACACTACCCAAGGCTAAGTATAACTCTGCAATGCTAAACTCCATTAGTTAAGTGGGACTTCGTTAAGTGAGCCTCTGCAGGATGTTTTCCTGCAGCAACACCTGCATTGCAAGTATCTGCAGTGATTTTTCCCAATCTGAAAGCTCCTTTTATGGACAAAACAGGCAGAATGTCTTGCTGGCTCATCTTTATTTGGCTATGATGAAACTACAGGATACACAGGTGCTTCCCAGCTTCCTGCTCTTTACATCAGCTCTGTCCCAACAACATGTTTAATTGGACTTTGGTTTCCATGAAAAGATTAAACGAAAGACCTAAATCCTTAAATATGGGGAACAGCTACCATGAGGTTTGGGTGTCGTCCACTGACTACAGAGGAAGGCCCTGAGCAGCTTTATTCTCAGCAGTGCTAATTATCAGTTTGCAGTATTTTTAAAAACAGCTTTAGTCTTTGTTTTCTGTTTTTATTCTTTATAATAATTTCCTAATAGATTTTCAGGTTTTAGTTATTTGTCCACAATAAATTTTAAGGCAGTGTTTATCACTAAACTGTGTACATCTCAATGCCAAGCTCCCTTGGGCTTGTTTTTTGATTTATTATATAATCAACAACACCTCAAATTATTGAATCAGTCAATATAATACATAATATTAAGAAATGTTCTTCTTCACAATATGCTAAAAGGTGGCTGTGATTTTGCAAGGCAAAACAAAGGCAATTTAGAATTGATGGCCTTGGAATGCAAGTGCTAGGATGGGATCGGCGTGAACTACTTCCACCCCTCCTTCCCATGACAGAATTGCACACCCAGAAAGTTGACTTTTGCTTGCAATTGTATTTTCAGAAACTTCACAACAATTAGTATTCAGAATTCTGAAATAATTTAGGCCTGCCAAAACAAAATATACTTCACAGTCTAAATTTAAATAGTACTTACCATGAAAAAATAGTAAGATTAAGGACCGTGTTTTAACTTCATACATGAGCTGTTATATAAATTATGTTCCTATTAGAGCTTGTTCTTACAAAACTTATAAAGAAAAACATTAATAACTGCAGTGTTAATGGTTTAATTCATATAAGAATACTGACAGATCTGCTTTTAACTCCTTAGAGCAAATGTATGTTTAATACAAGTCCTATTCCTACCTTACTCATCACCAGCATTTAAGATCAAGTAATACTGTCATCAAGCTTTGTGAGGATCTCCTTTTATCTAAATGTGTAGTATACAGAGGAAGAAAAAAAAGCAGAAAAGAAACAGTGACTGTTAATTAGTTCTGGTCATTTGAAAGCAATATTTTGACGGGCTTTTCCTCCTCACACAAGAGGCTTAGAAAGTCATACACTAAAGAGGAAGTGACAAACACATACTGATACATATGCAGATCATGAAAACTTTGATTATTTGATGTCCCTGATGCAAAGCATGTGAGCAGCTGACCTGAAAGCGGGTGCCCTATCCTCAAACTTGTTTGGAATTTTCATGTTCAGTTCTCTCATGTTCCATTTTCTGATAAAATTAAAAAAGAAAAATAGTTATTGCACCAGAAAAAGAGTAATTGCTTCTGGTCTGGCACGTAGGACCCATTGTGGAAATGTGGAAGCAATTTAGGCAGTCTCTAGTGAATCATAGCCTGAGTATGCATCTTAATCTTGTGTTGCTTTAAATGATGCTGCAAATCCATTCTCTTTGCAGGTTTTCAGTAACCTAGTCTTCCTCAAATGCCTCTGGAGAAACCTGACAAATCTTAGTAGAATTCAGACATTATTTCAGAATAATCAATACCACAATTTTCAATCCCTCCACTCCCAAAATTGCTCTTCACCAGATGGTTTTATGTTAACCAACTCTCTATGTTTTACAGGATCTCTCAGCAAAGGTCCATGGGACCACCTCACTGCAGGATACAAGAGTATCATCAAGACACGCTTCCTAGCAATGGAGAAGGATGCATGTGAAAACAGCCATCAAACTTCTGAGAGGCCCACCACACATGTGTTTTCCCCAGAAATTACAGGAAAGTGTGGGGATAGATGAAAAAAAACACAAGAAGCGTATCACAGCAAGACAGTTAACAGCCACAATGAGGTATCTGGGGTGATAGCTGCTTTTAAAAACAGCAAAGTCAAGCTAAATTAAAAAGTGAAACAAATTTAGAGATGACCCAGGGATTCCAGCAACGTTTTTTCTCCAGTTTTTAAATTTTAACCATAAAGATGACAGACCTTCTGTGTTAAGATACTGACTAATACTATTGGTATGTTCAAAAATATTACACAGACTGATGATAATGCTCTGCAAATACTGACACAGTTATTCCTTTGTAGCTCTGCAAACCAATCAGCAGTTGAATATTGAAGAGAAAAATGAACCATGGTCATCAGGAGTTTTGAAAGACAGTCTACAAACAGAACTACATTTTTATTCAACTATTTTGTTTAAACTACTCAGGATGACCCTGGAAGACTGCTACTACATGGCTTGCAGTAGGCTCTTGTATCACTTCCTTCAGAAGTTTTTCTGCTCAAGACTCACATAACTTACAGCGCTTTTTATAAAGAAAAAGAAAGGCTCGCTGAGTATCTAAGGAGTTAATATTCAGCACATTAGAGCCTTAACTACACAAAGTCAGTACAAGCCAGTATTCCACCAAAAGACAGTCTCAAACTTCTCCATCTACCTGTGCCCTCCCTCACTCCTCCCCACCATCCCCAATCCCTCTTGTGACAGTAGAGATGGAGAGCTGGTCCAGGGAACTGAGGGTTTGTTGTTGTTTTTATTTATTTGGAGATTTTCTTGTTGGTTTATGTAAACACATTTGGCAGGGGAGGCCTTAGTTTTACATTCAGAGCAGCTTCCCTATCCAGTTCACCTTATGGCAACGCAAGTGTTTGCATTTTATCAAATGACGAGACAGAAACAAGCAGCTGGAGGATGACATAAAGACAATCTTTCAGTGGCAGTACAGGGCAAAGAAAGGGAAGTTATGCCTCACAAATTCCCAGGTTTCTCCTCTAAAGCAGTCAACATGTCTTTGAATGGGGTGATCCTGTAGCAGATCTTCAGATCAGAGGCTCTGACTGGCTCCTTCAAGTAAGGCTCTTTAACGAACACGCTGCCATAGGGCAGATGGGAATACAGTTACTGGCTAAATGAGAGAGATTGAAAGTATGAATAAATGGTCAATTTTCACAGTGGAGAGAGGTTATCAGTGAAGTCTCATGCTCTCTGCTGGGACTGCTGCTGTTTAACATTCACAAATGACAGGGAAGTGTGGCAGAAGCAGGGAAGAAAAGGTTGCTAGAAGCACAAAATTATTCAGTTTTGGGAAAAAACAAGCTCACTGCAAAAAGATCTCATGACTTTCAATGATTGGATGATAAAATGGCTATAATAGTCAATGATGATAAAAGCAAAAATAATGAATGAGGAAAAAATGACATTAACCTTACATTTTAAAAAAGGACTCTGACATTAGCATTATTTAAGAAGAAAAAAACCCCTGTATTTAAGTGTGTATCATTCTGAAAACACCAACTCAACACTCAAAAGTCAAAGCTTAAAGAATTACTAGTAAAATACCAAAACAGTATATGCTAGTATAGTAGCCCATAGATTATCAGAGTCACCAAACTAAATTACCAGGCAACAGGACTGAAAGCCAAAACCATATACTTTATCATACAGCCTGAGTGTTCAGCTGTGCAAGTTACTGCTACAGAACTTAAAAGTGGAAAATATACTCTTCTTCAAAAGACAATTGCACATGTAGGTCCACAAAGCACTACAGAATACAATAATTCTTACTATGTATTTTTTGCTGAACATCATCCAAGAAGATAGCATTGTAGGCTCATCCTCCATATGTTTTTTTTCCCCAAAACAATTGCTACATGCTTCTTCCAGACAGATCTGTGGTCTGCATCGGCAGTGGTGCTACAGAAACAATCTACATCTGAAGTAATTAGCATGTTTATTACCTAGCTCCCCAGAGTAACCAGGCTTCAATATGACTAGTTCTTGGACAAATTTTACTTCTCAAGATTTTTAGGCAAGAGTCAAAGGTCTCAAAGACAAACTGAACTAATACCAGTTTTCCCCCCTCTCTGCACAAGAAACTGCGTACAATACATAAGCTAAAACCCACCCGATGTGAACCATTTGACTGTCAGAAATGACTATATCAGTTAGCAACAAAATGTCCTGCCAAAAATTTTGAGGTCGAGATAATTCTCAACAACCTTAAACTATAAAAGCACTACAGAGTGTGAAGACTTTTTCAGTACAGGAAGCGGAGAAGAGATGCTTTAAAGGACCGTTACATTAGCTGACATCTCTCAGTATTTAAGAACAACACTTCTATAGTTACTTCCATATATGAAAAATCATTACACTCAGGAGCAAAACAGCAATCAAGTACTTACTTGAAGAACTTTTGGGTCACAAAATGCCTATCTCAGTACAGAGAATTTATTTATGTAATTACTATTGCAACAATCAAACAGATTGCCACAGTACCACATCACACTTTCTAGCAGTTTCATTTCTAATTGACTTACACAGTTCCGGTTCCCAGAACAACAATTAAGAGCAGTTCCAGGAATTATTTTTCCAAGTACAAGTGGAGACATGACAATGAAGTGCCTCTGAGACTTTCAGTTAAAGCCAGTAATTCAGTTTCAAGTCTCGTGTTCTTTCCAGTTTCTCATTAGCTGGACAAATTTAGGTACAACATACCACCACCAACTCTCTTAATCCAGCTAAAAGTGGTAAGTGTGCTGGGAAACTTTTCAGACAGCAGTTTTTGAAAAAGCAGGACATTATCTTTTACCAACGTAACTGAAGAGTCAACGAATTATGAATTGAACAAAAAATGATACAACAAGATAATGTGCAGTGGATGTGGATGAGCATGTACAGAAAGACCAATTCTCTAGAACAAGTAAAATTAGCTAGGGGATGGTACACGTCCTGAAACCGTTAAGAGTAGACTGCTCTATGATGTTTAAAATCAAAAAGGACTATAAATATCTTGCAATGGGCTTTGTGTAATCTAAAAGAGAAAAATAGAACAAAGTAATTTGAGTTCCACAAACAATACGCCATGTTTCATAACAAAATGTGGCAACACGAGCATGAAAACCGTTTTATGAGATGGATTTATCAACCACTTTTAGAAAATATTTCAATCTGAAGAAAATTACACTTGACAAAGAGAAGAAAGAAAAAAATAAAGTTGTAACAAAACTATCAGCGTAACAACATTTTGGACATAAACCCATACCCTTAAGAGTTTTGATCTTAATTTGAGTCAATACTTCTGTGACTACCATTACAGAATATCTCAAGCTCAGTTACCTCAGTTTATACCTAGTATTTGCTCAAGGCAGACAAAACCTGGCAGTCACCGTGTTGTGCTTAGCTTTCAAAGCCGGAGCATATACAGAGCTTCTGAGCACTCAGCTGACAGAATTTAACAAGATGTCTCTGATTAAACATTTCTGCCTTACAGTTATTTAACAATCAGGCAAAATACAGGATAACAGAGGTACAGAGTAGTGCACTGGAAATCAGATTAACAAGGTAAGATTAAAAAAAAAGTATTTGGCTATTATTTAAATTTTCATTAAAAATACATTCTTCCCAATCTGAAAATAAATAATTGAATTTTGACAGTGTGATACAGAACAGTATCAAAATCACTGAAAACACCCCAAACTTTCCAATGTCTTGTCTAAACAGATCCGAAACAAAAAGCTGGAAGATACTGGTGTCTAGTAAATGAGGGAGTCAGAAGTGTCTTACACTAAAACACATGGAAGTGTCTTACACTAAAACATGCTGGAAGGCAGAACATTTCCCCCTTAGATATTTAGAGCAAAATGATGTGGGAAATTGCTGATTTACAGTGCTTTAACACACTTTGTTTCCAGTTTACACCATAAGGTCAAACCTCAACACTCTTCTATGTAAATACAACAGCACCATATACAATGTCTGATTACTGGGTGTCATAGAGGACAATTGCTGGTCACTACTTCATATAAAATGAGCTACTTCAATTAGGCTTGCCAGATTGGGGGACAGCAGAATGAATGGATGGAAATAATGGCATGCTGTCATTCTGAATTATTTGACTAACAAGTAACAGGTATGTAGTGAGTTGCAATATAGCCAGGTGATGGTACCATAAAATTTTTGTTGCCAACTCAACCTTCTCATTTTTAGCTTCCTTCAAGCTTGTTAAAAATTGGACCAAGGTTGGTTTTTTTTTTCCTTAGCTATCTGAACTACATAAACTACCAGAGTAGAGTGTAAAAGTAAGTGAGTTTAGAGAAAATGTGATTTTGGACAAAATTGCCTGAGTGCTGAAGTACAATAGCAAGTTAGATCCTGCTGATGCCCAGGGAAATGACACAAATTTGCATTTAAAATTCAGCACACTTCTATTTGGATGGTTTCAGAAGGATCTAGGAAAGCAACGCTAATCTTCTTCAAGTTTTAAAATCAACAGTTATAAAAAGACAAATATCATGGGGTTTTTTTCAGATATACCACATACCAGATCCCCCACTTCACATTTGAATAGCACCGATGCAAAAACTTCCCTCCCCATAGGAAGGCCTTGTGCTACACATCTATGCAGTGAAGGACCCATACTCAGTGTCCAGTCTTCCCACACGCAGCCCCTTCACCCACCCATTCTGGAATCTGAAGCCAGAACTGGGTTTGAAGGCTCCTTGCAAGACCCATGATGGCAACCAGCTGCCTCAGAAGAAGGGCCTTACAAAAGCCATGCTGGTCAAGAAGCACGCACCCAACTGGGGACTTAAAAACAAGGTTGCCCAGCTAAGACACAGGCATGTGGGTCTTGGGTCTTCATACAGATAATGAGGAAACCAAACCTCCTTTTAAACTGACAATATTTTAAAAGTAACATATCCTAAAAGAATGTCAAAATTTTGAGAACATTTTGATGCTTCATCTTTTTGGTGCTCAAATATTCCTGAGTGTAGGGAGATGTGTTTATGAAAATCAAGAAATTTGCATGTCCTCTGCTGTCTGCTTCCTCTGTGCAACACTTGCTCCTTGACCACTTACCTTTCAGTTGTATTTCTATTGGCATATAATTAAAAACTGCAACATGTCAGAAAAGAATGTACATGACTCCCTGAAGTAATAAATCAGTGACATTAGGCAATACATGAAGAGCACCTATCAACAAAGCAGTAAAACTGACTTAGCTGACAAGGTACATTAAATTACCAAATGATCAAAACCTGTGTTTCCCTTGATCTCACTGAATTACAAGTATCCTGCTGTTTCCACAAGAAAATTGTGAAATCCTTCAGTAACAAAGTGCTTTTCTATTCAAGCTCTCTAAATTTTTGTTGTGAGAAACTCAGTCACTTGTAAACAGAGAAAAAACAAAGTTTCAGTGTTTCTGATTAATCCACTATGTTTTACATCCTATTTTGAGAAAATTAAAGTCTTTTGCTCCTAGTTTTATTTCCTGAAATTTAAGGAAAATGAAATTAGCTTCTAAAGATTTTCTTTTTGTAAATTCACTTGGCCTTTTTGCAAGAAATTTCACTGAAACATATTCCCACAGAAACCTTACATTTTGCCAATATGTTTTCTAACAAAAACCATTTCAAGCTCTTTCTGCTAGTCCTACAATCAAGTTGTGGTATCTCTTTTATCAATTTCAAAATAGCAGCTCACTGATCAGTGTTTTAAAAGGCATCATACTAATTTTAAAACTTGATCATGCTGTGAACTACCATTGTGCGTGATTTCACTGAAGTATTTGAATTCTGTTTTACTGAAGTTGCATACAACCATGTCGAACTTGGTACTGTTTACTTTCTAGGGCTCAAGCAAATGCAGGAAGGTTGGGATGACTTAGAAGCTTTCCTCTCCCTCCAGGGAATTTTAAACTGCCAGGCTTATAGAAGCCCCCCAAAATGTTTCTCTTTAGTTCTCAAACTCCAGCGTGTAAAGGTTGCACATTACACAGCAAAAGATGCAGTTTGGAGTCTGTTGAATTTTAACAGCTTCTCCTGTTATTTGCACTAGAAAAACAAACCTGAATTGCAGCTTAGCCATTTCTCCTAAACCTACCTTTCACATACTTTCTACTTGGATTATTTCCTGCCGTCAGCACACAGTGCAATACCGAAGCTTAGCATGCTTGAACTGTATAGACCTGGAGAAAAACATACCTCTCGCAGGCATGAAGACTTCAGCTACACTTACGGCCTTGAGCACAGCTATGGCAAAAGCAACTAAAAGTGCATTTTGATTGACAGGTATGTGCAGGAAGAATGTGCAGATGCATACCATGGTCAGATGGATTACATAAACAGTTTCCAATCTCAGTTATACAGATCTCCAAACACCTTTCTAACTCCCACCAGAGAAGGGAGAAAGACTAAGGGGCAGAAACAAAGGGTTCACTCTAAAAAAAAAAAAAGAAAAAAAAAAATCAATTTTATCAACTCTACTATAGAGGTGAGGTCTGAAAGGATTCTCTTAAAAGAAGTAAAATTCCCATGAAATTAAAAAGCCTGTTGTATTTTAATAAGGAAAATCTGTCTGCCTCAAAGAATTTAGAGAATAAAAAGAGGACTTAAAAACACAAGTTGACCTTGAAATTTCAACACATTGCTTCTGGTAAGGAAACAGACCATTTTCACGCTGACTTAGGTATACACATTTAAACTGTTCTGTGCATCTACACATTCCAGTGTTTTGCTACCTCTGAGGAAGACAAAGAAAGAATGCATGGATATAGCTGTCAAGTTTAAAGGACTTGCTTTGCTTTGGATGCAATTTTACTCTGCTGTCTTCATTTTCACCATAGAGAAAATGCCTGTTTCTGCTTTTGGCTAGTGTGGTATCTGTTATGGGCAGCTCCACTGACTTCACTACAAATATACTGATGTAAAACCTGCATAGAAACCAAAGCAAATATGTAAAGTATTGCAGTCCAATGTGCACCCACAAGTACAGCAAAACAGCAGACAGAAGCCTTGCATATAAACATCCCTGTTTAAGAAAAGCTCGTACAAGGCCCCTCAACTCAGACACAAAAATCAACCAGTAGGAGTTCTATTATAGAGACTTCTCTAATTTTTTTTTAACTTAAGTATCTAACAAGTTCCTCATATGTCATTCAGTGGGCATTTTCTATAGCTGTTCTGAAGCATATAAATCAATGTCTAAGCCATAGCAAAACCAAGACAGGTTTCACCATTCACTTTCAATGAAACAAGAGGCTGCAAATTAAGGTACTTCTGAAGTTAGACCCACAAATGACAATCTCAAAGAACCTGAATTTATCTTTCTGCTGCCTGACTCTCTATTCTAACTGCAGGTGACATGAGGTACCTGTAGCATATTTGTCTGTGATCTTCTCTCTAGATTGGCAGACATGAGCCTTGGACTGTAACGTGACAAGGAAAATGGAAACTAGTACCAATATCAAAGACAGCGTTCCCAAAGCACCCACCACTCTGAAGTCAGTAAGAAAACTTACAGCATCTTCAATGGAATCCTGATTGGATATTTGCCTTACAAAGCTGTCATCCTTTATCACCCCTATTCATCTCAAACAGGAAAGCATGACTATGCACAGTATGTCTGTATTACTGCTCATTTTTATCCTCCTTTGTGAAAATATTAACCAGGCTTACATGGCTCTTTTTTATTATATTGTAAATATAATTATTTGAAACCTTTTACATGAAAATAAATTATAGGGTAGTAGACCAGAAGCACAGATCTCACTCTTAAGCTTAGCAGAGGCTCACACAGCCAACACTAAGTTAATGTCTGGCCAAGAGTCAAAACAATAAAGATTTGAAAGCCTCAAAGTTGAACATTCTACCACAACACTTACAGCAGTTTCACAATTGGCTTAAATCAGTTCAAGTGCACTGGTGCTTCTCTAAGTTACACATCTGCACTTTCTGCTTCATCCCCTGCTTTAGCACAGTTACAACTATGGAAATTATGTATTCGTTAGGATTAGTTTAAAACCAAATAGTTCTCCTCATTCAGCTGAGTGCGCATATACACACAGCACAAGGGAAGAAGCAGAAAGAGAAGCCTGGAGGGATGGCAGTAGGATTACTTTGGGCAGCAGCCTGTATTTAAACTGTTTAAGTCAGTCATAAAAACCATATCAGAACTCAATGAATTCAAGTACAGAGAGAGTTAAGGTAATATTTGTAAGCAGAAGTAGGACCTTTGCGGTCTTTCCTAAATAACGGGTACCTAATCCACTCACTCTTAGCCCCTGCCCCAGTATCAACCAATATTTCTTTGTTTCTTTCAAACATGATGTAACTACTGAAACTTAGAGCTAATGATTTTCAATACTACTGCTTTTACCTCAGATTAGAAGGACTTGTGTAGCCAAAAGTTAATTTTTTTCCATCTATACCACTGAACCACTAAACCACCACAGACAACAGCTGAGAAAGTTTGACAAAACCCAGAAACTTGAGTAAGGGGTGTGCAGGACAGCATATGCTTAATAGATCTTGTTAGATCTCATTCTAACACCACCACTGAAAGTACCTGAAGGAGCCAAACCCCACTGCATGGACAGCTCACTGGGAACTGCAGGGGAAAGCTTCTGTTCTCAATGTAGTCCCTTTTTCTGAGGCTAAGCAACCTTGTTTCAGAGGACTCGCTCTCTTATAGCAAAGGATGAGAAATACCTCATAACGAGAGCACTTGCTCAGAGTTTGAAACGAGGGTTCCGGCCTCCCCTCTCCTGCCAGGGTCAAACCGATGTCTCCCAGACAAACGCTTTGCCCCTTCCAGGAAGATTATTAATACAGATCCAAGTGAAAATGGTGCATTTGTGACAAATGTTCTTTCAACCAACTTTGACCTCTGCAGAAGCTCGGCTGATGAAAAAATGGCTCTGCCGTTTCTCATGTACTCTGTCTTTTCCATTTGAGAGCCTCACTCCACTCCTTCCAAGATTTCAGCAGAAAATTTTAAAGTATCATGCCAGAAACATGTTCTTTGTCCCTCCTACAAAGTTTTGACATTTCCTTTCTTACCTTCTAGGTATTAGTTGATTGCCATCCTGTAAATAAAAGTGCTAAACATGGTCAACAACGTAATAAAAAAGTTCATAAAGTACTGCATTTGTTTCATAGAACTTCAGGATATGGGCTGGAAGAAAAGAGCAGTTGGGGGGGAACTCAGCTGAATTACTTGTAATTGCTGTTTACCAGTACTAATGATATGCTAAATGATAATTTAAGTGATCTTATGATGCAGAATTTAAAGAGGTTATTTGCTGACTTAAACATTTAGCAAGTTATAGTTCTTCACATTAATCAAGTCCAAGTTCTGCTTTTTGGCAGCACTTCTCCCCTGACAAGCATTTTCATGTCAGTATTTATCTACACTAATTAGCTTACCAGCTTGAACAACTCTTATGGAACTTTTTTTTTCCTTACTTCTTACATTCCAGTTTTGTGAAGGAAACCAAGTTAATACCAGAGGTATTTTTTTTAAACTATATGAATTCACATAAATCTTATTGAATGACTATGGTAAATTCTTTCAATAGCTTCATAATGTTATCCTTTATGAAAAAGAGAATAGGAATGTGACTGCAGGCTTTGTGCTATCTCTGACAAGTAGAAGTTAAAATCCTCTCAAAGTCAGATGCCTCCATTCAGCCAAAACTGCAGGAGGCTGCAAGCACCTGATGAGGTGATTGCAAGTAATTTGGCATGGGAGTGAAATACATCCTCAAGAACTATGTGGATAAACACCAGTAAGCCTGATATGGAACCAGCCTACCTCAATCCTGGCCAGGGAATACATGGTGGGCAAAAACTTAAACTAAAGATCTGAAAAATAAAAAGTAATTGCCTTAGAATTAAACAAATGACAAATTTCTTTCTACAAGTTCTGTTCCCCTGACCCATTTCATACTGTATGTCTGGCATAGCCTCCAAAATAATTCATGAAGCTTCTTCCATTTCCTTCCTATTGTTCCTCATATTTGCTTATTATAGCAGCTGATTTTTTTTTTATAAAACATGTTTTGCTCTTGCAAAGTATTTTGAATAAGAATTTTTAGTCATGGAACATTTGGCAAATTTCTGCCAACTTCAATTAAACTTTGAATACCTAAGATTTAGAAAGTATAAGCTTAAGTAGGGCCAGAACTTGCTACAGCGTTAGGGAAAGCCGTTTGACTTATTTCCTGTGTATAAGATGGAGAGACATTTCAAATACTGACATTATTTCAACCATGTTTACAGACTGACTGAGTAAACACATACTTTTTTAAAGTTCAAAAAAATATAAATGAGAGTTCAGGAACTCAGGTATTTCGTTCTAATTAAGGCATCCTCTCTTCCTACCTGACATTTTAGAAATTCCTTTCACCTTATTCCTATCCATTGAAAATCATGTTCCTAAGTTTGTTTACTAATCCTTTTTCCATTTTCCTTCCCTCTGAACAACATCAATGTCCACTTTTCAAGCTTTTCATCTTTACGATTCTCTACTCTGCTTTTTAGCCTATCCCTTTTAAACCACTCAATACATACACTAAAGCACAAAAAGATTTCATGTTATCTAACCTCTACTAGCCTACTGTAAGATCAACTAGAATTACTTATATATCATAATCATCTGATGTCTAACATACACTTCTAATGCACGATGCCACGCTGCCTCTTCTCCAGGGAATACGCTGCAGTATACTCAAAAAAGTTTTCCTGAATTAATCTGTAACTCCAAACACCACCTCAGGATATATCTGGATATGTTATAAACTGACAACTCTCCATGTCATTGTCCCTAATAAACAACTGTACAATGTCTACTACACACACTGTAGGGTCCCTGGAAATACTGTACTACACAGTAGCAGAACCATTTCCAGTTATCTTTCAAGAATTTCCTATCTTGTCAAGTGGGCTCATTAAACTACTCTGAAGATGCGATGGAAACGGTGATTTTCTTTGTGCAAAGTAATTTCTTCCTTACAGTGACACTATATAAAGGGTTAGAGGCTTAAATCAGCAACCCCTAAAATGTATACACACACACTGTTCATAGCTAGACAAAATGAAGAATTGAAAGTTGAGCCTGCAGGGAGGGGTAAGCAGGTGCGGCATTTCTTACCCGCTCTTGCTGCATAATATTAGAGGGAGGTGAGGGCCACTGTTTTACATGTATCAGATATCAAATGGACATGTTGATAATATCCAATTATTGCTTGCTCCCTCTGGATATCTTTATAATTGCGTTCTCAGAAAAACTTACTTTGCACATCAAAACATTTGAGAGTGTAAGCAAAACCTGCTGCTGGGACTTTCCATGAGTTACACAAAAAATGCAACTCAAGAACCTTCGTGTAAGTATTTATCAGTCATCTGTTAGTGGCCTAAAACATTGCTGTAACTGCTCATGTGTATTTACAATGCAAACAACCAATCTGCATATTCCATGACACCATTTACATAATTCCAGGTAAGCGTAACATGTTCATTAGCATTAACTGGACCTCTGAGATAACAAAGCTTCTTTTACTGTTTGACACTGCACATTTCTATTAGTGCTATCACAAAAATTACTTTCAAACTTGCAGTACTGTGCTTTACACTGCCAAGAACCAGCTCTAAAATGTAAGCAGAGGGCATATATCACAGAATCATCTAGGTTGGAAAAGACCATGAAGATCATCTAGTCCAACCATTAACCTAACACTGACCGTTCCCAACTACACCATATCCCTCAGCACTATGTCAACCCAACTCTTAAACACCTCCAGGGATGGGGACTCCACCACCTCCCTGGGCAGCCCATTCCAACACCTAACAACCCATTCTGTAAAGAAATACTTCCTAATATCCAGTCTAAACCCTCCCTGGTGCAACTTGAGGCCATTCCCTCTTGTCTTATCGCTTGTTACTTGGTTAAAGAGACTCATCCCCAGCTCTCTGCAACCTCCTTTCAGGTAGTTGTAGAGGGCGATGAGGTCTCCCCTCAGCCTCCTCTTCTCCAGACTAAACAACCCCAGTTCCCTCAGCCGCTCCTCGTACGACATGTGCTCCAGACCCTTCACCAGCTTCGTTGCCCTTCTCTGGACACACTCGAGTAATTCAATGTCCTTTTTGTAGTGAGGGGCCCAAAACTGAACACAGTAATCGAGGTGCGGCCTCACCAGTGCCGAGTACAGGGGTAAGATCACTTCCCTGTCCCTGCTGGCCACGCTATTTCTGATACAAGCCAGGATGCCATTGGCCTTCTTGGCCACCTGGGCACACTGCTGGCTCATGTTCAGCCGGCTGTCAATCAACACCCCCAGGTCCCTCTCTGACTGGCAGCTCTCCAGCCACTCCTCCCCAAGCCTGTAGCTCTGCTGGGGGTTGTTGTGGCCCAAGTGCAGCACCCGGCATTTGGCCTTATTGAAACTCCTACAGTTGGCCTTAGTCCATCGCTCCAGCCTGTCCAGGTCTCTCTGCAGAGCCTCCCTACCCTCGAGCAGATCAACACTCCCACCCAACTTGGTGTCATCTGCAAACTTACTGAGGGTGCACTCGATCCCCTCGTCTAGATCATCAATAAAGATGTTAAACAGGAGAGGCCCCAAAACCGAGCCCTGGGGGACACCACTCGTGACCGGCCGCCAACCGGATTTAACTCCGTTCACCACAACTCTTTGGGCCCGGCCATCCAACCAGTTTTTTACCCAGCAAAGCGTGCGATCATCCAAGCCTCGAGCAGCCAGTTTTGCCAGGAGAATGCTGTGGGAAATTGTGTCAAAGGCCTTACTAAAGTCAAGGTAAACTGCATCCACAGCCTTTCCCTCATCCAATAAGCAGGTCGCCCTGTTGTAGAAGGAGATCAGGTTTGTCAAGCAGGACCTGCCTTTCATAAACCCATGCTGACTGGGCCTGATATCATATTTTCTGAAATGAAATATTCTAAAAATATCTTCAGAACTCATATGACAAACTCCAGTACAGAGTTCTGCACTTTTCTCCATCACTGTGCATGGAAAGCTTTTCCCAAAACCCTGCTCCAAAAAGCTTTCAGCAAAATCAAAATGAAACAAGAGTGTCAAATTAGTGGTATTTTTAAAGATGCTCCCATTTTCCCATTCTCTTAAGAAGTTCCCCGTAAGTTAGAGTATTTAGAAAGCCTCAAGCAGACTTGTAGGTATTCTGAAGAATTACATTAGGCTAAGGGATACTGTGACAGCTGAACACAGTCCCAACAGCAGCACTTCAGATCCAAAATTCCATTTCAAAGGAGAAGGTTCCAGCTAGGAAAGCAACAGAATATAATTATTTACCCTTTAGTTACTTACAAATTATTAATCAACATGTTGGTTTTCCTTTCTGCCTATATCAGCTTTTACATAGTATTTCTTAAGCAAAAAACATGTTCTCTGTAGTCCACTTCTCTTTATAATACTAGGTATATAAAGGACAGTATAGGAAACAGCAAGGAAGAGACTTCATGTAACTAACTGAAGTGGTTCAAAGAAACTGCTTACCCACGGACATACAACAAATACCGTGAAGAAGTTGCTTCAGAACTATAATTTGACTAAAACCTGCATTTCTTGAAGCATGATTATCATAGTCTTTGCACATATTTTTAAGAACAAAGAACCAAAGCAATCCTTTGTTCTCAAGTTAGAGAGACTGCAACCCAAAATACCTTTACTTTCTCTCCTTGAATCCAAGAGAAAATAAAAAGGATTCTAGCAGCCTGAATTTAGACAGGAGAGAAATTGTTTCCTCTTTCTGCAAGCAGGAGAGGAGTAGTTGTGCTTCCTATAAAGGAAACTGAAATGCTTCTCTTTTCTCTTTAGAATTGTTTCAAATGCACAGGAATTAATAACTCTCGTTTTATTCTGAGCTTCCCTTTCCCTTCTCAAGCAATTATACATACAGAGAAATTATTTTAAATTAGAGAACCTAATAGAGTCACAGCCCAAATACTTCAGCTTCTCTTGCCTTTTTTTTTTTAGTATTTGAAAAATTTTTGGCAGCTATGTATTTGAACATAGCTAGTAAAAGAAAAACTCATCAGGAAGACTGGTTCTAGAAGATCAAACTTTCAGCAGAAAATATTTACAGTTTTCTTTTAACTTTTACTTGTAATTTATATGTGTAGTTTCATTTGCATTAAGCTAACAAGTTTCCTGATATGGAGGAGCCTTTGACTGGCTATGCCGTAGTCATGCAGGATTAGTCTGCCTAAATAAAAATAGTCTGTTCACCGTAAGTCTTACAATACTCATTTAAAGACTTGCCTACTACACTGGAAAATTTTTAAGGGGGGAAAAAGGGAATTTTTCAGTGCACTAACTACTTCACACTGTCTCCATGGGTGGACACCATCACTGCCATTTAAGAAGGCAGTAAGCCACTTACCAGAAGCAGTCTTACAGTGATTTATGAGTGTCTGAGCAGGCAGCTCCTGAAAGGTAGCTCAGAAGATCGAAGGTCCCAGCCCTGTTTTCTCTGTACCTACTTCTCCATAGACTTACGGAGTTGAGTCAAGTGAAGTCTCTTAATAGATCCTTTTGCTTGGCAGGAATCTAATCTAAAAATACAAGATTTTAATCTTCCTACATATTTATAGCATTCACTAGCCACTGTAATTATCTCAATATCATATTTAATAAAGGGTTCTTCATCCAAGGACTTAAAACTATATTTAACCATTAAGATGGCCCCACATCCCAGTGAGGAAGTGAGCAAGCTCTTACACAGAAGGAAGCTAAAGCACAAAGTCATAAAAAACTTTGCCAGGATTGGAACAGAAAATCTGTGGCACAGCCTGAAACAGACTTCCTGGCTCCCAGCCCTATGTCTCAACCGTAATAAATTCCTTCCTGTACATACACACACTCAGAGAGAAACTCCAGTAAATAGACTAAAAATGCTAAAATCCATTAAAATGATTGGATAAGTAATAACACTTAGGGCAAAGAAAATACTGTCCTGACAGGGTTTGTCTTCACTGCAACAGATAGCACAAGTTCTTTTGCATAAACTTGCTTAACCGAAGTGAGAACAAATGCCTGTACTGTGACATAGTCATGCCTCTATAAGCAGTAACATTAGTTACGGAATAATAGAGTTACATACAGTATTTTCTGCATCTGACATCTTCATTTAACAATGCATACTCTGGCTTTGGGAGCACTGTAAGAATTTATTACAACATTAATGTTGAAGTTGTTTTTTTCTGCTAAAGTAAGAGCTTTTAGTAGTAGCATCAGTGCCAGGCTAAATGCAGTACATAAGACAAGTTCAAAATGCATTTCACCTTTGACTATAACTTCTGTTTGAGTCCAGCACTGAAGAGTAGGGTAACACCAGAGGAACACTGGCCAAAACAACTCCAAAGGCCTGGGAAGCCTTCCAATACTTTACTTCAGTGAAATATTTCTTTACCACTCAACTTGGACTTCTTAAGGAATCCTGCCTGTGTCCTCAATGAGAGCAAGTATCCAACTCTGTGACATCTAGGGGTAGGAGGAGGCAGCAGTTGTTGGTGGCAGAGTATCCTACAGCTGCTCTACTAGCACACTGCTAGGGTTATAAGGACTTTTCCTCTGACACCCAGTTCAACGCTGGAATAGGTTTGCCTCACAAATCCAAGATTGCTCAAGGGTGTAAAGAGTCCTAAATATCTAAACTTCGGTATCCAAACTCATATAAGCAGAGTTAAGTAGTAACCGACTAACGAAGTGTACGAAATCTGTTCACTGATGAAGCGAGAGATGATTTCAAGCATCTCATCAGCTCTTAGCTTTAAGGAGCCCATGCTCACTCTGCCTTCTATGCTTCTTCAAGAGCCACAGGAAGCCTGTGGTGGAAATGCAGTCTTTGCTCATCTAGCACTAGCAACAAATGACAGGTCCTAACTCATTCCCATCTCTGATGTAGAAAGGCAGACAGGACTTACACATGTATCTCCCTGCAGTGGCAGCATTGTTTCCTTTGGAGAAAAAAAACCCTCAGCATACAGGGCCCTCCCTGCAGCTGCTTCCTCCTGCCTAACCCCCCTCCCCATCCCAAAGGAAAATTTGCCCATGGTGAAGGAGCTTAAGCAAGGTCATTACCACATCAATTCTTCCTCCATAACAACTGATAAACACTTTTTTTATTTTTGAAAGCATTGGGGCTTACTGAAGGCTTTTCTGAATCTAACAGCACAGAGCCCAACATCTTGAAACATGATCCAACTTTTCTGATAAAGAAAGAGCTTTTAGTAGTAGCATCAGTGCCAGGCTAAATGCAGTACGCGAGACAAGTTCAAAATACATTTCACCTTTGGCTATAACTTCTGTCTGAGTCCAGCACTGAAGAGTAGGGTAACACCAGAGGAAGATACAACACATGTGATGCGTGCGATGAAGTTTCCTCCCTGCTTGCTCTGGAGCCCAGCCAGAAGGGAGGCTGCTCTTGACTCCCGCGGCTCCTGGTGCGCTAATGCAGGTTCTTCAGCTTGGAGAAGCTCACACAAATTAAAACACTGCTTGGTAACAATCAGCCACATCTAAATTAAGAAAATGGGTACGCAATTCACCTTTGCCATTCACACTTTTACACCAAAATGACTCAGACTGCCGGCTCAATCATATACCTCCTCACTGAAACACGATATGAAGTAAAAACCTGCCAACTCAGGGTTTTCAAATTTTCTTCCACAGGTGGAGATGCTATTTCCCTGCAGCTGAATGCTATTTCTGGAAGTATACAAATGTCAGTTAGTTCTTCAATTAGTGCAAAGTGTATATACTGGTTTGCACCAAAAAGGTGCAGGGGCAAGAGAAAGTCCCAAAGACAACAGAAGCATATACCCAAGCCCCTAAAATACAGCTCAGTAGTGCCCATGTTCGTAACAGGAGCAACGATGTGGGCCACAGCATGGCAGCAGCTCTGACAGATGAACTGAAGGCTGAGGATGCACTTTCACTATTGCTCTAAAGCACATTTACCATGGCAAAATGGACAGTGCCCCAGGTCAGACATCCCCACCCTGTCTCTGTGCACCCACACCTTTGCCCAAACGGAAAATCAACTACTAATAAGTAAGAGACACATATGCATTTCCATTAGTTTCTCTCTCTAAATGAGAATTATTGCTTGAGGTTTTGACATGTGACGTCAAATTTCTGTACTTCAGGGGTTTTCATTCCAGTAACTGAGCCTGCCCCACACAGTTTTCCTGTGCAAACAAAGCTGGAGCAGGAAAACTAAGCTCAGAGTTCCCACAGCCCGATGGTCTCGCAGAAGTCCCCTTTCACCATGCAAGGCTGCTGAGAATAGAAACAAAATTTAACCACATGTGACAACTGCTTTTGTGAGGAAAGCCAGGTAAGGCAACTTTACGCTAAGGTACAAGCTAAGTTGGACGTACAAGAGACTCTGCCAAGCTCACATTTTCATTTCTTGCTTAGAAGTGGAAAATGCACTATGCTTTACAGCTCCAAAAATAGTCAAAAAGGTTTCTCATGGTTATAGCCTACTGAAGTGAAACTGCTTGATTTCACCTCAAAATCAAGGTGAAAGCATTTCACAGAAGAAACATAGAGAAAACTTGAAATAAAATAAGCAAGACCCATTTTTGCATGTTCCTGAATTTTGTCTGACATACCTTACATTAAGAAACTATGCCAAAACCCCTGTGAAGTGCTATTATTTACTCTTCTTTACAGCAAGACTAGAAAGGTTTTGCCCAGAGCCTTGCTCAAGTACAACTGATTAAAATCTAGTTCAAAAGAACCATGCCACCCAGCCAGATATTAAGAGATTTGTTATTCTAAGACTTAGAAATAGACTGGTTTTGATGCCAGAAGTGAGTCTATCCAAGCTGTTGTTAAATAAATGAGTCTGTCTAAACTGAGATTTATCTCATATCTGCCCCTAAAGGCAATAAGAGCTGCGCTTTTTTATATTTACTTAACAATTTAATTAGTTACAACATGTTTTCATTTCATTAATCAGTGACTAATGTGAGTATTTTGTGCATATGTGGTAACTGGCCCCCTTTAAATTTTCAGAAACGATTGCATGGCACAGGATTTATTTTAGTATATTAATTCTCTGATCACATATTGAAAAAAATGCTTTCTGTACCACAGAATCTTTAAAAAGGAAGCTTTTTGGTAAAAAGAACCACCTTTCTGACTAGAAATAGAACTTGGGATATGGTTTTTAATATGGAACAAATTAAAAATTTTTCCTCCCACTGCAACATATCTCAGTCCTAGGAACATCCAAGAGCAACCAGAGGTTCATAATATTTATGCCTCTCAGTAATTATTTGGTGAAATTATTGAATTACTTATCAATGTTATTTGTCCCTCCTGAGGTTTGTACTGGTGTACTGAGAGAATCAAGACAGAACTACTCAGCTGATTTCTGGTAATTAACGTGTTAGCTATCACAAGCAAAGATACCTATCAAAAATGTAACGTTAATTCAGTCCTACATAAAATACAAAATCCTACAATTACTACAATCTCCAAAAAATCCCCAGGGATTTTAAGGTGCGAGAGTTATTCAGACACTGAAAAGTCTTCTCATAAGTGAAGAAAAAAAGATTTTGCAACAAAGCTTTTGGACTCCAGCCTCGTTGACAAAGGACCTTTCAGGGAGTGCAGAAAGAGTTAACAGGAGGCTGCAGCTGCAGCAGCAGCAGCACTCTGCTGGTGACCATTTGCACGCCTGCAAGGTACAGTCCCAGCAGACACATTATCAGATTAGGGGAAAGCAAACAAACTGAATTGAAACCATTCTTCAGAGAGTCCGACCTCTTCTTCCTGTGATGTCATGTTACAAATTGCCTGAGCTCTTTCCTCTCCTCTCCAGAAGGAGCCGGGCTGGCGAGAGGCTGCTAGGGCGCAGGACGCCAGGGCTGTGCTCTACAGGAACAAACACGCTCTGGAATTTCATTTTCTGCCCTCGCAAGCAGCTTCAGCTTGCTTCCCGCCCCGTGGGGCCAGCCAGCGAGCCAGCGCTCGCTCCGAGGAGCCGAAAAGCTCGTTTTACAGAAAGAAGGCTGAGGGAGAAACGCAAGTGCCGACACTTCACGGCGCTCAGGAAAGCGTTTTCTAAAGCATATGTTCCCCGCACATTTGGATGGACGAGACTTCGCCACCACGACCTGCACCCAAGAACAAGGCAGAAAGTTCTACAACGGCTTCATCAAATCGAGGGGGAAAATGGAACTGAGCAAGCTTTGGGATGACCTCATCTGCCACAAATGATACGTTTTTTGACTTTCGAAGACCGGCTATGTGATTACAAATAGCACTTGGAAGAGAAGAGTGACCTCCTGGTGATTACTGCTGGCTATGTACACCCCTGCTACAGAGCTTGTGTTTCTTCTCTGAAGGCTTACAGTGCAACAAACTTACCAGAGCACACAGTTCTTCTGGAATTCAAAAAAAAGTTGCAATAAAAATACCAGAGAAACCTCCAAATCACAGGACTTTTAAATATACCATTATAATGGTAAGCTCTAATTGTTCCACTGAGGACTCCTTTAAATATACTTTATATGGGTGTATCTTTAGTATGGTGTTTGTTCTTGGCCTCATAGCAAACTGTGTTGCTATCTACATTTTTACCTGTACATTAAAAGTGCAAAATGAGACTACAACTTACATGCTTAATTTAGCAATATCAGATCTGCTTTTTGTGTTTACACTACCCTTCAGGATTTATTACTTTGTAGCAAGAAACTGGCCATTTGGAGACATTCTTTGCAAGATTTCTGTCACCCTCTTTTACACAAATATGTATGGGAGCATTTTATTTCTGACTTGCATAAGCGTAGATCGATTTTTAGCTATAGTACACCCCTTTCGATCTAAGACTCTCCGAACCAAAAGGAATGCAAAAATTGTCTGCGCTGCAGTGTGGATAACCGTGTTAGCGGGCAGCACACCAGCAAGCTTTTTTCAGTCTACAAACCGCCGTAATAATACTGAACAAAGAACGTGTTTTGAAAACTTTTCAGAGGACACATGGAAAACCTACCTATCCCGGATTGTTATCTTCATTGAAATAGTTGGGTTTTTTATTCCACTCATCTTGAACGTGACCTGCTCTACTATGGTCTTACGGACTTTGAATAAACCGCTTACATTAAGTCGGAATAAATTAAGCAAGAAAAAGGTACTCAAAATGATTTTTGTCCATTTGGTGATATTCTGTTTCTGCTTTGTGCCTTATAATGTTACCTTAATACTTTACTCCCTTATGAGAACACAGACCTGGATTAATTGTTCAGTGGTAACTGCAGTCAGGGCTATGTACCCCGTCACTCTGTGCATTGCCGTTTCAAACTGCTGTTTTGACCCTATAGTCTATTACTTTACATCAGATACAATTCAAAATTCGATAAAAAAGAACAGGTCCACTAGACCACGGGACATCAGATTCTCTGAAAGGCCAGTTTCAGAAAACTTCATTCAACACAGCCTTCAGACTATAAAAATGAAAATATTTGACAGTGACTCTACAATATAAACTGTATTAAAAGACTACTGGGACTAAACTGGAATTAGAAGCCTGCACATATCTTCAGCTGTGGAAATATATTCTGATATGTAAATATTACACTTCCTTCACATCAGAAAAGTTTATGATAAGACTGTAAAAGTGTTAAGCATAATAGTACACAGAAAAAGTATTTTAAGAATTCATGTCAAATGTCTGTTCTGACAGGTTATATGTTAGAAATGAACTTTTAGGTTCAGATTAGGTTAACCAAAGTCCAAAGACTGTCTGTCAAGTCAAATACAAACAAAAGTAAGTGGGGTTTTTTTCTGAAGTTAAAGTAATTGCTCATTTTTAATAATGATACCTGTTTCCAAGTTACTGAGAACGGGAATGAAACTACCCAGTTTACACTGCAGGATCCACTTGCTGAGGAAAACAGCACCATATTGATCATATCACTTCAGCTACCGTGCGTGCTCTGGAGTTTCCTCTTCTCTACCTTACTCCTCCCTCCTGTCTTTCTCCCAGCGCCTTCCTTCTTAAGGACCATTATGTTCATAGGAGGCTTCGATCAATGGGCTACAAGAACTTAGTTCCTCCCAAGTTTATCTGATAAAATATATGCTCTCTCTACAAGCCTGGCCCCCATAAAGCAATTAAATCTTCTGGTAGTTTAGGGCATCTGGAAACAACTCAGATAAACTGGTTTTTCTTCTCACCTCTGTCTCAGATGTCTGTGTAATTATAACAAAATAACCTCTCTTGACTGAAGTTAGTGTTTTAGGTACAGTAGTACCACTTTATTAAACTCTTGTGTGTGAAGTTCTTCAACTCAACATGATAACATCCTCTAAATAAGGTAATTCAATCTCAAAGTAGTAGTTTCTTAGAAAAACAGGAGCTTTGTTAACTAGAAATGAGCATGTGCATCAACACAAATATTTCTTCTAGGAAACTATCTGGTGTCCCATAAAGAAATTCAAGACGCAGTAATTTTTAGAGTGAAACTTCCTCTCAACCTTTGTGGCCTAGAAATATTTTTATCATGAGCATTTAAAATTTCAAATGCTATTTTCTTGCAAACTTTATAAAGTATAAAAATAAATTACCTGGGGCTACATGCTGGCAAAATTAATTGAGATACTTTGAGAAGTCAAAGCCATGGAAAAGGAGAAATCTACGTATATTACTGTTACAAACAGGAATATATAGACAAACATGCTTTAAAACATCCTGCTATGTATGTTTCCCAGCTATTAGAACACTGTATATATTTTCCTCAAAATTAATTTAACATTTCTGTAAAATTAAATAAATATTTAAAAGGTAAAAGCAAGTAGTGTTGGTTTTTCCTCCCCCCCAAAAATGAAGTCAAGAATAAGAAGTGAGTTAAAATGAATTTGCACTTTAGATTTAGACTAGAAAATTCTGTACATTTTCCACATGCCACTGACAAATCCAAAGTTCAAAAGCCAGATATACACTGAGATCTCAATGCATCTCTCTCTAAAGAGCCCACTTAATATTACGCTCCCTCCAAAGGCTTTGGGACTAAAGCCCTTAATGTCACTGCTGGGCTATGTTTCTAGGCTACTAGTCTCCCTGAGCCTGGCAAAGCTGTTAGTCGGTTGACTGACAACTTGTTCAGCAAGGCCTCTGCATTACAGCAGCGAGCACCCTGGAGCCTCACCCTAGTAAAGAGAAGCTGCTCTTTCTGAGATTACAAAACTGCAGGGGGAAAAAAAAAAAAATCACTGACTTAAAAGCAGAACAAGCAGATCAAGTCGCATGTATGGGTAGTCCCCTTTAAACCAGACTTTCCTTGGTGTATTAGCTCAAAGAGCCTGGGGAAACGTGAAGAGTAGCTCTTTCTGCCTTGCACTCACTCTCCAGGGCAGTAGCTTCTCCTTTTTGCTATGGCATAATGCAACACAGTACAATCGTTTGATATCTTGAAACTGTTTGAGGAAGCTTTGTATTTTTTTATTATTAAACATAGTTGACTCTTTCCACGAGGAGGAAACAAACAAGCAAAAAGAATACAATCAAAAAAGCAGCATCTGTAATTTAGAGAATCTGACCATTATTTGAGAAATTCCTGATCTGATTCAGGGGAAGTGAACCTGTACCTCCCACAACAAGCTGATATAAAGCCAAGCTACCAGCTATTCAGGACTGGATGAGGTTTTCTCCACCTTTTCCAGTTCTGCAGCAAGATTATCCTGGACAGCTGTGGATGGAGCAATGTACGTTCCTGAACAGCTGCACTCCTTCCCTCTGCTCCTCCCTTTGAGACCAACTCTTCTGTGTCTCTGGTAAGAGCTTATGCCAAAATTTAAATCTACATGAGGAGTTACACTCCTAAGTCATGCCTAGGAATCTCAAATAAAAAAGGCTTATATTGTCAGAACTCTTGAGCATCTGAATGTGCTGCATCCAGTACTTCCTAAAAGTACATTATTTTTCACGTGTATGCCTATGCAGGCGTGGGTACGAGTTCAGTTTCAGGATCAAAACTTACAAATTTGTAGTCTGGTTTCTTCATCTACAGAGTGCAGATATTGCACACTTACTATAAAAATAAAAGCAGTGAAAATTTAGCTGATTCCAAGCACTTCTTTGATCTAAACCAAGGCAGGCAGCCGTTGATAACTAGATAATTAACCAGCAGTTTCAAAAGACAAGGAAAAAGAAACAACTTTTTATCAACACCTCTGATTTACCTCAACATGTCATTACTTAAAAAGCAAAATATTTCCCATTTCACACTTTTTATATTCAGCTTGAAATTTTAATTTCTGCCTTTCTCAGGAACAGAATGCAAGTGAAAGTTTGTTTCACTCAGTATATAGGTCTTTGACATTTAAAGAAATACCAATACTAAGTCAAATACATGTTTTTAAGCACTTTTAGATGAAAAATATAAAAAACCCCATAGATGATACCTCAGGCATGTAAGAAATCAACCTCCAAACTTTTATTTCTAAGAAAGTAACCTCAGTCATAGAAATGCAAAGATTGGAAAAAAGCTCACAAGATCAGGTACAAGATATGAATGGCTATACTGGATTAGACCCCAAACATTCAGCTAATCTACAATCCTGTCTCCAACAGTGGCCGAGGCTAGATGCCTGGGGAAGAAGATATCAGTAGGAGAGGCATAACACAAGGCTTTCTCCCATCCAGGTGCTGTCCTACTTCACCAGTTGCATCTCAGGACTTCCTGGGTCAGATTGTGTTTGTGTGTTCAGCAACACTAAAAATTTATCTTCTGTGAGCTTGTCCTGTCTCCCTCTGAATTCATGTAAACTTTTTAACATTCACAGCATTCTGCAGTAAAAAGTTCATATTGTGTGTGAGTGTGAGTGTAGCGGAAACAAAACTAAAAAAAACAAACCTTCTGTTTCAAATTCATTTGTTTCATTACTGCCTCATTTCTTCTGGAAGAGGCAAGGAGCATTTGATTGCCATTCAGCCTTTCCATATCACTCCTGATTATACAGTCTTCCATAATCTCTTGCAAATGAGAAAGTGATTTTCATTTGTAATTTCAACCAGCATCATTGCCAAAAATGAGATTTTCAGAATTACATGAACTCAGTTAAAATTACAGCGAGGTTCACTTTGAGACGGTTAATTTTGAAAACCCCACTTGAGCATAGCATCCTCTAGCATTATTTATTCTTCCAAGTTATTTTCTAGGAGTTTTATAAATGAAGAGCGATTTGTTCATACTTTTCCAGAAGTAAATGTAGTATTATAAGGTGCCTGCACCTGGGCAGACCTGTAAATCCTGACAAGTTCCCATTTTTGCTAGACTATTATCATTTATACCTCAGGGTTACTGGCATTTGAGCATCACTGACAAAATGAAGGAGGATACATTTCAAAAGCTAAGGCAAAATGTAAATCAGAATGATTCTAAATCTAGAAGTTGTAAATGCCTGGACTGCATCTGTTATCCAATTACAGTGCTGAAAAAATTGTATAAATACAACTGACAATCACTGAATTAGCACGTTTTCAGAATGTACTCAATAGAGCTCATTAAAGATGAATGCAAATTCAGAAAGCCACACTTGCAGAGTCTAATACTTCTGCAAGAAGTTGGATGAAGAAGTTTGTTCTAATCCTCTAATTCTGCTTTGACACTGAAGCCTTTCATATTTATCACCTCTCTCCATCCAGTTCCTGTTATACAACTGCTTATAAAGCAAGCCCAATTTTTCCCTGTAAGGAAACTTAACTTACCACAGAATTAAAACAAGCAAAAAGAATGCTGCACACATCATTTGATCTTCTACGAAACTTGCCATTTTGTTGGAAAACTAAAAATTCCAGAACTGACAATTTAGATTTAAAATTATTTTTACTATTTAACAGTCTGTCCACTCTAGTTATTACAAAACTAAATGCTGTCCTGCACTAAGAAGGAGTAAGTTTTCTACAGTTTAAACATGAAAATCAAACCATAAGCAATGATAAAGGCAAGCCTCTAACAAGAAGTTCCTACCTCTTTATGAAGAGATAAAAGAATACTTTTCCACACAAATAGCTTTAAGATTTGCTCTAACTCCACCTTTTTTAAACAGTGATTTGCTGCCTTAAAGAAAAAAATTCTTAAATAGCAATGTTAGTAACAGGAGGCACTCGAAATTAATGCCATTATCTTGGGAATAATATTAAGTCTATCTCACATGAAAACAACTGTGGCTATGTTAACTCTTCTGCTTTTCAGATGAATTCTGCAAAAATTGATGCTTTATGAAAGGAAGTAAATTGTACACAGTAGTTGCAAGCCTTCAACCTTCTGTAAAATTATGCAACATTAGATCTACTCATTTTTGGAAGTTTGTCCTGGTAAGCACTTTCTAAAAGCAACTCAATGTAAAAAACCTGACGACACTCCTGGTCACTAAGGAGCGATACAGGATAACAAAAAATTTACTATTCATCACAGCATCAAGAACTTGATTAAAGTTGGAGACACCTATAATAAAACTTTGATGCTTTTATGAAGTAATGAAAAAACGACCCACAGCATTGCAGATATTTCTTAATGGAGATATTTGTTAAGTATATAGCAAAACAATGCAAAAAAACCAGACAACACAGATGGTGAAGCAAGTACCAAAATACCTGCCTTTTCAGACCTAACAAAAATATCTTTCATTAATGAAACCAAATCTGAAAACTCTTGGTCTATTTGTTTACTGAAGTTATTTAACATTTTTTAACATGTGAAAGAAACTTTACTATATGTACTGCATACTCACATTGTGTTTCACATGTTCCTGTGGGCGGGTAAGCGCAAAAAAACCCCAACCAGCAGCTATTTCTGTCCAGATAAGATCTGCGAGTTCCTCTGAGCCGCTGGAAGGTGCAACAGGCGCAGACAGAGCATGCCAAGCACAAGCTCTGTTCTGGGCAGGCTAACTTCTGAACGGGAAGGACAGGGTGATGACAGTTCAGGTACTTACCCAAGCCAAGTTCAGACTAGGTACAGTCTAACTGGGCAAGCCTGAAGTCTCTGTTTAGGGGTTCAGGAGAACACCATGCACACAGGTCCAGAGGTTAGTGGCACAGCACTCAGTTGTACCATAGGCACTTACCAGCCCGCAACTAACCCATTCTGACAAGCAAACCCAACCCAAATGAAGAGCTTGAACAAAACCTAGAGGGATTACCTTTCTGAAGGACAGTGAACACTATGCCTACTCAACAGTTGTAAACAGGGGTATCCTCATCCCTGACATGGACTTTTTATTACTGGAAAGTAAGGCATACTCTCAGTGATACAACTGTATAACTGAAATACCATACATTTATACAGTATAAAAAAAGGCACAAAAGCACTTATTTGGCCTACAAAAAAAAAAAAACCACCACAACAACCCCCCCCCAAAACCTATACATTTATGCATGCAATAACTTAAAGAAAATGTAGCAAGCAGAGACAAATACCCACAACCAATGACATGTAATTTGGCAGTTTGAGTTTGACAAGATACTGTTACCTCCTTAAGAGCTTGAAAATTGAGCATATAGCTGAAAAGAACCTCCATGTTAGAATGTTTGTTTGGCACCAACTTTGCTTCCTAACAGAAGATAATTCTATCTTCCGTAGAAAAATTAGCTATGGAATGGCTCAAATAACACAGCAATAAGGCTAGAAAGTGCAATACAAGCTTCTGACAGTTATTCAGGACTGTGGCTCAGATAAAAATAAGCAAGACCAAAACCACCAAAAAAACCCCAAAACAAAACAAAACTTCACTCTACCCATTTCACCAGTTTTGTTTCACTACAAAGATTTAGAAAACTACGAAGTTACAGAGCATAATCTCATCCAAGGAAGTAGCAGCAGGGATATGGCCTCAGAATTTAACCCAACCATTATCTACTTTTGTATTTAAGGAGACAATCGCATCAAATTTGCCCGAACTCAGCAAGATTTTACAAAATTAAAGAACTGCAAGAATATCTCTCTGAATTCTAATATATTTTTTCTCATGGGCAACCTTTAAACATTTCTTCAAAGTACTTGCAATGCAGATATTGCAATGCTGCAGGATGAAAAGCTGAAGTTCAAACAACAGAGTAGGACTCAAATGAAAGTCCCACAGCCATGGTATGATCAGCAAAAAATTGGACAATATAAAAAAAACCTTGAAAAGCAAGGATTCCCAGAAAACTATTTCACCATTTTTTGTTAAAATGTTACTAATAATCAGGGCAACCTTAAGGAAAAAAAAACCTAAAAAAATAGTATATCGTGTTACCAAGTGTTACTTGGTTAACTAACTCTGTACTTGGAACCAGCATAAAAACACAGGCAAGATACCTTCATACTTCACCAACAGAGCTGCAAGTTCCACTGAGCACAGGCTATAAAACCCTATCACAGCTGTAAATCTATAGCCAGAGAGATTATGACATATCCTCTGCTTCTGTAGCCACACTGCTAACAGCAGACACCCTCCACATGAACAGAAACTGCAGCTGTGACTATAGGTGAGATATATAGCACAAGTAGCCACCTAAACCAAAACTAGGCATAATTAAATACCTACCTCATGCTAATGTCCCCATAATGCTGAAAGGAAGGGGCAAACACAGTTATGAAAACTAATATTAAGCATATGATTCACTTCTACTAACCTTAACAGACAAACATTTTACATCTAGTTTAGGTTTGTCATTGAGACAGATTTTCTCTACACTCAGTGGAAAGAGGTACCTTCAGAAAGTGAATAATTCCATTATAAAATACCTGTTTAAGACAAATAGAATGAATTGCTTTCTGGAAGGGCAGCTCTGTCACAAATACAGAGGGAGCCTAAATACCTAAGTTACAGAAGTCTTAACAATGTAGGACTCATATTCCTCTAATAAGAGAAACTCTATACTTTAAAGCAGTAGATGAAGGAGAAAAACGTAAATCCTTAATCAAGCATGGCATCAATGTTTCACAGAATGAAAACTCACATAGTTGCTGTCTCTTAGGTAATCCCTTTGGTCATGTTTGTACTTGAATCAAAACAGCATCTTAAAGGTTGGGCTGACTTGGTATACCTGCCACAGATAAATCCATTAATTCTGTGCTAACGTAACCAATATCTTACAACCCTAGTGGGTGTTTTGTACATTTGTTGAGCGTCTACCAAGAAGTGAACACATTGCTAACACAGAAAAAAGCAGGAAACACAGGACCTTGACTCTATGTGTTCTGGTTACTCTTCCAGTAGCCTGAAGGATTTGCTCGGATGGTAACACCCAAGCATGAATAACAGCTTGAGTCATCTTCACGATAAATAGGAGTGGCAGGGAAGATTTTCAAAGTGATGGTGCAGACAGTGAAGACTATCATTTGGTATTCTTCCTGGTTTTTCAATTTGCCTTCAGCTGCTCAGGCAGATAAAAGTTTCAAGCCTCAAAAAGCACAGCACAATTTCTATAAAAGGAAACTCTTCTGGAGTACTAGAAAGGCATGGGAGAAACACTCTTACATATTTTATTTACGCATTTATTAAAAAGTATGTGTGTATATATGTGCTCAAACTAAAAAAGCATATAAACATATATATATTTATATGATATTATATGGTATATTTACAAATGCCCAGAAAGCAACCATCCTACAGACTTCTAAGAACGTACCTTGTATGATAAAGGCAAAATCATAGAAGGCTTTCCAGCCACAGCTGTGACAACTGAAGTGTCAGAGCTAATTCATTACCTTAAAAAAAAAAAAAGCACATACAGCAGAACCAGTATGATCCTTTAGCATTATCACGCCAAGCAGCAGTGGTGGCAGTGACCTCTCTCTCATCGCACATGCTTCTAGAACACACTCATGATGCAAGCAAAAATATATTTAGTACGTACAAACAGAAAACCTCAAATCAATTTTCAGTTCCTTTTTTAAGGTTAAAGCAGCACCCTTATAACGTAACTTTTTCGAAAAGAGCATGGTAAGCACGTGAAATGGCATAATTTGGTGACCTTTAGCACACTTCTTCCCCTCTAAGAAAAACCCTATAAAATTCCACATTTGAAATAATTGTCCATAGCAACCTCCTGAGACAGGGTGCCTAAAATCCAGACAATCACAGGAGATGGGTTATGTCTACAAGAGCAATCTGATGCCTGCAGTTCTTGAGGTGCCTGTCTTCACATCAGTGAAGTTCCCTAGGTGGTTCATATCCTTCCAGTGAGCGAATGTTGTCATTCTGGATAAGCCGAGGATTTTTTTGTGCCTAAGGCTGTCCCTCATTCACAAATTAGGTACTCCTGTATCTAAGGAAAGGCGAAATATAGTAGGCATGAAAGGAGTATGTCTGACAAACGCTAGCTTTCCTAAGAGAAACCAGCTGCTGTGCAGAAACATGTACGCCTCTTGGAGCCTAGAGGAGAGACTCCTGGAGCCCAGAGGAGAGAGTAAGAGAACACGTGATTCATTTGCCAGCGCTGAAGTCACTCATGTGGTTGAGCCCATGACTACGTCTGTAGTCGGTAACACAACGAGCCACGGCCTGTCCTAAGGCCTTGAGGGCAAGTGGCAAACCACAGCTTGCACTCACACAGCTAAACTTTCTCCACTTCCAATCCATACCAGCAGCTGAAAATAGTCCCTGAGCTGCACCATGCCCCAAATCTTGCCTAGGCATTGTCCAGAGGAGTGCTGACAAATGAGAAAACATGCCAGGGAACACGTTGCCAATGAAACACCACTGATGACTGTGGGGCGATACTCAAGCCTGAACTATTGTCCCTTTGAGGCCAGTAGTACAGACACAGCCCTAATACCTGGTCCTTGATGCCTGGCCTTACTTGGCTGCCTATCAACAAGGTTTTAAAGGCATTCTTCTAATACAACAGTAAATGATTTGTCCAGTAACCTATTGTATAAAATGTTGACAGTATGAGCTTTCCTACTTATTCCAGTTTTAAAAGGAATGATTTAAGACATCAAAATCAAAGAGAGGACTTCAAACTGCTTGTAGACACCTACCTCCAAAGGGGTGTAGGACTTCAGACATAAACCTAACAGAAAACACCACTGAGAAGGATACATACCACAAGAAAATATACTAACTCCCATTCTTAGATGGCTCAATTCCTCCTTACAAGGAGCACAGAAACCTAATTTGAAATTGTACACTACATCCAAGGAAACAGGCACTAAGCGCTCAAGTACAGTGAGCTTCACAGTAACTGTGTCCTTGGACAATCAAAGACTAGGCGGGTGTACATTAAGCTGGTACTATACCAAAGTGCTATGGAGTACTTGCTTACCTGTAACTTCCTACAGTTTTACCCTGACCTGGATTTGTCTAACACTTTTTAAGCAAATCTTACGCGGACCCACTTAATATTTTTCTCCTTACTGAACAATCAAAGTAGGTCTGCTATCATTCCAGCTCAGTGAGTCTGTCATATTAATGCAATAATATATATTCTTTGGAAATACATGGTTTTCCTCAAGAAGGCATTTCTGCCACAATGAGCTGCATAATTTAAAACCAACAGGAGACTTTGGTATGGGATGAGGTATCTGAGTATAAACATTAACTACATAGTTAGTTGTCAAATACTTATTGCAAACATTGAGTTATGTTAAATCAACAATAGGTGATAAAACAGTACTGTAGATTTCATTGCAAATGTTAAATTGACAATAGAAACCAAGAGAAGGAGCTGATAAAGGAGAAGCATTATGGAGCACAGTTCAGGTGATGCTACATGGAAGAAGTTATAAATAAAGCAAAGCACACTTCCCTACTTCTGGTGATATTTTATGAGAAGTAACCTTGTAGAGACATCTTTATCTTGCATCAGTCATTAAAACTCCAAACCACACCACAACTCTAAATCGCAGCACATATCAATAGTGGTGTTCCTTCTTTTGAAAACTACAAACACTAATTAGGACAGTAAGTGTTAAAGAGCAATACAGTCAAATGCTACAGTGTCAACAGCTGTAGTGCAATGCACTGCTTTGGTTCAACTTCTGTTCGTCCCACACACAAACATACATCAACAACACAGTTGAAGCTAGCAGACCAAATCAGACTGCAAATGAACTCCCTCTAGCCTGCCACAGTGCACCTTCCCATTCTGTTCTGGGCTGTTGTGGGGTCGTAGAAAGCAACGTGGCTGCCCCTCACCCCTGTTAATATCAAAAGCTACCACATAACCTTTTAAAACTGCAGTCCTACAAGGAATACCCGTTGGACTCCTAGTACTCATGTGGATGAGTTAACAACAGAACATTCTACCTTCTGTAGAGCTAACCAGGAAAGCGTGGCTGTGCTTCCTTCCCTAACCCGCCTTACTGGGCTGGCACAAGGTTGCGGTTGGTCTGCACCTCCAGTGCAGAAGAAAACAAGATCCTTTCACTACCCCAGTAGTGGGCAGCTGAAGCCTGACAGAGCAGAAGGCCTTCATGCATCTCATCTCAGGCCCACCAAAGGCTGGCTTGCAGAAAAAGTATTTTGTAGCATGGTCAAAAGTATTTTAAGTATGCCAAACGTGACAATTTGGAACATGTGTACACTCCACGCTCTTCACTTTCTGTATGTGAAAAGGCATTTGCAGGAAGCACATTCTCTAAGCAGCGGTATGACAAAAATCTAACACCTTGCTTGTTTCTCCCCATTCACCGATTACGAGTAGAGTGCAAGCTGAGAGGCAGGGAAATACAACTGGATTGCTTTGCAGATACAGGTAACAAAGATGGATACTCCATAGGTGTTTACTTTCTTGAATGACACAGCAAAAAAAGCCCCAGACCTAAGTAACCCTGTTCCTAGAACCAAATGCATTTCAGATATCATAGATATTTCACACTTAAAATAGACTGTGAAAATTGACAGACTTTGTACTTGATTTGCTTGCACTGAAAACCTGCTCTTCCTTGTTTCTTCCTAATGTACTGCAGCAAGCAGCAACACTTTAGCCAAATATGTGACAAGGCAGTTGACGGGGCTTTCTCTAAGGGAAAACCAGAGATTCTGGAATTTGTTTGCACAACCTTAATATAAGATATTCAAAACAATTACTTTTTTGACTGGCCACAAGAGAGATCAATTTGACAGCATTATGGAAAAATCTGAGCATGAACTCCCTGACTGGCAGGTAACAAGCTATCCCTTTCACAGGAAAGGGATTTTAACTATGCCAGGGCTTAAATTATATTTCTATAAATATGATAAAAATGAAGCAAAGGCTATAGGCACCTTTATTTTAAAGTCTAAAGTAATTTCAGTTCCCTTGATTTAAAGTTACGAAATTAGTGCCCAAAATACTGTAGTGAAACAAAGCACACATGTACTACCGTAAAGAAATAATATTGTACAGTATATTTCTATTTTACCGATAAAAATTATGCAGCATTATTAACATATTCTAAACTGATCTCCACATAATCTGCATCTGGAAGCATCATAATCTCACTGGTAAATCATACTTGAGTGGATAAACGAGGCTTCTCCCTTCAAGGTTCAATAAAGATTTAAGAAAAAGGAAGTACTTTCCACATTATTTAGTCAGCATGGACACTTGCCCCTTTTCAAAATTAAGAACTATTGAGGAGAACCTTCAACTTTTTTCCACCCTTTATTTTGTCTGGCTATGCTTTTTTATTAAAAGAAAGGATGACCTATTAAAAGAAAGGATGACCTAGAAAAGTTTCATCTCTTTCCTAAAGTACATATGACTAAATCAGCTTGCTATGCAAAAGTAATAAACATATTCACAATGACTAGCAAAGAAGTGATATATTATCTTCAGAAACAGAATCCTTCACATTCATTTGATACAGCTTCCAAAGTCAGATAAAGGTCAGATGCACTTAAGATTTTTTCTTCAGAGAAACTATGCAAGGCGTTTTTCCTTACAAAAGCTCTGTGACAAGTAAAACTACAATAAATTCAAGCTATTCTGTATTCAGTTGCTCTGCCCCTTTAAAACTCATATTGAAGTCCTACTTTCTAAAGCAGTCAGGAGAATGAGGAAAGACTGCATAAACACAGACCTGACTATCCAAAGAGTAGACAAGCCTTGTAACAAAATGTACTACCTGTGGTGGAAGGTAAGAACTAAACAAAAATACATGGCAAATAATTGGGGGAAGTCAGACTTGCATTATGCATATGTTTCTAAATTAATATTTTTCAAATGTTTCTATTCTTATTTACCAAGCTAGAATTTTTTTGCATAAGTTTTACTCATTCCATGCTTTTCTTAATTTTTCTTCATTTTAACGTATGCTTAAAAACATATTAAGAAACTTGAACCTTCTTGAGATTCCATCTCTTTTTGGATTATAAGGTAATTTGTTTACAATTAACCTAAAGCAATCACTTATAGTGAGATATTTTTTATGACTAAGCAAAGTCTTCTGGCTTTTCTCTCCTCCTTTATCAAGTGCTTGGAGATAAGAGATGCTATGAACTACACTTTTCTAATTGCCTACCCTTTCTTGAGGGAATTACTAATTAAGGAGACACTTTGTAAACATTGTACACCATTGCATGGAGACAGTATCCACATAATGAACTGCAGAAGAATATGGTAAATCACTCCTTTATTCACCAGCTGAACCTTTCGGGGACACGCGACTTCAACAGCCTTGCAAGTCAGCCACAGAAGCATTTTCTCCTGTTGCTAATAAGTTATACTTTTCAGATTAGATCAGCCATTATTTGTGAGACATGGGTCGATTTTTTGCACTAGAGAACTCATGGCTTTAGATTTCTATGTGCAGCCTTACAATGTACAGGCTTCAGGTCCACTGCAGTGACCCAGAGACTCAGCAAGACATTTCAGCATAGATAACATTTCACTACTTCTCAATCTCTTGAGCCATCACTATGCAGTCCACTGCCTACAACTCACAGCCTTTCCCTTATGGGCAGCTGGAGGAGGCAATGGAGGCCAGTACAGAATCACAGAATGCCTGCACACAGGCTCCAACTGCCTGTAGCTGGCTGCTACAGCTTCCCTCAGCTTTTGAAGGAACCCTGCTGTGCCCTCGAGTGACAACAGGAGACTGTACACTGTCCTGCGCTTGGGGATATCCAGGTGAGATGTGACATGCAAGACAATGAAGTAGAGGGGCCCTTGGATATATGCACTGCACATTTCTTTTTAGCCCCTCCACTGTGCCCACTCCACATATCTTACTGGCACTAGATGATCGTTGTAGGTCCCTTCCAACTCAACTATTCTATTAACACTCAAATCAGCTATATAAGCCACCCCAAAACAGTACCAACCATATAACTCTAGCAACTCAAGAAGATAGATGCAATACATGAAAATACATTCAAACAGAGCACTCAGAAAATAATCCTGTGCTTACTGTTGACATTATAATTTGTTTCACAAAAGCCTGCAACTACACCCATAATTTTTGAAAACACATTGCTTTGCATTTCCCAGTCTGAAAGGCCAAGTCCAAATCAGATTATCTGCACGTGGTGCTTGAATTACTGGGTAGAAAACTGGTAGACGTCTTATTGCTGACCAGTAAGCTGACTTCAAGCCAGTTTGCAGAAGGTAGCAGGAGCCACTTTTTGCTTGTAGAGTCAACCTTGGGTATCTCCACCTCTGCCTTTTGTCCTCTGAATGTTACAATTCTCAAACAAGCACCTTCTATATGCCTATAAGCTTCTTAAAATACTGCCTGCCTCTTGAAATAGCACCTCATTTTCCCTCTTTCTGTAGGCTCTGGTAAGAGGCTCTCAGCCTCAAGTGCTTTCAGGCAGTCTTATTCGAAGACCGGCAAAACCACAAAGAAATTCATACAGCAACAGAGAGACCATGTGCATTTCTCAAGACACCAAACATACACCCAAAAGCATTACAGAGGGAAAAACTTACACTCTGGTACAGCAGCTATAGCACTGCACCAGAAATCTGGGGCACGTAGTATTGTGGTGATGAGCATAGAGCTGAATACAGAAGTCTTGGCTCCCCAGCGGAAAGGTCACCTTCATAACAGGGCATATTCAGGGAGCTAAATGTGTCCACTGACTTTGCCAGCAAGGAAAATCAAGTGGCAGGGGCTGGGTGGTACAAGGTGTTCCACTGGATTCAGCTTGAAGCATGGCAATTGTTTCCATACAACCCTGGGGCCAGCATGCTCCTCCTGAGCTAGAAAAACCTGAACATGGATGGGGCTCTCACTGCTCAGGCACAACAATGCTTCTTGAATAAAGCGGTGTATCCCCACAGCCTGGTAAAGTACCACCCGTACAAGAAAACTGTTAACTTTTCACTCTGAAGTCATACACAAACCAAACACAGATTACTCTGAAGAGAAAACCTACTTCATGATTAAACTATCCCATTAGCTATGGCATACCATATTTTTTAAACATCCCAGAACTGTAAGATATGGGATGGGTTCTTAAACGGTTGGTATATGTCTCTCTGGTCAAAATTACCAGTCTTTATAGTGTCCTGTTTTGTGGCATTAATAGCGTATTTTTGGTTTATAAGTAACACACAAGAAAATGTTTGATTTACTGAAATCCAGCCTAAAAAAACAACTCAATCTCCCAGCATTTTAATGGCATCCAAAAATACCCAAATGAGTGAAGCACAAAGGATAATGTGAATCAACACTTTAAGTACTATTAACAAATATATCAGATGCACAGAACCAAGGCCCTATTGCCAAGTGGGAATACCAACTGGATAAAAATTAACTTACAAACAAAAACATAGAATTTATTGCCTTGTCTTTGGCACCAAAATACCATTTAAGGGTATTACCCTTATGATTCACGCCAGACTAGTAAAATTATGTTGGCTTTCAATCACGTAAATCAGCAGAGATATGTCAACTTCTTCTTCTTATATACCCCTTTTTTCAAAGCCTGAAGACATGCCAAAACTAATCTTGTTTTGCTCTTGTAATTTATTTTGCTGGAAATAAATCTCAGCAAGACCACAACTTACTTTACAGTGTTGGGTGTGATTTCCTTTTTGTAGATATGCACATTATACAAGGACAAATACTACTTTAAAGCATTACTTACAGATTGCCAAGCAAGAGACTCCATAATTCGATGCTCACAGCGTTCTAGATGCTTTATCATTTCCCTTGTTAGGCTTGGCTCCGCTTTAATAAAGCTTTCAATCACCTTGTAGAAGTCAAAAGCTTTTAAATCAAATACATTGAGAATCCATGGGAAAGACAAGTCTGTTTCAGCACTGGTACCATCACTTTGTGAAGCATTTCCTGCAGGGAAGATGGACTAATATTATCAAGAGTACTACGTCCCTTCACTTCTGACATTTTTTCCTTTTTGTATTTATTGAACTATTGCTAGTACAGAAGTTTCAGTGACCACTTTTTTTTTTTTTGCTATTTACTGTATTTTGCCTATTAGAACAAAGGGCAATAATTATCAATAAATAACAATGCTATTCAGCACTTTAGATTCAACTTACTGCCATATGTAGCCATGACAACCTCAACAGCACATGCCAGAAGAGATGTGTGGAAGATGTTATCATTCAGAAGTTTGCTAAGGAAAAAGAAAGTTATTAATACATGTCCCAACACTAAACTAGCAGACTTCAATAACAAGTTAGGGGCACATACCTGAAATTCTGCACGGAGAGGCGCTCTTCCTCCTGAAATATATAAATCAAACCAAACTTGTGAACATTCTTAGTATTTGTAAATGCAATGCCAGTACTAAGCTACCAGTACTAAACTTACCGACTTCAGCATAGATTCCATCACTCTGTAATATAGACGTACTCCAAGCTTGTATCTCTGTCAAAAAAGAAATTCAAGAATATTACAAGAAGTTTTAACAGACTACAACAGGCAGACTCTCATGTTTTAATGATTCAGGACATTCTGTGTTTTGGAAAAGCCACAGCAAATTGTCCCCAGCTCCATTTGCCAATAGTACTGGAGAGGCCTCAAAGGCTACTATGGTTTGTGCCTACTGCAACCACATGAAGACTGATTAATCAAGTTTATGTTGATTCACAGCTAACAGGATAAAAAACCAGTGTTGACAGACAGGAGACTGTTGAGTACAAACTTGGTTGGACTTGCTTTCCAAAATCCTTGTAGAAAGCACAGCTGGCCTACTGATTTTATAAGGAAGTGAGTCACATTGTGCCATTTTAGGCTGTTGCCTTAATGAATACAAATTTATGTTTCACTGAACGTATTTTGCCCAGCAATTTTCCTATTCTTCATGAAAGTATTTCCAGCATATTTCCACCAAGTTCCTATTGCTCCTTATATATTAATAATTTCTTGAATCCTATCTTTACAGACCTTTAGAAAAAAAATACATGTCCATTCCTCACACTGAAAAGAATATTGTTACTTTTTACCATTACTGATCTGCACTGAAGGAGGACAGTCAATGTCAAGTCTCACGTTAGCTAGTACCAACAGAGTTCAAATAAGTAATACTCAACCAAAATGTTAGTTACCTGTGAACCAATTTCAGCACATCCCTGTCCAACTGCTTCAGCAAATTTATTTTTGAAGATGTGGCCAAGACTTTCCACTCTTTTCAGGATACTATCCTTAGGGTTCACTGTGCAATTCTAATAAAGTACAGGAAGGAGGGCAAGAGAAGGAAAGTACATTTTACTTCAAAAACATTTTAATGATTTAATCACAGAAGTCCTGCTTCACTTTGTAACATCTCTCAAACAGCTCATTAGCGTAAATAGAAGTGGAATATTTATAAAAGATAGAATCGTTGTATATGTTCAACAATTTCCAGTAACTAGAACTTCATGTCTCACATGCAACTAGCTGCAACTAACCCAACTAATATGCGAGTAGCACCATCAATGTTAATGTCTTAAAAGTCAGAAATATGATTAAGTTGCTCAGTGTGGACACAAGAGATCCTCTGTGAGTACATCCTCCTTCTCTTCTTTGTCTCCCTTTTATATCTCCTTCTTTTTCCATCTGATACATACATAAATAAACCTTAATATTTCGTGCAGTAACAAAAAGATTTAAGAAGTTATAAGGTTACAGTACACATCAGTTAGATAGAAGTGCTTTCTGAAATGATTAATTACATTTAAACTGTCCCAATTAAAATGTACTTCTTCAAAAATGGTTGTTCATAAAGAAGTTCCCAAACCATGTGCGTCAGATCTCTATGTGTACATTTCACTTGAGTGGAACTATCACAACCTTTCACAAATCTTCCTTCCAGGCACTTACATTAAAATACATGATGAGAGTATCTGATGGTTTATCAGTTGCTGAGTTTAAAATCATAATCAATTGCTGAATGTTATTCATTGCAGCTCTGGAAAAAAAACAATAAAATGCATAATAAACGTTAAGGTTGGCTTGACAGTTTCCAGAAACTGAACAATAATTCTACAAACAAAGAAATTATTATTTTAGTTCTTAACTCAGCTATCAAACAACCTGCTGGGAAAAACTGTTATACTGTGTTAACCATTGTGAATTTTAATAACCTAATTCATCTAATCTTCTAATTATCAGAATGATTACAATCCATAAGTAAACAACCAAAAGAACGTAAATGAAGTAATAAACACTAACAAGAACTTTTAAAAGCAATAAAATGGTAGAATTGCAATCCTTGTATGTGAAAATATTCAGTTAAATCAAGCAACTCCCTAACAAAAAAACACTTTGGCATTTGTACAAAAATAATACAAAAGACTGGCGAATGAAGACAGCTTTTATATTTTAAGTCACCTGTTCACAAGTGTAGTAAGAAAGATGCATTAAAATACATGAGTCACAAGAAAAACACAGCCTTTTTAACACAGATGCTTTGAAAATCCCACATTTTTCATAGGCAGAGCTGTCAACATTCCTCCTGGCAATGCATGAGAATACAGAATCTTCTCCCTCCCTGGATCTGACCCCAAGTCACATTAAAACTTAAATTCTTACTTTAACTCCACTTCCTTATATTTCCAATAGAAAAACTACAATTCTGTAATCCTTATTCTACCTGCTGTATCCATAGCTAGGTTAGATGATCTCAAATATAAAATTTTAACTTTTGAAGTATCATGGGTGGGAAAAAGGATGTAGACATTAAAGAAATTTTTCAGTGTTTCCAAGAAATACAAACCCAATCTTCTTAAGAAGCAGAACAAAAATTCTTTATTGTCTAGACAAAAAGTAGATAAAAAATATGAATAACACTTTATTAACTTGAGACCAGTACTATTTAATATCTTCAACAATTACAGAGATAGTAGGATCGAGGGCACCCTCAGCAAGTTCGCAGATGACTCCAAGCTGAGTGGTGTGGTTGACATGCCTGAGGGATGGGATGTCATCCAGAGAGACCTGGACAAGCTCAAGAAGTGGGCCCATGTGAACCTCATGAGGCTCAACAAGGCCAAGTGCAAGGTCCTGCACCTGATTCGGGGCAACCCCTGGTATCAATACAGGACGGGGGATGAAGGGATTGAGAGCAGCCCTGTGGAGAACTTGGGAGCACTGGTGGACGAAAAGCTGGACATGAGCCAGCAATGTGCACTTGCAGCCCAGAAAGCCAACCATAACCTGGGCTGCATCAAAAGAAGTGTGGCCAGCAGGTCGAGGGAGGTGATTCTGCCCCTCTATTCAGCTCTTGTGAGACCCCACCCGGGGTACTGTGTCCAGCCCTGGAGCCCTCATCACAGGAAAGACATGGACCTGCTCGAGCAGGTCCAGAGGAGGGACACAAAAATTATCAGAAGGCTGGAGCACCTCTCCCATGAGGACACGCTGAGAAAGTTGGGGCTGTTCAGCCTGGAGAAGAGAAGGCTCCGGGGAGACCTTATTGCAGCATTTCAGTACTTAAAGGGGGTTTGTAAGAAAGACAGGGACAGACATTTTAGCTGGGTCTATTGAGATAGGACAAGGGGTAATGGTTTTAAACTAAAAGAGGGTAGATCTAGACTAGGTATAAGCAAGAAATTTTTTTTACAATGAGGGTGGTGAAACACTGGCACAGGTTGCCCAGAGAGGTGGGAGATGCCCAATCCCTGGAAACATTCAAGGTCAGGGTGGATGGGGCTCTGAGCAACCTGATCTAGTTGATGTCCCTGCTCACGGCAGGGGGCTAGACTAGATGACCTTTAAAGGTCCCTTTCAACCCAAAGTGATTCTATGAACTTGGATATACTGAAGTATGCCTCCATGTATGATCTTATTCACATTATTTTACAGATACAGAGTAAAGAAAAAACCAAAAAACACTGACATCAAAACTACTTGTATCTCTACTTAATACCCACAATTTTCTTGCTAAAACCAGACTCAAAACCACAAGTAATATGCATTGATTCATATCCAATATCTTAACACAGAAAACTACTAAAGCTAACAGAAGTAGCGACAGTACTTCAGAAAAGCTGTAATAATTTAAAGAATTAGAAATATTATTAAAGCAAGTGCATAGAATCCTGTTGTTAATTCCAAAGTTAAATGCCTTGTTAGGGTGACTGTGTATCTCTCTGAAGAAAGCATTTCTCAGTTTCTCTTCTAGAACTGAAACCCTGATGACAAACATTTTTCATGACTTTCAGAAAGATCATTATTTTAAGATAACATAACATGGCCTCTTCTCAAATAGCATATATTATCCAGGAATTGACCAAAATATCTACAGTTGGAAAAATGAGAACAGTATACAGGACATACCTTCTTGTCATACAGGACAAGAAGGTACGTGCATTAGCAAGCATCTGAACAGCCCACATTTTCAATTTTTAGGGGTATCATGTATTGTTTTGCCTTTATTATTTGCACATACATACAGAACTAATAATATATCCAGTATGGCCATAAGTACCAGTGTAGCCTGGCTTTTTTTAAACATATTTCAAGTTCTGTATGAAGCAATAGCACTAAGTTTCTAATCTTGTAGAAAGGTTAGTGTATTAATTTCTCTCCTAACATCTAAGAAAGTTTGATTCTTCCAGTGGTATTGTTACTTTCTGATTTTTTTCATTGTGGTTTGGGGGGGGGGGGGGGGGGGTGTGGTGTTTGCTTTAAATTTCTGTGCTATTTAACCTCAGTTTGGCTCGTATCACTCATAAGTGTAGAAAGAAGAAAACTATGTTCAATCATTACAATGGTAGTAGTGTAAAGATGCATTTTTCTTTAATCTACTTTCTAGAAGGTTTTGGTAAAATCACTTCTGCCAAAACTCTACTAGTAACAAGAAAAAGCATAAAGACAGAGGAAAAAACTAAAATGAAAACACATGATTCAGTCTCATTATGCTCTGAACTAGCACTTACACACACGTTACCTACTGCTTTCTATATCAGTGACCAGATACAAATCCTCTGATGAAAATTATCAGATTCTCACCAATTTCAGGGGGCTTTAGGTGTCTAGGTCCAGAACGAAGCCATTATAAGAAGATTCTAAGTAACGAGTACGGTGCTGTCAGCATAACTTGTAAGGGGTTCTACTTAATGCAGGGAGAGTTAATGACACACTTTCCACTTTACGCTGGTGATCAAAGGCTTACTGCCATCTAGTGACAGTTCCGTGGCTTTATGGAAAACAAGTTACTACAGCCCAAATCATGGCTGGTGAACAAGCCTTCACTTGAACTGTTTTAAACGGCATCGGTTTTGGAAAATTCAGAGAAAAGCCCAAGTGTGGATGGAAAGAATCTATATATCATTAGACATCCTCTCAAGATCAGAGTTGGTTTAGCACATTTCAAATTTTTAGCAGTGCGGAAACTCGGTGCTCCTGGACTTTCCAAATAAAACTTGCATGTCACGACCTTTAATGAAGCATCTTTCACAGTGTTAGAGACCTTTTTTAAATGCTAGTATAACTGAAAACTGTCAATAACAAGCTATCTATATTTGTCAAAAACGGGATTTGTTGTCAGTGACCTTCTTGTTAAATACACTGCATGTTACAGATGGTCCAGTTCCTGGTATCACACATTCAGTGTGGGAACCAAAAGGCAAACTGATGACTTTATGGCTAAAAAAGCATCATTGACATTTACAGATTTGAAGCATAAACCTAAAAGGGACTACTAATGCAATCCAACAAAACCTTTTGCAGTCATAGGTGATGAAAAGTTCTTTCATATACTGATCAATAGTTATCTCAGATGCATGTCTCCTTTTATTATTTTTATGAAGAAGCTTTTCAGAACCTTACTGCTCTGTTGGCTAGAAAACAATTAGTTTCTGCAGATGGCTTTTAGGAGATTTATAGTGGATGCGGAAGCCCAGAGTCTAATTCATTCTTCCACAAGCATAAAAACACCGCAGAAGATTTTTATTTTTGTTTTTATTAATTTTACTCATTTGAGGAAATTCAATAATTAAGGGTACAATATTTTAACTTCTCTGATCTCTACAGCATGCTAAAATGAAAGGCATTTATACAGCAAGCATGGAACAAGAACTTCACTGTCCAATTTTATTAAACCTGACACCTTAAGAATAACTGCCTGCACAAACACTTCTCTGTCCACACAGCACATGGCATTGCAGTGACACAGCAGATCGGTTCTTGAGTGTCCAGGAATTTCTAAGGACCATCAGGCAAAAACATAATGATTTTGTCAAAAAATGATGTGGCACAAGGAAAAAATTGTATATGCAAATCCCTTTCCTTTGGTTAACTGAATTCAAGTTCACAGTTCTTCTGCATTTGACTGTAGATTAAACAATCTCCCATACTACATTTCTACCATATCTGTCCATCTTCCCGACAGGCCAAAATATATTGGCACTCTGAAATGTTCATCTTCCCAATACAGGAAAAAAAAATGTTGTTACTCTGAAATGTTAATCATCTCATACAGAAAAAACAATACTAAGAAAAAAATTATCATGGGAGAAGTAGTGCGTGTGCATATACAATTTGATATCAGGAAAGGAAGGCAGAAGATACAGAGCTAGAGTAAAGATTGGAAAGGAAGATGGAAGCATAGAAGACAAAAGTACTATGGAAGAATACCATGGAAGTATAAAGTTACATTCTCACAAGAATTAATACAATAATCTATTTTACAGATGTCTTGCACTTCTTAAGACAACTCAGTAAAAAGCTTTTTCTGTTTTCCAACAACCTCACCAGGAATTGAGGGCACTCAGCACCCCTCAGTAGATGCTCACTGTAGTGGCCAGAACTACAATCTGGTTTTTGAAAAACAAAACAGTTGCTTTAAAATGAAAACAGCTACTCTAAAGATTAATATTTCTAGTTAGGATATTAAAGAAAAGAACATAGCTTAAAAGAAAAACTCATACCGAACAGGAGTCTGTGGAAGTATAAGATTAAGTTCCTCATCTGGATTGTTTTTTAGTGGTGTCCTCTCCAACTGTGAGCTACAGAAATTGGAAAACAAACTTATGAAGTACTGATGTAATTTAAAAAATAATGTTTTCTATAAAGACATTAATCTGCAGAAAAAAACTGTGGAACACATTTTTAGAAGATCTAGACATCCAACTACTCCAGTTGTTAGAACAATGTAATTTAAACTCCCAAGTAGATCTGCTTTGAGCAGGATGTTGGACTAGATGACCTCCAAAGCTCCCTTCCAACTTCAATTTTTTTCTAGAATTCTATTTATAGCAACTTAATTTATATGTACAGCTGGTATTAGCTCCATTTTAATCCAATTTTAAACATGTATTTTTCTAGCATAGATAAGGTCACAGACTCACATCATGATCTCACATTAGGTAAAGTTACAGAAATATTGAATTGCCAAGAACTGTTGGAATTTTAGAGTATGACTAAAAGAATTCAAATACAGCTGCATTACTGAACAGCACCAGGGAACATGCCTGGGTACTGACATTCAACTGTTTATTCTGCTAAACCACCTGTGGTGCATTTCTGTCCCATGCAAGCTACCATTCCCCAAACAATTTGTGGGTACAGGTCAGAAGTCAGAATAGCCTGAAGACCACTCCCAGCAGACAGCTTCCAAATGCCCCCAGCTGGTTTTAGGAAGCTGGACAGCAAGAACCCAAGCCATTCTATGCCAGCTGACCCCAGAGCCGTAACACCGCCTCAGGCACATCTAATCAACTAGCACGACATGGCCTTGGCCACCTCCTCATGATTCCTCAGCTTCTCCTGGACAACAGGGGCTTGCACAGAGCAAGAATTAGAGCAGAGGTTCCAAATCATTTTAGGTAGAGTCACAGTCTTATGTTTTCTAATTATTTAAGCTATAACATAAAGCAAGGCTGGGGTTGCCAGAAATATCTTAGCTGAGCTGCAAACCTAGGAGACCAACAGGATACAGAGATCTCCATTTAGAACACACAGCCGGGGGACAAAGGGAGAAATCAACACAAGTTCACATTTTCTATTATAAAATTAAAGCAGTAAATGGAAACATTACCGTGCTATAACATCAGGCTGTAGAGTTTCATCATGATCCAGAAATAATCTTGCGTCTATATCTTTGTTGTTGAGATACAGCTCATCATACTGTTTCGAGAGAACCTCAACCTCAAAAAACATTGAAAAAAACTTTATAGAAACAAGTTTGTCAATTTACTGAATAATATAAGCCAGTCCTACCTCATGAACACAGTGCTGAAATGCTAAGAGAATGACCTTGGAGCTCACAGTCACTTCTTACACAAATAGCTGAAACATACCCAGAGGAAAATTATTGTTCTCAAGCACAAAAATAATCTTTTAGAAGAGAAAACAATCCAAGATCATGAGACTTTTTTGAAGAAATGTAGGTCCTGACACTGTAAAAGAGCTAAAAATAGCTACAGTGGGAGACATAAACCTGCAAATCAAACTAATGTTTCCAGGCTTTTTAAATCTTTCTTTCCAGAAGAAAAAAGTGTCTCTAAGAGTAGGAAATGTGGCATGAGTGTCCTTAGAACAGCTGCCAAACAATCCACTAGGTGCCTGTCTCTGCTGGGTTGAAGATGAAGGCCAAGACCCAAACTCAAACCCTCTTGTTCTGAGTGTAAGAAGTTTCCCCATTCCATGTTAATATTTGTAGTGGTGTCGTTTTTCAGACACATGCCTATTTCTACAAAAACACAGACTGTTATTTCATATCCACTTTGTTGTTTCTTAAATTACTGCTAAAAGTTTTTTAGTTGATTAGCTCCCATATTGATACGACTTCATTTTGCATGGAAGTTTGTTGTTGTTTTTTTGTTGTTTGGTAGGTTTTTTTTAATTTTGAGTGACTAACTGGAAGCCTGGAATTTTTCTATCAGGGCCAGATACTAGCCTCAACTTCAAGTCTGCTGCTGTGCTTCCACAGAAGTAGGCAAGCACATCAATTCTCTGTTCCCTGAGGCCTTAAATATACTAAATGATGCTGTGCTCTAGCAAACTCCTGCTATAAAACCAGACAACAGTGCATATGAACCCAAATTAGTCCCCTCTCAGTCCCAAGAAAAAGCAAGCTGCAAATACCTCCAACACAGCTTTGCTCCTCATCCTCTTCTTCTACCTTTGCCAAATTAATTTGCTCCAAACTGATCTCATGTTTAAAACTTTGAGATTAGGACTACTAAATCAAAGATCACATTTAGATTCCTATTATTGCTTTATTTGTTTCATTTTTAAAGTTCATTATCTTTTCATTTTTCATTATCTTCCTAATGACTTATGTGTTCTTTTTGACTAAAATATTTCAGAATTTCATAAACTTCTAGAAACTTAAGATTCTCACTGCAAAAAGTAACAGCTCTAAAACAAAATGGCTGCACTGGGCTAACTGGGAAAAAAACTTTAGCCAAAAATAAAGAGTTCTGAATCAATCTATTCATCAGTTCATAAAGCCTGACCATCAAACACACAGTGAAGACAAATCAAACACCAACATTAAGCCTCAAAAAGTTTTTTTTTGTTTTGGAAACAACATTAAAATTTATTGAAAGCTTGGTGGGTTTTTTATGAAAATCAGCCAATTTAAATATCCCATATTACTAGCTATTGTACTGATGATCTCAGCTATGATTGATGGTTAGTTGGATTACATATATGAACTGACTGCCTCTGACATATAGCTGTAACCTTCTGCTTTGTTTTAGAACATCCCCTCAGGCACTGAAGTTTCAGGAGCAAGGATCATGTGACTGGATTTTTTCTTCAAATGCATCATTCTATACAATTTTCACCAGCAGAGTCTTAGACTGGTAATTTTGATACTATGCTTAAATTGAGCAGCCTTGGATAAGAACCCTCACTGATTTGAGAATAAGCTGTATAATGACCTTTGCCTAGAAGTTCATACAGGGCTTCCCAACTACATATACACAATAAATTAAAAAGTCTAAACAGACTGCTGATATGCTAAAATTCATTTTAGAAGAGGTTAAGATCTTTAGTGGGTCTTGTATTTTGTCCCCCACCCAACACACTATGAAACTGAACAGAACATATACTTGGCTGAATCTTGCAACCTTCAGTCTGATAAGCTTCAGAGCTACTTATTTTCAGGTTATCACATCTATTGGTGACACACAGCTAAACCTACTCTTTTAAGAATGATGAATGTAAATACATTGCAAGAAGTTACCTACTAAGGCACACTCTTGCATGCAACTGCATAGAGGTAGTCTGCTGCATCCAGTCTACAACTCAGTAACATGAAAGTAATTCTGCATGGACACAGAAGTCTGAAATTTTAACGGTTGTGAAACGGAGCCTAAACTTTTGGATGTCTCCCCAACATAACTACAGAGACATGTCTCAATTACATTCAAATTAAGGTGCGTAATTTAAGACTGTATGGATCTATACATTGACTTCAGAGACTTGATATTGTAATAGTTGTATTTTAGACTAATGGCCTTACTAAGATCACGGATATCCAACTCCTATGCCATGTTTTGCTTTGATCAAAAGCACTGGTTCACAGCCTCAGGAAATTAATTTATTAAATTCAAAAGTAAAAGCTAAATATACTCCATAAATACTGGAATCCTTGCTAACCCACATTCCTGAAAAACAATGCATTGGGTTGTATGATTTTAGAAGAACCTATTAGAACTTCATCAATGTGTAAAGAGAATCTTAAGTAATTTGGCACTGCTGTTGATCTGTCTTAAATTACCTCTGGTAGTCCATTTGAAGCTACAATACCAATAGAATTCAAGAAAGGAATAAAGCTTGTGAAATACACATTTTTGACCTAAAAAAAGAAAAAAACATAACATTAGCAATATACAGAGGAGGTCATGCATACACTGTTTTCACATCTTTAACAAGGAACTAAATGAGACACTTCTGTAATGCACTGTGTTTTGTTTTCAATAAAGCAAAAATGAAATTGCCTACATATCCAAAAATGTAGTGGTATGTAAGCATGCAGCACATAATCCATTACTGGAACATTAAATGACTAAACGGGGAAAGAACTGCACTGTTCCCAGCCCCTTTGTATTTCTACTTCCATCATCTCCTTTAATATTAAAAAAAAAACTAGTCCATTTTACACAGGAATAGATTTATCTGTGAAGGAAAAGGGGAATGGGGTCTTTAAGATCCCATGCAGAAGAAATATACTTGTTGTGTACATGTTCTCATTGTGGGATGCAGCTGTGAAACCCCATCAGAACAGCCTTGCGTCCACACACCACATGCTGCAATCAGCATCTAACTTCGTACTGCATTCTTCACAGTTCAGTTTCCCTGGCAAAGTTATCACCCATACCGAAGAGCTTCAGTGGTTTTTTCAACTACCTACTAGAGAAACTATAGAACGGTAGAATACCTTCATTACTGAACTTGAGGGAATAGTTAAGCAAGCACAACTATTGAGATTTAATTTAAAAGACCGTTTAAATAAATGCATATTCCAGATGGGGTTTAGCAGCAAAATCTAACAGACTTTAAAACACAGGCATTACCTCATCTAAATTACAATCATGCTCTTTACAAAGGACTTCAATAACTTTTGTATCGGTATCAATTTGCTTTGAAGTACGTGTACTCCTGTTCTGACCTCTTCTTGGAGTTCGAGCTGGTGCATTAACAGTCACTGCAGTCACAGCAGACTCTGGAAAGACAGAACCACCACAAGGTTAGAGTCTTCTTAAGAAAGAAGATATTTAAATTTTTAAACCTAAAGAGATTTAAATTTTTATACGATTTTCCAGGCCCTCCTCTTAAATACTTCCCTTTTCATCTGTTTAGCTTGAGCGAAAAACCATCATTACAGGAAACACATGAGAACTAATTTTTAAAGTCCTGTATCAGTATTTGGACATTTTGCTTTTTAAAAGCTATTCAACACAGAATGTAATAGCACTTCCTGCAAGTAGCTTTGAAAAAGCATCTGTTTTGCAAACCTGGGAAGTCTTATCTTTTCACAGCTGAATAACTATTTTTTCTATTTTTACAGAAATGTGAAACAAGGAGCTGAAAGAGTAACTTCACTCTAAGTGTCTGAAGGTTAATGAAGTCGCACAAGGCTTAAGTGCTGGTGGGAACTTGGAATATGGTTCTGCAGCAAATTCCTCCTTTCCCCAAATACTTTCAAGGCAAACAAGTATGAAAAAAAAAACCAAACTAGTTCACCTTGAAGAGGATATCAAAAAAACCTTAATTCAGTGAGATAAAAACGTTTCATTTTAAGCCTAAACTAGATGGTCTCAATATCGTCACCTTGAAATATGTGAATTGTATTAATAACATACACTAAAACCATTAAATATTGTTGGTTTAAATCTGACACTCTAATGGGCACGCTGTTCTTATTCATAACTTCATTTGTATTTGATAACTCTTCTGAGAAAATCTGATAAACTACACCGCTCGGGTGGTTGCATCTTAATCTCCTCAGCCTTAGTCAGATCATAAAGCTTGACATCATTTAGCACAACATGAAGACTCTTGGTCATGAGGATTTGAACACTATATTGTGTTATTTGCTAAAACAATGAAGTGCTCTGGAACAGTTTACACAGCACCTGCATGGATCACACAGCTTCAAGTTAGAAATCTAATGCTTTACACTTAATGACAGTGATACACATTTACAATTTAGTCTGAAGTTGCAGTGTTTCTTTTCAAGATAAAATGTACAGAACCAAACTATTTCTAATAATGAGCTCCTAGTCTTCATAGTTTCACTAAAAAAAAAGTAAATCAGTGTGAACAGAGTTCAAAAACAGGTTGTTTCAATTCAGTGTTCTTTGAAAAAGATGTTCATTTAAGCCCACTATGGCTTTATAACACCTGAAATAAGCAGCAGCATGTCTATCCTACTACAATCAACAAATTTAAACTCCAAATAGTACTGGAGGAAGGCAGAAATTTGCTTGCCACAAGCCCATCCTTTACCACCCTTTATTTGCACCGACATTAAAATAAAAGTAAGTTTTGGTATAAAAAACAGGTTATTTATCCTTACCCGCCACAAATAATTACTAGGTCAGATAAATACCTTCCACAACACAGAATTTAAAGCATATAGCAGGGAGTACATCTTCTATTCTATCACACTGTAGCCCAAGTGGGTATTTAGTTGTGAAACAAAGAAACAAAGCAATAGATTTAGACTATGAATAATAGTGTCATATCCAAACCTAGCAGAAAATAAACCTAAGTAGTATTAAAAAATTGCTTTCTACATACTGTGCCTCCAAAAAAAGAAAAACTAAGCAATAGTTCTCAGTCATCATCTACCCAGAACCCAAATTATTTTACCAAAGTAAAACTGCTGTTTTAACAAGCCCCGGAACAATTTGCATGGGCAGAGGAGACAGCAAACAGATGGCAGGAATAGAAAAAAGATTTCTATTACAAACACTGCCACATTCAGATAATTTAATTCAAGTTCACTATCATCTAAATAGAACTAAAATATGAAAAAAAAAACATTTTAATGAGCTTAAGTTTTATTATGTTAGTTATTAATGTTAGCATGAGTAATAGAAATCTAGCCAATTTACTTTCTACTTGAGTGAACAAAAACCTAAAATCCTTACTGTATGGTTCCTTGAGCATAGCAGGAGGTGACAGTTTGATAAAATAATCTAAGACACACAGCAACAACTGGAAAGAAATCACCAGGTCATCTTCCACTTGCAACACTTTACCTGCAAATGTTTAAAAAAGTAAAGAAAAACTTTGTGATATGTTTGCCAATTTTAGAAGTAATTTTGAAAAAATATAGATTTGGAAGTTCATGTAATAAAACACTACAGTCAGAATTCAGAAAACATCATACAGGATGCCAGTGTTCTTTAAAGGCTACTGATTTTAAAACTCATGGTTCTTAAGCGGTTTGTTGCTTTAGAGTTCGCATACATTATTTATATGTGCACAATTCACTGTGCACAAAATTCCTACCTCTCAGTGCTCCTTCCTGATTTCTTTTTCATTTTATACAGTGGAGTAACTGTGTAGACTGTTTTACCTACATGTACCTCTTATTTCTGTACAATTCTTCCTCACTTTCTTTTTTGTGGTCTTATGCAAGCTTTGTGAAAGCTGCTAAGTATTCAGAAAGCTGGAGTTGCTAGTATATAGTGGAGAGAAATTCAAAGCGTGCTATCACACTATGCTTATAGCCTGTTAAATTTATATGAAATGACTTAGAAGTCACACAAACAGTAACACTAAGAGCACTTTTAAAACTACATTATTTGGGCTGTTCCCAAATTATGATTCATGTGCCAGAGAAGATCTACAGGACCATTCCAATACGGCATGCATCGCCACAAAAAAACGGAAAAGCTGATAGCAATTCAGAGCAGCCACAGACCACTACTTGTGCTCTATTTATATGTGCAATTTTTGTATTACTTTCTATCAGTATTAGCAAGCATCAACCAGGCTCTCCTGTGACTTCAACTATTTGCTTGTAAATGTTAGCTTTCCTTATTCTCAATGAAAAAGCAGGATAGAAACACTGACAACACAGACCTGGAGTAAGCAGCAATTAAGATACATGGATTCATTCCTTTTTATAGGAGTAGTACAATGAGACAGGACTCCATGGGCTACCATAACTGCTTCACCACTCAGCTTTAACTGAAACTACTGCCTTTTCAAGGAAGAATCATAGCATTCAAAGGACATAATTTCAGGCATTTATAATAATATTTTATTAAATTTATTTTATTTATATATTTATTATATATATAACCCCATTTTAAAAAATCTGCCAGTCTTTTCAAGTAACCATCCATTATTAAAATATTGGCAGACTATAAAGCACCTCAAAATAGACTCAAATACAGAATACCAGCCTTTAAAGTAAAAAAAAAAAATATCTTAAAAAGCTTAAAAATACACATATTTATACATAGGAAGTAATACCAGTGAAAAGAATAGCCAAATTGGATAAAAAGAAATATTACTGAGTAGTTACAAAAGCTACGCAATCAAAACATTACAAGTATGCACAGTACAGGCCCAAAATAAGGATGCTAGTCTCATATGTAAAACAAACCCATAAACTCACCTCAACAATATTCATTAAAATAACAGTCTTTTAATCAAAACTAACCTTTTGCCAGCAAAAAAGTAATCCAGTAATTTTTTAGGACTAATAGAGAACTGAGTTCAGCAGAAATCCTGTAGAGACACGAAAATAAAGACTTTGCGTCAACAACTCTATAGTAATTTAAAGTATAATTTCTGAAAACATGCTTCCATCTATGGAACAATTTATGACAACATGCAACATTTCTCGTATAGCTAAGTTTATTAATTATCTCATTCCATTCCCCATGTAATTATGACTATACATTTGAAAAATTTAAGTCTCTGTAAAGCCATTTAATAATCAGGAAATATCTGTATCATCCTTGGAAAAGAAAGTGAATATAGATAATTCACTTAACTGTTACAAGCTGTTTTCTCTCTTGTGCCTTTGACTAATGCCCTATTCTCCAGTCACAGCATGAACTCAAGCTCATTTGGGAGTTGCTAAGGCATCTTTTCATCCACTCATTTGTTGCTATGATTAGGAAGCTCACTCTCCAAATGTTCGTTTCCACCATGCCGAGACACCCGCCATTGGGTGGCGATCCTTCATGGAGGAAGTGATCAAATATATATCACTTCTGCAGCTCTCATCATCTCACTGAAATTCAAAGTCCCCACTAAATCTAAATTAAACACATGACATACTATGACTTAGGTCAATCTTAATGGGTTAAAAGATAAAATGCTGACACATTTTACATCTTGACAAACACAATTTAGGAAAGTCAAACTTACTCACTACTAGGTTGTTCCAGATAAATAAGTCCACAAGTCCTAGAAAATAAAAATAAATTCTTATTTTTAAACACTTTTCTGAAAGCAAACTATGCAATATCTTTGACTTTAATGTAGCAAAAAATACACCAGTTCACAAAACATTATTCTAACTTTAAAAAAATGCTGACTCTCTGAGAACAGATTAACAGCAGACCAACTACAGCCCTGCCAGAGCTGAAATAATGCTGTTACTTGGATGCTTATGTCAAAGCTTAAACAGTAAAACAATTTTTATTTGGTATAACAAAATTTGTTATTGTTTTCTTCCAGAAAGACAAGATTTGTATGTACATTGTTACTCAGTGGCTTGTGAAACACAGCAAAGTATGTGCTACAGCTGCACAGAACGCTCTATAAAAGGGCATTTTAAGGTTTTTTACTATTTCTGCAGTGTCACTGCAAGCCTTGTGGTGTAATGTTGCATTCTAAGTACATGTCATTTCAATAAATAAATTCAGTTTATTACAAAACAAAACAGGAAAAAGATCTTTCAAATCCTGTTCGAAAAAAATTGCTACTGCAATTCAAGTTCCAAAAAAGTGAAGACGACTTAGAGGGACTAAAACCAAAACATACCTGCGTAAATCTGCAATGACACTTTTATAGCCCAGAAAACACTTGCAATTAGTAAAATCAAATTATTTACAACCTTCATACCTTTAAGGCAGCTATAAACATTACAAAAACATTGTGATATACACATTACTCAGGATTATGGTAAGTGGGATTGATTGGACTTTGAAAAGACAAATAAAAGTTATATCACATTTATGCCTTGATTCTATGAAGTACCAAGGGGTGACCTGCTACCCCTTTCAAGGGTCATTTAAGGAATATTTGAGAGCCTTTTGTGGTTTAGGAGGCAAAATGTTACAGTGACTCAAATTCCTGCAGGTGAAAAGTACCATAGCATTCTGAAGCAATGGTATCCAAACAAGACAAGCATCATAGAATGATGCTTTGACATTTAGTAACATGAAAGAGTTTTCTACTGGTATATGCTATAGAGCAGGGGTTCTCAACCTTTCCTCCAACATGGACTCCCTTTAATACCTTTTGTGGCCACAGACCACCAAGACTTAATTCAAGATTTAAAGCACTAGATGGCATCAAATATTTATTTCAGTTTTCTCATGAAGGGTCTTCAAATTTGGAGAGAAGGGGAAATAAGTTAATCTGTTAATGCACACACTTCTATTATAATATCTTTATGGCAATGATTCCTACTTGCTGCGGGCCAGCCCAAATGTTTCTGGGCTGGATGTCCCCCACCCCTGCTTTAAACCTTCGCGGATCCCCTGTGATAACATTGCAGCCCCTCAGGGGTCCGTGGACCACAGGTTGAGAACCACTGCTACAGAGTTTCACAGACTGATTAAAAATTGCCTCAGAGGATATCAGATCTTGCCAATACGCATCTGTGCTAGCACATATTAGCCTGTAAGAGGATCTAAAGCCTTTATTACCTCTATCTTCATGTTAAAGAATAGAGTGCAGTAACTTACCACCCTGGAGTAACAGCAACTCAAAAAACCATCCATTTGAGAATCTCCTCATCTTCAAGTTACACACAGAAAGCTCTTAGCACTCTACCGTAAGTACATTCAATTTATTCTGTATAAAGAGAACACCCCTTGATTTTCATTGTGTGGTCAGCTAAACCACTTGGGAAGGTCTACCTTGATTACAAGCGAGAACTGCTAATAGAGCAGCAGCAAGCTAATAGGCTCTGCAACGCCCCTAGACACTGGAACAAACAGCCTGCAAGTTCCAGATCTAGGAGAGAGAAACTATCCTGTGATGTTTTTTGTTCTTTCCAGAGCTTCTTAAAAAGAAACTCTTGAATCAGGATTTGGGGAGGGGTGGGTAGGTAGAAACAGAAAGTCTATCAAATAAAAAAAAAAAAAAACAGATAGTAAAACAATCCTCTCCATATCTGCAAAAAGCTTAACAAAGGGAATATCAACCACTTGTCATGCTACTCTTATTATTGTTTGTACTGCAACAAGGGGATTGTTTAACAAAGCATTGTAATAGTTATGGAGTAAAATGTAAGATATGTTTATTCAATGCATGTAAACAGTTCCATTTCACTGTTCTGTAAATATTAGCGCACAGAGTTTAACAGGCTCTTCTAATATACAGTTTCAAAAATCTAAATACTTAAATGTTGACAGCCAAAAAGAATTCATAATTTCAAAACAAAAAACATATACTACCTTTCAAACTTGTGGTATAGTGCAAGTAATACATCATATTTCTTTTTCAGCCTTGATACAGTGCTATCAACTTTAGTGCTTACAGTATCCATGTTAACATCCACTTCTTTCAGAAACTGAAAAAATGTGCATACACTGAAAAAAATGAAAAAGATGACACATTATCATAACTCTGAGTATTCTGAAATAGCTCTTCAAAAAAAAAAACCCACCAAAACCTTACTTCACTAGACTCCAGCATATTCTTACTAAAACTAGCAGTAACTGACAACCTTGCCTTGGGAAACACTACCTGTTTATGTCAAGCCCCACCTTTACATTTTCCACATGTAGAAATACTGTTCAACTAGGCAGCAAAGGCATCTTGAAATATGGGCTCCACCACAGAATTTTCTTGGCTACTACAGGTGTTATCTTTGGAAGTCAGAATTTGCTAAGTAGACACATCTTTCTTGCTTGTTTTGCCAGTAACACCACATGTTTCCAACACAGACACCTCAACTCTTCTGTTCTACCTGAAAGTTCTACTTTAGTAATGTTCTTGCTACTCTAAGAACATGAACCTTGGTTCCATCCATGCTAAAGAGAGACCCAAGAATGAAAACCAAGATGAATGCATTGAATTATATGGAATTTCAAGTCTTGCAACAGGTATTGGGGACAAGAACATTGCCACCCTTTGGAAATACTATTACACAGGGGACCAAAGTCTTCCTTACTCATCCATGTAATATTGTGGCCATCAAGAAAGCATCTTGTTAAGTTCATAGCCAAAATGAGCAGATTGCTAAAAATTAATAAGGAGGAAGCTATCGAATATATCCAACTATATCAAATATAATTTGATCCTTTATCAGAATAAAGTATTCAGAGATTTTTTTTTATCATAAACAACAAGCAGAAACAGAAGGAAAATAGTGGCCCACTGTTAAACAGGAGAGGTGAATTAGTCACCAAAACTACTGAAAAGCCAGAGGGTCTCAACACTTTCTTCACCTCTGTCTTTACCAGCACTGTTGGGCCCCAGGCCTTGGGAACAAAAATCCAGGCCAATGCAAACACAGACCCACCATGAGGGAAGGTATGCAGACTATGACAGGAGCTTGATCCCTACAAATTGACAGGCCCTGATGTTATCTACTCAAGGGTGTTAAGAGAGCTGGCTGATGACATTGCGAGGTCACTCTCCATAATCTTTGAGAAGTCATGGAGGTCAGCAGACATCCCAGAAGACTGGAAGAAGGCTAATGTTACCCCCATCTACAAGAAGGGCTTAAAGGAGGATCCAGGAAATCATAGGCCCATCAGTCTTACTTCAGTCCCCGGTAAAGAACAAATCCTCCTGGGGCTATCACAAGCCAAATGAAGCACGTGACTGGGAAGAGCCCATACAGATTCACCAAGAGCAAATGGTGTTTGACAAACCTGATTGCCTTCTATGACAAGGTAACCCGCTCAGTCGATGTGGGGCCAGCAGTAGACGTGGTCTACCTGGAATTCTCCAAGGCTTTTAATAGGGCTCCCCACAGCCTCCTCCTAGAGAAACTGATGCGTTATAGCCTAGACAAGTGGTCTGTGCAGTGGGTGGGAAACTGGCTGACAGGCTGCACCCAGAGGGTGGTGGTAAATAGCTCTTTGTCAAACTGGCAATCTGTCACAAGTGGGGTCCCCCACTGATTGATATTGGGCCCAATACTGTTTAATATCTTCATAAGTGATCTGGATGATGGCATCAAGCATACCCTGATAAAGTTTGCTGACGATACCAAACTGAGTGGGGAAGTGGACACTTTGGAAGTGAGAGCCACACTGCAGAAAGACCTGGATGGGGTGGAAGAGTGGGCTAACAAGAACCTTATGAAGTTCAACAAGGACAAGTGTAAGCTCTTGCACCCGGGAAAATATAACCTAGGAGTGCAGCACAGGCTAGGATCTACCTGGCTGGGGAGCAGCTCTGTTGAAAAGGACCTGGGGGTCCTGGTGGACAACCACATCAACATGAGTGAACAGTGCGCTGCTGTGGCAAAGAAAGGCAGGATGCTGGGTTGCATCAACAAGGGCATCACCAGCAGAGATAAAGAAGTCATTATATCCCACTCTACTCAGCACTTGTCAGGCCACACATGGGATACTGTGTTCAGTTTTGGTCCCCACTGTACAGAAAAGATGTGGACAGGCTGGAGAGGGTCCAGAGAAGGTCCACAAATATGATCAAGGGACTGGGAAGCCTGCCATATGAGGAAAGCCTAACAGAATTGGGTTTGTTCAGTCTTGAGAAAAGAAGGCTTAAAGGAGACCTTATCACCATGTTCCAGTATTTAAAGGGTGGTTACAAAGATGGAGACACCCTTTTTACAAAGATGGAAATGGAAAAGACAAGTGGTAACGGGTACAAGTTACTCATGGGGAGATTCCAACTGGATACAAGGGGAAAATTTTTCATAAGTGAGCACAATCAGCCATTGGAATCATCTCCCCAGGGAAGACGTGTATTCTCCAACACTGACACTTTTAAGATTCAGCTGGACAAGGTGCTGGGCCATCTTGTCTAGACTGTACTTTTGCCAAGAAAGGTTGGACCAGATGATCCTTGAGGTCCCTTCCAACTTCTATGATTCTTTGCCAGATTAAAAAACTGAATATAAAGCCAGTCAGAAGTTTATTTAGGAATTTTTTTACCATGGAATGAAAACTCTTTCCAGTGTATCTGTGTGGCTCTCAATGATGACTGCCAGTTTGACCTTATAGTTGACAAAAAGCCCAGGGCTAACAAGCAATTCAGTATTGCTAAAAATCAAAATCAGCAGAGAAGCAGCTTACTCTTTGAAACCCTAAGGGAAAAAGTCTCTTTCAGTTTGCAGTACAAGTTGATTTGTACTCGGGTGGAACATGCTGAACGTCGCTTCACAAATGCAATTAGATTTCAACCACACGGTTCCAAGTCAGTCAAGACTGAAGAGATTAAGTCAAAACATAGGACCTGAGCGCTGCTCTAGAAGATGATGCAAGGTAGAAGAGGCATGGAGAAGTCTAGTCCTAATAGATGACTTCCAGGAAAAAGATATTCTGGCCCAAGTCTGGGGCTACAGCTGTGACGTGCCCAGCATTCTGCCTTAGCCTCCTGCCCTAAAGCACTGAAAGGCTCTGCTCCTGCACATGCTTTCGACTCACAGCACAGCTATTAGGCAGACAGCACTGGAATTCTTTCCTTGGGTGAATCTAACACAAGGTATGCCTACTGCTGTTGCCACCTAAATTTACCTTAAAAGCAGATATTGTCCTATAATCTTCATCTTTGTATTATGAACTCTATGAATAGACACTATAACAGTAACAATCCCCTAGCAAAAAGGACGTACAAAAGTACAAAATTTAAACTGGCATTAAAATGTTTGAAAAAGAGCAACATGCTGGTGAACTATTTGAAGAGCATTATTTTTTTCCACTTCTTGATTTAGCCTAAGCCTAATGGTGGAAAAAAGGTTTTCTACAAAAATCCTGATACAGCGAAACAAAGGAAAATATTTTAAGTGTAATTTACACCAAGTTAAATTGATGAAGGCTTAGGTTGAGCAAGAACAAGAATCAGCTGTGTGATACAAAGCAAATCATAGTTGAATCAAACAAGTATCATTGTTCCCTCAACTCAAATATGATAGCAAGACTAATGTACCAAAATATTCAGAATTCCCATAAGTAACTTTCACTATAAAATCTATTAGCCTGATATGCACAAAGTTTCACAATGCTTTAAAAACATTCTCTTTATAAATATGTTGACTAGTTAATTGTTGAAATCTAAATTCACACACTTAAATTCACTTACCTTATGCTTATACTTTTCAGAAGCTCTGTGAAAGTGAATGTCATTTCATCCAGATCAATTGCTACAATAAAGATACAGACTCCCCACGTTTCCTTTTTCTTTTTATTATAAGCCTTTTAGAAAAAGAAAAAAGTTTTTATTTTTATTATGCAATAAAAGTGGGTAATATATGGAAAGCATTAATTTGTCCAAACTAGATTAGAAACAGTAAAACAAAACACCCTCAAACACATGACTAATGATAGCAAATCATTTGATAACTGAAAATCATTACAAGTTTTACATTACAGATGAAAGACGAAGCACTTCAACTCTAGTTCCTAGAGCACAAGATCAATTTTACCCATAGCAAAGCTTTGAAATAGAAGCTTTGGTTCCACAGAATGTTTATGTAAAGCAGAAGCCATTATTTTTTTCTTTTAAAGTTACAATATTTGACAGTAACAAGACATTGGAGGTTAAGGAATCAGGAGAGAAGCCATAAGAAAGAAATATAAAATCATTGCAAGGACACGCAATAAATACTCATGAGCTTTATTCTCCAGCTAGGTCTCAACCACAACCCCATCTCCTTGTTTAGTAAATCGTTACAGTAACAAGCACCTTCACGCATTTTCCTACCATACATCTACACTTAAGGTCTGTCTTCTGCTGCTTAGAAGTAAGGTACAAGCTGTAACTGATCATCCTTCACCAAAGAAAAGCCATATCACAATGACAGACATGACATCCACACGGAGTTCGCTCTTGACAGTTCACAAGCTAATCACTTGGAGCCAGCCAGGCACCAGTTACGATTACAGTGCCCTTCCACCAAACCAGCACCTCAACGGAAAACCTCTAAAGACCTATGTTTTGTAGAAGCATGGAAGAAAACACTTACTTAAGCAAGTATACTGCAGGTTTTGAAACAAAACTATTTTGAAGACAGAACTAGATGTGGGCACAGCCCTGCAAGACTTCTAAAATAGCAAACTCTTAAACTACTCTTTGGGCATTTCACATCCTTGTAAATAACTCTCCAATGACACCCAGGCCTACAGCTGCTTCAGCAAAGGAGCAGCATTTGAGCGCATCTCAGCAGTTCTAGGTCAGATGTACCATCTGTTAAGAGGACACAGGCGAAACAGACCCCCAGGAGCAAGTAAGCTGAAGTACCAAACTCCTGCTCTTCTATGCTGCTTAGTTTTAGCCCACTCTCTGGCCTACTTTATCCTTTCCCCAACCACTCAACCTAGCTGCCCTGCAAACAAAAATGCAAGCCCCAGGGGCCAGTTCACTCTACAAAATACTCCCAAAAGGCAAGAGGAATAAGACTGCACCAGAACTGACTCCCTCCATCTTACATGGTCTTCCAAAACCATCCCAAAAGGCTCTGTCTCCTCAGCACCTGCTCATATCCTTGCTTATGCCACAGCGTAACCATGACAAATAGCTTGCCGTGCCCATAAATGACACAAAAATTTCACTAACACTGCCAACTTAATTTTTTTTTTATTTTCTTGGGACCAGTGTTTATACATCCACAAAGACTGGCTGAGTCCTCCTCCAAAGAATGAAAAGTTTCAGTGGTTTGTGCAATTGATAAGAGTTACAGTACAGGCTTGAATGCTAATGTAACCAGCCACCTTCAAAAACATGGTAACTGTCCATTATTTAAGTCACTACTTTCTTCCTGCATTCCTATTTGAGCATTTCTATGAATTGTGGCACCTTGTACAACAGAAAATTATTTTGAAAAAAGCTATTGAGAGACTGAGATGCATTTGACGATACATAAAGGAATGGATATTAATATCAAATAGTCACTGTCTCTTTGTTTATTAGAAACCCTCACTTTTTAGATATTTTATGTACCATCATATACCACCAACAACCTAAAGATGATGTGAAGAAAATTACTCTCAAGGAGGTTTTGCACAGAAAATGGGCTTTGCTAAGAGATGTGCCCTCACCATCTCAGCAAGTCTCAACAATACTTTGCTGACACGTACAACAAGCTACCCAGACACATGAGAACAAAAAATGTCCTGTTGGATGGGGATGTCTATTTTCCTCCATTAATATGTCTGTGATGCACTGTAAAAAAATCTTGAAGGTTAAGGCTAGCTAGTACCTACCAAGAAGGATGACTATTCACTGAGGACACCACTGCCACTGGAGTCAGCTGACCTTGTTCAATGACGAAGTTCCCTTCACTTCATGCTCCTGCAAACTCGGACCATGACATCATTTTGTAAATACAACATCTTGTAGGGTAGGAGGGCTAAGTGCTAGGAAGCAGAGAAATTGTTCCTAGTTTGCTGCCTGTCCAAACAAGCCTAGCTCTCCTAGGCAGCTTAGCTCTACCCTGGGAAGATCAATGCTTTACAGCTATAGCAATGGTTTAATCGGTAAGAGTGAGGTCTGGCTTGCAAGAACAGTCTTTAAACTCCTTAACCACTATGGTTTCAAGTTGCACCAGGGAAGGTTTAGACTGGATATTAGGAAGTATTTCTTTACAGAACGGGTTGTTAGATGTTGGAATGGGCTGCCCAGGGCAGTGGTGGAGTCCCCATCCCTGGAGGTGTTTAAGAGTCAGGTTGACATAGCACTTAGGGATATGGTGTAGTTGGGAACTGTCAGTGTTAGGTTAATGGTTGGACTAGATGATCTTCAAGGTCTTTTCCAACCTAGATGATTCTATGATTCTGTTTGGGCTAATAACTCATTTATTTCTTCCATTAAACAAGACAGCAGCCTCAGAGGCAGCCTGTCAATCTACTAGATTCAAACCGTTACAGTGAGTCAAACTCTAATAACAGGACTACCCCCTTATCCACTCCTGGTGTTACAGGATGCTTGGGGCACCTTCTCCTCAACGAGACAGATGTTGGATGACTGCTGGCCTAACAAAAAACATTACACAGAACCCAGGATAAACTAATAGATTATGATTGTTTTCCAGTAGCTAAGTGAGCAGCTCTTGAGTGTGCCCACCTCTTAACATCAACTGCGTAAGGAAAGAGAGGAAAACATGCAAGAACACTGGACTGGGCCTATCCCACCAGCTACTGCTGGTTAAAGCACCCGAACACGCAAGTAAACTGCAGTTTCCTCAGAAAATAAGACTATCTGCCCATACCCATACAGGAAGATTTTAGTGATTTTAATACACAAAATATAAACATCATGGGGTAGAAGGGGAGAAGAGACAAAGAAATGTCTTCCTGGCAAGTTAGACTCCTGAGTATTCTCCTTCTCATACTCCTTCCCTCTCAAAGCTCACAGACATTTTAAAGTTTTCCTATACAAATGAGTTAAGCTGACTGCAGAACAAAAATGCAGCAGCATCCCTCCAACTATTTTACCAGCATCGTAACTCCAGTGGAGCCAATCCTATGACACAAATTAACGGTTTGTTTACAGCCGAAGCCAGACAATTCATCCCAGATGGACTTGAGGGCATGGGAACGAACATAAGGCAAATTCACAGCCAGAAATTCATTTCTGAGGGTTTTCTTCTTGACCACAGTCTGACTCAAGATCTTTGTTGATACAGTACCACTGCAGAAAACAGGCTGGACAACAACTCAACATTTGTCCTTGGCTGTCAGTTCTAACAGGATGACTTCCAGTGACCTTATTTCATGAAGCCTACCAATCACCAACTCAAAGATTATTTAGCACCTAGTAGAGTAGTCTACGTCGATTCTTCTTTTTTACTTATGATTCTCAGGAACCAATGCTATAACTTTCAGCAATGTAGCTCAGTTCTGTTAAATCAATATAGTTTTCTGTAGGAAAAGATCTAAAACCTTTACATACTCTTTCAAAATATTTATTTCTCATTCTGGACTTATTACTATTTAATATATTTTCAGCAGATCATCAGTTTGCCTAAATCTAGTGTAAACAACCTGGAGGAGTCAAGGCTTAAAATGCTCAAACTGAACTACTGTGAAATGGGAATCTTGGCTCTCTTCTTTCCAGATGTTGTTGCAAGGTGTTAAAGGCACTAGCAGAAATAACTTCTCTACCTCACGAGTTTCTCCTGCGCTAAACCAGTCACAAGAAGTCTCAGTTCTAGCTTGCTGTTAGCAATGTTTATTATCCTGCCAACACTGAGAACAGTTTTGATGACAGCCTACAAACGTGATCCAGAAATAGAAACTTCAAACGATGTTGTATAAAAGAAGGTCAAGAGAAATGTACATGAGAAATATGCAAATGTAGATGGGTATTTGAATCAAATGGGATATAGGACGTCACACTGGAAATAACAAAAACCTGATTTTTGAAGGGGAAGATGTGGAACTTGTTGGCTTACTAAAACCTCAGCCACCACATCCTAATCAATATAGAGAACTATAGATTCACAATAGAAAACTAAGCAGAATTAAGACTTGTGGGAAAAATTTCCTAGAAAAAAAAAATTCTGAACATGAATCCTGTACCCACTGTCTGCATATAAGAAGTTCTGTGTAAAGACAGATTCTCCATTTTTCATCAATAACGTTTTAAATTTTCTATTGAACATTGTCTGGAATGGAAGATTGCTATTAGTTCTCAACAGACGAAATCAAACTCAAACATAATACTAGCTAAAAGTAAATGGAAGTCAATGGAAATTATTGAACTGATGAAAATAGTTCTTCTGATATGAAAATTTCCCATTACGCTTTTCTTGCATGTAGCAAGACTGGAAGGGACATCAGTCTTTCCCCAGGATGGGCAGATGAAGATCAAAAAAAACCCAACCTGTCTGCCAGTTAGCTATGGTTTTGAAACGCAAGGGCACAACACATACACGCAGTGCATCTGCTACTGAGATACTGAATATTACCAGCAAGAGCCCATGGTGATGATTTATGTTTTCTTCAGGACTTTCAGTAGCACTTTGGTTTTGTTTAATAACAAAAGATCCCAAAATACCTGTAATTTTGCTTATCTACTCAAAGTTTCATTGGATTCAGATTCAGTTTAGCTTCAGTTCTATAAATAAGAGACAAAGTTCTAAACAGAAAGACTTTATTAGCTCATATATTTTTCATGCTTTTGCCAAAAGCAAGAAGCCTCTACGTGCCTTTTAACATGAGGATGAGGGGGTTTACCAACTACAGTGTTTTCTTTTCCATAAGAAACTACAACCAAAAGGAACTGATTTAATTTAAATGTGAAATTTTATGGATGGGGAATATTTGACCTGCTGATCACTAACTTTTTGGTCTACACAGAGCAACCTTGCTATATTTAAGAACTCACTATTTCATTCCTCCACTTAAGCTACAGTTCATCTTTTAAGTATTCTTTACTAAGAACATAGTTCAACTCTCGTGTGAATCAAGTGCTCTGCAGTATCTGCATACCAGAATAAGTCACCAGTTGGAGATAATTTCAAAATGTAAGATGAGCAATTAGAAACAAGGAAAGGTGACAGAAACATCTTCAGATGCTAGAGACTTTCCAGGGGGGGAAAAAAAAAAAAATAAGGCAGCAATAACACATTCTCACCTCCATGGGGTACAGAATAATCAGCACTGGCTTGAATTGTAACACAGAAAGAGATTAGTGCAGTACTTGGGGAAAAAAAAAAATCATAGGCAAAGAAAGTTAAACTAGGAAGGATTAACTATGCAGACTTCAGATCTTTCATCATCAGAATTTTTTAATAGTGGGTTAGGCAGATACTTGATAAAAATGACTCGGGAATTTGTGAGTCTGAACAGCTGAGCAGCAGCAGAACAGTGGGCCACATTTCCCAAACAGTGCTATGAACCACAAACAAAAAATGAAGCTCCTGCCCACGCACCACGTACTACAGCAAGTTTGGCTGATGAGGTTGAAGCACACCAGACCTTGTGCCTCAAGGTCCTTGGCAGACTCCAATTTCTATCAATTTCCTAAACCACTTCCATTTTCTTTGCAGAAGTTTATTTCCAATTTAGTCACCATGTCATCTGTTCCTCACATTGGTTCTTCCCAATATATTAAGCAAGAACTCACTCAAGTTTCTTTTTCCTGCTTACATCACCCAGTACTCTACTTCAGATTCTCATTCCATTGTTCTTCACCAAAACAAACAGTACCAGAACATAACAAACACCCTGAACTTTTTCTTAGCAGTATTAGTACGGCTTCTAGGACATCTCCTAGTCTTTCTTACACTAACAATCACATGCTACTCACCAAAGTACATAAGTAATTCCACTAAGTCTGTTTACTCCACCTAGAGTTTACAAGCATTATTGATTCATAATACAGATTTCAGGACAGTTACAAAAAAAAAAATAAGAGTACAAGAGAAGCAGAGCCAATTTTCTAAGTCAACAACTGTCAGTGTATAAGAGTTTTGAAATTAGGACAGTAAAAACTACAACTCTAAAGTATTTTGTTTACCTAGATAGCTTGGTTTGGTAAACAAGAGAAATGATAGAAAGAACAAAAGTCTCTGCATGACACTAATGCAAAAGCTGTGATTTCTATATACACTTCCATATTTACAATAAACTTGTGCGGGAGTTCACCAGATATAAAAAAGAATGCAAAATAAAACATCTTTCTAGTCATTCATCAGGTACCTTCCTTCACACCATATACCAACAGCACTGTTTCAGTACAACATTTCTGGAATCACCATTTGGGGTTTTGTCTCGGAGATTTCAAGTTATGATTTTATTGTAGAAGAGTGTAACTAACCTCTGGCTGTCAGAGGAAAACTTTACCACCACATTTAACAGATAGTTGTAGTGATTTGAACAATATCTCTCTCTGCAGGTCTAGTTTTTCCAACTACAAGTCAGCCTGAATTTTCCAGAACCATCGTGTAACCATCTCTCTCCTGTCACCTTCCTCCTCCACACCTCTCACAGGGTTCAGCTGTTTCAATGATTCAAGGCCCAGCTGTGATAGGATGCAGCTGTATATCCTTGACTCAAATTGCTGGGGAAACAGATTAGTTGAGAGCACTGTAAGAAAAACCGCAGTGCAGAGCTATGCAAGATAAGAAAGGTGAAATTCAGAGAGAAATAGGATCATTAGTAGCTCAAAGTTTCAAATCAAAAAATACGTATGTGGAAAGGTGTGACATCCTGAAGGAAAAAAGCAGCAAATCAGCCAGTTTTGGTGGTGCTGGTGGCTTCAGCAGGTAATGGCACAGAGGATTCATTCCAGGGAGCAGCAGATACCAACCTTTCTCCTCCTGACCGATTCCTCCCTGGCCAGCAAACACTCTTTAGGTGTCTCACTGAAATGTAGGCACACTTAGGCTGACAGGTGACTACATCCTAGCAAACTTCTATGTGCACATGCCAAAAATAATTGCTTTATACTTTTAAGCTGCATATACCTTGTTTCCAGAGTCTCTTTGCACATGATTACATGTACCTTAAATGACCCAAGAAGGACAGTACTACTCAATGTTTTCACTTCAAGTCACTAAATATTCATTGAGCAAGGATACAGCAGGGGTTCACACTAGGTCCAAGTCTACATTTGCAGCCTGAATCTCTGCCAGTTACCACAGTACCTTATGTCCGGGCCACGCCACTTCCTAGTTAGCGCTGCAAGTCCCTTCCACATCCTCAGAAGCTTGGCAGGCACAATTCTGAGATCAACCACAAAGAATAAGGACAGTGTGCCAGGGAAAGTAAGGTTTCGGGTCTTTATGCTCTGTAATAGCTTGAGAGTGGGATCATTAGGTGCTACCTCTATTTCCATCAGTGGTCTGATGATTTAACCTTCCTCAACTCAAACCAACTACAGGGTTAAACAGAAGTGTTCTGGTAGGTACTTTTCTCAACTGGTGTCCTACTATTTCCCCTTTTGCTTGAGAACAGAAAGCTGCTACATAAGCAGCTTCTGTTCCAGTTCAAAACTGAACAGGTTAGCACTGGACCATGTTGATTAAAACAAACACTGCTGCTGCTTGCAGGACAAACCCTGGGGCAGCCCCCCCAATACGTTACCTTTACCACAGGGGAGAAAGGACTGGGCATTTAGATACAGCCTCCTCCTGAGTCCGTGCAACCTGAACCAGAGAGTCACCGCAAGAAACCCTGCTCCCCATGATAACAGCTTGACTTGGAAAGAGAAGCAGCAATCAGCCAGATGTTAATTTGATTGACTTCACACTCAAACGAAGCCTGCACTGGTCTCGGCTAGAAGTAGCAACTCCACTGCCTGCCAGGTCCCGTGGAGGCACATGCTTGCCAGCTTCCTCATGTCAACACCTTGCCAATACAGCAGAAAGGTTGAAGAAAAGGCCTTGGATTGAACCACAACATAATGCAGACTTTCTCCTATACATCGAAAGGCTCTTAGCACAAGTCTTAACTTCACTTTAATTACAAGACAATAAATACTAGCTATATGTAATAATGAAGATCTAGTCATTGCCCTCTTCTGAATAGTACAAGGAGGTCATCTTCAGATGATGAAAAGAAGGGTTGCAAATGCCCTGTGCCTCATCTGGCCGCTGCTGGGCAATGATCAGTGAAAAGAAAATTTCACCTGCAAGTGAAATTTGCAGAGTTATACGCAAACCTGCCTTGTTTTTTTTACTCAATAGAACTGAGTGCTCCTGTTTCAGTTCATATAGAAAAGCCTGACTATGCTTTTAAGTAAGTGTTCGCTGGGAACACCCATGGCCAGAAATTGTATCTGTTACTGAAAGAGCTGTACAGTCTCTCTCCCCCACACTGTTACTGTATTGTGTTGCTAAACTCAAATGCATCAAGAGCTGGTATACCCATACTGTGGTTTAAAAACCACAGACAACAAGGTATTACTAGTGACAACACAGCTATGACAGGTCAGCTCAAGTTGCAGAAGAATAAGCAGAAGTCGCAGCAAATACATGGATGTTAGCCCACGCACTGGGAATAAAACCCCAGCTAGGTATTTGAAATCTAATTCAGGTCTGTGTAACAAAGCTTCGTTTATGATTTAATTGTATTGTAGCTGTCCTCCAAGTCAGCCTGTTGAGACAGCAGTAGTACACTGAGAATGGGAAAAAAACATCAGGAAAGGGCATATCATTTTAATCTGTTTACACATGCCCAATGACTAACTTTGAATGGAAATACCTCAATGATAAATACATACAGATTAACATTAGGCAGTAGAAAAAAAGTTTAACATACAAACATCCCTTTCTCTGCAATAGACTTCTCCAGACCCTTTCTGCAGCCTCATAAAGAAGAGTGCAGAAGGAAGAAATACATAAAAACACACGAAGAGATGACCCGTATAAAGCTGACTCAGGCATATTTGAAATAACTTGCAGTGTGAAGAATTAGCTGATTGTAGGGTGTTGCTTTCTACTGTCATTTATTAGCAATCTAAAAGATTTCTTAGTCCCTACCTTTATTGGCAACAATAGTTACCAATAGTTACCAAGTGCATTAACAAAAAAAGGGAGATATATAGATACCAGCGTTTATATAGGCATGCACATAGCAACATCCAACTTCTGTCTAACTGCACTTGGAAACAACAAAGTCATACCACCCAAGCCTTGGCTGCAGGACACTTGGTCCCCAGTCCAGCAAAGTTTAGTATTTCAAGCCGGGCGCAGGACAGACGCCCCAACAGAGGTGTGAGTTCCAAGCAGCAGTACTCACTATAGCTCCATCCACAGCCGATAAGGTCTCGTACGTCTTCCACGCTCTCTCCCTCACGCCCTCCGACACTTTCAGAGCATCACAGAGCACAACGAAGTCAGCTTCGCCAATCTCGAGCCTAGGAAAAGCCAAAGCCCTCACCAGCGGAGGCCCCGCGCAGCGCACCGGCTCCATACCGGACCGCAGAGCTACGCGGGCGCACCAGCTGCCGAAGGGCGCCCCGCGGTGACACCGCCCCACCCCGCGGAAGAGGTGCAGCCCGGACCCCCGGCGGTGCGGCCCGGGCCCGCCACCCCCGCCCGCGGAGCAGCCCGACCGCTTCCCCGGCCCGCCCGCGCCATACGCTCCCGGCCCGGGCGGCGCTTACCGGGGAGCGGCGGCCGCCGGCGGCGCGGAGCCGCTGTCGGGGCTCGCGCGCTGGCTCCTGGCGGCAGCGCCCGCCCTGCGGGGGGGCTTGGGCGGCATGGCGGCCCGCGCGCGGGCGGCCGCTGGGCCCCGCCGGTCAAGCGCCCGCCGCGGGCGGCAGTAACGACGGGCCGCCGGTCTACCGCTCCCCTCCCCCTGCCCCGCCGCCCAAACCGCGGGAAAACTGCGTCACCGCCAGCCGCTCCGCCGTCACTTCCGGGCCGGCTCAGCGCTCCCACCCCACCCCCCGGCGAGGAGGGGCGGCGGCCGCACCCCCGCGACACCGACCGGCGGGGCGGGCCTCGGAACCCGGAAGGAGAAGCTGCCCGCGCCAGCCGCTCAGCCAATGAGCGCGCGTTCTTCTCCGCGCTAGCCAATGGGAGCCGGCTCCGCTTCGTGCGTCCGGGCAACCGGCGCGAGGGCGGCGGCTCGCGGGTGGGCAGGGCTGAGCTCAGCCCCCCTCCCTGAGGTAGCGGCGGGGCACCACCACCGGCAGGTACCACCGGCGGCAGGTATCGGGGCAGCGGCTCCGGCCCTGGCGGCGTCTCTCGCCTTCCCAGACTCGGTTTTATGTTACAGCTGACGTGAGTCAAAGCTGAGGACGCAGCAAGAGGAGGAGCGATGGCATCCGGCTGTCTGAGCCGCAGGTGACCGAGGGAGAAAGGACGCCTTGGTGAGGGGTCAGCGCCGCTCCCTCACGAAACGAGCGCTCGCACCCTCGGCCCTAGAGATCCTCCAGAGTCCTTCAGTCGCTCCGGAGACGGTAGCCTAGCTGTTTCTGATAGTTCAGGTACTAAACAAGCTGGAGGCCGTCGATGCTTCTTTTCTATGACACGGCATGAACCATACACCTATATATAAAAATAAATAGCTGTACAGGCATAGAGCAGGATAGAAATTACAAATCCTTCATGACCATCTCTCAATCTGAAATTCATCCAAGTCCCAACAAATACTTTTAACGCCGTGCATTACAATTACGTTTAATGTAAGAAATTCTCCAGGCTTTGGGCACCTTCTGGATTTTAAGCCAGTAGGATTCAAATTCCCAGTGCCCCGTTTCACATAAAAATCTACTCTGTCATATGCAATCACATACCCATATTTAGAAGGCAGATCACTGCTGCAAATGAACACATTGATTTTCAGTTTTTTATGATGACAACTTCTTAGAAAAAGTAAAAATATTTGTATGTAAGGACTCCTAACAACATGCACATATTTATCATTCATCTGGAAAGCAGCTAGTTTTACTGAGACTCCTGTCAAAGCTCTGGATTTAAAAAAAAAATGAGTACAACTATGGTATACAGTACAAATTCACTAGTATTTTTAAGATTCACTCACTTTTTGTTCAGGATTTTTCTTTATATTCATTAACTTAAAAATGGCAGAACAGTATTTTTCTGGTTCATAATTATAATTAAACCAATTACAGTAAAGTGAATACAGAACAAATGGGATTTCTGAGGCAAATCAAAGTACGTAAACTCCAAATGAAATGTTTTGAGTTATAGACTGTAGTGGGATTTAGACATTCCTTATTATGATTCCAGTAAAACTGTGACAGTAACTTTACCCTGCTTCTAGGCACATTTAAATACTTCTTGCAATCAGATGATACCAGATGCTGTGGAAGGTTTGGAGTCTAGGACTGCATGTTGTCTACAGCTGAACCACAAACAACTAGACACATCTACCAGCTTGGAAAAGTAAGCTAAAACCCTAAACCACAGACGAGTCCATTGACCTCTCCTCACAAGTGGTTTTAAGAGCACAGAAGAATTTAAAATGAGAGCAAAGCATCTCAGAAAACATGGTCAGAGCCAGGGGAGACCCTCCCAGCTGTCAGCAAGAAGGAAACACACCCTCCTGGGTAGCTTCCCTCACAGCTGCTTTAGCACGCTTACAGAGCCAGGTCATCCAAATGATAGGCAAAGCATTTGTGTTGCTCTCATAACCCCCTGTGCGTTAATGCTTAGAGAACATCATATCCTTTTAAAGAATGAACAACCAGCCTCGGTGTAAATACCAATTTTCTAAAATTGTTAGTGTGCTAAGCACCTTCTCAAGGCAAATTTTATGCACTTTTTCATCAAGCAAGGCAATTAGGGCTCCCCTCCATAAGCAGGTACCACCAAAATATAATCTCAGAATGCTTCAAGTTACAACTAGAGGGAGAAGAAGGGAGGCAGCAGATGAATCGAGCTACAATAACCTTTTAATTCTCCATCCTGGAGCCTCAGGTGTAGTAACTACATCTAAACTGCAGTAAAAAGACTTAATGTGTTTGTATGTGCTTCCAGAGAAAGGCACATGTGTAAAACTGTAAGTAAATTGCTGAGCTGTTCCCCGCCCCGTTAGATATACTGATTGGAATGTTTTAATCCTGTATTTTAAAACATTTCTTTTAAATAGGGCCTTTGGGATTTTGGAATAAAATGACAAAGGAAAGAAGAAAAGCAGCTCTTATTGGGGGAAAAAAACCCCCACAAACCCAAACGAAACACAGCAAGGTCAAATAAAGTATTAATGATAATTTATCAACTGACCTGACAGCACTTTTATTCTAAACATCTTGCTACAACAGCTTTTAAAGTGTAGGTCATAGACAGATGGCAGTCTGTGAAACATTGCCCAGTCAGGCAGTCCTGACTCATTGTTTCCAGCTGCTACACAATCTTAAGTAATTTTATTATCTTAATTTTTTCACTTAAAACTGTTGCTATAGTTTCATGGTAATTGCCAGTGGGAATAGAAGTCATGCTTTCATTGCAAATGAAACCAAACCCATTTATTTTGACTCTTCCTGCTCAGATATAGAAGCCTGCTACTTTTTTAGTTCTCACAGAAATGAAATACTTGTGATGGGGAAACTTCATTTAAGTGCACCTCATGGTCTACCAAGACTAGTTGCTTTCTACATTATGACAGGCCTCTACCACTTAAGCTACAATTATAATAAAATCAGTTCTTCTAGAGATGCATGACAAATGTATGCACTAAAACCACTACATTGGGAGCTTCTGAGTTAGTCCAAGTATTAAATATTGGCAGAAGATTTGCTTGAATAAAGCCCATAGGCTGTAAAATTCACAGATTATAAAAATGTCTGTCCAAATCACACCTCATTTTCCTGCCTGTAGCAGGCAGAATTAACCAGGGAGGGGGCATAACCTCTCCTGGCCAGCCTTTTCTGTGCATGGGCACCCCTTGCACCGTGCAGCAGCCACCAGCCCCCCACCCTCAGTGTCACCCAACTATCCCTCTCAAAGCCGCGCCACAAGTGCTAACAGGAACGAGGAGGTGACGGACCCGCCCCAGCTCCCTGCTGGCCAACTCTTCTCCAGCTGCTGCCCTCCAGGCCCCAGCCCTTAAGGAGGATTTCTCTGGAGCACCACCTGGAGCAACAGATGGGCTTAAGTGACAGTTTTGCTTCAGGAGTGCCTCAGGGACACTAAAGCCATGGTTTAAGCCAGGTCTTTTTCTCACCCAAGCATGACCTCCCCTGGTAACACTGCCTTGCAATTGCACTGGCATCCGCTCTGCCTTTGAAGCTGAGAATGGTTTACAGGTGTGATGGGGTGAAGCTGGCTGGTTGTACCCCTTGTTGGTGACCGTGGCCCCTAATATTGTGTCCTACATAAAGACTCCATTCAAAATATGAAGGATAAAAACCACTTCTAAAAGTTAATATTTTTACAGTGATGTGAAATCCATAGGCACCATGACAAACCTCAACCCATTTCTCTCTAAGGAGAGGTATTTTTTAGGTGTTGCCTCCTCTAACAGTTCAAAGCCTCTCTCTATATATATACACACATTATTATTAAAAATATTTCCACTCCACATTCATACACATTCGTGACTTGCTGTTCTCAGAGCATTACGTAGTGCACTGCTGGAGTCTCAGATACTGCAGTGATGAGTTTAAGGCAGGAATCTCTATCAATAAAGTGTTTGACCAAATTGCTAGTGGGATCTGAAAGGACACTGTGTTGTCGCTGGATGGAGAAACATCTGCACATATTCGACACCTACATGCAAACGCCCAAATTTGTGCATCGAGAACCAGGGTACTCAAAAATAAAATCCCTGACTGATGCAATTTCACAGAACCACAGAATCATCTAGGTTGGAAAGGACCTTGAAGATCATCTAGTCCAACCGTTAACCTAACACTGACCATTCTCAACTACACCATATCCTTCAGCACTATGTCAGCCCGACTCTTAAACATCTCCAGGGATGGGGACTCCACCACCTCCCTGGGCAGCCCATTCCAACCCCTAACAACCCATTCTGTAATGAAATGCTTCCTAATATCCAGTCTAAACCTTCCCTGGCACAACTTGAGGCCATTCCCTCTTGTCCTATCACTTATTACTTGGTTAAACAGACGCACCCCCAGCTGTCTGCAACCTCCTTTCAGGTAGTTGTAGAAGGCGATGAGGTCTCCCCTCAGCCTCCTCTTCTCCAGACTAAACAACCCCAGTTCCCTCAGTCGCTCCTCGTATGACCTGTGCTCCAGAACCTTCACCAGCTTCACTGCCCTTCTCTGGACACGCTCGAGTAATTCAATGTCCTTTTTGTAGTGAGGGGCCCAAAACTGAACACAGTAATCGAGGTGTGGCCTCACCAGTGCCGAGTACAGGGGTAAGATCACTTCCCTGTCCCTGCTGGCCACACTATTTCTGATACAGTATCAAATGAGGCCTTAGTGCAAGTGCAATTACATCAGGAAAAAAATCATTCTCGGTACAGCTTATGGAAGGTGTCCGGACGTTAATATAAAACATGCCTTTGCATGCACAGCTCTCTCACACCATATGCTTTGTCACGCAGGTACCGTCCCGTATGTTCCTGCAGGCAAAGTGCTTCTAACCCCTGACACGTTCTGCCCCTGGGGTGCACAGGGCATCCTGCACCCCCTCTGCAGGGCAGCTCTTTTTGGTTGGTACTGCCAACTGGTAATGAAATAAAAGGTCGACAGACCAACCAACCACAACCCTCTTGTTGCAATTACACGGCCACATTAATGACCCCATCGTGACCCCTCCCTTCCCGTCCTGCTCAGTCCGAGGTTCTGCTTCCTCTCTCCGCGTGAGAAAGTGTGCTCCGGCATAGGCAACACCCTGTCCTGCTGCTGGCGGTCTCCCCAGCGAGGATGTTTCCCATGCCTCCTCTTCCAAGATTTCCTAAGCCCACAAGAAGCAGAGTATGCTCTACTGGAAGCAGTTCTCAGGAATAAAATTAATTTTAACCGACAACCTGAAAAACAATTGCAATTAGCAACCATAGCCCACAGTGAACAGACAGGAATTTGTCTGAATTAAATCTACCCATGATCTTGGTTTTTTCTCTTTGTTAAGAGAGTCCAAGATAATGACATTCTTTACCAAGGCATGGCAGTGAAATACCTCAATTAGGTGAAAACATTGGTGTATAGTATTCCAGCAAAAACTCACAGGATGAAAACAATGCTATAAGCTCTTCTATGTTGCTTCCCCCGTGACAGTAAAATATCCTCCTACAACCAGAACAAACAATGCCAGTCAGAGTACAGCTCTGCTAATATTTCTAAACCACAGGCTTCTGCTAACACAGCCGTGTCACTATTCTCCCATGCAACTCATACCAACAAAAGCATGTACCCACCTTTGCAGAGGACATCGCTACTCTCAGGTGATGGCTTTGGTAAACCTCTGTTGCCTTCCAGGGTACTGATTCAGCTGGAAACAATCATCTTCAAACAAATTAATCCAGCCCCTACTTTTTGTCTCTGCAAGTGCAACCCATCTGTGCACGTTGCTTCATGTAACCCCGCAGCTTCTCCTTGCACCAGATAACCAAACTCTTCCATTTTCTGTCCTGCAGGCCTTCAGTATTTTCTTCATGTCAAAACTCGCCCCGTGACTCCTTACTAAAGCTGCAAGACTTCAACTAGAGAAGGAGGGAAGACTTGGAGCTTTGATCACGCTTTGCAAGTCCTGATCATACACCCTGACTGGTGACAACACCCTTATTGAATGAACGTCAGACACTGCTTGGGACCCACGAGAGCAACACAGCCCCCTCCATCAAATAAACACAGTGGCATACAGGATAGTGGCACTTCTCTGATTTTGCTACTTCAGCGACAAAGTGTGTCTCAGCATTAGGATTCATTTTCATTCCTATGAGCAGTTTTAAAACTATGTGCAAAGATAATTGTCCAATGAGGTCATTTTTATGCTAACGCTTTTCTGGAATTCATTGGGCTAGAAATGTGGTTTTCTTCAGTATAGCACAGATATGTTTGTTTCTTATACTTTATTTTTAAAATAAAAAAGGAAAAAAAAAAAGGCCAAGCAGCTCCTAGAGCTATTTTTTCCCATGGATTTGTGTCCCATGCTTCATCGACTTTGTCTAGGAGAGCAGAAGTTCCATCGGGAAGCTTTTCCTTCACTCAGGGTCTTCTTCCCATACAAACTGCCTGGCATTTAATAAGATGTGAGCGCATGCTGGGAGCTTTCGCTCAGTGCACATGAGTTTCTCCCTCCTTCCCCACGCTTATTTTCACACTACTGATAGAAATAAATTTCCTTCTCCCATCCAACGGGCTCAAAAGTTATTAGAGACACAGGCATGCAGCATGATCATATAAACCTCCTGTCTAGAACAAATCTATTTCTCCCCCCTCTGCCACCCCTTCTTGCTAGGGTCTCCATTAAAAGACACACCACAGATCACAAAGTTTCTTACAGAGTGTTCTTTTGAAAACAAGATGATGTGAGGCTTACTTAAAATTAGCAAGTTTCATATTAACTTATGGAAAATAGGAATGGTACGCCCATGAAAAGGTAGGAAACATGCTTAAAAGTACTTCAGCATAAATCTCACATCATACAGGGCTCCAAAGAATGCACCAGTAACCTTTTCCTGACATATATTTGACCTTTATTGCAAGCACACAATTGCAACATCCTGAATGTCTATAGCTGAAGTTTTTCCAGTGGATTTTCCAGCTTGCTTACATCTATACCAAAGTGTAGCTATGTACATCTAATTTATACATGAGCATCTAACCTGCATCTGTGTGAGACTTTATCTGATGTTCTGACTGCCATGCACCAACAAGAAGGGATTAAAATAGTCCAGCGTTCAGAAAGTAACAATTATACTTTTCATATCATATATAATGCACCTACACTAAGACTAAACTGAAAACTAAGCCAAAAGCAGATAAAAAAAAAAAGTACTGTGTATTTAAAAAACTTCCTTTAAAACAAACTGTTTTATCTCGATCCAAACATTCACAATAGCCGGAAGCTGGATGGTAGCATGTTTACAATTGTACAATAGCTCCAAAACCAGTAAAGCATCCTCCCACTATATTAAGAAAAGATCCTTTAAAAGGTGAAAATAAGATTAGTACAAAGCCTCTTGACTATATTCACCTAAGACAAAAGATTTGGACACCTATGGTGCATATTATTTAAAAATCGATTTAAGCAGTAATTTTTTTTCAAACAAATATGCAAATACTCTATTAAAATTCCTACTTTCCTGATAAGACAATGCTCAAAATTTGGTCAGAAAGACAAGTTAGTTCCCGTATTATGGAAGCTTAGAAGTGGATTTTGGGAGAGATTTTCCAGCCTTGTTTTTGAGTGTTACTCCCTTTCTTTTTCTCCCACAATTTTTCTTGCAACCAGCTCCAAAACACCAGGTACTGTGATACATCTTATCCTGAACTCTCCCCTACAAAAGTTGCAATTACAAAGATCCCAATCATATTAAAAAAAAAAATCAAACTTGTTTTAAGAACAGCAGTTTTAAGTGTAAATGGCATGACACAGAATGGTATTAACTGGCAAAGCTCAATGGCACAGGCCAACAGGAACACCATGAAGTTGAACAAAGGGAAATGCAAAGTCCTGCATGTAGTGAACACTCCTGGCTCTCAGATGGGTCAGCCTGACTCACGGCATGCTCTAGATTATGTACATCACTTCACAAATACTCAGGACAGGGACTACAGACATTAGCAACATGTTAAGTCAGCTTTGGAGCCTCACTCTGACTGTATGTATTGTGGAAATATCAACTCAGAATTTAAGGAAGCAGCACACTATTGCCTTTAAATGAAAAAGGAACAGAGGAACGTGCTTCTCTGTTCATATTTCATTTCTCAGCCATCACCTATTCTGTTTTATCTTCTCACTTTTAAAAATAGTACTGCAAGTAAAAAGCATTAATTTTAACTTGAACTGTAGTGCCCTCCCCTAAAAAACCCCCAGTAATAGCAAAAGAAAACACAAGACTTTTAGACAAACAGGTTTATAAGGTTTATTTTCCATTGCACATACATGGATTATATACAAGTTAGTAACATAAGTTACTTCTTAATTTTCTAAAAGATTGTTACAGCACTTGCCATTTTAAAACATCAAGTCAGAAATCAATCTAAAAAGGTAAATATGACAATATTTTAAAAACGAAACAAATTGCACTTTGTTAGGGAGAGTCAAATACAGGTTTGTCTATATGCTGTAACAAACTATATAGCAGGTAATATTACAGTTAGAAGTAGCTCTTGCAGTCCATTTGTACATTAATAATTCTTTTCAATTTTCCTTAATTAAAAACTGGTGGATATTTCAAAGACTTTCTCTTCTTCCTAGTATTCAAGACTCATCACATGAAATGCACTAGCAACTAAGTCTTTATACAATCGCTATTCAAATATAAGAAGAACACCACACCTGAAAATAAGGAAAAAACTAAACCATATTGATTTTACATGTATCTTGAGATGAAAAGTATGGAAGGTGTTCAGCAATAAAGCCCTGTCCACTACTTACATAAAAGAAGATTTTAAAAAATAATCACTGCACACAATACAAAGGGTGGGGTCATACTGTAGTTTTTAAGTCTCCTGTAACAGTAATATTCCTCATTACTGTTCACAGATGAGTGTTTCCATAGCAAACCTGTTCTCAAAGTGTCGAATCTTTCGGCAATTGACGGCTTCACGCTTCTGAATTCCTGTTTGTATTAGTAAAGAACAATGGAGAGTAAACGGAAGAGGGAATGAGGTACGTCGGAGACATAACAGTTTTACATTTGCTATAGTAAGATGTCACCAGAAATCAGAACCACCCCTCTTCCATCCCCCTCTCAGAGAAAACACACATAGGCACACATTCATACTTCAAAAATCAGTAAGCAGGCAATGATCCTGAAGGTGTGGTGAACCAAATCACAGTACTAGTTTAGTTAAAACCAATCTGCCAAAACCCCCCCACTGGCTAGTTTTAACCCAGACCAGTTCCCAACCTCCTTCTCTGTGCATCTGTAAAATCGCTTGTGGGGACATGAGAGAGGGAACAGCAAAGGAATAAACCACTATAGGCAAAAAAGAGTGGACTAATATTATATAAAGAACAATGTCTTGGAACTGGAGAAAGACAATTTAACCAAATTTTAGCCAAACCAATGCTCACTGCCAACTCATGCTCATCATTTATTACCACCGGATCCAGGATCAACATACTGAATTTTGAATTGGATTTTACTATGAAGACCTTTTAATTTTTAAACATTGTTCTAAATTACTTTTATAAAATGTATTTCTTTTCCTTCTTCTCCCAAGCAGTCAGGTCCAACAATATGACTGAAGCAATTAAACTGCTTCAGTATGCACTTGCACATCACATACAGTTTTAAAAAAATAAAAGGCAAGTTTGAGTAAAATCTGAGTGAAAATTTAAGGCAGTATTTAATAGCTTGTCAAGACTCTTCCAAGTGACATCTTCCGTGAAGGAGTACCAAGCACTACAATTCTCCTGTGAAGACAACTCTTACTCACGTTTCACTGATGCAAATAGGAAGACGTGGACAAATTTACAGATGGCTTCAATGACAAGAACCACCTGAAATTCTGTACATGGACTACAAGGCTATGGCTTCTCATCTATTACAAGTTTTTTCTTGTTTTGGGGGCGTGGGTCAAGAAACAAGATTAAAGAAAAGCATTGATGAAAGCCCAGAAAACATCATCATCGATGAAAGCCTGAACCCCATACAAAACATACCATGCATACACACACACACTTTTTAGCAGCTCACTGAGGCCTTGAGCACTTCTGCACAATAACATTACTTATTTCCATACCTACACAGAAAATATCAGATGTACTTAAGCCCACAGAGCTGGTTACTGCAATAAGCAACCTTGCTTTAATAAAAGTCATTATTTTCAACACAATCAAGCCTATTTACTGAACTCAAGCAGCACTGAACTTTCTGCCAACATGAAAGATTGCAGGAGGAACGTTTACCTTTCATGGCTTCTTTGCGCTGTAGTTTATAGGTCTCCTTGCCACGGCAGAGGCGGTAGATAAAGAATCCCAGCTGATCCACATTTTCAATGCGATCAGTAACAATCATCTGTTCATGAATCAAATAGGACTGAGGCAAGTATGTTCCAGCCTGTTGAACAAAAATATAACAGCTGTCAAAAGCCATCTCTTCATGGTCTAAGTACACAAGAAACAGTTTGCAATGTGTTTCTTTAACACAGCTATGACATATCTTCTTTGAATTCTTTCAAAGTATGTATTACCCACAGGATTTTATTCTAAATATACAAACATGACTGCACTGCACTACAGAAATACATAATGATTATATTCAAAAAGGTCACAAAACTTCCACTGATGCATACATCCACCCTCCTCCCACTACAGTAACGTCAATCTTCAGCAGAGAAGAAATGTTTCTTTCCAGAAGCACCCACTGTCATGGATCAGACCTGAACTTCTCATCCAAAGTTTTCACTTAATTAACAACAGCCCAACAGACCTCAGTCGGGACTACTCCCAAATAGGAGTTGGCAGAACTGTGCTCTACGTAGCGATACTCTCGGGACTGAAGCACGCCAGCTGCAGTATACTCCAGCTGCAGTCCACCAGGTTTGGGAAGCCTTGAACATATTCACAGCGTGGGTCACAACTCTCAAGCCAAATTCAAGACGAGACCATCTAGCCCCATAAGTTATTATGGCGACTCCCACCATTGTTTATATGGAAAGGTATTAGAAAGCCATGGTGGTATATCAGGTGTTCTAAGGCAATACTCTGAAAAAGGCAGGAGCCACGATGACACGCAAAGGCTTCCCAAGCCTCTTCTAGTCCCGTCAGTGTTACTTTGCCACAGCTGAAATGATGGAGGGATCCAGCTCGGTGCACACCTCACTGTCCACAGCTGAAGATGCACATACTTAGATATCAGCCAATTTCCTAATACTGCCACTGGTAAATAATCATCAACTTTTTTGAAATATTACTTCATTTAAGAAATCTTGTTAGTGTGATTCTAATTTATGGCAGTAGAGAAGGTATTGCTTACTTTCTAAAAATAAAATGATCTCTTATTATGGAAACAAATTCAACTTCTGTGGCAAAAGATTGCTGTATTTTTTATTAACAATAAGCAACTTGAAATTTCCATCGTAAAACAAGACTGTCTTTTCAGCCCATGTGACATGTTGAGAAGAAGCTGATTAAATGCTATTCTTTTCAGTAAAGAAAGGACTGTATAAAACTCACTTTAAATTGTGGAAGTTTTCTTCAGCACATAGTATGAGGAAAACAACAACGATTTTTCTTCTTAAAGAGCTTGGAAAGACTTCATACGCCCAAATTATCCCACTCATTATTTGGTAATTAAATCACTGTAAATTACCGTATCTTAACCTCTGGTCTCCCAAATTTCAGGAAAGACCCCTGAGGGAGCCCCAGGGAAAAGCAGCAGTGCAGGGCACCAGCAGGGTGGGCAGCAGTGCTGAGGACACAGGGCAGCCTGCAAGGATGCTCCTGGGCTCATGCCCTCCAAACCACAGGACCTCCTGGACAACCCCATGGACCCTCCCGGAGAGCGCAAGAGGAGGGGGAGCTCAGTGCAGGAATTTCTTCTGCCCAGCTGCTGCAGGAACAATTACCCAGCCCTGGCATCCAGCATCGCCACAAATATCGTCATCTTTGAGACGTCCTGTGCATCGCATATGGGCAAAACCGGCCAGCTGGCTCAACAATGGGAACGAGGCGGGTGAACAAATATACCTGGGTTTCAGCCTTGTTTCCCAAAGAAAGGGAGGCTTTTCACTGTCTGCATATTCAAGCAAACTATATCAATATATAGAAGTGTGGTTCTTTAGGCTAAAATTATGGCTTTTTTTAAAAAACAAAACAACACAGAGCACCTCCATTTTCATAAAATGTCCTCTGCGTGTATTCAGAGCTCATTTTAATGAAACGAGCACTTTAATTGTATGTTTTTTTCCTTGTGCAACCAGTGTGACTGCAGGACAGTGAACAGAAATTTGCTCACTTTGTGCATCTGCAGAATAGTTTCCCAAATTTCAGTTACAAAACATTTAGCTTGATTTTCTGAGACATCAAATGCCCACAGCGTTTTGTTAATACAATGAGAATTAAACAGATATCTCATAAAATTAGGGCACTCATTGTTGGGGACAATGATCAAAACAGTTTGATTTTGCACAGATTTTCAATTAAATGCATGATGCCTGGTTATTCTCTTACTTGTAAACCAAGCATATTTGATTTAGTACTAATGACAAGCTAAGAAATTAACAGATTTTAATAGTGGAATTTGTGTGAATTAAAAATGGAAACAAAACAGCATACACAAAGTAAAAAAAATATGAGGTCACTGAGTTTTACAGACACCACCTCATCCTTATGTACAGGCAATGAAAGTGTGGTTAAATAGCCAGTCTCAAAATAGGCATCAAAAAAACAGCAGAGGACTTACTTGTGAAGTCATTTTTCACATGAAATTTATTTATAATACACGAACCACTCAGAAATGGCTAAAATGGTTCCTGGAGTCCTAATTTCAAAGCCTCATTTGAAAGATGCAAACCCGAAGATGATATTAACAACTCTAAAGTTACAAAAGCCCAGTAAAATAGAATTTAAAACACTCTTCCCAAGCCTTAGACACAAGTTAGCTTATCAGCTCTCTTCCCCACCCAGAGCGTTTTGCTGTTCTGTAAAGAAACAGAATGCTGAAAAGCAAGGTAAATACTATTTAAATATGCATTAAAAGCATATGTATGTAAGAGTTAAAAGATAAAAATGATTCGTATTAAATTACTAAAGAGACTTCATTAGATTATCTACTTTGGCCTCCTCAATTTCACAGGCCATTATGTTTCACCCAGTGAGTACTACTAACAGAACAGCGTGTCCTCGTGGCAGTGACAAGCCAGCCAGCACCAGCACCACAGGACAGGCAGCAGTGTTCAATTATCAAACTCTGCTGGGAAGCGATTAGGAGCTCCTACAACATCATACTGAAAACTCATGTTGGGTTGCTGAGTGATTGTGGTATCTCAGCCCTGTCCACAGTCCTTGTTTTTAAGGACAGCGAATCTTGTTCTGAAGGTCTGGTGCTCGCAGAACCAGGCATCTGGCTATATTAAAACCCCTCTCGCTTAAATGGGCTTTGCTAATCATAGAGGCCAAATCCTGATCACTCATACAAAACGTCTCTGGAAACAGGAATATCCATCTTAAGGCTGCCTTGTGAACTTGCATCCAGTGCTAGTCCATCACACCTAGTGCCACATCTAATTTCCCTGAGCATGCACAGTGGATCCAACACACCTCGTATACATCATCCTCAAGCCACCGGATCAGTTCAAAGCAGGGGCCAACCCTAGGGCCCTATGCTTTAAACAATGCCCACGTTAAAAGCATTTCCCAGTGTATCTACTTTAAGCCTCTCAGCTGACCAGTCTTAGTCCAGCGCATACATGCTTTATGGAAACTTTAGTCACGATGGATTACAAATTAAAAACCACACAGACTGCTACCAAAGAGTCTAGGTACACCACATCTTCACAATTTTGTCAATCAAATTTGTAGCAACGAAGAATGAGATCAGGTTTGTCTGTCCTCCTCTGAAAAATAATTCCTTCATGATTGTAGTTAATTAACTATGACTGTTTTAGATTTTTTTCTCTCTTTGCAAAGTTCTCTAGTGATCAGTTAACTTTCTAACACATGCACCTTACGTGAATGTCATAGTTCTGGAAAAAAAAAAATTCTCTTTCTTCCCTGTCTTAAGAACAAATTACCTACTATTTAACCGTACCTTGATGTTGATGAGCAGCTCCAGGAAATTTTTTGGCGGCATAACAACTGAAGTGTTCAGAGGAATCACATAGCACTTATCCAGGCTAAGGTCAAGATAGGCAGTGAGTCTCTGTTGAGGAAATATTTATTTTAATCAAAATAACAAAAACATCAGAATATTCACATAAAGACTTTGCTAAACTGCTATTGCCTTGTGTTGTTCTTCAAATTATTGTTTTGTTCACTATGAAGTCTGTCCAACAAACTCCAATTTGAGGGTAGGTAAATGTAGAAATAAAAGGCAGTCTTGATGAAAGTTTAAATCTATGACAGGGATTTGTGCAAGGCAGCAGGTGATAAGTAGCTCAGATGTATGACAAGAATGAAATTACAAAGGTGTATCTGAGCTGTTACAGAATCAAGTACAGTATTAATTTATTCCTAGTGCCTGCATTTTGAAACAACAGGGCAAAAACCTTGCTGTAATCTCCATGCTTTTATATTTTGTTATAGTGTAAAGAGGAAATTCTGATGGTAACAACAAAATACAGAAGGAAAAAAATACTGTTACAGATAATGCAGCAAAAATCCTTTTATTTTCAAAAATACTACTGACTTGAAGTGTTAATGATTATTCATAGCTGAATTACTATCTTTATAGTACCTGAACTGCAATATGTACCATTATTTGACAAAAACAGAGATATAAAAGCCCAGGGAATTATCCTGATGAATCCTATGGCTCTGTTCACTGAGCTGTGTTCTACCGCATCTGTTCTTGCTAAAGAAGACATTATCTCAAACTGCTGAAAGCTCTAAGGCTGCAGACATAAACACTGAGGACCAAGAGCCCAACAGTCAAAATAGTACCAGGACAACAAGCATCAGTGCAACTAATCTCATTACATGGGAGTAAGTGCTGTGCCTATGGCAAATGATCCTTGCACCGACCTTTAGAGCAAAGCCTTTAACCTATCAAATCAAAAAGTAAATTTTTAATAGGATATTGTTCCTATTCACTTCTTACATACTGCTTTTTTTTTTTTTTTCCTGGTTTTCCCTCTTTAGAGGCTTTGCTCTAACTCTTAACAGAAGCTCCCTAAATATATTCAGGAATATTTTTAAATGACATAACTCAAGCAAGCAATGCTTTCCTCCAAATCTGGTTATGAATATTTGATAGAGAGAGCACTCATTTTGCCTGGAAAACTTTAAACACTGAAGTTTGCATTAAAAAAAGTGGGATGCTTCCCTATTCTTCTTTTTCAGCCTTGCTTAAAAAAGCTGTTTGGAGAAGTCTTCAAACGTTCGCAGAAATTTAGCTTCCTGAAAGCCAGCTGTAGAACATTTCATCACTATCAGTCAGCTTCCATCAGGCTGATACAGAAAAGAAGGGCTTCTAATTGTTTTAGAGCTGTCGTTCGTATCAAGAGCTTTAAGCCTGTCAACTGCCTTAGCAAAAATTTATTACCGTGAGTCTTATCAATCAAAGTTGTTTCTACAAAAAAAAAAACAGTCAAAAGTGCCTTCATACCCTGGTTCAGTACCTTCAGGAATAGCCTGTGGTGCACAAGGAAAATTTAGCTTCTGCTAGGCTTCCTACAGCATCTGGAAATCAAGCTCTCTTCCATGGTCACGCAGCTGGTCGCTTCCTTCCCTTTCTGCGGCTGCTTTGGGGTTTTTGAGCTATGCTATGACATCAACCTCTGGGGGTGCTTGAACATACCTAGTGATGTCAGACGCAATGAGCCCCTGCAAGGTGAGGTCAAAGCTATGACAGTCCTTTCTAAACTTCCCTCGGCACCACAGAAGTTGGTCAAATTCTGGCTCAGTGGACTTAGAAAACAGCCAAGAATATATTTTCTTTACTTCCTCATACTAAGGAAAGGAAATAGCTCTAAGATTTTTCGTTTTCTAAAAACAGAACCATATTTGCAAATGGTGGTTTACAAACTACCTCGTGATGATTGTATAATGCTGTACTTTGTATGCCCAGCTAATTATTGCTTGCAGCCTGCTGATCAAAATGTTTCTTTCTGCTGCCTCCTCCACCCTCCACTTTCCCCCACCACAATAATTAGCGAGTACATTTATCGGGATGACTGAGGGGGAACATTTTTCAAGTTTTAAATGCTTTCAGCTTCTTCAGAAATATTTCTTACCCGGTGGAAATCATGGACGATATCAGCAGGATCGCTATCAGCAAACTCAGGGACTGGCACACTGATAAACTCAACATCTTCCTCCTCCAGGATCTGAATATTTTGCTCAATCGTGTGGTAGCGAGCACTCTGAGCCTCGGCCCCAGGCTCAGGTAAACTTAAGCCATCTTCAATATACTTTATTCCACAGAAATACACACCACCCTGCTAAAAATAGTAAACAACCCAGCAACAAAAACATCAGTAGCCTTGTTAGAAGTTTAAAACCAATATTCTCAAAGCACTGTGGAGAAGAAAAACCTGTCAGACTAGATGAAATGTTTCCCTGTAATTTAATTCATACACCAAAGTAGGAGCCAGTTGCTATCTACAACAGGAGCATGGGTAAAACCTTGATTGTACTGAAGCCAGAGGGGGTCCTTCCCTTGAATTCAAGCAAAACAGGAACTCAAAAGCAGGTTCTTAAAATCCAGTTCTTCTGTTTTGCAGCCATTATCTATGGCACACTGCATCTTAATTTTAGAAAGACAATGAAGCTCCTATGCCTATATACATGCGTATTATTATTAAATCATGATTTAACCAGTCAATAATTAAATTTAAGACATTGAAACTGATCATCCAAATCACCTTTGAAAAGCAAGACTAACTCTGAATTTGGTCCTGCTTGCAGCAGTGGGGGTTGGACCAGATGACTTCAAGAGTTTCCTTAGAACTTTAATTATTCTGTGAAGTTGCTTAGTTTTGCAAGGCTTCAGAAGTTTTTAAAGTCGGTTTCTAAAAATTTTGTTTGTTTTGAACAGTTTTAAAAGACAAAAAGGTAATAAAAAGAATTTAAAACAACGATTTGTGTCCTTCTGTCACAGTACACATGGCAGGTTACCTAAGTGAAGTGTAAAATAAAGTCCTGAGTCAGAGGAAGTCATGTACCAAATCTATAGGCCAGACAGTTTTGGAAACATACAACTTCTGCATATGCACATGCCATCAATTTAAAGTTTTACATTGAAAACATGTCTTCAGTACAATGTTAGCTCAATTCCTCAATGTTTCCTCCAACCCAGATCTGACTCATAAACAAGTACCACAGGTCTGAACTAAACAGCACTTTCAATTTCAGCTAGCTGGCATGCAAAAGGTGGAGGACTGCGGTGCTAAGTGCAGACAAAACATGCGTTAGTAATACAGCAGGCCTTCAGCTACTCTGAGCTTGTTAATCCACCAAGATATACTATGCTGTTTAAGCATTGTTTGCAACACTACTGCTCCCCTGTACATTAAGTTAAAGTGATAGCCAAAGAGGCTATAAACTGCAAGTTCAGATAGAATTTCTCATGTTTAATTAGTTTGCCTTCTGTGTTAGCAGCTACTAAAATGGGGAAAAAAATCAAAATCCTGACAGCAGAGACAAGAACACAGAATTTCTACCTTATAATTATGTGCGCCAACCAGTGGGCTAGAGGGATTCATGTTTTGCTTATATTCTCCCTTTCTGACCCCGTGAATCTTGCAACCCCAGCAGTTTCTGAAGGAGGGAAGGTGTGCACCATTTGGGCATCAGCGCAGCACATCCAGCGCTACCCTGTGACAATTTCCCCCTAAGGAAGACAATATTTAACTCAGATCTCCCATGTTTCAGGTAAATGCTCCACTTTCTGGCACCACTGTCTTCTCAGGGCTCCTCTTGCAGGGCTCCTCTTGCAGTGGTGCCATTTGTTAAAGACTGAAAATACATTTTGTCAGAGGTCTAATCTTGTCAGCGTGGATTAGACTTGACAGAGCATGTTTAACCATGTTGACTGTGCTTCTCCCAAGTCCCCTGCAGGGCCTGTATTTCTTATCCCTCTGGAGGCCAGGAAGGAGGAAAGTCACTGCACTGCTTTGACAAGCAGTCCCTTTCCTGCGCATTAGCAGTACTGTATACATCTAGGAAATCTGGGGTCAAACATGGAGGCTTTCAAGGGGTTAATCCACCTCCAGTATTTGGCACTGCAAAACAGGAGAGAAAGCACATGAAAATCTGGGACACCACTGGGGTTCCTAAACCCACGCCCTATTTAGATGTAATCCTTTCTCTGCAACCTAAAGTTTTCAAAAGTGTTGCTCTTTTATTTACCAGCTTCATTCCTGCCCTTCTCTGCCAACAGGTAACTTCAGAGCAGGTGATACACTTTGCATTTAGAAAAGCTAAAGTCTTAGATAAAAATGGGAGTAGCAAGGCTACTGGCTTTAGTCTGTTGCTCCTCTTCCCTCTTCTAAAAATAAGGCATAACAGAGAAAAACGCCACCCTCCCATAACAAAATGTATTTGACTTACCTGGAATGCAAAATATTTGTACAGATAGGCACCACCCAGGATCACACCAGCCAGCATAAAGGCCAATCCGAAGCACATGCACCAGCACCAGGCCCTCCTCTGCCCAACAGGCACAGCATCCTCAGGGTCCTGCAATGCATCAGAGAGAGACCTTCAACACACTGTTCCCAAGACATGTAGGACAGCAGATACTTCAGGCCCAGCAAGTACAAACACTGCATCCACCAGAAAAGGCCATACGCACTTTATTACAATTGTTTGGAAACATAGTCTATTTGGTAAAGTTTAAAACAGCTCTATTTAAGTTGAGGCTTAGGAAAACGTGTACTAACAGTCGCTTTTAATGCCATTGTCACTGACTAAATTGGCAGACTTAAGGAAGAGAAAAATACAACAAAATCTCCGGAGATACCTCATAACACACAGTGAGCCTTTTTACAGATTGCAGACAGAAAAATATCCGTTCTCAGGCAACCTCCATACAACAACAGCAGAGCAAAAAAAAAGTCAATTCAGAAAGGTCAGATTCTTTTTTATCTTGGTATATGCAATTTAAGTGAACCTGAAGAACCAACAAAAGATCAAAGTTAGTAAGAAGAGCAAAATATATCCTTTCCTGTGTTGTTCTATCAGGATGAAATAGACTTTACCACCTCTTTGCTGCCAGAATAATAAGAGTGGGAATCAAAAAAACATGCTTTCCAAGTTGCTGTTAAGGAAGCTTTCTGCTCTAAGACAGCATTGGCCATGCCTGTCTGCTGTTCCTGTTATGCTAAAAGAATTACAGGATGTCTCCCCTTTGGGGCACTAGTTTGCATAACCACGCAGTCCCCACAGGCATCCTAAGCAATAAACTGCTGCTTGCAAAATCTTTCCTCTCTCAGCCACATTACAATGCTCTTGCCTCCCCCCATTGTTTGCATAACTCATCCAAAAAAAAAAGAAAAATAAGAAAAAATACCCCATCTTTGAGTCAGCCTCTTCCAAGACATAATCCTGGGAAGATATCAGAATTCAAATAAATATAAAGCAATTCATTACCCCTTTGCAACCAAAAAAAAAAAAAAAAATAGGGTCGAATGATGACCAGGGCAAAATCATTACAGCCAAATAAACAAAAAACCCCAAACCAGAAAGTGGAGGAAGAACATGAGGGAAGCACTTGAGAAGGCATAGGTATCTATTGACTGTCAGTCTATGTTCTGCCTCATGTGTTTTTTCTGCAGTATTTGCTAATTAGGATGATTTCCCACTTGAACAAAGTTGTGGGTGTAGTCCTCACACTGCCTTGGTTCAGTTGGGAAGGAATTCCTCTCATCTGGCCAAAGCTATCTAAGCAAGTCTGACCAAATGGAAAGGGGACCCTCCCTGTAAATGGTGGCGAGAAAGAGGCACTTCCTGAGAATGACTCATCCCAACCACCCCTCACATAGAAAAGTAGTCTTTTGGAGGGACTTCTTTTCACTGATTATAGAGGGAAATTCCTTGGTTAACAAACTAGGTACCTAATTCATATGTAGCTAAAATTAGGTGATGTGAAACCCACCTTTACAGTACACTGCAATTATCTTTCATAGAGAAGTGGCAATGCAGCTTCTTTGCCAGGCAACGGCTGCCAAAATCTGTTCCAGAAATATTTAGAGTCAAACTGAAGGTGTGTCACAGATTGTGTTTTATGTTACCTTGCAAACTACCACAGTAAATCAGATTGTGAAATCTCCATTTCCAAACCATGGAGGTTTTCAAGACTCAACTAGACAAAGCCATGGCTGATCTTGCTTTGGCAACCATGCTGTTTCTAAAGGGAGGCTGGACCAGACGACTTCCAGAAGACCCTTCCAACCAGCTTTTTTGGGATGCATTACAAGGCAAAGCGAGAGTGGCTAGAAGACTATTGCTGTGGACTGAAAAAGCAGAATGAAAAGACAAATAACAACTTTTGAAAGTTTTTACATTACTAATTAAGGAATTCAGTGTAACGAATTACAGGATTACTAGCTGCATGGTTTTTAACCTGGCTGTTTGCAAAGACTGAGAATAGGACATAATACCCATGGTAATCTAATTAACTTTCAGGTCAGGTTAAGATTCACTGTGGATTCTTCTATAAATCATCTCAATTATAAATCTAAACGAGGTAAAACAAGGATTTTTATTTTAATGATACAGGGCAACATAAGGTAACTATTTCCCTAGACATTTCAAAGCATAAAGGACATCTGATTAAAACTTTAAAATACTGTCATTTAAACTGTTGCAAGTTAATGCACAAAAACTGATAGCAAACTTGCTCTACCAAAATATTCCTTAGCGAAGAATATAAAGAGTATCTTTATTCTTTCCCAGTGCTGCTTTTATCCCTGCCCCCCCTCCCCTTTTTTAACTCCAAGCAGAATATCCATTAGTGGACTAACTACCTCTTCCATTTTTACATGCTTTTGTAAATTCATAAAGACTAACAAAATATGCACCTGGGAAATGGTGCAGAAGGCATACACGGTGTGAACACCTACCTGGAGATGGGGATTAATGTTAAATTCATTTTGCATAGGCGACAAAAATAATCAGAAAAAGGAAATAACTTGTACACTTTTACCATGCTAGGAGGAACCTGAAAGACAAGTTTATCAATATTCCACCATAAATAATTTTGCTTGATATATGAGATGACAGATGTAAACAATAGGTTTAATACAACTCTTATCCTCTACCAGCAGCTAAATTTTATCATTATTATTTCTGAAGGCATCCCTAATGGTGGCACGTTAAGTTATTTTGTATTTGTAGCTGCCTATTGCATTGATTTGTCCACAGACTACTTAAAACAACACACCAAATTTAGAGCAAGAGTTCAAGCCCAGTTTAGCCTCTTGCTTAGGAGAGTGCATGAAAGTACTGCATCTCAGTACAGAGGAACCACAAGCATTAGGTAACACAGAAAACATTTTATGCTGTTGAAGGAGAACACAGAATTGATTTCCTCTTCCAAATTAGAAAACTAAGTACATCATCAAGCAGTTTAAAACCACCCTAAATTAAAATATTATAAATAATCTGCTGAAGCTAAATTATACTCGTATTAGTAGCTGTCCTGTGGCTAAGCTGGCTAAACTTCTGTACTGTTGCCATGACAGCTTAGTTTAGGCTGAATTGACCCAAAAGAATAATTCATCCCTCACTATATAAATCTGACCCTCTGAACTGCAAGAGGAGAAAGCCAGACAGATGCTCATTCTCCTTCCAGGTGACTCATATTCTGAAAGAAAAAACATTAAGTGAAAGAGGATCCCCACTAAGAGGGCCAGTGCTGAATTAGCACCTCTCCCCACATAGTTAGGACTGCACTTTGTTCCCAGATAGCAGCGCCGGCTTCTGAAGCCAGAGCACAACATGAGATTGCAGCCTCACTGGCTAATTTTTCTCTAGGTCAGCTTTTCACTGGCAGGGGTATCTGACAAAAGAAAGCATCATGCACTTGAGGTGAAGATTGACCTCTAAAAATATGTGTCTCTACTTTTGTGAGCACTAATAATTAATCATTGCTGTTCCAGTCCTTTTCTTTCCCCGCTTCTGTTTCATCCCTGCCCTGTGTACTTCCAAGTCCCTGGTGAATCCCCAAACTTAAGATGATGCCACAGAACTAATCTTCTTTGATGCAAAATGCCTTAGGAGGAACTGGATGCAAGCCCAATATTGGCTTGTTTCTCTTGATGAGCTGATTGTTCTAATTGGAAAACATCTGATTAGCCTATTTCCCATGGACAAGACATGAAACAGAAGCATCTCTCTGCCACTTGTACGCTAAATCCTACAATGTTAAAATTAAATGGTTCAGAACTTCCCAACCTGAACAGCTTCAAGCTCTGCAGGAACAATTTTCCTGTAGATAGAAAACGAGAAGTACTAAATTCTCTATTATTTGAGATTGGTAAGATTCAAATCTGTCTTCTCTCACAAAGAGGTTACAAGATGACTGCATTTTTAAATAAAGCTCCCTTCATTAGTAACCACAGCAGCTAATGTAAAGCTGCAGTCTGTCTTATGATTGAAACCATGAAACACTTGGGAGGTGGACAAATGATACCACAAACTGTCTACCGAAGCACCTCTCAACTACAGAAAGATATTCACAAGAACATATTTATGACAATTAGCATTAACTGTTCCGGAGCAGATACCCCCTACACCTGCAAATATTAGCAGTTATTAACGGCTACAGGCCATATATTCTCTTGATCGTTTCAGTTCAATGTTAATGCTACTTTTTTCTTTAAATAAATGCTGAATTTCAGAAGGACCAAATTCATGTTTGGGGTAACATCACAAAATTCTTCTAAGAAGCTCCAATACTGAGCCACAAATGTGTATAATTAGACTTGGTAATTACTTAGATTTTACCCTTGTGGCTTTTTGTACATAGTGGAATATAATTGCTTTAACATTATAAAAGTAAGGCAGTCTAAAAACTTACAAGGCATATGTCTAGCTCATATTAAAACGGGTGAGAAGATTATCAGACCTTGTTCCTTTCCAGAAATTAAGGACATATCAAATATATGATTAAAAAAAATTTTCATATAAATCAATTAGGTAAGAATCCACCTAAACCAGACATGATGGATATGCTGTGCAGAGTGCAGAATATTGTACAACTATCGTGCACCTATGCAAAAGATAATGGTCTAAATTTAAAAATAGATACAACAGCAATAAAAATAATTTTAGGAGGGGAAAACGTCTTTCAGGACCAACATGCAGTCTTTGATCCACAGACAAACCAGATGCAGAGTGTTACTGAGTATTACAAATATTACTAAAACTGTCTGTAGCATAATACACAAACCGCCCATAATTATGCATCTGAGAATAACATCTAATATATATGTGTGTGTATATATATGTATACACACACACATATAAAAGCTTACAGTTACTGTGGGTAGAACTGTCTGGAAGCTGTTCAGAGCAGTTTTCTTCCAAAGTCCTTTGCGTGCCAGTTAGCTCACATGGATGGACAGAATGCAGCGGGGCAGACAGAGCTTCCTAAAGGCAAATACTGACCAACTGCAGCTTTAATTAGTGGAATGGGGAGAAGAGAAGTTAATGATGACTCCCTAAAAGTGGTTTTTAATGAGGGAGGCTAAAAAGTCTTGAAATAAAATACCAACCAACGCTTGTATAAACTGAATTCTGTTGGTCAGGCTTGCCTGCTGACTTGTAAATCTGACATCTGTAGAAAATCCTCCCAAAAGACAGTCAATTTAAAATGAACTTAATTTAGAAAGAGCTCTGCATTCCTCCCATGGTATTCCTGCCTGAAGACTGCTTCAAGCCTGGTATTCTATTTATTACTTGTTGCAGATGGGAAATTAAGGCAGGCTTTTGCAAGACTCCTCACTTGGCAGATGCTGTGAATCTGGAAGGCCATCATACTGATCTGCCTCTCAAGCAGCAATTTTATGCTTCCTAATAAATTTAAATTTTAAGTACAATGATCTTTTAACTTGCTAGTTGGAAAAACAGACTCTATATACAATAGATGCTTCAGAGATCTCTCGCTTATCACAAGGAGTGACGTGTTCTTTCTACTCAGGCAACGAAGCCTCAAAACAAGCTACGGTTGTTTATGTGCAGTTGATAATCTGAACACTGTAACCCTTCTGTGGCAGCACTGCCAGTTCCTCTTCTGTCAAGATGGACAGGGACTTGTCCATCTGGCCAAAGGCTCTCTGCCTAAAGAATAGCATGAAAACCAGATCTTAGTTCTGGTGTTGCTTGCTGTAGTCGCGTAGCTTGGATAACCAAGGAGATTAATTAATTATGATTATCTACTTGGCAGTTGGTACTTATTAATCTCTTCCTGTATTTCCAATATCGGTATATGTTCTATAAAATAATATTGTAAACACAAAATCTGTTGTACAGCACTAGGAAATCCAGCAGTGAGAAGAAATGACATACCAAGAGATTTCCAAAGTTCAAAGTTGAAGGTCATTTTTATGTTAGTTGAACGCTACCTCACCAAATAATGGGGGCGTTTTATTAAAAAAATGAGGTGTCTGTCAAATGACTCATTTAATGGTTCAAACGTCATAACCACCATGAAATAAAAACATTAATATAAGCAGCCAGCTCAAGATCATCTTAAAAAGGGAATCAGTGCTGGTGGATAGGAAGGAAGTTGCATGTATTGGGAAAGATGGAGGTGAAGGGAGAACAAAAACAATAAGAAAACAGGCAAGAAAAGGGGAGCAGGAAATAAAACTAGAGAGAAACATGGTGGAACATAAAGAGTTCAATTTCTCTGCAGGAAGTCAAGGAAAATTACAACTGTAAAGTGAATGTAAAGGATGTGAATCAGCAGTTTACCCACAGCTACAGCTACGTGATAATAAAAGGACAATAAAAGAAGCTGGTTTTGAAAGAGTAATCCTGCAACTCTTAACTGATGTGAGTAATCCTGATTTACCTAAATGCTGCCTTCAATTTCTGAGATAAGAGATTACAATACTTGATAGCAATGAACAATGGAAGAGGACTGGTAAAGAGGAAGAAGCCTGTAACTATTTAGTCTGCTGTTTTGATTAGATTTGGGAGCAGTATTGTTAAGAGTGATTATTTTTATTGTTAGCTTTGGTCTTACACGGACTAGAAAGTGGAAAAAAAAAAACCAAACAACCCAACCTCACTTATTTAAACAGTCTGAAAGTTCTGTCTTTGTAGACCAGGCAACGATTTTCTTCAGGTGATTCACATGTACACCTTTTAGTTGTATCCTCATCCCAGGCTGTCTAAAGTTATTGTAGAACTAACCACACACTATATTTTACTCTGTTTTCTTCAAACTGTGTTCCCCAAATTGTTCCACTTTTCTTTGTCCAGTTCCAAGATCCCCCAACTCGCTTCTCTCACCACCAAGCCCAATGGTTCCAAGCCTTCCTATAATTTCCTTTTTATCCTGTTGAGATGAGGAGCTAGGAAATTAAAATAGGATATAGAAATTGGGCACTCAAGAAATGAAGGTATAACTTAGTTTAGAGATAAAGATGGAAGACTTAGAGATCAGGCTAGGGGCTAGAGGCCCATTAGTTAAAAGATAACTAAGATTGAATAGGATAATAGATCATAGTCGATGGGCCAGAGAGCAGAACAATATGGAAACCTTGATTAATAGAAGCTGTGAGGGAACGCTTCCTGATGGAATAGGAAGACAGCCCTAAAAACTGGTCAAAACCAACCCTATGGTCCGGCCTGAGTCCAGGAGGCTACAGAGACTGCGCAAGGAAGGGAGGTAAAAAGTTCAACAGTGAGGAAGAGGAGCTACCTCATCTCTGCGACCCCAGCCCATGACCACCGGGACACAATGCGCAGACGCAACTAGGAGGAGAACGGGGCGGAACATATGAAAAAGACTTTCAGGCTCATTATAATACAAAGTGGGAATAGGTCATGCATATGTATAGGTGTATTATGAATATGGGATGCTTTGTAGCATAAAGTCAAGACAAGGTGCCATGAGAAGTGCGCACGTTTGTGGTGGAGCGATCCCCCGTGCGTCTCAGCGCTGAATAAAAATACCTACTGTATAACCTTATAGGTTGTGGAGTCGTGTTTCCGCAAGTCACTGTGTCTATACCCACCGTATCTTTCCCCATCCCAAAGCAGAGTTTTCCGGTCTCTGCCACATGCAGAGTACTGGGCACACTTTATTTCCATTTCCTCCCTTCATTACTGCTACAAGATAAACCATTCACTGCATGTGTGCCACACTCTCGGGAAAAGGAGGTGGGCTACGGCCACAGAAGTGCTCTATACCCCACCAACCAGCCCTCCTGTGCCTCTTGTCCTGCATTTTCACTGTAAATACTCGGGGTCAAGGACTGGTCTCCTTTCTTTTTCTGTACAACAATTCGCACAAGAGGATCTTAATACCATCTTATATTGCTTCTGAACATCAGGAAATACTTTTACTGTGAGGGTGACTGAGCACTGACACAGGTTGCCCAGAGAGGCTGTGAGTCTCTATGCTCGGGGATACTCAAAAGCCATCTGGACATGGGCAAAGGACTCTCTAAGTGTCCCTCCTTGAGCAGGGCGGTTGGCCCAGATGACCTCCAGAGGTCCCTTCCAACCTCAACCACTCTGTGATACACATCTACAGGTTTTAACACTAACACTATGCATGGAGAGAATTAATGAATCATTAAAAAAAATATTAAGAATCCAGGAGTGCTGAGTCTATGATGGACAAGTAATAAAGCTCCACACATCCTTTATTTCCTTTGCTTTGGGGCTTTATGATTCTTCTGACTTCTCCCCCCCACGCCTTGCCCACAACATGAAACTTCAACAAAATCTACAACACTTTGAAAATGTGTGGATGCTGAGTTCAAAAGTTCTTGTCTCACTGACAGCCAGAGATCCACAACTGCCACTGTACTATACTGAATACAAAACATCTTCATAAGCTTGGCTAGTGAACAGCAGGTGAAAGCCAGCTTTTTTATATGTATAAATGTTGATGAATTTACGCATACATTTTCATAAATCTGAACAATGGAAATTTGTTCTGCATTCCACACCTATTTTTCTCAAGTATTTTAAGAAAAGTGTTCTGGTGAAACAGTTTGCAAGTCATAGACCAAAACATGCAGATGAAAGGTTGCACAGATATCTGGCAAGAGATGCCTGTGGGACGTTTATTTTTTTTTAAAACACGAAACCTCAAACCTAAGAGGTTATATGGGACATTTTTCAGAATATATTTTGCTTTCAGAAAACAAAATCACTACACCCTTTATGGTTACAGCGTGTCAAACATGGCATTTCATTAAACTGTCAAATTTTGAAAAATGCTTCATTTTTACACACTGCCAAATAAACCCTTTCCCCCACCTGCATTCATTGACTCACAGTTGACTTGCATTCTACCATACTTGTAAAAACTACACTAAATAAATCTCTGTAACTTCAAATGCAGTATCTCTCTCGACTTTATCCTGAATTAGATCAATGTTTGAAAACAGGAACTTAAAGGATTCCTATTCCACTTAAAATGGATCAATACTGAATTATCTTTTTGACCTTGACTGTTCCAGTTCCTGTCTCTTCCTTATCCTGCTCACTTCTTATGTCTGAAATTTCTCTGCTTTTTTGCTACAACTGCCTGAATCTCAGACATCAGTATGATGGAACACTATGTGGATTTAACCTAGATTTCTCTCAAGGCTATTTTCCCAAGCGGTGATGGCTCTTTCACCCAAGAGATCTCATTAGCATGCACACATGCACCACTGAGCCTCAGAATTTAATAACTCTATTCCCAGGTTCAGCCACAGATGGTATGTCATCTCAAACAAGTTACAAACACTGTGTCTCAGTTTCTCTCAGAAGTTTAATCCAGCATCACAGAATCCACTTGGGAGGTCTCTAGTCCAGCCTCTTGCTCAAACAGAGGGTGGACTCTGAAGCCTGTCCAGGTTGCTCAGAGCTCTTGTCCAGTCAAGTTTTCAAAACCTCCAAGGACTGACACTTCAAAGCTTCTCTGGGTAACCTGCTCAGCATTCAGTTCTCCTCATATTGAAAAATATTTTGCTTATACCCAGCTAGAAGCTCTCCTTTTTCAATTTATGGCCACTGCCTTTTCAGACACCTCCCCAGATGCCAGGAGGCTGCTGTGAAATCCCCTGCAGCCACCTCATCTCCAGGCTGAACAAGCTCCACTCCCTCAGCCACTCCTCACAGGGCACATGCTCCAGCCCCCAACCATCATGGTGGCCCCTGATGGACTTGCACTGGTTTGTCAATGTCTTTTTTTAGATCAGAAAGTTCTCGGCCTTCAGCAATGGCAGTGACTCTTGCCCACCTGACTGTCCACCAGGAGCCCTGAGTCTTTCTCAAGCAGATCAGCTTCCCAGCCAGGTGGTCCCCAGCCTGTCCTGATGGACAGGCGAGTCTGCTCCAGGTACAGGACTCTGCATTTGTTATTTCTGGAACTCATGAGGTTTTTGTTCAGCCCGTTACTGTGGCCTGTTGGGGTCTCTCTGAATAGCAGTCCTGTCCTCAAAAAAACCACACCCTGCTAATACATCTATTAGTGATTTAAGATGTGTAGTACCTGTACTGCAAGCAGAGTTCTCAGAGTGGAAACCATTCTACATGCAAATATGGAATAGCGTTTCACTGTAGCACTTACCAGTATCAGCACAGAAGAGTTGACCTTGAAAGGCTTACATTTAATTACGCCCTCTTTCCAGAAGAAACTGTTCTAACAATCTGAAGGGCTTCACTGCAATTAGACTACTCAAAGCCTGAAGTGGAGCACACACTCCAGCACCCAGCACCTGGCCGCATCACACCCTGCAGAAGCAAATGCTGGCCAGCGTTCACACACCTCACCAAGCAGCAAGAAAACTTCCCCAAAACTGCAAATCCTAGACAAGACAACTCACTGCACTTTGTGGCAGCTTCAAAAAGCCATGTTCAGCCTCCCACCCTGGAAAGGGTACTGCATTTTCAAATGTGTAAATGCAAGGGTTTCCTGTGTACACTGTATCTTTTAAAAAAAGTAACTAACTAGACCTTCTTGATTCAGCAACCATGTATGATCCACCCCAAAGATCAGTGCCCCCTCCCAGTTCTGATCACCCCAGTACACTCTTTTTCCACAGTCATTCCACCATCTCATTCTACTCTCAAAACAGCAGAAAGCCACGATCAAAAGCAGGAGTTTGCTGAACCCTAGGAGGAAGACAACCACAAATTATCCAAGGATTTGCATTCAAGGAACTCCTCTCTTAAAATGCCTGTGGGTTTTATTTTTACGTGTGTATATATACATATATATTAAAAAATATATATTGTATACTTAATAATATATAAACTTTATAAAAATATTTCCATACACACACACAGACACTATTTGGAAAGGGCAAACAAAATATCAACTTCTTTTTTCCACGACCTCTATAATAACTGTTGGACAAATATTACTTTGCCCTTTTTTCGTGGTAAATTTTGCAAGACTGTTGCACAAAGGATCCCTGCTTTTAAATGCTGCATGGATCACTCAAATGGGAGCTGGAGTCTCTCTATATGTCCGTTGTGGTCCAAAACCTAGGCCACGTGATGTCTGCTGCAAAACCATTTCTGACTTCATTGCAGAGCTCAATCTTATTAATTATCTCATTCCTTTGGTTTACCACATCTGTAAAATTAGGACAGATATCTGAGTTTTATAAATTAGCATGCTCTTCTTCTGTAGATTCAAAGTAATTTCCACTGAGGATAAAAAGCAGTACATCAATAGTAAGAAAATGAATGCTGTATTATTCATATGGATCAGGAGACTAAAAACTGATAACACTAAACTTTGTCAATCATAGAATAAATGGGGGGGTGGGAAGGAATCCATGCAATAGCTAACAGAACACACCATTACTTATCCCAGCTGTAGTTCTTATGTTTTAAACACGTCACAGTGTTTTCAGAAGCACAGAATAAAGAACATTTAAAATTACTAGGACTTAAAAATGCACTATTTCCTTTTGAAGATATTTCCCGAGAGTCATAGAGAGAACTATTTTCTTTGTATGTAACCTATCTGGTGCCTGCAGCTAATGGCTACTGGGTAGAATATATGTATAATGCTGACAAATACTTGAAAGTCAGAACTGCAGAAGAGTTCACCGAAAACATTACTGGGGTCAAGTATGCCTACCCTTCTTAAAACCCACCCTCAAATTACCATTATCATCAAAACTTATTAAATTGCTGATAAGAAAATAATGGAAAAAAACACACAAGTAACAAAGAAATTTTATTTATTTGAGTCTATAAAAATACAACTGTTAGATTACATTTGCAAGTGTAAACATTCATTAAAATACTTAACAGGAAAAAAACCCCACATATACACATTATAGTTTGAAATGAAACTTCTACTGAAATAGACATTCATATGTTGGATTAAATATTCATTATAATGGAAGGAGTCTAAACCATTTCCCTTGAAAATATTATTGATTCCAAGAACAGTTTCTTTTAAATGTTTGTTTTTACAGGAAAGTTCAGCATTTCAGCTTGATCCACATCTTCAGAAATGAACTAATTTAACTTTAGTTTTTCCCACTGAACAGAACTTTTAGTTCCAACAGCCTCTGTTTAAGTGGTACTCTTCATACCACTACGCAATGTTAATATCCAAACTAGTTTCTTGAAGCTTATCAGAAAGAAGAGAGTATTACAGCACAATAAGACAGGAGTGAACATAAGAGAAGTATTTCTGGCGTTAACTGTAACAATATTTTTCCATATACTGCACTACATAAAGCTTCATCTAATTACAGGCTTTTCCACATGACAATGCTAAGCAAAGAAAAAAGTTCTCCAAATACATTTTTAGGGCAAGGGGCCTCAGCCAAGTATAAATTGTTAACGTGAAAAGAGAAACTATTTAGAACTGTATAAAGTATTTGGACTTTGTCTATGCTCATCCCAGCACTGAATTCATATAAGCTGTAATATACAGACATTAGCTCTTGCTCAGTCAGCCAAAAATGTAAATGATACAAACAACTGATGAAGCAGTTATCACAAAGGTCTGGTAAAGTACATCCTGTTTGAAATACTGAGTATCATTCTTCTGGGAAATGGTTTTATTTCCAATCAATGCTTTGTATTTGTTATTCAGGTCAGGAAGTGATGAGAAACAGAAAAGGAAGTGAGATATGGACCACTGACGGAACTCCCCTGTCCCACAGGTACATTTCCATCACTGAGGGGATGGGGATAACACAACCTCTTCCAGATCACTTTCTGAACTTCCGAACTTCTAATTCCAAATTCCTAAACTCACTTCAAAATAGCAAGAGATTTTCAGAGGAGCACCACAAACTTTTCAAGATCTTGGTTTTTTAGTATTGTTTTTTCCATTGCTGGCAACCTCCATGGAATAAGCTTTAGGAGCCAAGTGTCTCAAGACAAGAGTGATCTTATTTTCAGGAAGCTGCACTACTTAACCAGTAGCACAGATTCACCACGTAAAAGGATGTAGGGGATGACATCAGCCACAAGGCTTCTCTTCTTAGGAAGAGTTCCTTGTGCCACAGATTTTGTTTACATAAACTCAATTTCCCTGAATTTACGCTTGCAGGTACCCATAAAGCCAAGTAAGTAAGAGAATCCTAAGTACCCTTTGTGCTTGAAACTGAAGCATTTTCATCTGAGGTTTGGTGGCTTTTCATTACAATCTTCAGAAAGACAGGGAGGAGAAGGAGGAGAGAATTCAGTTTGCTAGGATTTTTTTTACTTCTGGTCCTCTTTTAAATAATCATGCCTTAATCCAAAATACTCTCACAGACAGCAGAAGCTGGGTGGTTTAATGACCTAGTTGCATCACAGAAAATACAGGAAAATACAAAGACTGTTCTTTCCCCAACAGTAACTGGTGAAAGGCCTATAGAAAATTTGCTGGAGGAAGGCTATGAAGGGAATAAGGAAGCTCCTCCAAGAAAAAGAGAAACAAAACCCAAACAAAACATCCCCCAAAACATCCATCTGCAGACATGTCCCATATAGTAGGAAAACCTGCCTTCCTGACAGCAAAACAATAAGCAACTATTTCTTAGTGTGTATACTAACATATATAGTATATAAATACATGTTATATAGTATTTATATATATATATACACACACACAGAGTATAACAACTGTAAAGCTAACACCTTTATTTCAGAAACAGCTAACCAATTACATGAAATCTAAGGGGTTTTCTACATGGAAAAATAGTGCTCGTTAGTTGCTCAACAGTATTTCCCAGGTGGACTCTCTTACTCTGTGTTAAAAGTGTCAATTTAAGTATGCTTTAGAAAAGACTACGCTAACCTGAAAAAAAAAATATTTTAGAGTGTGGAGTAATAATGTTCTCATAAGGAATAAATGCAGAAAGCTGCTGCTTTTAAAATTCTTAACATTTACACTTTCACATTGAAATCTCTCTGCAGATCCAGCTATCCAAAGGTCAGCTATGGTATGTGTGTGTGAATCCACAGCTTCCACACACAAAGCTGTATTTGGTAAAGATGTGCTGAGTTGAGCACCTCTGGGCAAAAACAAAAACAAACAAAAAAAAAAGAAACAGAAGAGGTTGCCACCTACTCTGGTGGAAGTAAGTAACTGCCTGAGACTTACTGAGGGCCCAAAGATCTTTGGGGAGGACTTTATTGAACAGAATCTGCAAAATGTCTGAAGACTTCAACTATGCTCAGAACCATCTCTGGCTCTGCAAATATCTATTGTAGGGAGAAATGTTAAAATACCACACATTGTTTGTTTGTTGGGAAACTGGGTCATAAAATACCCTATTGTACTGACAATGAGCAAAGTGGAAAATCAAATACGGCCTGAGAGCCTTCACTAAGTGTATTCTGTATTTTGGCCAAGAATTATGGCATAGAAATCATCCCAACAGCAGTAGCAGAGTTGTAATGGTTGCCTACAGTAAGTACAGAGCCACTTTCACAACACACAATAACACTGACAGGTGATTTACGCAGAGACAGGATTAGCACTCGATTTTTAAACTCTTTTTTAAGTAGCATACTCCAATGCATAAGACCACTGACTTCTGCAAAACCTTTTTTTTAAGCTGTTCTTCCCAAGCTACATCCCCTACTCTTCTTGCATCTTCCTCTCCTCCCTTCCCCAACTAATTTCCTATTAGTGTCTGCATCAGAAGTTACTGGGAAAATTTTGGTGAGATCAGAGTATTTCTATGCCCCATCAGCAGCATATTTTGGCCGCAAATGCTTTTTAATAAGCCCTGGGAAGATTATCTACTTGAGAGTAATCCAGCGATGGCAGACAAGAGTATCAGTCTCCACGACACTGTGCTGGGAAAAGCAGCAGAATGAGACCATCAAAAAACTAGCCCAAAAGCTCATTTCACGAATCCTTATTTTCTGGACCTTTCAGAGTATTTGGCTTTATTCATTAATATCAACTAGTTTACTACTATCTCTTGCTCAAATCTTTGGAAGTTCTTGATAATAAAATTCTGAATGTGCAACTCTGCTGATCTCCTTCCAGTTTTAAGTGTTTCCATTTACTTCAAAGCCAGAACGCCTCCCAGGACTTTCTTCATAAAAGAAAGCCTCATAAAATGTTGTAATATATTTCATGTTCACACTTGTGATCCAGATCTATTTATTATCCTAGAGAAACAATGTCTGTAAAGATACCAGAAAGGGGAAAACAAACATCCTACATATGCTGTTTTGGAGACGTGACCTTTTTTCAGTCTACCAGAATTCACTTTTCTATATACATTCTCACATTGCTTTCAAATCTCACTTGAAGCTAAGGGTTTTCCAGCAATGAAGTGATACAAATAATACGTTTGTCAGATGTGGTTTATTTTTCCCCTGCCCTCCAAAGAACTGCACAGGCAGTAGAACTTCCTTGTGAAGGCGGTAAAAAGATTCATTTTAATGCATTTCTATTAGAGAAGGCAAAGTTCAAAGAGTGTATCTTGCACTTACCTCAAAGGTATCAGGTTCCCTTGTTTGTCTGAGATCTGAGAAAGAACTCCCAGACTGGAAGATCCAAACACCTCTACAGCTACATGACATAATTTGTTTCAGTATTGTTAATCCTGCATGGATTGCACACTTTTCTACTGAACTACAGATTATGCTACTGTACCCAGATCTGCTTTTATTTATGCTCTAAAACACACAAGCTCAGACAAAGCTTTTTCAAGAGAATTTTGCACACTGGTAGGTGCAGGTCTGCGGTTCTGCTAAGAAAAGATGGAAATGTGTCAAGGAGAACGTCAAAGGCTCAATGTCCCTTAAGAGCGCTCGTTTGCTTTTGGAATTTTTCATCTGTACAGACCATCCACCCTAGCATGCTATTTTAGGACTGTTTTAAGCCTTGTTCAGGCGCGTTCATTCCCTGGTAACATTACAAGAACTTACATGTAGTTACTGTGAGACCAGACTACCTTTTGACCTGGTTAATAAATGTTTGCAAGTCTCATTTCTAGGCAAGCAAAGCAGTACTAAGACCTGGGAAAAGTTAAGGCAGATTCTCTGTCTTACTCTCAGCTGCAAGAATTTACAGCTCTGCATTACGGAAATCATAGTCAAATAACATGCTTCTGTCAGTATCTGGACAGGGTCTGGAGGATTTGCTCCCCAGCGTACAATTAGCCAGATGTATTTTGTTTGTTCAGCAGTAGGAACGACAAGTCCAAATTGGTAGGCTATCTGGAAACAAACATCATCCAGGGCAGATCTGAATTCCAAGGTACTATGAACTGGAACTAGTAGTTTGTGTCTTGCTTAAGTGCTTGGTGTCAAACCGATCAAACCGGGGGTCAGGAAAGAGCTCCACGGCTCAAGCTGGGCTCCGGGAATCCATTACCCGCTAGAGAACGGCACTCTGGCTAGAAACAACCAGGCACACAGATCACCTAACGGATTTCCCATAATTGCAGGCAATTTGAGCAATGATGCCGTCTTATTTGTTGTGGCACACTGTTCCAACGACTTAAATACTTTGGCTGGAGTTTTGTAAGTGCAGTATGTTCAGTAGAAGTGTGAAATTTAACCCCTTGCTATACCAGGAAGATGTCACCAGAAAACATCTTGCAGTCCCTCCTGGCTTTGCAACAGCAGCGGATTCGGCAGGTGAAGAACTTGGTCCCATTAAAATTACAGCAAAACCTACATCAGGGCACAACTTCATGCTAAAAATTCTAACAGATACTGTCTTCCCATGCAGAAGTTCATGACAAATATTTAGGAAATTAATAAACACCATCCATCTCTCTTGCAGATCCAGTCTGGTCATTCAGAGGTCTGATGCACAAAAAATTGTCAAAGCAAATGAAAACACCGAGGCACGCCGTTTATGCGCAGCGGGCCATTTTTCAAGTTTTCATTCTCTTTTCAAAGAGCTTAGATCAAACTACGCTACTCCTAATTAAAAACGGGTTTTGATTACGAGAGCACAGAAATTGCAACCAAAACCCCTTATATTCTGGGCAGTTTTGCACTTCAAAAACTTTAAAAGCCGTTGTTGGTTTGTCAACAAAGAGTTGCTGTTTGGGGACGCGGAGGGAAGGCGACAGCGACTGCAGTTTGGGGGCTGTTTTGAGGCGGGGGGAGGCAGCTCTTTGTTCCTTTATTTAAACCAGGCCAAGTTTCACGGCGAAGTTCGCTGTAACACACGACCGCCAGGCTCTGCAAACCCGCTGCGGCACAAGCACGGCCAAACCTCCGCCTTGCCCCTCGCCGAGCGCTCCCTGCCCTGAAGCGTTTGCAGGTTTGCGGGCTGGCCGGCAGCAAGCCGGACTCACCCGTGCGGCCGCAGGGGATTAAACGCGGCGTGAAGCCCAGGCGCGACCCGCCTTCTCCACGCAAACCAACTTCCGCGACCGGCCCAAAGGCCTCCAAGGGACGCCCCGACCTCCCCCCCGCGGTAGCGGCCGGGGACGGGCTGCGGGACCGGGCGGGCAGCCGGGCTCGGCCCGTCCCCGCGCCCCCGCCTGACCGCGCCGCGCCGGCCCCTCAGCTCGCCGCGACTGGCGGGTCCGCGCGGGACGCCGCAAAGGAGACGAAAAGCGCCTTTAAAAGGAGAGTTGGACGCGGTCCAAGTGCTGTCGGGCTAAAAAAAAAAAAAAAAATTTAAAAAAAAACCCCAAACCCAAAACCACCACAAAAATCCCCAAACTAGGGAGAAGCGGATCTTTAAAGCTCGTTCTCCTGTCAGCCATTTTAGAAGCGTGAGCCGAGAGGGGCGGCGGGGCACACCGCTGCGCAGCTTTCCCTGCCGGCCCGCCCGCGGTTATCGCCGCGGGGGGATGAGCATATAAAGAAGAAAACCGTCCCCAGCGCGTTTCCCTGCCCTCGGCAGCACCTCGCCGCCGAGCGGAGCGGAGCGGCCGCCGCGCAGCCGGGCCGGCGCCAGGCTCGGTCCCCCGCCGCCCTCACCTTGGCGTCCGGCGGCAGGATCAGCACCTGGCTGTTCTCCTCCTCCTTCTTGGCCGCCTCCTTCTGTGCCAACGCGGAGTTGAACGACACCTTCACCATGGCGGCTCCTCAACGCTCCGCACGCAGGAGAAGGAGGACGAGAAGGCGCCCGGACCGGCGGAGCTTCGAGGACTGCCTCCTGCCTTCTCGCCCCCCCGCTGCCGCCTCTCCGCGACTGCCGCCCCCGTCCCCTTGTCAGGCGGCGGAGGAGGAGGAGGAGGAGGAGGAGAGGCGGGACGCAGCCTGCGGCGGGGCGGGGAGAGGAGGAGGCGGCGCCTGGCCGGGCGCGGGGGAGGTGGGGGCGACGGGGCCTCGCCTTGCGCCCGCCCATCCCGGCGTGCTGAGGGGCCGCGGGGTCGGGCCGGTGCCTCCCGCGCCTGCTCTCGGCGCCCGAGGGCTGCTCGCCCCGCGGCGCTCACCTCTCTGCCGGGGCCTGGCTGCGCCCCCGGGCGGCGTCGCCTGCAGCGGGCTGGTGCCCCCCGCGCGGCCTCGGCGGGGAGCCCCGCGGCGGGGGCCCGTCGCCCTGGCCCGCTGCTGGCCCTGCCGCTGCGCCGCAGCCTCGCATGGGGGTGCCGCCTCCCTTGGGGGGCCAGGGGTGGCACGGGCGGTTGGGTTCACCCGGTGCAGGGTCTGCATTTCTCGGGTTGCCATTTTAATTCGATTTTTATTAAAAGAAAATTTATGGGTGTTGCAATCGGGAAGAAAATCCCCGAAATGCGATATAGGCAGCATGAAGTCCACCGGTTGTTAAACCCCTTGGGAAGGATATGAGGAGTACGGGGAAAGTGGAGGTGTGGCTTTCCCCTTCCTCCCCAAGGCAGCGGGTGTAAGAAACCCAGCGAACCCAACACACCATCCCGAGTAGGGTGCTCTTCAGTAAAACTGTGCAATGCACGCAGTCATGTTGTGGATACGGTCGTAGTCTGCTCTGAGAAGGATTTAATTCTGGTGACTCACCTGAGTAGAGTTGATTTCCTGGCAAGAGCTTGGCAGAGTAATGTTTCTGTGGTTCTTGGTAAGACACCTCGCAAGTAAAATGTAGTCCTTGAGCTCAGCGGGTGCTCTGCTGCTGACTTTGGCAAAATCAGGTCTTTCTCCCTAGAGCGTTAGATGGCACCACGACCAAATTGTCCTTATGCTACGTGCCTGGTCATCTGTGTCCTTTAAAATTGTCAACATAAAATGGCTGACAGAGAAGCTCACTTAACCTGGTTCATGCTACCATCCTAAAGTATTTTCACCTAAAGATCTATGGATAATTTAAGGATCTTTTTTTCTGATAAAGATAAAAAATCCACAAAGCAAACCATGATAATTTTACGTGATCTCAAGATAAAACAGCTGATGGTACAGCTTGCACCCAAGACTGCAAATTGCCTCAGGTATTCCAAGAATTCAGTCTACCTTAAAATTCTACAGAGGTTAACTGAATCACTCGCAGATATTTCACTGAAGTATGAAAAGTCATGGGTGCCAAGGAAGACAGAATACAGAGATTTCTCTAGGCACTTTCTGACCATATTTGGTATGATCCTGGAGGTTTTACTTTAGTAGGAACTTTCAGAAGAACTACTAGAGCATTCTACATGAAAACCATGAAGTACTTTAATAAGGCTATCATAAGCTACAGTTTCCCAGGCTACTGCCATGGATTTTTTTTTTTTTCTTTTGTAAGTGGGACTTTATTGTCCCTCTCCCAGAATGAGAAGAGCACTGGGTGACACCTCTGCTCCCATTTCAGTGGGAATCTGTGCAGGTGCATTATGTATTCAGGACAATATTTAGTATGCAAAGGCTGCAGTTCAGAGTTTTGTTTTGCTTTGTTCTCCTTAATGACATCTTCAGATATTCCTCACAGAAAGATGGGTATGCAAAAGACAGTCAAGGCTAAGGCATGGCATTTTATTATCTATGTCAAAGTATATGTCTTTCCCCAGGCAGCATACACTCTTATCTTTCCAGATCAAATATACTCTGTCTGCTTCTTGAATCATGTTTACAAATCATGGTGGCTTACCACAGCTGGATTAGAGCAGCACCCTTATAATGTTGCTATTTCTGACCTTTTGATTAGCAAGAATTTAGGATATTTGGTGTTCTTTCTGTTAGAGAACAGAGTAAGAATAAAAGCACCAGGAGAACCTCTCGGCTTACTTCCAGACTGTGCTTTGCTTCTCTGTGCTTGCTTTCAGGCTGTGGTTTCGCAGGCAGCTGAGCAGATCAGATGGCTCCATTCCTCTGAAAGGAATCTTGCCTCATCTTCCTCCTCTTGCCCTTCATCTTCCCCCTTATCTCACTCTTCATACTCCCCTTCTTCCACCAGCAATCCCACCCAGTGCATGTGCTACATGTGTGACATGTGCATTATCTAAGTTTTTCTGGATTAGTTTTCTGCTGGGTTGGTGAGTTTTGTCAGGTCAGAGAGATACAAGGACCAGCACCAGTGTGAACAGTGGGTTTGCAAGGCCGAGAACAGGAAGGATATACTTATATCTGCATAGATACAAGTATTAAATCAGCCCATCACATCTCTCAAAACCACAGCCTCGTTTTTTCTCAGGCAAGTAGGTGCATCTCAGTTTATATCTGAATGACTTTTTCATCCTCTCTCACATTTCTGCCCTTTCTCTCTCATGTACTTCACTTCCTTCAGTCCCCTGCCCCATCGTTTATCGGACCTTGGAAACCCCTCTAGTAACAGATGACCTACGCTGCTTAGATCTGTGTGTTTGTGTCCTTGGGCAGAGGTTTGCCATTGTTTCAGCTCACACTAAAAAGGGGGCATCTCATTGATTTCTTGTTTACACTGAGCGGAAAATGGCTATTGCATCCATCAGGACTAGGAGTTGCTTTCTCTTTCTGATGCCTCTCTTAAAATGCCACGATGTTCCAAGCTGTATCTTTGCTTGCCCATCTACAATTCAAAATCAGCCTATGTGCTATCTCTTACACCAGGATCATAAGTTTCTAATGCCTTGCTAAATCTGTGGATTCAAACACGTAAAACTGTGGGGGTTTTAAATAATGATATTGTCTTCCAACAAAGGACACTATTTTGAGGTGAGGAGAAGGTAGTTGTTTTTAAAGTTTCTTTTAAATGCAACTGAACGTGGAAAGTTCCATATGGTGTCACGGTATTTTTTAATTGTTTCTTCTACTCCTCGTTTCTCGTTAACTGCATGACATTTTGATATGGTGTGTCTTACTTTTCCCTCAACCACTCTTCCCAGTTTTATGTCTATATATATCTCTATCTATCTATCTATCTCTGTCTATGTATATCATTCTCATTTCTTGGGGCAGGGGGAGGGAGGAGACAAGCAAAACTTGTTTCTGTGACAGACATTTCTTCAGCTTGCTTTCTTAGCTAGAAGTTGAAATCCGTTTACACTGTTTCAAGGCTTTTCACACCATGGCTGGCTCTTCCTCTCTGCCGTGTTCTGCCTTGCACCCCCCCTTCTTCTCTGCACAGCCCCCTCAACTCCACGTGAGAGCAGTCTCATCTACCAGATTCTTACCCAAATGGCCCACAAAAAACTTGCTGTCATGCTGTCCCTTTTGCATGATCCCTGAATTCGTTCACAAGGACTTGTACTAAGAGTAGACTTAATCTTAGATACGTTAGTACACAGGTAAGACTAGAAGTTTTATGTGTGTAATACCAGTGACAAAACCCTGCCACTTTATCAGCAAAAGGAATTTTTTTTGCCATTGCTTGATGTGTTGATCTGTGAGATTTTTTCGAGATTGTTTGTTTTGGTTAGATGGAGGAATATGGCCATGGCAGCATTTTTTTAGCTTTGTTCTGAGTTACATCTGCTACCACCTCAAAAATCTACCTTTCCTGTAACAACTCAAAATGAAAAGAAAAACGTAAATTCCTGATGGCTAAAGCAGAAGGGAAAGATGGCACTTACTATTGTAAATAGGATAGGATAGGATAGGATAGGATAGGATAGGATAGGATAGGATAGGATAGGATAGGAAAGAAAACATGTCAAAAGGCGTATGAGTGTGTTTATCAGCCTCTATATTCTTAATATCCAAGATCCTGCTGAAGTTGGCAAAACAAATGGTACATAAATCTTTGCTGTTCTTTAGCTTGCAGATGGTTGGGATTGCAGACGGTTGGTGTTCTCACATATTTTGGGACCCAACCATTACAGCAGAATCCCCAATTTTTATTAGTCTCTAGGCAGTATTGTAATCTAAATCTTAAAAATAACATAATTTTCACAATCTGCCTAAAATGTAGTGACTACAACAAAGCATGAAATAAGCTTGACAAATCTATTTCAACTTGGCTTGTGCCTCCCGGCACCTCAGTCATCCCTGCTGTGAATAAAACCCATTAAAGTGCGTAAGTGGCACCACAGCAATGAATTATGCTGTAATCCAGCAAGCTGCTTTGCATGGCCGGCTTCTGCACCCACATGGAACCCCAGGGTCCACCAAGACACAGCAGCTTGCCTGACTGGGTCTGTAGTTTGTCTGGTGGGAAATTACCATGTGCAATATGCAGAAATGTACCTGCCTGTACAGTACCCAGTTGCACGCTCTTGATTTCAAAGAATTGTTTGCAACATGAGCCAGATCCTCCCTCATTTAAAGGCAGTGGAAGGACTCTCATGCTCTTCTCTTAAAGCTGGTCCTGTGCTTAGGTTCAATACAAATGTTTTTACTTCAATTCTAACTCAGTGTCATCTGTTAAGTGCCAGACTGCAGAAAGGCAACCTTTATATTAATTTATCAACATTTTATTTGCTTGTTAAGCATCAATGATTTGGCCAGTACTGAAAAAGACTCAAATTAAAGACTATTGCTGCCCCAGGGATTTTATAATCTAAATCAGATACAGAAAAAAAAAAATCTCAGGGAAGCTAAGGACACAGAATAACTTTGAAGGCTCACTCTCTTTTCCCTTAAGCTCTTTTCCTTCTCTCATTTCCGTTCACAGAAATAAAAAATGTCCACAAGTCCTTGTACTCTAGTATCCTAGCAGCTGCTACCTTCTCCTTACCTGCCCAACAAATGCCATTTCCCCCCTTTTTATACATTAAATATATGCTGCAAATATCATTTGTCTTTCAGGCTTTATTGAGCTGATATTATCACTCCTTTTTGCTTTGCCCGTTAGCACCCAAGACTGCCAGAACTGTTGGGTGCAGGTGGTTAATTTACTCCAGGACACCTGCTTCAGGAGGTTAAAGACAAATTCAGCTTGCTCTATTACAGTATATCCTAGCATAGGGTGTCATAGCCTCAAATTTCTGTTTAGGCCTCAGGAGTTTTTTGTACCTGTCCTCTTGTCTCCTTTTCTGCTGCATCAAACGCAAACTTCCTCACTTGGCCTTCCAGGGCTTCCCTGGCTGGCGTGTGGCCCTGTCCATACTGGTTGTTAGATCTCATGCCAGGTCCTACAGACCGTTACTGGTGCAAGCTTTCTTTTCTTTGGCTCTGGGTCACCCGCACATGGAAGGAGCTGTCAAAAACCATAATACTGCTAAAGTTAAGTGTGTTCATAGCCCAACAGAAGAATCACATCTGTGGCAGCTGGGTCACCACAGATTTGTAAAGTTGCCCTTATCTCATATTTCCCAGCCAGATCACTAGGATCTCATATATTTGCACTTAATACTATAGCATTGCTCTTCCTTGGGGCAAACAGTGTCTATGCAGAGGAGAAGATGAAGCCACAAGTGAAGTCTGCTGGATGGACCCACACTCTGTGAGACCCCCACTACTACTGCTCCTCTGCAGTCCTGGCACTCAGGATACAGCCTCCTGGGCACTGATGTGCAGAGAAGATGAGAGCTCTGCTGAGGTGAAGTGACAGGCTGCTCATCTCACTAGTCCATTTTACCATTGCTCTGCACCCTTGTTTTCATTCAGAGAGCATCCTGGCTGTTCGTTTGGGGGTTTGAAGCAAGCAGGAGAGTGGAATGTCAGTGGTGTGGGATTGCAACAAAATTCCCATTTACCAAATTGGTCAAAATTTCTGTTAGTCAAGGTCTTTTGGTTGGTTGGGTTTTGTTTTTTTTTTTTCTTCCCTAAAGCTTTTGTTGGCTTTGTTGATTTTCAAATCTCTTCTATGCTTACCAGCATTTGGCAAAAAAGTAAGGAACTGACCTTTCCAGCCTGATGGTGTAATATTAATTCCACCCAGCAACTGGTGATTTTTAGGATAAACTTCTGCAAGGCTGCGTGAGTTACACAATAGAAAGCATGAAAGGTTCTATCCTTTTTAAAAAGGTTTCACTGTGGTTGGCTCACAACACTGCTCAGAGATCAGCAAACTTGATGTCTTGTGTTGAAGGGTTAATTTCTCTGTTAGCTGCTCTGCCCCACCTAAGACAAACCTTCCCAACATCAGGAGTCAGAGGCTGCACCCAGATTGTTTAAAGCATCATCTGGTGTCTTCAGGAGAAGTTTCATGTTACATGAATTTTGGATAACTGCACGCGTCTGCTACAGTGGCACCCCCTTTGCTTCCTGTGAGTCAGGCCTTGGTGTGCTCATAGATAAACTGGATCCAAGAATAAAATGCTTCTTTTTTTTATTACTACACTTGCTTGTTGGATGAGCTTGCACTGGATCAGCCTGAGACACTCACCTCACCGTTCAGCTGCACAGTCCCTAGAGTTGCCTCCAGGGAAGCGGCCAGAGTTTGCTGGTGGGGAAGGAAGGGGAAGGAGCAGTGAAAGGGCTCCTTGCAGTCACTTTGCTTTAGATGAAATGTGAAACCTCACTCCTAATGTCGGAACAATCGACATTGTCAGACTAGTAATTAAGATATTGGGGGTGGAGGTGTAAAATGGCCCAGATGCTGAGATCTGTGTTCAACAGTTCTTTTCCTCCCATCTTTTCCTGACACATAGGGCATCCTGGAAAGACAGGAGCAGCAACATAAATTAAGAGAGGCTGCAGGAGAATACTGGTAACAGAGGATGGGATCCACCAGTTGTCCCATGGCAGTAGCCAGAGGTATCCCTACTTTTGCATTTGAGATAAGATGTGTTTTTAAGATGCTTTGACATTTAGTTATCTTTCTACTCAATTTACAGACTCGTAAAATAGCCCACCCCATTTCATATATTTTAAAAAAACATCTGTAAGTTCAGTAAGATCACCCGGCTCAATAAGAACAAGGAAGGATTTCCCGAGGAATGCTCAGCATGAGGCAGGTTTCCTTTGTGATATGGTAATTCTAATAAAGCAGAGCAATAAGCATGTGTCCCCAGCCTATGACTTGTGGACATCATACAGCCCAGACTTTCCAATATTGCTCAGAAAGAGAAGAGAAGAGAAGAGAAGAGAAGAGAAGAGAAGAGAAGAGAAGAGAAGAGAAGAGAAGAGAAGAGAAGAGAAGAGAAGAGAAGAGAAGAGAAGAGAAGAGAAGAGAAGAGGAGAGGAGAGGAGAGGAGAGGAGAGGAGAGGAGAGGAGAGGAGAGGAGAGGAGAGGAGAGGAGAGGAGAGGAGAGGAGAGGAGAGGAGAGGAGAGGAGAGGAGAGGAGAGGAGAAGGGAAGGGAAGGGAAGGGAAGGGAAGGGAAGGGAAGGGAAGGGAAGGGAAGGGAAGGGAAGGGAAGAGAAGAGAAGAGAAGAGAAGAGAAGAGAAGAGAAGAGAAGAGAAGAGAAGAGAAGAGAAGAGAAGAGAAGAGAAGAGAAGAGAAGAGAAGAGAAGAGAAGAGAAGAGAAGAGAAGAGAAGAGAAGAGAAGAGAAGAGAAGAGAAGAGAAGAGAAGAGAAGAGAAGAGAAGAGAAGAGAAGAGAAGAGAAGAGAAGAGAAGAGGAAAAAAGTTAAAACCATGGGTTATAATGACAGCAGAATTTGGATTGGGCTGCAGCATACTGCTTGCTAAGTATTGACCCTGGGACAGAGAGAGTTAGGTATCTGGCAATAATTTAAATCTGTTTTAAAACTTCCTTCAGGAAAATTTGCTAAAAGACCACATTCTCAAGTCCCGAATGGATTTGTGGAAAGATGTTTATTCCTCAGAAAGCCTCATCTTTTGCCTGATTAGAGACAAAAAAATCAATAACATGCAATCTCTCCCCAACATTTTTCTCTTCAGGATTATTTAAAGCTATAGAGCTTTACATTTCTGAGGCTCGTTAGTGTGGTAGTGATATGATTACAAGGATGAAACACTGAAGAAGCTGAAAGAAATGCAAGAAATACTTCCTAGTTTCTCAGGAAATCCCTGTGGTCTGTTTTTATGAACTTCTCCATATCTAACATAATACGGCATTGATTGCACCAGCACAGGATAAAACAAGCTGTCGCAAGGTGACTACCTACTTGTTCAGGATGGCTCAGACTCTGCACTAGGGAGATAAATTATGCAGAAAAAATAAAGGTAATGGTAATTTTTAAGGAAATGCCAAGACTCAGAGAAAAAACTGTAGTCTCAATCTAAAAAAAATTGTCAACTATCTCCTCTGGGGAGGGTTAGACAAAAAAATAAATCTGTCTTCTGCCTGTGACTTTGTTCTGTAGTTACTGAAGTCAAAAGCAATATTCCCATTGACAGAAGATGTGCAATTATAAGTCTTGACTGCCTTAGAGATAAATCATCTATCTTCACTCTGCTAAAAAAGGAGCTTACAATCCCCCTTCAAGATTAATAAAATTTATGTACCAAGAAACGCCTGGCCATTTCTGGAAGCAACAGAGAAGAATACAAAGGTTTTTGCACAAATTGCATCATTGAATTGATTGACAAAAAGCCATCATGAGTCAAAGGCATGGGTCAATGTTTTTACATATGTACCTTGCCAGCAAACCAGTTATTTTTCCTGCAGTCTTCAATAATTCATAGCACAAGAATTAGATTCCTAAATAATACTGCCCCTTCTGAGTGGAAACCATTTTAAAAATAGGTTAAAAATAGAAAACTTTATGAACAATAAATTCCTTACATAGATTGTAAATGGAAACATAGTATTTAACAGGTCATCTGCGACCAAATCTGAGGCTGCTTGTATATTGGTAAATATCTCTACCAGCAGGCAGCTTGCCACAAAAGCAAGATCCAAATATGAAAACCGTGGATCATTTCCATTGCTTTTTCTCCAGTAAGATTGCCATTTGCTTTCAATAAAGAACTGCCTGAGTAAAGACAATAGAAGCAGGTCCTGTATTTGAAAAACAAGAACAAACACAAATAAATACAAACCAGGAATGACGGAGAAGGAGCCAAAAATAAATAAACCAGAGGAAAAAGAGCAAAAGAAATATAGACAGTTTAATGAGACTGGGAGTGTGAAGATTAAGACAATTTTCATGCTAGTTTTAAACTCAAATTAAGAAGAAAGTGGTAAGTATTTTATAAAAAAAAAAATGGGTAGACATGTTTTGGTGTATCATGCTTTTCTCAGTATGCATGGGGGCTATTGCCTTGTTTTGGTTTAGGAGGCCTATAGAGATGTTCTTCAGCATGAAAACATCTTTGAATAAATGCCATTATCATATTTGCTAGACTCTGTGTTTTCTCCTCTGTTTTGTACAAGTTATGGTCTGAGTTCATGAGCCCTACACTCAGCCTCATGGTACCTCTGTTTTCTCTGAAGCAGTAACTTCTGAACACAGTTTCCATTTATTTCTCAACTTTGGGGGAGTATTCTTGGCATGAGTGGGCAGAACTATCTTGATTTTAGTAAATATTTAATAATGAAGAAGGAAGAAAAAATGAAGAGGGTACAGAGCCTTTTCCCTATGTTTATCAGAACTACGGTCTCAGGCACTTTTCTAAGTGTATGGTGAACCAAAAATCCGTTAACACCTTCCAAGATGACAGTGTCTATCCATCCTCTCTGTTTATTCTTTCAATACAGCTGGAACACACCCACACTCTGAATAATTCCTCTCCCAGACAGAAAAAAAAACCCTAATGATAGTGGGGGAATGAGTATGAACCCATCCCTGGAGGTAGGGAGGGAAGGATGTGGGGGGAGCCTGAATTGAAAAGAAAAAAAAAAGTGCATAAAGTCCTTACCATAAGGAAATTAGGGTCAACTGAGCCATGAGTAGGAAAAATGAGAGGAAGACAAAATCCTTGCACTGGGTAGGAGGGTAGATGGCAAGGGAAAATGGTATGGACAGAGAGCCTTTGGCGTGGGAAGAGAATTGAGATCCTAGCAGAAAAATTGGGGTACACTGATGTGTGTGTCTCTGTGGAGGATGGAAGGTGGGAGTGATTATGGTACTTTTTTAAGTAGGGAGCAGGTAAAGAGGGACACTGAGCCACCAGCAAAGTAATAAAATAATGACTGTGTAATGTCTTAGGTATGAACTATAGGTCTAAGGGAACCCTGAAATTGAAACGGGAGGTGTCACATAGGGAAATTTTTTGTGTAGCATATGAAAGGTGGCTTTAAAAAGAACAAATCTTATGGATTCATAGAGTGAGGTGAGACAAATGGGGATTCCAGTGGAGTTGAGTGCTTCCAGGAACCGGCTCCTCTGGGGCCCCTTTGTTTTGTCATAAATTCCCTCACATTGCCTTAAGGGCACTGGGGACAGGAACCTGCTGTCCTCAAAGGGCACTTCAGTCACTGGGGTGGGAACAGTTTTGAGGCAGAGCCTCATGGAGAATGGTTAAACCCCAGCCACTTCCGCAGCCACCACAAACATGAACTTGCCTCCTGTCTGTCCATCTCCTCCAGGGAGCCATGGGTCACTTTGGAGGGGGGTTAGGGAGGATGTGCTCTGCTAGGGCAGCACACCCTCATGGCCTGAGCAGCAATTTTTTATGAGTGATGGCAAGTTGTGTTCAGTCTGTCCAGCACTTTGGGAGTGCATTCATGCAACAACAGAATGAACAGATGCTGAAAAGACAGTTTGCAGGGAGCAATTTCTGAGTACTTCACCAAACCAGTAACCCTGCACATACAGCCTGTCCATCCATACTCCAGTACACCCCATTTTTCTCTCTCTGTCGATGTAGAGGCATTAGTATCTTTTCAAGTTTCTTTTGCATTATTGTCATGCAACGGTTTATAAATTTTTCTGACACATTCAGTTTGGGTATATACTTGCACTGTTACTAAAACACATCCTGAACTGCACAGCTTCAGACAGCTTTCTCTCCACCACAGAGCAACCATGAAATACTCAGCAACACAGGATCTTTTTTTAACACTGTGGTTATAACCACTGACTTCATCTAACAGGTTCGTATCTGCCTCAGGAAGCACCAGCACAGGAGCAAGAATATGCTCTCAGTACCATCTCAAGCTGGCTCTTTTGTGCTTGGGGAGAGGTATAGGAAAGCTAGACCTGGCTGGGAACTTTTACTATCTGCATCCTCTGCCTGTTTGGGGGTGAAGTAGTAGAAACCTTTAGAGGTGGTAGGTTTGAGTGGCCTGTTACAGTGTGGCTATAGCAATTGCAGAGACCTAGGGCACAAAAGTCCTGTGTGGGAGTCCTTGACGAGACACACTATAGTCCCCAAAAATAACGAGAAGTCAAGGAAATATTTTTTGTTCTCCATCCCTGCAGATTTTGCTGCTCTGAGTATAATTCCATATTCATTTAGGCAGGGGGAGTAGGATTACACAAAATATGATTAAACATTAGAAATGGAGAAGAGCAATTAGGATCAATCAGATTGCATGCATGCATTTTTAGAAACCTGAAGCGATAGACACAGGACACCATAGTGCTATGAGCTGTACAGACACAAGACAGAATGTCCCTACCTCTCAGGACTGAGCAGTTAAGCTTACAACTGGAGACAACAGACCAGAACAGCCAAACCAGACAGGACAACAACTCAGACATCATGACAGATCTGCATGACAGTCTACGCACTGTTGTCAGCTCTTCTCAAAAAGTATAGTTTTGAGGAGTGTAATGAAGTACTTGAGGGGCAGTGTAAGATGACAAGCTTACAGATGTTTCTGGAGAAAGCCTTCCTGGGAGAAAGATGGGGGGAGCAGAAAGCACAGAGATTTCTGCCTAACTGAGCCATGGCATTAGCAGATTAAGTGCATACTTTTGTTAGGGCTGTGTAGCTTCTTTGAAGGACATCTGAACTAGCTTTTTGTTCACTTAATCAGTCCAACTGATCAAAAAAGTGGTTGGATGGAGGGAAGAGGGAGGAAAGAGAAAGAAAAAAAAAGCCGTATCTGCTGTGTAATAAGAGCTATGCCATGGGCTGGTTAGAAATGTGGTGGCATATTGCAAATACATGCTACTCCCCACTTTGAAAAAATCCCATTTTTTAACTCTGTCTGAAATCAAGGCTGGATGGGGAAAGGGAAATGGACCTTTGCAGAAATATAGTGTTTTGCCTGTTTTGTGACCAGGCACATACGTAGCTCTGCATCAGAATAGTGTGAAGAATAGGGTGGTGATTCGTGTTAAAATATGATGACTTTGTTAAGAATTTGCCATGTACATAAGTTGAAGGAGATTTGTCATGGTTTTATTGTTGAAAGGAATTTGGAGGTTTTTTTTCCTCAGTGACAGATGCTAAGCAGGTGGAAAATTACCGGCGGGACCCCTGTCAGAAGTCCCCAGCAACACCGGATTGCACAGGTGAAATATGATTGGAGGAATCCCTGCCAGGAGCCCCAGCAACACCAAAAAGCCCGGGAAAGTTTGAGGGACCCTGCTGCGCATGTGAAGGAGGGACTATAAAAGAGAGTGACGTAGCACCACCCGGTGCTCGTTGGTGCGGAGTGGGAAGCCCCCCCTGCCCCCCGGCGTGCCTAGTTTTTTTTTTGCTTGTTCTTATTGCAAATAAATTTATTAAAGATATTTTCGCCTCTGCCTCGGCATTTATAACAATAGTGACAGTCAACAAAGTAGGATGTGTCAGTAAATTCCCCCCTGGAACTGCCTTTATTCAATCCTGTTCAAGTTCTTGCATGGCACCCATTGACTTGATGCTGAGTGCCTCTATGGTAAATGAAGCATTTTGTATTTCCAACTTGGGACATGGCAGAAAATAAACAGGTTTTCTACTTAGAAAAAAATTTAACCTTGTGCAGGAAGGAAGGGCATTCTGAGCAGTCCTTTCACAATACCTCCAGGCATCTTGTCCTTTTTTGTCCCTTAGCACTTCTTCTGTCAGAGCTCGAAACAAGCCTTGACCTGTGGGAGCCCCTTTTAGTCTCCAGCTGTTGATTAAGCTTGGATGGACTCCTTCCTCCCAGTTTTCTTGGGATGTCACAACTGGGACAGTGGGACTGAGTGCACCCTCTTTGAGCTTGCTGATGACACCAAGCTGTGTGGTGCAGTTGACACGCTGGAGGGAAGGGATGTGCCATCCAGAGGGACCTTGACAGGCTGGAGAGGTGGGCCCATGCAAACCTCATGAAGTTCAACAAGGCCAAGTGCAAGGTCCTGTGCATGAGTCAGGGCAATCCCAAGCACAAATACAGGCTGGACAATGAGTGGATTGAGAGCAGTCCTGTAGAGAAGGACATTGGGGGTATTAGTGGATGGAAAACTGACTATGAGCCAGCAATGTGTGCTTGCAGCCCAGAAAGTCAACTGTGTTCTGGGCTGCATCAAAAGAAGTGTGGCCAGCAGGTCGAGGGAGGTGATTCTCACCCTCTACTCTGATCTCGTGAGACCCCACCTGGAGTGTTGTGTCCAGCTCTGGGGCCCCCAGCATAAGAAGGACATGGACCGTTTGGAGCAAGTCCAAAGTCAAAGATGATCAGGGGGCTGGAGCACCTCCCCTAGAGAGAGTTGGGGTTGTTCAGCCTGGAGAAGAGAAGGCTTCAGTGAGACCTTATAGCGGCCTTCCAGTACTTAAAGGGGGCCTACAGGAAAGATGGGGAGAGACTCATCAGGGAGTGTAGTGATAAGATGAGGGGTAATGGCTTTAAACTGAAAGAGGGTAAATTTAGGAAGTTCTTTACTGTGAGGGTGGTGAGACACTGGCACAGGATGCCCAGAGAAGCTGTGGCTACTCCCTCCCTGGAAGTGCTCAAGGCCAGGTTGGACGGGGCTTTGAGCAACCTGGTCTAGTGGAAGGTGTCCCTATCCATGGCAGGGGGGTTGGAACTAGATGATCTTTAAGGTGCCTTCCAACCCAAACCATTCCGTGATTCTATGACTGGCAGCCATATGTTTATTGCCCACTTATTATGAAAAGGGCAAAGACTGGTCATGGTGGGGAGATGCTTGTGGGATACAGGTGATGTGTGAAGTACAAAGGAAATAAGAAAATATGTCTACACAGCACATACAGAGTATGCAAACCTTTTGACTGTCCCAGATGGATCACCTTGAAGCAATTTCCTGATGTAAATTAGCTCCTGTTGAAACATCCCAGAAAAAAATGCCCGTCTGCTGCGGGGAAACTGAAATTCTTCTCATAGATGAAGAGTAATAATGTAAATACAAGCTGAAAAAAAACTGTGATCAAGGTAAGTATCAAGGACAGGAAGAATGTGGCTGTAGAGAGAGGTTAGAGATGAACTGATCATAGAAAGCAAATTTGTTGGTTTCTCAGATTTACTATCACAAGTTGCTTTCTAAAAAGGAGAGTTTAAACTGCACAGAGTATTATTTTGAAACTGTGATATGAATATGTAATATCATAGTATCCAAAGTGGTTTTGCAGCAGCAAACAAACAGAAATGAAGGAAAGAATGATCCTGGAATAAGATCAAAACCCTGAGACAAAAAAATGTGCCCTAGTCCCATGTTTGCCAGGAGGGTCCTTTATCTGGACCCCAACACTAATAAGAGTTTTTCACCCTATATATCTACTATCGTTGGTAACAGGCAATGTGTGGGGTACTATGGGTTTCACAGTGTGTCCCTCCTCTGTCCTTCCCCTTACCTGTCCTCACCCCTGTTGTGATCCTGTGTCTGTCCAGATGGAGACCAGCTGGAGCACACTGTATCCTTCTTTTCCCATACACCTGAATTTCCCTCCAGCGGAAACCAGGATGCAGGAAGGAGGAAAAACAATAAATCAGAACCTTAACCCCATATGCAGTTACAGTGTGGTCAGGGTACATTTTGGGAACTGAAAAATTGCCCTGGTGCTACAATTTAAGACACACCCAAAGGGTACAAGTTTCCTGATAACAGCTTTCAAAAAATAGGGATTAAACTGTGTTTCTTACTGCCCTCCTCTGTAAAACAGAAATAATACTTTACAGCAAAGCAAGGAATGCTGACAGCGTCAGCTCTTTTCATGATCAGACGAGTGCACTGAGAGAATAATTATTCGTCTTTAAGCACTTGATTCACAGGTGCCTTCAAAATTATCAACGAAAGAGTTGTGTTAATATAGATGCTCTGCACATCTAAATGTGAAATGGCTGCAGTTACAATTAAAAGGGCAAAGAAAGCCTATGTAAAACTCATAGGTAAATGTCTGGCTGAGATTTCTGTTAATTAAAGCATGTCATTTATTAAAACAAAACAAAACAAAACACAGTGAATTGACTCAAGACCATCTGTCCATGGTAATTATAAGTATATATTCCTAGTATTGCATCATTTCAGTAATAATCATTGTTGAACAAGCAATTTGAAAGAAAGATAAACCCATCAAACATAAGTTCTTCGTGTGAGCAAAATAAGGACCCTAGTCCTCAGTCAGGACTGGGCCTCTAGATGCTTTGACAATATAAAAAAAAAAAAAAAAAGGGAATGAAAAGTAATTAAGGACTAAACAGCAGGTTTTAACATGTTTAAAACTGTTGACTAATATGCATCCATGACTAAGAAAAACAATATATTGACTTCTCAATTATTCAAGTTTTGCCCTTTTAAAACAGCATTTTATTATTTTCACTCTTCCTCCACAGACTTTTATGAGAAGCAGAATAAACAACAATCAAAATATGCACTGGAATGTTTTCCTTTGGGTGAAAATAAATGAAGAAAAGCATCTTTCTCCTATGACAGTGTTTGAATTTTAATGTAAAATGCATTCTGAGCTAATCCTCTCTTACACAGGCTTGTTCTTGCACCGAGAGATGACAGGCTTTTAAATCTGCCAAAGATGAGTTCAGACCTTTCTTTCTGGCTCTGCACTGCTTCTGCAATACTTGCTGACATCACTGCTACTTAGGGGAGCATAAGGAGTCTACCTTAGTTTAAGGGTGAGCTGTGGAAATGGGAAATGCTGACAGCTGGGTCTCAAAGGGGAAGGAGTAACTGATGTTAAAACCATCTTTAAAAGAACAAACTGGATAAGCAAAAGTAGCAAATAATTAGTCCGACTTTAAAGGAGATTCTTTCTATACTGTAAACCTCACAAATTCACATTAGCTACATCCATGTTTGCAACTGCAAGTCACTAAGGCTATGCCTGTGCTAGTAAATTAAATGTGCTCGTGATCCCACTGAGGCCCACTGTGACTGCCCATTTTGTTAAACTCTCTTATCTCCCATAACAGGGTGGCTGCTTCCAAATTGCTTATTGTGAATGGTCCCTGGCTGATTACCACACAGCATCTAGGAACGGCATGGGGAAGGGCTGCACACCCCAGGTCAAGCGTCAGAAGATCCTTCTGACAAGATCCCTTGCCAGGGATACTTCTTCCAGTTTAACAGTATGGATTCTCAAATTCTAGTTCCAGGGGACATTCACTGTTTACTTCACCAGTATAGGGAGGACAGTGCATTTGTCTACTAACATGAATAAATGTGTTGAAGTCAAGAGAATAACTCATAATAATGAAGGTATAGAGTTAATACATTGTACTATATATGTAAAACTACAATATGATTAGTAATTATTACAACATCAGTCTCTGCATACTCATACGTATTTGTTCTGTGAAGCCACAGACCTCTGAACACTTGAGAAGATCTAGTAGCTATTTATATGCGTAGAGTTACTTGCATACTTCAGAGTTTGACATACGGTAGCCAAGACAAAGACAGACGGTAAAAACACCAGGAATGCACATAAAAACATTTTGATTATTTCTTCTGGCAACTGAAATTTATATTATATTTCTGTTAGCACTTCATTATGTCCTGATTCAGAAAATTGGTAGTATGAATCATTCCGTTTTGGGAAGGTAAGGCCCTCACCGCAAGGTAGGAGATGTGTAGATTATTGAAAGTAGCTAGAAGCCCACAGAATTTTAAAGCTAGCACAATTTTATTGTGTTTTTCTGCAATAAAGCCTTTTAACTACCTATGGGTATAATATATTTTACAGTTTCAATGATGGACATATCAAACATGCAGCGACCTACTAAGACCAATGGGGGGTTAAGGAAAAGATGTACAAGACTATGGGAAGCAAAATGTTCCTTTTTCAAATTCAGAGGATAAGTTTCATTAACATTTTCTTAAAATTAAGCCCTCTATCTGTAGCTATCAACCTTCACTCCCTGGCCATGCAGGATCTGGTTCTATATTACAGGTTGGCAGCACAGGAAGCAAAGCAAGAGAGCAGGCAAGAGTGGGAGACAAAATTAGTATTTATTTTTTACTCTCCTGAGTAATCAAGTATTTCCATATGCCACACAGCAAATGAAACCTGGTTTCCAACTCATTTTCATCTCATGGTGGGATGCTCTGTTGGTGCCACCTCTGATTAAAACTTTTCATGAGGTTGGGACATATAGCTCTTCTGTGTAGATTCTTTTACACCTAACATGGTTTGGGTTGATGGTATACATTTTCTTCCTTATAAGGCTGTAGGCTTCCCTCTGCTATATGCAGCTGTCTCTTTCCATGAAATATGTAGGGACTCAGTATGTTTGAAACCACTAGCTTTAAGTGAAATTGGGCTCAAAACGGCCAGGAGTTATTTGCAAAGGGAGGACAGACAGACACACAAGAGCACACATATGCTCAGACCATGACTGCATCACTGTAATTTCCATAGAAGCTAAAAATAAATAAACACAAAAGTCTGATTTCACTGCACAATGTCTTCCTTAATTGTAAAAGTTCAGCTGGGCTAGAAACCAAGTTAACCACATTTTAATGCTAAGCATATCTGAAGACTTATGCTGTGGGCCTAAGGCAAGTGTGTTCTCAGAAAGTAGGCTCCACACCAGGCACTGAATGCAGCCACAGCAAATCATCTTCCTTTGCACAACCAGATCCTGAAATGGGGTGCAAAGACCGTGCACACTGTGGCATATGTGTGGAAAAGCAGAAAATGCAACCACCATCCTGAATGAAAATATGGAAACTCTGCTGCACCAGTGGTGACTCAGACCCGCTTCTTTCACCCCTGCCATGAAACTCAGGACACCTCATTCCTCTTCACAAATTGCTGGCCATGTTACTGAAACACACAGACTTCCCAAATTCTGTCAGAAAGTGCACACATCCTCTTTGCAGATCTTGGCAACACAGAAACACAGAAATGGAATGATTCTGTGAGGAATAATCTGGAGTCCGCAGTGCCTATGGCTTCGTTACATCCTCAACAATAGCTCAGCAACAGATGCTGTTGGTAGGAACTTGGTGTATATATTGCACAGAGGAATTTTCACTGTGGCAAGTCGACTTCAGTACGAAGGATGTTGGAAAGCTCATGTTACTCATGTGTGGGATGGGAAGAAAGGTTTCCACCACAGCTTCTACAAAATCACAGTGGGTCTCAACTGCTCTGAGTGGATCCTGTTGCCTGGGTGTCTGGGGTTCAGGGACACAGTTAAATGTTTTTCTGTCCGAGGAATGTGGATGACTGTAGATTGTAATCACTCAAACTGGATGGTGCTGCTCCTCAGAGGCCGAAGTCACATGAAATCGCTTTTGTTTGGGGAACAGGGAAGGGCCAGAGCTGTGACCTGTGAAACAGATCTGTGAATCTCTTGGCTTATAAATGCCAACAGAGAGAGGTTGGGCCCATTATGACAGCTGCCTGTAAAAACTGTGACCTGACAGCGAACAAAATATCAACTCCTGTTAACAAAGGAATTGCTAGACTGCTGCTCAAAGAGAGGAAGTTCTCAAGTAGGTATTTTGTCATTTAAGTGACATTCTTCCCTACTGAATGCAGACTTCATCACAGCATTTCCTACCATTGTTGCCTAGCATCTGGATTACTGCAGCTCCCCTCCAGGGGGCTGGCGATACAGATTCTCCAAAAGCTTCAAGCACTTAATTAGATTGCTCCCTTAGTAAGCAGAATTTCCCGGAGGGGAAGCACATTGCACCACTGTTCCACAACTTGCCCAAGCTGCCAGCAAGAGCCAAGAACAAAGCTGGTTCTTGAATCTACAAGGATCTGCAAATTCATTTGGCCCATAATGCGTAGAAGTAAAAGTTTGGCAGGGCTCTGGCACAGGAGTTGCATGCATTTAATAATGTACTTTGGATAGCAAAGTCCAAGAAGAGCTGGGCTACAATTTGGCAGGAAATTGAGCCAGCCTAGAAGCTCGGTGTTGCCAACAGGCTCCTGTCCCTTCCCTGGTGCTCATCCGACCAAGCCAGGTGACCAAGAAAGCTGACTCAGCTCCTAAGCCCAGTGGACCACTCACTTTTTTGCTGGCTTTGTTTTCTGATGTGGTTAGCAAGACAAACTGACCCACTCTTAAACTAAGTGCAAGATGAATGCTGGAGTTGGTGCAAGGCAAGCATTAATGTCATGTGCCTGTGGGGGAGGAAATGCAGGCGAAAAAAAGATAAGCAGCCCCGTTTCAGCAGCAGCAAGCTGTTAAACTGCATTCAGCATCACATGAAACCCCACCCTTGGGCCTTGCTCATTGCCAAGTTTTGGGGTTTTTTTAATCGCAAAGCCCTACAGTGGGTGATATCTAATCTATTTTGGGACTCAGCGTGCAGTTCAAACAGATTTCTTTTATAGGCGTTATGGATGATGGCAACCCACTGGGCAGATTAACATCCCAAACCGTACCTTGGAGTATGATTCCAACACAGCATAAGTTTCTCTAAATTCGGGCTACTGCTGCCTGATTCCCCTCCCTCCTCACTCACAGATTTCTTCCTTTCCCGCACGTTTTGGCCTCGTGTCTTGTATTGCATTGGTGCCAGTGGATTCAGAAGATGAGCCAAGCTCAGGGAGCTGATCTAGCTAGAATCTAATGTGTCAGAAAGTGGTTTGTTTCCTCAGGAATCTGTTTTCTGAATCAGATCACTGCACAAGTCCATCTCATGCAAGGGAAGGGGTACAAACATTTAGCTGAGGGTATGAACAAAGGAGAGAAAGATATTTTGCCTTTGTAACAATCTTTTACACATGTCTTCAAGTTTAGGCACTAGGCACAAAAGGGGAAGATTCACAAGGGACTCAGACCAAGTATTTTATCTCTAGGCAGGTGCTCAAGGACTGTAATTCATGAGCCTGATTTCAGCATCTCTCTCGTCTTCCAGGAACAGAGGGAGTTAGGCAGCGGTGCATCCTTTTCTGAGCAACAAAACCTCTCTATAAGGGAGAGCAACATCTGTTGAAACAAGGCACTGGGAAATAAGAAGGCAGAGGAGAGGTGAGATTCCTCCTCTTCTCAGATTTAGACTTCTGTGTGTGAGACTGGAACATACCTTGAGCCTTCCTTCCTTTCACTCTAGATTTAGGTAACTAGCTCTTGCTCTGGGGAACAAATGTATCTTGCTGAAAAATGGCCTCCAAGGAGAAACACATAATGGTTTGAATATCCACACAAAGAAAAAAGAGATCGGGGTTCTCCTCAGAGGGACTGAGCTGCAGCTCCCTTCCTCTCAAAGGGGAGCTTCTTACGCCGAAGCTAGGAGGCTACACTGCATGAGCCTTCCCTCCCACAGTGGAGATCACTGGACAAAAAAGCACTGAAGAATCACAAAGCCAGGAAAAGCACAAGCAATAATAGGAAGCCCGACTCTGTACCTTAATTATAGAGGTGCTCCCCTGAGAGATGGAGGTCTTGGGCGCCAGTCCTTGATTCCAGCATAATTACATTCTTTTATGCAGTGACTCCTTAAAGCGAAATGCATAAGCAAATCCAGGGGCAGGGCTACAGGGAAGGTATTAAATCTTCTTACCAATTCCTTTGATTTTTCAAAACACAAGACATTTGTACAGTTGCTAATAACACGCTGTAAATGCCCAACAGCTCCAAGCAGGAGAGAGAATGAATGCTTTGTTATTCTAGGAAAATAGATGTGTATTTTTACTGTAGTCATAACAAAGGAGGCTTCAAGCATTCCTCTACATGCCAGTTGGGTTGTTTTTCTCATCACAGATATTCATCTCCCTGCAGTCTGTAACGTCTTTCTCTGTTCATATGTGATGCATTCTGACAGGTTTTTTACAGTCAAAATTTGGTATTTCAAGAAATCCATTCACAGTCTGGCTTTGAATATAGCACGTGAAGTTACTTTAGCTTCCGCATCACTTTCCATTTTATTTTCAGCAAACTTCAGTTAGCATATTCCTGTAGATGTGTGAAACTTTAAATTGGAAAGGACTTGTTTCAATTCTCCTCCTGTTAATAGAAATTTGTCATCTCTGCAAAAGACAGAGGCAATGGGGTTTGACTGAGGGTTAGATGCCCTTCCTACATACTGTTACTTCTGTAAAGTCAATGCATGTCAGGTGTTTGGAAGTGAACCCATGATGTTGTTATTCCACCAGAAGGTAGGATTGACAGAGGTCAGTCTGAAACTAGGGACATTGCAGGACTTCTCCAGGTAACCTACCTCTGATGTTCAGATGTTGAAACAAACCACAGCATTTTGTTTTGATAAAAACAAGTCTTGAGGTAATCTGGCACATGGGATTAACAGCAAATACTTGTATGAGGACTGCAACAGACACTAAAATCATGTAAAAAAAGCAAAACTAAAGTCTCTCTGCAAAAGTTTGAAGGTTTAAAGAGTTTTAAGTTTTAAGGGCAAAATTTATCAAAGGCTGAAACCTTTTTCTAACTGCTTATGTCAGAATAGAATTTCTGTATTATTTCCTTGCATAAATAATCTTAAAAGCCTCTATTGAGTCCTCCTCGTGTTTACAAAAGTCTCTAGCATTAGGCCACTACTTACAAAAGCACTACTCCCTCCTTCAAATTCTGCATTTCTTGTTTTCTTGGCACCTGTTTTCAGGCTAGGAAGAGGAGCGGGGTGAGAAGGAGCATTATGGATTTAGGATTTTATCTCTGCAGAGTCTGGTGCGGTCCTCTCTAGTGAGGCTGCACCTGGGTACCTGGATCGTGTGTTTTGGCAAGAGAGAGGCAACTACTTGTCTAAGAAGATGCAGAACTAAAGACATGTGAGAATTCACAAGACAGAAGTTTTATGTGGGTCTCTGAGGAGCAAGGGACACGTCTGGAAGGCATCTGATAGCCTGAGAGAAGTAGAAATCCCATCCTGTGAATATGCCAGAGGGATAGAATAAACTTTTCACAGAGACAAAAGCAAGATTGTTGATGAAATACCTGTGTTTCATGAAAAATAAATTTTAAAAACTGTATTCCAAGACAGCTGGTGTGAGTTAACAGAGAAGGTCTTAAGTCCCTAAAACAACTCAGGGCCTGTGGCTACATGTAGAATGCAGGTCTGGAATACCTGACAGTATGTTCTTTGCTTGGGGGTCTGGAAGAACGTGTCATAGTTGTCTTTTGGCCTGAGTTAACTTCCCATGAGACAAAGGTGTGAAGAAGTGGGTGAGGCAAAAGGATAGGTTGGTGCACACCCAAGGCTCACCCTGACATACCAGAGACATGTGTCTGGACTTGGGACTACTGTGGAGGCACTCCTGGGTTCTGGAGTTTAGACATACCCCATGAAATTCTTTGATTCTGCTTGCAGCTGCACGTAACAGAAAGGTATAGTCAGTGCTGGCAGTGAGAGTACAGTACAGTGCCATCTCCAGCACTAACATCTAAACTATACTGGTCGTGTAGGGAGTTTGAGCTGTTGGGTGAATGTGGAAGGATACTCTCCTGTGACAGCGGAGTGGTCATATCAGAAGCAACCCAGTTAGTCCATACGACTGCCCACAATTCTATAAGCACCCTGCCTGCACCCATGCTGGATGCAATTCCATGCTTGTGGAAATGATCCAGAAACAGCAGAACTATACTGTATTTTACAGGGCAAAATCTCACGGCTTGGAAGGCAGGGTATATAGAAGCACTTGGCAGAGTTATCAGCATCTAGAATAACATTTATCTGCTGTACTTGTGCAGCCCTAGCACAAATGTGTCCCTGAGTACTCTGTCCTGCAAGACTGGAATCTGGCAGGGACTGTATACTCAGGCCACAATCTACCAAACAGCTTGAATGTGTGCTTAACTGCAAGCAACGAGTCCAAAGCTTAAAGCTAAACACAAGGAGAGGCATGCTATTGAACTGAGGGCAAAAAAGCTCAGCACTTCGCAAGGTCAACCCTTGGCAAAATTGAACCTTAATTTCTTGAAGTACCATAATTGTTCATGTGTCTTTGAGGCTTGAATTTGGAAATGAGGATGACTGTTATTTCAAGGTGTATGACTCAGGCCCTGAGTAACCAGAACAAGATCAGAGACAAGGGCGACTTAGAAGCACAGGGGATGCTGTAGGGGAAGAAGCAGACAACTGAGTAAGAGGGTTCCCTGGGGTGAACTCCTTGCCACATTACCTGCAAATGCCTGTAACTCATGCTACAGTATCCTCTTCATTGCCAACTTTATTACCAGATAATGTAAGTGCGATTTATGAAGCACCTGGGGACAAGAATTACGTGCGATCCCAGCCTGGCCACCTTCCCTCCTATTGTAATGACTATCTTTTACAGGAGCGGGGGCAGGGCAGGTGAGGGATTATGAAAGGAATTTGGTGAAGTTAAGAGAAACAACAGCATATAAATTAGTCTCCTGCCATGACACTTTTCAGGGTCTGTAAAAACGTGACAGATTGTGCTGGCTGCTCTTCATGTTGTGTATTCCACAGCGCATTTTGCGTATATGCTTTACGTGCCCAAGTTCATGCCTACACAGTGGCTCTTAACGGAGTATTTTCCAATGGTGGCGTTGCCATATATATATAGTGTATGAAATCCTGACAAGCAGCTTGGATCTGAGCAAAATTTCGTGTCCTTACAAGGCACAAGGGACAATTCCTGGCACAAGAAGCTTAGATTAAACAGCCAAAACACCCAGGATTGTTTCAAAATGCCCTGGATATCAGTGATACATTTATTTTAATTATGTATGAACTCTTGGCAGGTTATTTTCATTGACTGCCATCTATCTAGCACATGGCTTTTAATGACCTCATGTCAATTCTGTGTTGCAGTTTGAGCTAAAAAGGAGACACGACACGAGTAAACATGAACTGCAGTTAGGATTTGTCTACTGAAGGGAGGTTTGGTGTGAATTTGAAAGGTGGTCTCTGATTCTGCATTGAGAATGCTGCTGAATAGCTTCATCCATTTTGGAAGCAGATGAGGTGACTCTCTAAAGGCCTCTCTTGGCCACCTGAAAACATCCACGTAAGACACGAATGAGGACTGACTGTTCAATGTGCTTTCAGTAGCTATGTTTGTAGATGATCACAACTATGGAAATAACTCCTCACCTGGCCCTACCACTAACCCTACAACAACTCATCTAGAGACATAATAAATCTGTCAGCACTTAAATGAAGAGCGGGGTTCCTTTCTGCGTGGTACGTTAATGTCCAAATAAATGGCACGGTCCTGAAGTAGAGACCCATGCATGTAATTGTAAGGCCTGCTTTGCACAGGACAGACTACTGATCATAATAGTCTTTCCCAGGCTTAATAGCTGTGAACTCTTCCCTCATTTCACATGGAACCAGCATTGTTAGTAGTTTGTTAGATTTCAGAATCTCCCATGGGATCCTACTTGGCTGCTGAGTACAAGTCACTCTCTAATGGCTTTTGGAATAGTTTATCATACTGTTTTCTCAGCTGCCAATAAAAGCTTGCCTCACTTCTCCCAAGACTCATCTTTCACAAGGAGTTTTACCTCTACCCATCTCCAACTGCTAGGAGAGAAACTGCTTTTTTTCGGTTTTGCTTTTGTAGGTTTCTAAATAAATCTTTTTCATCTTCACTATCTTCACCCTAAAACTCAGTCCTCGCAGCTAATTTAAGCCAGCTACCTCTATTTCTGGCTGGTGTTCTGCTCTTTCTGAATCTCATGGGCAGAAGCTGATGTCAAGTTGCAGGTGTCTGAAAACCTGTCTGGAAGTTGCATTACTGTGAAGCAGGTGAAAATCTGAGTAGCATCTTGGCGATCAGAAGATGAACTCACCCAGTTAAAAGACAGGTGACCTAGTCTAAACGGGAAGAGATGACAGCTTTATCTTTAGCAGGCAATGGGGCACAATAAAAGGATGAGGGAGGTGTGGGAGGAGATTCATCCTAAGTAAATTACAACTCCTATCAGCCTAGCTGGAATTCAGCATGTGGGAGAGCAGGGACTGCTGCTGTCATTGCTGCCCTTGGATTTTTTTGTGAGGGCAAGTAAACAACTCTAAATTTCAGCCTGGCTTCTATAAAAGCTTGTGTGGGTGTCCCAGTAGTGTTTGGTAAACAGGTTACAGCAGGAGCCACAAGGAAAATAAGATTTTTTTCCAAATAAACAAGTTTAACTTAATGAAGACTCAAAATTAATATGTGTTGGGGGGTTACCCCAGGAGTCTCATTATCCCTAATTGGATGTTTTATTTCATGAAGTAGTCAGCGTTAACTTTTAGCTTGGTGAGGGAAAAGATCTCATATTTAATTGCCCCCCAAATTGTCCTTTATTCCTGGGAACACTTGGCAGGATTGTGAATATCTCTAGTGGCCAAGCTGTCAAACAAGCTTCCTCTTTTCAAAGGACATTCTTTTTCTTTTATTTTCTTTTCTTCTTCTCTTTTGTTTGTTTTTTTTTTTTTTTTTTTCCTTCTCCCCTCACTATTCAGGGCCAGTTTTGATTCTCTCTCCCACTCAACACCTCCTACTTCATAGGCAGCACTGGTCCCAACAAGCCCTCCAGCAGACTGAAAGCCACGACTGCTTTCTGCCTGGGTGACTTCCTGTCTTGAGGGCTCTGTGCCCAAATTTACACCAGCAGAAATCAGTGTAACTCAGGTTTAATATAGCTCAAAGCAGAGCTAATTTTGTGCTGGAACAGTCTGGAATGGCATACCAAACTCTGGTTTTAGCCATATGTACTAGTGTTTCACACTCTTTCCACAAAAAAATAAGCTTTGGCTCATAGTATTATCTACTTTTACCTCATCTTTAACCTATTCTAGAATTACACCGGCTAAGTGAAACTACCTTTTTTTTCTTCCTCATCTCATCCATCTAAAATCGCTATCCAACATAAGTGAGCAGGAAAATAAAGATTTCTTTTTAAATAGCGATAAGAAATGAATGATTTATCAGAGGCATTTAAAAATGTTAATGGTGTAAAGACAACTTGACAAATAAGGGATGATTATTCTCATCTCCACAGGCCAAAGTACAGCTGTGGCATCCTTCCAAGCAGTGCTCAAGATGTTTGATTTCTATTTTAGTTGATATTTGACAGAAAGGATTTTATTTTTGCATTATCTAGGGGAAGTGGAAATGAGTGTTTGTTCTGTCCTTTTTCCTACTTGCTCTCCTTGCTTATCCTCCTGCCTTTTTATTAGTACTTTTTGCAATGTTTTATTACACATGGTCAGACACCTGAGAGCCTTCAGGAGTTACGTGTCTTCTGCAGTCAGTATTTTCCAGTATTATTTTAAGGTGTGGTATACTGAACACTGACTGACTGAACACTTGATGTTTAGTGTCTGGAATGTATAAATAAGAAGACAGTTCCAGAGCACTGTAGCCTGGAAAAGATGCAGGCTGAAACTGAAACACGTATCAGCCTTGGGCTTCTGACATGAGGCTCTCTACAGCTCAACTTCCAAGTTCCAAAGTGATCCTCCAGTTCATGAAAAGTAAGGTAGGCACACCCGGAGTTAAGAAATCACAATAGTATGTTGGAAGAAAAGTCTTTGCACCAGAGGAATCCTAGGCCTGAATTTCACTTAACTAGGAGTAAGAGTAGCATGCCTGTTCCCTCCCCTGGCCACATACTCGCTTGTGTCTAGTGACCTAGCAATGCCTAGCCCTGAAGTCAATTGCTTCAACGAGCACATCTGACAGAAAACAAATCCACCAGAAAAACGCTGGGTTTCCATTGAACTCGTTTGCTCACCTGGTTCATTCTGCAGTCTCACAGTCACTGGATCATGTAAGGGGAGCAAGACAGAATACATGGCTGGAGAGAGATGGAGAAGACTGCACTTTTCAGCATTAGCCCACAGTCATACTAAATTAGTTGTAACATAAAACTGCACTCTGAAGGCCTGGTTCCGTACGATGAGGTTAAGTTTCACTCACTGACCCAGAAGGAAATGAACACCCCCTCTGAAATCTATTCTTCAGTCTTCTTAATTGGGTTGAAGTGGCTCATGGAAGCACATGGAGAACACCAAGGAGGAGCTAAGGGAGGGTGAAAATCTGCAGTTGGGAGATGAGGAGTCAGCAATATAGAATCATAATCATAGAATCATAGAATGGTTTGGGTTAGGAGGGAAGATCACCTAGTTCCAACCTCCCTGCCATGGGCAGGGACACCTTCCACTAGACCAGGTTGCTCAAAGCCCCGACCAACCTGGCCTTGAACACTGCCAGGGAGGGGGCAGCCACAGCTTCTCTGGGCAACCCACTCCAGTGCCTCACCACTCTCACAGTGAAGAACTTTTTCCTCATATCTAACCTAAATCTTCCCTCTTTCAGTTTAAAACAGTAGTTACCCCTCATCCTATCACTACACTCCCTGAGAAAGGGTCTCTCCCCATCTTTCCTGTAGGCCCCCCTCTGCCTCTCAGTGTTGGTGAAACATTAGATCAGCTCAGCTGCTCATGGATCTGTCTACAGGAATCAGTTTGCTCTGCAGATGGTCACTTAAAGGCCCAATCTGGAAGAGACAAGACTCAACTGAACAGGATAAAATAAGTTATTTTTGCTTGTGCTAACAGGTTCTTAATAATACATTCAGTATGCTATTGAAAAGACAATCTGAAAGAGCTCTGAAATGTCTCATAGTCTCACTGTGGATGGAAGAATACGTTCATGGCCACACAACTTGAAATGTTCTCAGACTACTGAAAAAAATTGGGAACAATGCTTAGTTATTCAGGAGGGGCGTGAACTTTAAAGAAGCAGATCTGGCTCAAAACCAACACAACTATGAAAAAAGTTTACTCAGGGGAAAGAAGGCCAAAAGCACTGAAGAACTGAGGAAACAGAGGAACCAACACTGGGGAAACAGAGGCTCTGTTGTTTTGTATGGGCAAGTGTTTCAGAAGTCTATTCAGCAAATTATCCACTCGGTCTTAAAGCAATGGGCCCACGGGGCAAGTTGGGGCGTGAGCCCCTTTCACCCAGCCTTTCCCTTTGTCCTGAAGGAGATGACCCCTCTGACATAGCCTGAATGACTTTCTGTGTCTTGGCAGAGGCAGGCATTCCCTGATGCCTCTGGTCTCACCCTGTCCTCCCACATAAAGGTGGGAGCACGAGTTAATCTCTGCCTAGGAACCCACACTTCCCAGCCACTGCTGCATCCCCAGGGCAAGGAGAGGGGAAGGACTGGGCAGCAGAAAGCAGACAGGTGTCCATGTTGCCTGGAAGAGGGGCAGTAGTCTGAGAAGTGGGGAGAGAGATGTGGCTGCTCTGGGGAAAGACTGGTGGTATTGGCTGGGTTAGGTGGGAGAAGTACTGCTGTCAAAAGGAAGGGAGGGAACAGGCTCCTGGGCAGAAGGAGAGGGAAAGAGCAGCCTACAGGAAACCCTAGAACTGCTATTCACTCCTTGACCTGTCAGTTTGGGTGTCCTCTTAATGCCACAAGCTTTTAGCTCTAGGGAAACTAGTATTATGGCCCTGAAATATATCAGAAGTACTTGAGGTCTAAATAATTCAGGTGTCAAAATGAATATGAGGAAGAAAATGATTTAGCAGAAGGATTGCTTTGTTTTCGAAGTTGCTGTTTCTTTCTGTTTATGCACCCATACAGACACTCTAACAAATCAGTGAACTGGATGCACAACCAGACTGCATCACTGACTACATCTTTCCTTGAATGAAATCAGGGAAATATAGGGGAGAAAAAAAGAAAACAAGCAAAAGTTATTTGACAAAACAAGCAGAACTATTTGATGAGATTTTATCTGCTATGTAGTTTAAAGAGAATTCCCAAACAATCTATAATCAGAACACTGAGAGTTGTTGCATATTGTAAATGAATTTTAAGTAACTCCTGTTGGCAGAGTTATCTTCTTCTCAAGGTTGCCAAATCTCATTGCTTTATCACAGATCTCATAATGCTGAATCGCTTATTTAAGCCACAATTCAAAGAATCACTGACTAATGAGTTTCTTGCCTTTTTGGTTTTTTAAGTGTAAATTTCTCAGGAACATACTGCAGAAGGTAAAAAGATAATTGGAGTAAATACCAGAAGAGTAAGGGGTGTTATTAATCTAGTGCATTCTCTATAATCAGGAGAGAATCGCTCTTTGCTGGCAGGTTTTGCAGCTGCCTGCTGACAGCAGGACAGGGGATCCGGGGACTCCCCTGCTCTTCTGTGGAAGTGTTTACCTCACATATAAACCCTGGCCGCGAATTAGCTTTCACTCTGTGCTCCCTCATCTGCCCTACACTCTGGCTTCTCTCTCAGTCTCTTCACATTACTGGAACTTCTGTGAATATAAAAAATGCCACTGGCTTCACTGTGACCCCACCCCGAGCTAGAGGCCTGTTTACAGCACCAGCCCATACACAGCAACATCAAAAAAAACCCCCAGTAACTGCTGGGCAGGATCAGGGGCAGGATTTGCATGTTACCTGCCCTGATCACCGTGTGCAGACCTCTGTAATGGATGCAGAGCTGCCTTTAGCCTCCACGGATAGATAGATAGGTCTGCACATGCATGTCAGGCAGGTCACTGCTAGCTCCTGTCACTTATGGGACATCCAGCCCAGGTAAAAGCTCTTGGCTCTGATTTAAAGCCCGAGTTTTACATTTGCAGTAGCAGACACTTAAACTTTCTTGAGCCATTAGTAAAGCACCATTTCATCCTCCACCTGATTAAAAGCACCCAAGGGATTTTTGGACGTCAGGACTCTCAAAAATTGAGTTAAAAAGACGTAGTTCAGTCACAAGCCCTTTCTCTGCAGTTTTTCTGTGTCTTTAGTGTACATCTGAATTCCATTTAGAGGCTCTTCTGTGGAAATCCGGGGAGTGGAAACGCATTCAAGGGCAGATCCCTGTGTAACGACCCAGCTCCAGGGGAGGGCCTTTACACACACTCATCTGGCTCCGCCGAGGCACATGTGCCCTCCTCGCCCCTCACCCCACAGCTCCCCGCGACGAGCGCCGCCCACCTCCCGCGCCCCCCCGCGCGCCTCACCGCACCCGCCCCCCCTCAGCCCCTTCCCGCCCCCTCGCGCGCCCTGCACGGGGGAGGGGCGGGGCCGGCCGGGCCTTCCTGCGCATGCGCCTTTCTCCGGGCGGCTGCAGCTGGCGCCTCCGCCGCCGGGGGCGCTGCCGCCCCCCCTTACCCCGCGCGCGCCTGGCGCCGCCGCCGGGAGGTGCGTCTCGCGCGGGTCCGCGCCCGGGATCGTGATGGCGGCGGCGGCGGCTGGGGGAGGTGGGGAGCGGAGCAGCACCCGGGACCGGCTCCTGGCGGCGCTGGAGGATCTCGAGCTCTTGGCCAGGTACCGCGCTCTGCGTCCGGTGACCGGATGGGAGGGCCCCAGGCGGCGGCGGGGCGCCGGGGGTGGGGTGAGGGTGCTCGGCGCTGTGCGGGCGAGGAGCCTCCGACGGAGGCGGCGGGAGGAGCGGGTGTCCCGGGGGTTGGGCTGGGAGGGGATCGGCCTCACCCGGCCCGACCCGGCCCCTCGCTGGGCTGCGGGGCGGCAGGAGGGCCCGGCCCGGGGACACGCGTTTGTCGGCTCTCCTGCCGTCCCCGGGCCGGCTCCTGCGGGAGAGGGGTTGGTGCTCCGCCGGGGGGCTTGGTCCGGTCCTGCGCTCAGCCCCACGGCTCTCACCGGCGTCGGAAAGCATCGGCGGCGCCTTATTTCCCATTTTCAGAGCAGAAGGCTTCCTTATTCCTCCAGTTGCCTGCCTTTCTTGGTTGACACCTTCATTTCCTGTGAAGTGCACGCACACCCCGGTTTTAGGCTCTTTATCATTCCCTAGAAATCATGTTCAAGTCACAAATTTGTAGATGGTATTGCATGACTTAAGTTGTTCTGGTCATTGCCTGTATTAGTGTTAAACTCACTCAAAGTAGGCTCCAGAGCTCCTCTTTGGGGTGATATAAACGCTCACAGCCCATGCTCTTGAGGCTGGACTGATAGCCCTCGTCCGAGTTGTCCACCATGTTGTGGAGGCACAGCTGGCAGCGCAGTTAAACTGTTTCCTAATTATTTTTCTCCTTTTGAGCAGAACAGAAGCTTAGGGAAACTTTTTCAGAGGGAATAACCCATGCTGTCTGTGTGGCTGGCTCACACTGTATGATTACCACTGATAGGACAAGGAAAATACATTGGTCAGTTACTCTTGTTTTTGGTTAGGTTTTATTTTCAGTTTTAGATTTTATTGTGACATACAGGTTGCTGGAGAACATGTGTTTTGGAAAAAAAGAAAAGATTTTAGATAAACTTTGTTTCTTTTTTTTTTTTTTTTTTAAATCTTGGAACTAATATTCTACCATAATGAATCCAGAGGAACCCTCAGCAGCATTTAGTGAATCTTCCTGTTGATCAGCAAAGTGTTGCAGCACCGTGGAGCTAGGCCTTTCACAGGCATGATACTGTTTGGTGGCAGGGACAAAATTAAGCAACACATCTAATCTGTAGCCTTTGTGTAGTTTTGAATCTGCCGTTTGTGCATTATCCCGCTAAGGCAGGACAGAATTACAACCTTCCATGACATCAGCCTTGATGGCGGTAGTTGACCTACTTACAACAGGTTTTGTTTGCTACTGCTCAGTGTTGGTCAGGTAGCATAAAGCTTTAGTGATAATGTCAAGTTTTTTTATTTTCTAATTGTTTTAAATTGTGTTCAGGAGTGACCAAGAGACATAGACCAAGATGCTATTTAGAGCTTTACTGGTGAGGGACTACTTCAGACATTTTTGAAAAGTACCTGTTTTCATTTTAAGGTTCTGGCCCCACTGCTCTATTAGTCATACACCCCACTGAGCTGCCTGCACTGGACCAAGCAATGAATCGGTACTGTTCCAAGGGCAGTGCCTTCAGATAGACAATTACTCATGCATAGTGTTGAACTGCCATCCATAGTCTTGGAAGCCAAACAAGTTTGCTGAATTGACAGAAAATGCTTTTCTGCATCATGGTCTTGTTGCTTAGCGAGTCCCCTCTGAGGTTCTTTTCAGAATGGTGGCAAAGTAAATGGGTACCTGGAAGCGTGATCAAGATGTTTGTTTGAGAAGCACTTCTAACACCAGAATATTATTAGTTTTTTGATATTTTTTGTGTTTGATATACAACTAATACACCATTGTGGAAGTACCTGTTGTAAAAGTAGTTTCACAACAAACTCTTCAGGTGTTTGAAAGCTTAGACTTAATTGCTCTAAACCCAAGTGTGAAACTTGCTCGATTGGGAAAAAATGGAGGAAAAGTAGAGAAGACAACTTTCATGCCCCCTTGCAGCAAACAAAGGCAGTAGAAGTAGGGTGTGAATGCCTTTCATTGTGCTGTTTTTTCTCTCAGCTTCTACTTCTGTCATGAGTAGTTTGACAGGAACTGAGCATGTTTCAGGAGTACAAATACACATGAGCACTTCATGAGCTCAAAGAACAAAGAAGAAAATGTGCTCCAATCATGAGACTAGTCACAGAATTACTCTTAGCTGAGAAATCCCTGCCAACACGGTACTATAAAACTAAAATACTCAAGTCCATGAATACTTTTGTAATGATATCGCTGACAGTTTTGGGATGACTTGATGTGATTTACAAATAATGCCCTAGAAAATCGTGCAAACACAGTTTTCCTTTCAGGGAACTGATTGAAATTTTGGCAATTTCGAGAAACCAGAAGCTCCCACAACCAGGAGAGGAGAGCCAGGTAAGCTGACCTTCTAAACTGTATTTCTTTGGGTAAGCACAATGCTTTACTTCTATTTTTTTTCTTATTTCCTTTCATTTTTCTCCCTTTGTCCTTGCCTATACTCAAGCTAATGGTGATGATGAGGTTTTGGCCCCACTACAAAGGCATTCTTCGTCCTCATGTTTGTTTGTTTGCTCGCTCATTTGTTGTATGCTTCATAGGCTATTTTTGCAAACAGGAAGGAATTTTGTTTCATTTTTCATGCAAACAGAAATACTGTTGTGGATGTCGGTTGCTCTTTGCAGCACGATTGAGGGTGTGTTGTTACTCTAGCTAAACTAAAAGTTCTACAAAACTCTTGTTCAATAGATCCTGGAACTGCTGATCCAGAGAGATGCAGAGTTTCAAGAGCTAATGAAGTTGGCAGTTGATCAGGGGAAAATCCATCATGAAATGCAGCTTTTAGAAAAGGTAGTAGAAAAGAGGGATAATGATATTCAGCAGCTGCAGAAACAACTAAAAGAAGCAGAGCACATACTGGTAAGTTCATAATGATGTGTTTGCTTTTGAGCATCTACTTGGGAAAAAGGTGGTTCTGGAGAAAGTTGTGTTAGTTTGAGAAGATTTAAATATTTAAAACTTTGTAAGAGCTTAGCAGTTAGGGTTCTTTTTTTTTTTTCAGTAGTCAAATACTATTTAGTTATCATGGTATTCAGTTTTGGCTTATAATGCTAATTTTCTTGCAGACCTACTTTATTTCTGTGTATTTTGAAAGTGTTCGCTGAATACTTTCTCTCTTTAAAATGCAATTAAATGCAAGGGTTTATTCACAGAGCAGACTTTATGTAGAAGCTTACAAATTAAAGATGCATTGAAGATTTGGTTTAGTCTGTTGTTTTTTTACAACTAGGCAACAGCTGTTTATCAAGCAAAGGAAAAGCTGAAGTCAATTGAAAAGGCAAGAAAAGGTGAGTATCCATGATTGTACACACTACGTACATGCAGTTGTAAAGGAAGTTGCTAGTGAGCTCAAGTTAAGGTGTTGTGTTTTTGTTTTTAATTCTACCATCACAGATTTTGGATGCTTTATGTGTAAACAAACTTCCATTTCATTATGAACCTACAGCCATTTCCTCAGAACGAAGGCAGGAATGAATTATTTTTTGTGGCAAACATCTTAATATTAAACTTAAATTCAAGTGTCTCAACACTCTTCTTGGACTGATAATAGTCTATCTCAGGCGTTGTCAACCTTTCCTTCACCATGGACCCCCTTTAAATACCTTTTGTGGCCGCAGACCACTAAGACTTAATTCAAGATTTAAAGCACTAGATGGCATCAAATATTTATTTCAGTGTTCTCATGAAGGGTCTTCAAATTTGGAGAGACGGGGAAATAAGTTAATCTGTTAATGCACACACTCCTATTATAATATCTTTATTGCAATGATTCCATATGAATTTAAAATAATAGCATCCACGCTCTTCTTGCTCAAATGGCCCATTTTATGGTATTTGAATGTACAAATTGCGAATTTGATGCCAATTTTTACATTAAAATTTGATGAAAAGTTTTTACAGTTCTTCTCACCCGTTCCTTGTTTGTCTGTGTTCAGTCACCATATATTTTTGTTTACGGGTGCAGGGCCACCACTTGGAGGAACAGCCTTCTAGCCCCGTTGTGGCCCTAAAGAGGTCCGTTGGGTTAAGAAAATGTCTTTAAGAGAAAAATTGCCTACTTAAAGTGGGTCTCACCAACCATACTAGCACCTAATATACTAGCGTGTCAGGGCTGGTGGGGGGCGGGGCTTGAGTGTGAGAGGAGTATTGAGGGGAGGGGCTGTGGGAAAAGGAGGTGCAGTCCTTGCTGTGGGCCAGACCAAATGTTTCTGGGCTGGACGTTCCTCACCCCTGCTTTAAGCCTTCACGGACCCCCTGTGATGACATCGTGGCCCCCCGGGGGTCTGTGGACCACAGGTTGAGAACCACTGGTCTATACAATTACCAAAGTGTCTCACCAAATTGCCTCAGTAGGTCTGCTGAGGAAAGAATGTTCCTGTACATGTGCGTTGTGTTGGAAAAACTGACTAGCTGGTGATACTGGTTTGTGTTTGTAGCAATTCCTGCCACTCTGTGGCACTTACCCATGCTAAACTGACTTTTTTGTGGGAGGCACTTTCTTGTTTGTTTTTTTTTTACAGTGTCTTTTATCATTTTGTTATACCTCTTTCATCTAAAAAATCAAGGATTTTCATAAATACATAAAATTAATAAATTCAGAAATACATAAAATATGTAAGAGGTACATATTTAGAAGGGCTTTTACATGTATGCAATTACTAAACAAACAAAAAAAATTCTTTACTGCTGAAAATTCCATAATAAAGCAAGTACTGAAATTTTCTTACAAATTGTGCTTGTCAAGTACACTGCTTAAGAGATTGGTTTGTGTTTTTCACAAGATTGAAGAACTGTTGACATTGAAGGTGTACTGAACTCATGGCTGTAAAATCAGTTCACTGTGAAGCTCATCCTTACATAATCTAAGAATCCTCTAAGTAGTCATTGCATTTGAAGCATGCTCTTAATGTTTGACAAAATTGCATTCCCAATCTTTTAGATATTAGTGTCTATTTTTCTGAAATAATTGAATGAATGATGCAATCTCTTGAGAAGATACTAGCTTCTCTTTCATTCTTCCAGGTGCCATTTCCTCTGAAGAAATAATTAAATATGCCCATAGGATCAGTGCTAGCAATGCTGTTTGTGCCCCTCTGACGTGGGTACCAGGTAACTATTATGTTTATGACAGTAGATTGTTTTTTAATAAAGCATGGTCAGTATCTGGTCTTATAATGCTTTTATACAGTGAAAACCACTGAGGTTTATTAGAATAACATGTTTTCCACTGTTATAGCTAATGTTTTCAACAAAAATGGGTATCCAAAGTCCTGTAGACTTTACGTATGTCTTCAAAAAGCTATGAAACTGCATGCTTCCATTAACTGACTGGCCTCCTCTGCTCTCCTTTGTTTGCTTCTTTTCCCTGAATGTTGGCCCCAATTATAAGTTAGAACTAAGTATGTTAAAGGCTTTTCAATGTGCTTGGTTGTGTTCTCTCTTGCCCCTTATAATATTCTTTTCAGAGCTTGTTAGTAAACAGTAGAGTCAGAAGCAGGGCTTTCGTTATGTCATGTCTCAATTCTGGGAACTATTTTCCTTGTCCAAAAGGAGAATGTGTTTTTTCCAATTCTGCTTTTGCTGCTTAGCTGTGAAGTAGCATGGAGAGCAAAGATACCTTCTAAACGTGTTTTTTTTTGTTTTGTTGGGTTTTTAAATGTGCTTTTCTGCCAGGTTTGAATGAACAAAGTCTTAAGTGAAAGACACAGGCTTAGATTTTAACCAAAGAGGTGTGATGTTCATTGCTGATCCAAGCAAACAGAGTATGGGTGTTTTTTCTCAGGAAAGGCGCACGCTTGCAGGGCTATGGTTTTACTGGCATCAGGACACATGATGAGATGACTCCTGTGATGGGAGTGCTGGAATGGAAGGATACAGGCTCTTTAGAAAGGACAGGCAGGGGAGATGAGGAGGGGGTGTCACCCTCTATGTCAGTGACCAGCTGGAGTGCATGGAGCTCTGCCTGGGGATGGATGAGGAGCCATCCGAAATCTTATGGGTCAGGATTAAAGGGAGAGCAGGGACTGGTGACGTTATAGTGGGGGTCTGTTACAGGCCACCCAACCAGGAAGACCAAGCAGATGAGTCCCCCTCTATACAGATAGGAGCAGCCTCAAGTTCACAAGCCCTGGTCCTCATGGGGGACTTCAACCCCCCCAATATCTGTTGGAGGGACAACACAGCAGGGCATAAGCAATCCAGGAGGTTCCTGGAATGCACTGATGATAACTGCTTCTCCAAGTGATAGAGGAGCCAACAAGGAGAGGTGCTGGGCTGGACCTTGTTCTCAACAACAAGGAGGGGCTGGTGGAGAGTGTGAAGCTCAAGGGCAGCCTTGGCTGCAGTGACCAGGAAATGGTGGAGTTCAATACCCTTAGGGCAGTGAGGAGGATGCACAGCAAGCTCACTACCCTGGACTTCAGGAGAGCAGGCTTCAGGGATCTGCTTGGCAGAGTAGCATGGGATAAAGTCCCAGAGGGAAGAGGTGTCCAAGAAAGCTGGTTAATATTCAAGGATCCATGGTAGGGGGTTGGAACTGGATGATCTTTAAGGTCCCTTCCAACCCAACCCATTCTATGAAACTAGGCACTGAAGAAAAAGTTAATGTCTGCAAGACAATTGTTAAATATTTAAAAACATTCCTTTGCTTTTTTTCTTAAAAGGGGACCCACGTAGGCCATATCCTACAGATCTGGAAATGAGGAGCGGTCTCTTGGGTCAGATGAACAACCCATCCACCAATGGAGTTAATGGACACTTACCAGGGGATGCACTTGCAGCAGGCAGACTGCCAGGTAAGAGAAACTCATTTTTGATTTGCTTTTCTTTATTCCTTGTACAGTCATAGGAATTACACATTTCCCTTCGCAAAGGCAAGTCAGAGTTAAAATATTGAAAGTTATGGCTAATGTTGTTCCCTAACAGTGAAGATCTAGTAAATAGAGTTAACAATTAGAAATTGCATAATTTTATTTCATGCTAAATCATACTGCAGACACTACAACTAAGTCAATATAAACAAAACTCCTAGTTATCAGTAACTTCAATTCACTTACTTTAAATTGCTGTAAATTAAGTGATACCAAATCATATTAGAGGCATTTTCAGAGCAACCTTCTCTTAGCTGTGATGGCAAAGTATGGAATTATGAAAGCTGTACTTGGAAGAAAAGAGGTTTATTGTCATCCCCTACTTTAAGTCTACACTCTATATGGCAAGACTGTTTGCTTAGACATTCTGGATTGAAAAGGCATTGCGAAGGACAACTGATGAGGTCGTACCTTGAGTGTAGGAATTGAGCTTAATGGCTTAGTGAAATGGCCACTTCCATGCTAAAATAGAATTTAGCACTGAATCAAGAATTTAGTGGTTCTGTACCTGTGCAGCATTAATCTACTACGGTTAGACTAAAATGGAAAAAATTCTTAGTTTGGATTCATAGATCTGTAACAGTTCTTACCTGTTAAGCCACTTGCAGGTGTTATGGAAAGCTTGTTTTCAAAAATTATACTGAATATATTAAAAAGCCCTGTATCACGACTCCATAGGAGAAATGGTAAGCTTGGATTTTGTGTCATCTGTCTAATCCTATTGTCACCTCTTAGGAAGTGACTTGAAGTTCTGCATCATCTTGCTTTCTAAACCTCTGGCCTTGGATAAAACGTGTCAGTGAGCTGAATAGGAGTGGGACCCTGACGTCTGCCCACAGCAACCCACCAGGGAAATGCTGAGGATGGGCCCATGTATCTTTTCTGTTTTTGAAATACGGTCAGGGGAGATACTAAGGTTGGGTCTTCCTCATGGAGTCTGAGCATTTATTTGCGTAAGTTTTGGTGGAGCCTGTTCTGGCTGGCTCCTCTGCCTTAGGGATGCAGACTTGCTGCTTTTACTTTTGAGTGCTGTCTCTGCAAGAAGTGAAAGCCCACTCTTCAGGACTTTTCCTTGAGAAGCTGGAAAATTTGGGATTTAAACTCCTTAAGTAAAGTTGTTAATTGAATCTGGGTCTCCTATGTCAGGGGAAATCCTCTAATTACTAGACTGTCAAGTAAGAGGGAAACATGAAAACTTCATTTAAAAGGAAGTAGAGGCTGCCCTGGCATTTTGTGTAGGGATCCCGAATCTTAGGTGTTTGGAGGCATGTCCTGAGAATGCTAATTATGGGATGTAGTCCTTTTAGAGACTTGTGCAGAGAATGGTCCAGTTGCTGAGCCCTTACGGAGTCTGCAGGCCCAGCCACTGGGCTGCTTCATAGCCTTAAAACTTTGGGGCTGCTTAGCACACACATTCCACCTGGTTTGATGGTGGACTGGTTCCACCAATGAATCATGGCCACAGGATGTAAAACACTGGCTTACATTCTCAGCTGGTTCAAATAAAGTTGGTTAACTTCACCACAGATGGGATGAGACCACCTGGTACTGTTGTTGGTCTTCCTAAAGCGAGCATAGAACTGACTGCATCTGCTGGTGGGTTGGATTTGTGCAGCTAGGTAATGCATCTGGTGTTAGGGGACTCTTGCAGTAGTTCCTAAGTGTCATCTCAGGTGTTTGCAGACTTAAAGATCAGAAGCTACTATGCGTGTGGAGTCTGCGTGCTTCTGAGGCAGTGCCTGAGTGAGAGTAAGTCTACCATATATGACTCCCTGCTTAGACAGTGCCCTCTCTTTCTGCACTCAGAGTCCCACATGGGTGGACTTTTGTTCACTCCTGACTCTGCCTAATTATTTTTAATTCTTGCTTTAAGTGAGAGATAGCTGGTTTCTTCTATAGGATCGACTTAGCTACAGCACCTGGTAATAAGTGGAGAACTGAAGCACAGCAGTAGGGGTGTAAATTAAAAGGAAGGGAGCAGAAATGGCATATAGATGTGTAGTGCAGCTTTGAAATGGGAGCCATTTTGGGGACAAGGAAGGGAGAGGCTAGGAAATATTGTGAGGGGAGGGGAGGTTGGTAGGGAGTACAGTATGGGATGCTTTGGAAGTAGCAGGAGAAGAAACTGAGAGCTGGGAGAAGTCAGAGGCAACTGAAGCTGGCCTGGCTGGGGCACAGTGGGGCGTTCTCACCTCTCGAGTATCTCTGTCTGTGGCCCTGGTTTTGTAGTAGGATGCTCTTCTCCTTTGCACTTGATGCACTGTATTTGCTGTTGGAAATATGATAACCAAGGTGTTTCAGCCAAATTTGGGTAAAACCATTTACTCTGAATTTCTATGGTCTACCTTAAATACTTTTTTTGATCTAATTTTTTCATCTATTTTTGCGTACTGACAGAGGGTGACCATTTTCATTATTGCCAGTAGTTGTGAATGTTAAATCAGTTCAAACTGTTTTAAAGGTGAAAAGCTCTGAATTAATATATACTGGTTTAAAGTGGACTGATGAGAGATCAAGAGCCACCTACATAAATGGGTCTCTTTGGTAGAGTAGGCTTTTACAGTGATAGAATGGCTCCATCATGAAATGTTTCCCAGCTGTTACTAAAGGGTTTCATCTGTCCAAAATTCAGGAAGATTTAAGATATGTTTTAATTTTAAATTGGAGTTCCAGTTGAGCTGTCTTGTTGAATTTCTCGATATACAAAGCTGATAGTTTGATTATGCCCCTTTTTTCCAGATGTGCTTGCTCCTCAGTATCCTTGGCAGTCAAGTGATATGTCAATGAACATGCTACCTCCTAATCATAGTAATGACTTCATGTTGGAGCCTCCAGGACACAATAAAGAGAATGAAGATGATGTAGAAGTTATGTCAACAGACTCCTCAAGCAGCAGCAGCGACTCAGACTAGGTACAGGAGGGACAGTATCCCTAGTAGACCTTTCCTGTGGTGAAGGTAGGTTGGATGCTGTTCATCACAAAATGCAATACCCTCTTGTTATGCTGGCAGCCCTGTGTAGGGAGAAGATAATAGCTGGCTCAGAAATAGGGTGACATTTAAAACCATGGACTTCAGAATTCTTTTTTTCATTAGATGTTCAAGTAAAATGACTGGGAGCTTGTTGCTGGAGGTGTCAGATTTCCAGTGATTATGTAAATGTGTGAATGTGTATGTTTGCAAGACATGCGCTCCTGTATATCTATATTTACTATACATTAGATGACAGAAGTTCCTGGGAAAAAAGGTGTAAGGGGAATCCCCTTGTATTGTTAGTAACTTTACTCTTTTGATGATAGCCTTTTCTATGGCACAGAAATGAGACATGAAATTTGTAATTTTAATATTTTTTTTGTTACTGCCTAAATCCATGTTCTTGATCATCTTTATGTGTGCAGAGAACAAAAATATGGCAATAAGGTGTAAAAAGGTTGTAATTATTGTAATATATAATGAATGATTTGTCATAAATAAACTCAGCTTTGATGTAACTTTGTTTCATTTTGCAAACTGAAATCCTAGGTGAGTTGTTCTGTATCTTCAATACTCAGCATGTTTTATCTCAGTATGTGGTAGAATTCTGATTGAGTTTCAGAAGTTTGTACTCCTTTTTCCCCTTTGCAAAATGCCAAGACAGTATTAGAAGCAGCTGAGGAGTCAGGAACTGAAAGTCTGTCCTTTTCAGCTGAGCTTTATCAGGTACACACATAACTGGGCAGACCCTGAGGCAGTGATGTAGAGTGCCCATTCACAAGATTTCACCAGTACTTTGGTTAAGCATGCTGGGACGCTGGAGACAACACGCTTTGGGGCACGCTGCAGGTTCAGCTCCTTTCAGTTCAAAGTGCTCACAGATTCTTTATTCTTGTCACCTATAATTTTTTCATTTCTTCGAACCTGCTAATTTGCTTACTTCAGCACTTGCATTTCCTGTCTCAGCTACCATGTTCTTTCATCTTCCCAAGGCACTTCCCTTGGCTTTCCTTTCCTTGTTCTGTTTTGCTTAAGGAGTCATTTTATGACAGTTACTTTTCTCTTTAGTTTTCTGATTTGATCAGAGGGTTACTTATGTGAACTGTTGCTCATGGCAGTTACAGGTTTCTGCACTGCAACAAGGCTTCCTGAGCACAGATCACAATTCTCTCCAGTTTTCCATTTTGTAGATTCCTCGCGAGAAGTTTCTGATAAATCAGGTCCTTCCTCATTTGGTCAGATAATCTTTCAAATATTGCTGTCAGTAACACTGCCACATATGACCAACATAAGTCCCATAAGGATGTAGAAATGAAAAGGACACATAATACAGGGCAGTGGTTTTTGTTGTAAAAGAGAAATGAGGAATTTGGTTTTGTCTCAGCTGTTCCTTTTGGAAGTATTTTCAGTTATTAAAATTTCACTTCTGTTTGGCAGTCTAAAGTTAACTCATATACATATATATTTTAACCTTTTACTCAGTATCAGTTTTTCCTCTTTGGTGTTTACCCCTCATGTCTTTACAAAGAACTGTATTTCCTCTTTAATTCATGGTAATCCCAATACACCTGGCCTCTCTCAGTTATCCTAGTTAACCTTGCCTATGCCTCTTCTAGTTCACACTTTTTTTTCTTAAACATGTCTGATTAGAATCATACACAGTATTGCAAAGTGCAGTTTCTTAATACTTTGTACCACGGAATTAGTATTTTCTTCCCTAAATGCCCCTCCCTTAATGCATTTTATGATATAGCCACAGGTCACTAGTCTCTTTTGTTTTCTCATTTATAAGGACATCGCTTTCTTGGAATGAAATACAGAGGTAATTTATAGTCATGGGAAGTGTAATGTACAGTCTACCCAAAACAGTCTACATGGCTATATCATGTGATTAACAAATATTGTGGAGGTAGGTGATTGTTTCCAGACATAAATAAGAGTGAACAGAGGCAATGACCACTTCTTTTTCTGGGTTGTGTGCTAGTGTTTTAAAGGATTAAATGCGACCAACGTGTACATGTAAAAGGTAAGAAGACAGCTCTGCCCACTGTTCACTTATGTAATAGATTTTCCTAATTAGCAAAAGTACCAAAAATCAAAGTATATATAACATTTAGTTGAAAGGACTGAGTCTTAGCAGCTTAAAAACTACTGAGAATCAAATGGGGGGGGGGGGGGGGGAAGGTATGAATGCATGATACACACAAAACAAGTTATTTAAATTAGGGATTGCTGATAGCAGCAATGCACTGCAATCATCTAATCAGTGCACTTAGAAGGGATACAGAAACCCTGACATACGGAGGTACTGTTTGTCTCCTCATTTCAGTAACTACTTGTATATTTACAACAGATAGAATGAATATAACCATTAATGGTAACAAAATATTTATTGCATGACAAACCATTTTACAGTGACCTTGTTTTTCCTATCAGGAGCTAGATGCCTTTTAAAATTTAAAATTGAGCTAAATAATTTTTTTTTCTTTCTTCATTATTCTTTGGGACAGATGGGCAGGACATCTGTCAAATCTTCCTACAGCCTCTTTGTTGACAGCTGAATGGAATAATATTCAGTGTACATAAAGTTGCTTTCAGGAAGAAAATCTCCGCTTTTGAATAGAAAAAATACGCTTTCTACAAAGATACAGTAGTAAAGGCATTTTCAGCGATATTTTTCATTTCAAAACTGCTTTATAACATTACCTTCTTTCTTCACTTCAGAGAAGAATATTTGTCCTAAGGGAAGTTGCACATAGTTAATACTTCCAATTCTCTAAGCAGGAGGCTTGCAGTCATCAGTAGCATCCTTACAGCTCGTATCACTCCGATTCTCTAGCAATAAGAGCCATCTCCATTTAAGAAAACATATATGCAAAGGAAGAGCTTTAAACCCTTCAAGCTTGTTTCTTTTAAGAACTGATAAGTCAATTCATAATTTCAGACAATTTTAATCTTTCAGTATTGTGCTTCTGTTTTATTTAAAAGAAATCAAAGGTATCTCAGAACATTTTGTACAAGGGGTATATCTAAACGAAACAGACAAAAACTGTGTTTTTAAAGAACCCTGAAGTGGAAAAAACAAAAGAGCGAGTTATTTTTTAAGTCATGTCCTAAAATTAATTGCTGATGTCCTAATGACTACAGCTGGAAAAGATTCAGGTCTGGTTACAGATTCTAGAAAAACGAAAAATATAAACTGACAGTTTTTGTGTATGTCTTTGTGTATTGTGATTTCATTCAGTCACATCAAACTGAAAACTAACAATTCTATCAAATCCCAGTAGCCATACAGAATGACACCCATCTGTGCTGTTTAATACTGACAACCAAAATTAATACTGACTAGCCAAAATGTATGACTGTCTGCTGTGAACTACACCTATGAGATTAGTTTGTACAATGTTATTTGTGTCAGCCTAGTAGAAGACCTCTCCATCAAACTATTAAGAATTTAGTAACATGATCAGGAATTAAGATCAACTGCAGATAAACACTTCTGCAGATAAATTCTAATGTAACTGAGGCTACAAACAGAACTCTAATGAAAGGGGGTGGCAAGAAGGGTCAGGGAATATTCATTCCCTACAACAAGCCACTGCAACCCTTTCATGTTTATAATACCCGGATTTTCAAGTATATACTACCGTCTGCAGGGGAACAAGGCACTGTCTGTAAAATGTCTTTTTTTTCATGACAGTGTCTTAACTGAAGGTATAAGACAAAGCTAAGTTTAAAAATTGGTCCAACATTTATAATTACAGGAAAGCAGCATAATATATGAAGTAGTTTTACATAGAAACTAGGACAGTGGTTTAAACAAAACAGTTTCTCTTGGGCCTGATGCTGCAACTGTTCCCAAGTGAGTAAGCTTATCTGACTAGTTGTGACCTCCAAAGGGCTATTCATCCATATAAAGACTAACCAGATCAAACACTGTGAGTCTTCTAGAAAATAAAACATTGTTAACCTCTAGAGCTAGAAATAGCTCTGGAATGAGAGACAACTGTTGTGTGAAATATGGTAAAAGCACTGAGACATTTAGCATCTTTTTGGGTTTGGGAAGGGTAATATTTTCACGTGAGCATGATAAATCCTTTTCTCTTTTACACCAAAAAAGCAGGTCTGTCCTTTAGTTTGTTATCTAATGTACAACTGGTTTTTACACTAGTTGGTGGCTTCCCGTGTACCCCTTTAGATGATCGAGCTCTTCCGTAAAGGGATTGTAACCTTGCTCTCTTAAACAGCGTAAGGCCCAGAACAGTTGATCTGCTGGAGGAAATTCATCCCATTTAACCCATTCCCAACCTGTAGGAAAAAGAAAAAAATAAAGTCAGAGTGTAAAATGAATCGTGTAGCAATTCTGCCTCTTCAAGTCCGGATGGACTACGCAGAAATTACCCCCACAAATTCAAGTTCTCTGCTGCATGCAGTTAAAGTTACTCCTTTCCTCTCGTGAAGTTCTGCCCCTCCCGGGAACGCGTGTTCTCTCACAGCTGCAGAACTCGCGGGCCTGCAGCCGCGCCCCGACCTCATTATGTCAGAGCGTGTGGCGATAAAGGGAAGTACAAAACGCATTAAGCCCAGACGTGCTCAAACGCGTATTTTGACACCAGGAGTAAGAGAACGGCCCGACCCGGGGCCTGCGGCTCCCGCCCGCCCCTGGCGCGCCCCCGCGGCGCGCGCCCCTCTCTCACCCTCGTTCTTGTCGGGCTCGCGGTTGCGCGGCTCCGCGCCCGGCTCCGCCTCGCCCTTCATGAGCACGGTGACGTAGTGGTAGCGCGCGGCGGCGCACACCGAGTTGACGGCGGAGGCGAAGCGCACGTTGCGCAGCCGCAGCGCCGCCTCCTCCAGCGTCTCCCGCGCGGCGCACTCCGCCAGGCTCTCCCTGCGGCGGGGGAAGGCACGGCCGCCTCAGGAGAGGGCAGGCCCGGCCCGGGGTGGGCAGGCGGCGTGAGCGGCCCCGGGGCGGGTCGTGTTGGGGGGGGGGCGGGTTCGGGCGTCCTACCCGAACTCCAGGTGGCCTCCGGGGAGCTGGTAGGTGCCGGCCCCCAGCGGGCCTTTCCTCTTGCCCAGGAGGACGCAGCTGGGGTGCGCGGGGCTGGTGACCACCACCCCCACGCCGATGCCGGGCCGCGGCGGCCGCGCCGTCTCGCCCATGACAGCCGTGGGCGCTCGGGGAGGCTGCGCTCCGCCTCCGGTCCGGGGCGCTGCAGCGGGCGGGGGCGGCTCCTCCTGTCGGGCGGAGGCCGAATCCTGGGAGGCCGTTGCCCGGGGCAGGGAGGGTGTTGGGGTGCCCAAGATGCGCATGCGCGCCGCGGATGGTGGTGACGTCGCTTCGGGGCGGGGCCTGTGGCTTAGGGCCGAGGGCGGCTGGGCCGGGATGCAGCGGCGTGTTCTTTTGCCCGCCTCTCCCTCCGCGAGCGGAACCACCGGGTAGACAACCACCGGCGGAGCGTTGAGCGCCGGATCCGGTGTTTGGCGAGTGCTCGGCGTGGCTGTCGGCGGTACGAGTGCAGCAGCTGCCCCTTGTGAGGGAACAGAGAGCTTCCCGGGCAGGCTCGGCACGGGGAGAGACCGCCTGCGTGGCAAAATGACCTTCTGTTCTGTACTGCTGTTTGAGGGGCTCTTGGCTGCTGAATACGAAGGGACTTGTGAGGTCACTGGGAATTGAAAAACCATTTCACAGAATCACAGAATCATCTAGGTTGGAAAGGACCTTGAAGATCATCTAGTCCAACCATTAACCTAACACTGACAGTTCCCAACTACACCATATCCCTCAGCACTATGTCAACCCGACTCTTGAACACCTCCAGGGATGGGGACTCCACCAACTCCCTGGGCAGCCCATTCCAACACCTAACAACCCCTTTTGTAAAGAAATACTTCCTAATATCCAGTCTAAACACTCCCTGGCACTATGTGAGGCCATTCCCTCTTGTCCTATCACTTATTACTTGGTTAAAGAGACTCATCCCCAGCTCTCTGCAACCTCCTTTCAGGTAGTTGTAGAGGGCGATGAGGTCTCCCCTCAGCCTCCTCTTCTCCAGACTAAACAACCCCAGTTCCCTCAGCCGCTCCTCATCCGACATGTGCTCCAGACCCTTCACCAGCTTCGTTGCCCTTCTCTGGACACGCTCGAGTAATTCAATGTCCTTGTTGTAGTGAGGGGCCCAAAACTGAACACAGTAATCGAGGTGCGGCCTCACCAGTGCTGAGTACAGGGGTAAGATCACTTCCCTGTCCCTGCTGGCCACGCTATTTCTGATACAAGCCAGGATGCCATTGGCCGCCTTGGTCACCTGGGCACACTGCTGGCTCATGTTCAGCCGGCTGTCAATCAACACCCCCAGGTCCCTCTCTGACTGGCAGCTCTCCAGCCACTCCTCCCCAAGCCTGTAGCGCTGCTGGGGGTTGTTGTGGCCCAAGTGCAGCACCCGGCATTTGGCCTTATTGAAACTCCTACAGTTGGCCTTAGCCCATCGCTCCAGCCTGTCCAGGTCTCTCTGCAGAGCCTCCCTACCCTCGAGCAGATCAACACTCCCACCCAACTTGGTGTCATCTGCAAACTTACTGAGGGTGCACTCGATCCCCTCGTCTAGATCATCAATAAAGATGTTAAACAGGAGAGGCCCCAAAACCAAGCCCTGGGGGACACCACTCGTGACTGGCCGCCAACCGGATTTAACTCTGTTCACCACAACTCTTTGGGCCCGGCCATCCAGCCAGTTTTTTACCCAGCAAAGCGTGTGCCCATCCAAGCCTCGAGGAGCCAGTTTTGCCAGGAGAATGCTGTGGGAAACGGTGTCAAAGGCCTTACTGAAGTCAAGGTAAACAACACCCACAGCCTTTCCCTCATCCAATAAGCAGGTTGCCCTGTTGTAGAAGGAGATCAGGTTTGTCAAGCAGGACCTGCCTTTCATAAACCCATGCTGACTGGGCCTGATCATGTGGTTGTCCCTCACGTGTTGTATGATGGTACTCAGGATGAGCTGCTCCATCAGCTTCCCGGGCACCAAAGTCAAGCTGACAGGCCTGTAATTTCCCGGATCATCCTTCCGACCCTTCTTATAGATGGGCGTCACATTGGCCAGTTTCCAATCTGTCGGGACCTCCCCGGTCAGCCAGGACTGCTGATAAATGATGGAAAGCAGCTTGGCAAGCACCCCAGCCAGCTCCTTCAGCACCCTCGGGTGTATTCCATCCAGTCCCATAGACTTGTGTGTGTCTATGTGATGCAGTAGGCCACTGACTGTCTCCTCCTGGAATGCAGGGGGGTCGTTCTCCCAGTCTCTGTCCTCTGGCTGAGGAGGCTGGATTCCCTCAATACAACTAGTCTTGTTATTAAAGACTGAGGCAAAGAAGGCATTAACCACCTCAGCCTTCTCCTCATCACTTGTTACCATGTTTCCTCCTGCGTCTAGCAGGGGATTCAGACTCTCCTTGGTCTTTCTTTTGCTACTGACATACTTACAGAAACATTTCTTGTTGTCCTTGATTGCTGAAGCCAGATTAATTTCCATCTGGGCTTTAGACAACCTGATTTCCCCCCTGCATAGCCTCACAGCATCTTTGTAATCACTGTGAGTGGCTAGCCCCTTCCCTTTCTGCAAGGGAGGGGCACCTAAAAACAAAGATACAACTTCAGTTTCTTGGAGGTCAGGGTGCCAGTTGGTTTCTGACTGCAGATTTGTTCAGAACTTAAAAAGTGGCCCTTTTTAGGTTAGTCCACAGTTTCTGCTGGGTGAAGAGTCTGACTGGAGAGTCACTTTGAAATTATTAAAAAAGAAACTACACACTTAGCTAAGCAGAGCTCCAGAGGCAGAATAACAGTTCCTGACTGATAAATAAAAATTTCTGCTAGCGTTTACCTTCATTTTCACATTTTTAAAGTTACAGACAATAAGATGCAAACTTTCATATTCCCTACAAACAACTGTAAAGTTTTTCAGATTTTTCCTTTCCCTGGCCTATGTCTCACAAGACAGACACGAAGTATTGCTCCTTCACAGGACTTTCAAATTGCTTTTTGTAAGGTTTTAAAATACTTGTGTACAGATGTTTATATTTAGTTATGAAGGTTACAGGGCCAAACTTGCTGAAGATTAATCATTACTTTTTGATTAGTTTTCTGAAGTTTAATTGCCTGAACTGTCTCAGTACAGTGTTTGCATGAAGGAAATGTCAGGAGCATTCAGCTGGGTGTGCCAGAAGCAAGGCTGCCCTTTGACAGTAGTTGGCTGTGCTGTTTAGCTGTAATGTCAGTCCACACCTTGAATTACTGTCATTAGTAAATAAAAAAATAATAATCTTGGGCAAATTACCAAACTAACTGACTTTATGTAAACCAAGCTCATTCATTTTTATCTGTCCTCCAGTACAGCTGAAGTATCCTAATCTGCAGATTAAACATCACTCAGTATGTCACTGCTGTATTTACATTTTAAGATGACAGTGATCTTACAAAAGTCTTTACAAAGATGACTCCTCACCAACTAAGCTCGTTCTGGTCCAACGTATTAAAACACCACAAGGCTGTGTGTCTGAACAATGAAAGCGTTCTACTTTCTGTGTAGGCCGTTTTCCTGTACCGTATACCAAACAGCAGTTGCAGACAAGTCTGAGGGTGGCCCACTGTCATTATACTTGTATCTTTTTAAATACAAACAATATTCATACAGTCATTATGCTTGTTAGAATGGTAGCAAGATACAATTTCTTAGAAAGATTATATAGAGTATCAAAACATTCATATTTCTTACAAACAACTGTAATATTTGTCAGTAGGCTAAGCATTTCGCTCTCCCATGCTGTTGATCACAACAAGGATGTGAAGTATAATTCTTTTAAAGGAGTTCAAAATAGCTATTTTTGGGGTAAGGTTTTGAAATCTGCTTTTATACAGATATTTGTATTTAATTGTTTCCATTTTTTCATCTTATGTTTGTGGTCATTAAAGAATACTGCATGAAAACAAACACATTTTGTTGACTGACCCTGTTCTAATGGGTTTTGCTTTAGGATTTATTTAGGACATGGGCATGCACTCAGGTTTTGCATAGATTATGAGGTAAATACAGACCAGTATTTCTGAGTTTGATTGTGAACAGACATACACTGAAGAAAAGATGAGAATAAGCCAAGAATGAGAAAGTAAAAATGCATCTTCTGCTATAGTAGTATATTGAAAAGCTTGCAAGGTTATGATTTATATGCTCTTGTAAACTTGTTTATTAATATTTCATCTGACAAAGTACTTCTGTGAGATAAAACAGTGTATTTAAACCAGCATGCATCCAGGCTGCTATTAAAGGAGAGGCACCTACTTTTTGGGCCCAAGCAGTTGTTCTTCATGCTCGTGCTGTTATTGAAAGGGCTGTGCAGTGAGCTGGATGAGTGAACTGATCTGACTCCAAAAAAAAAATTTTCTTTCATGAATTTGTTTTCTAGCATGCTGTGGACAGTACAGGGAGGGGATGGGAAGAGTTAGATCAGACTGAACGTAGCACGATGCCAAACCTAACTCAGCAAACTGGGAAAAACTGCTTTTTCAGCAGGATGGGTTCTCTAATATCACTCAGGTACATGAGAGTGAATTGGCACAAGGGAGACAGCGAGTGTGAGCAGCTGGGAACAAGAATGATGGGATTGACCGTATTCGTGATGGACCAGATTTATGTCAGATTAAAATGACTACATAGCCGTTCCTTAAGAAGAACACACAGAAAAAACAGGTCAGAAATGCGCACAGTGTACAAAAGCTGCTTGAAAAGCAGCTACACAACCAGAAAACACTGTCTTTCTGAGAATCTCATGCACGTGGTTCCCTGGCTGTGGAATTTACGACATACTCACGTTCGCTTAGCAGAAGCATGAACTGGAAGATGGAAGGATTATGTTTAAATATTTTGCATTGCAAAGCTGGCATTCAGAAGCTGGGTGGAATGTGACAGCAGTGCATGGCATCTAAATCCTGCCAGCAGGCTGAAACGTCAGCTTGGAAGATGTATGGATTTTCCCTCACTTGCATTCAAGCAGCTGGTTGTTATCCTGAACCCTAATACTGAAACTTTAACATTGTTAACTCTTTCCTCACTTGTGTTTTAGCAGAAATATTTCTGTGACACCTCATGCTTCCATTAAATCGCCACGTCTCTTACTATAAATCACCCCTTGCTGTAATGTTACCGCTTCATAGAAATTAGTACCAGAAATTAGGCCATGTATGATATGTTGTTTTTATGTTGAAATGTAAACAAGCTCTGATCATATGTACATAATAAAATCCTGCAATACTTTTTTTTTTTTTAAGTGAATCAATAATATTCTATTGCAATTTTAGTTGGATGGAAAGCACATTTCTACCATTATGTATTACTGTGCAGAGAGCTGAGCTTCACCTAAACAAGCAGTGTCAGAACTCCTCTGATCTGGGAGCTGAAGTGTGTCTCCTGGAGACGGGCTGTGCTCCGCTAGAGCAGAGTGTTAAGGTGAGAGTGACAGAGCACTAGAGGAGGTTGCTTGGAGAGGCTGTGGAACCTCCATGCTTGGAGAGACTGAAAATCTGGCTGGACAAAGCCCAGACTGACCTGCTGGAAGCTGGCCCTGCTCTGAGCAAGGGCTGGCATGAGGGGTTGGAGCAGATGGCCTTCAGAGATCCCTTCTAACCTAAACTGTTCTATGATTCTGTTCTGGCAGTGGGAAGATTTCTGCTTACAAACTCATGTACTCAGTATGTGCAAAAATACAGATACTTGTGTAGGAGTCTGGGCCGCGCTGGGAGAAAGTTAGTGCAGACAGAAGAATGCAAGGACGAAGACAAGGCCAGCAAAATAAGGCTGGCAAAAACACACAAGATAGCAGTTAAGTGAGAAACACCTGTGGTCAGCAAAAGCACACAAGTCTGAGCAAAACAGGGTATGAGATAAGGGAGTTTTGGCAAGTTTTGGGCTTTACGTGCTAATTGCAATTAACCAATGCAAATGCTTGTAGAGGCACGTGAACAGCGCGTGTAGATGACCTGTAGCCTATTAGAAGATAGATGAGTGCGTGTACGGAACTTAGTAGGATATAAATGTAACCAGGATTGGAATAAAAAAACATGGACGACCTGATCATCACATTGGTGTTGCGTCGTTTCTGTTCCCGCACGGAGAAATAAGGACCCCGGCTAATGGTGACCCCAATATACTTGTTAAAAGGTGTGCACCTTTTGATTTAAATAATGATTTTACTTTTTCATTTCATAGAAGCAAGTAGCTCCTAACTCTGACATGAGCAGCTACACTAATTTGAAGACCATCTCCTTAAAGCCATGAAGGGATGACAAAGCTTATAAGATCAGAGAGGCCTGGATCTCTTAAGTCCTTTGGGATCTCCTGGGACGTACAGTGCTACAGAAATATGAACATGTGTGGATGATTTTTATTCCTCGTGGAGATCCCAGGTATAGTTGAAGTTGCTTAGCAGTTTCTAATTCCTTGGGTTTAGTTTTTGCAACTTTACTAACCTAAACCATAAATATTAATCCCATAAATTTCTAGCATGTCATTTTTGTGTATCAACATTTGAAGGTAATTTCCGCAAAGCCAATTCAGTTATTTCTAGGAGATAAATTGGGGAAATGTAATTTGGGTTTGAGAGCAAAAAAGCCTGTCAGGAGGAAAAAGATGCTTAGTGGTCAAAGGATGAAAATCTATTAAAGTTAGTGTGAGTAAATCCACATGCAATTTGTGCACAGAGCTTTTCAAAGGCTTGCTGTTACTACCTGAGTATTCAATCTCACATGGCATATTCCAGTGCCTTCATCTTAAATTTACCCAGTTACTTTTCCTTGAGATGCTGTCGGTTAGAACTGGGAGGTGGTTTTGCCTCACAGCTGAGAAATAAGGACTATCTGCCCTTGTCATGTTCAGTATCAGCAAGTGAGTTAAGTCACCAGAAGTGAGTTTTCAGGCAAAAACTGCTCACATCGTTAATAAAGCCGAGACATGATCTAATGAGCTGTCATCTGCTGCCCCTCAGATGCAGTGGTGGCAAGAGAGTATCTAGTCTCCATGTTTCTGGGTGAAAATCCTGGCATTTTTGCCAGAGTCGGATGCTGCATGCTCTTCTTTAAGACAGGAGCTCTTGTCCCCTTTCACTGCCGGGCTGTTTTATTGATACTCAGCTTTAGTTTAGTCATATACCAGAGTCTTTCCCAAGGATGGCCGGTCTGCTTTATGCAGCTGTGGTTCTGTGCTGATCAGGTAAATATAGCTAGAGCACCACTCTAATTATGTCACTTTTAACACTAGGAAAGGTGGTAATTAGAAGAGATTGATCTACAGCTTCCTCCTATGGGATAGTATAATTCCATGACTGATATTTTTCCTTTTTTTCTCCTCAAGCTTGCTATCTTAAAAACATATAAAATTGCACTAAGGAGACACATTATATTAATAAGGGCACAAAGCTTTACACTTGAAAGTGACAATGCAAATTTTACCTACACTTTTAATTTGTTGGGTTTTTTTTTACATGGCAGATGTAAAATGATTAAATGTAGATTAAATGTAAAGAGTAGCTGCCTTAGACAAAACAAGGAGAGAAGACAAATGGGCTTTATTTGGGTTAACTTTTCCATTTAGATTCAGTCACTAAATTGTCCTTATTCAACAGGAATAAATGCTGCCATGCTTATAAGTAGTCTTACATGAAGTTGGGAACCTGTATCTTTTACTAGGATATTGTGCAATAAGTGCTTTGGAGATTTTAGATAAAACAGGATTGTCTAGTAGCATCTGGTTCTACAACAGTAAAACAGACTTTGCTCTTTGCTCTCTCTTAACTTAAGAGAACTCAGATCCTTGCAAGATACGTCTGAATATTGTATATATTTCTATCATTACTTGCGTAAAACATCACAGAGTAACTGACAGGAGTTATTTCCTATTCAATAGCTTGTCATGCAATTTGTTAAGTCGAGATGCACTACCCTGTGTAAAAATGTGTTGTCTTTTGATCCCTAAATCTATGCTTTTTTTCCTCTCTTCTACACGTGGCAAACAGCTCTTGTGATCTTTAGATTTTTGACAATACATCTATTCTGTTTTAGTTTGCCTTCTTATAACTTGAGATTTTTTCACTTAAATTTCCTTGATACTAGTTCTTTCCAATTGCAAATATGCTTTCATACTGATAATATTAATTGCTTGTCAAATAATTTTTCTTTTCAGTTTATAACAGATTTGAAATTTTGTATGTCTCCATCTAGAATTTCCTGAAGTCCACAAAATGCGTTTTAATAGTAATAAAGAAAAATGAAAGAAGATGGGTGAGAAAACAGTTTTTGCTCCAACTCTAAAAAAACCCCCAAAACACTAAGAAGTAATACCTTCCATTTTTAGTACTTGTGCACGTCCCCCGTGATAATGTCTTGCACCGATTCTTACTTGCAAATAGACAGTTTACTTTAGCATGAACAATAAGCTGTTGAACACATAACGTGTTGAATGTTGACTCTGACATATGTACCTCTGATCTGATTTCCTAAGCTTAGCTAGGATTCAGAACTAAAGATGTAGTCAGTGCATTACGATGATAAAGACAAGCTTCATGGTTCAGTGCTGCAATATTTATCCAAATTTCACTGCAGGAGAAGAAATGAACTCAATCTGCCTGCCTAAACTTATTTGGAAGTGCAGGAAAAAGACGGGTTGACATGGCAGGGTCAGTGGTTAGGTCCCATGTGGCTTGACTTCCTTTCCAGGCTTTGCCACGGCTGTCCAATAGTATACTGCTAGAGAACTTTGTTAGGAAATCTGTGGATAAAAAGCAGGCAAGAGTTCATAGTATCCCCCAGTGTGCCACTGGCCTCTCTGTCAGGGTAATTAGTGATTTGATGGAGTGACCAACAATGAAGCTATGGAGAATACTGAGTAAAGAAAAGAAATAAAGATTGCTCACCTGCAGATGAAATACTGGAATTTCCACAAGTGATCCTTCTACTTAAGAGCTTCCAAATAACAGAAGGGAAATTTTGAAGAAGTTAGCCTCCTTTACCTTTGCGAATGCCCTGACCCTACCTTTATTATAAAATTATGGTCTGCATCATGCTCTGCAATCCTGGCTTCACATCAAACTCCAAACAATGTTTTTTCATTACATTTTTGTATCAGAATTTATGCAAACTATGAGATTTTCTACATGACACAGTTCCTTATCATAGAACAGAAAATCCTTGCTTTTAATATTGTACTTCAGAAAGGGCCTAGCTGAGCAAAAAAAGAAGTTTGATTCCTATAACCTTCACTGGCTGTCATGAACTCCTGTACTTTTTCAATACCAAAATATTCTTTTTTATATCAATGATGGAATTATCATTCATATCTGGCTTAATGAAGAGTACTGTTTGTTGTCAAGATGTGCTGTCAGCCCAAAAGTGGTCAGTGTCTTCACAGCAATTCATAGACAATAATGGTGTGCATATGCAAGAGCAATAGGACAAATTAGAGCCGCACTGTGGTGAGAAATTTCTACTGTCTTCATTGCCTGTTAATTATTTCTTTGCTCTGCTGTGTACAGACAAGACTGAGTCATCAGAATGAGTGTAGGCGGCAAGACAATTATGTTTTATTTGTAGCTCTGCCATTAACGTTTTAAATGACCTTGGGCAACTCATAGGCTGTCAAAGTGGATTGTGCTCCAGCTTCTATGAAACTTCTGGCCGTATTCAATCCCAGGGCAGACTGAGACAGAAGAATATGAAAGTGTCCATTAGCTCAGGACAAAAATCCATCTAGGACAGTATCTGGTGGTCTAGAGTAGATGTCTGCAATATAGTAGGCAAGAAAGCATGACAGAGCTTTTGACTACTCTTCTACAGCCATCTGTGGCTCAGTGACTTCTCAAGGCAGAGGTGGCTTCTGTGTATTTACTAACCCTCTTCTTGTTTCTCTTCTTTAAACCTACCAAGACTCCACCTGAGTCCACGTAAACTTCTATCATTTGCAGCATCCATGGCAAGGTTCTCCACAGCTTAGCTATGGGAAGAATCACTTTTGCAAACAAAATCTTTTGCTTACATTGAACCTTTCACCTACCAGCCTTCCCTAGTGTTTCCCAGTTCTTGTATTGGGAGAGACAGTGAGCTGGTGCTTAATGTTCTTACTGTACCCTGTAGAAAACTGCCCGCATCCAGACGTGAGACTGTGTACATTAAATGCTTGTTCCAAGGACAAGTGAAGATGTCAGAATCCTTGCAGGAGAGACACTGGAGCACCTTCAGGGAAGGACTCTGGATTGCCTTTTCTGCATGACAGTCATTGGAATTACCTGCTCATATTGCAAATGGGTGCAGTGACTAGTTCCATGTTATTAGATGCTCCTGAAGGTCCCCTTAGCAACCTGCAGTTTATCCAGAGTCAGCCATGATGGTGCTCCTGCAGACAAGCAATGCAGAAAGAATTCATTGGCTGCAAGACGTGCTATGTAAAGCAATGTAGACACCACTGAAGTATTATTCTCACTTTGTTTCAAGTTAGATTTTTTTGCTCTGACCTTGGCTAGTCCAGCAGTGAAACCAGTTTACTCACCTACCATACTGAAAAAGTGGGCTCCTCCCTCCTGTCTTCAACTAAAATTGTTCTGGAAAGCTCAGTGAGGTTTTCTCCACAGGTACTGGGATGCTTTTTAAGCCCATGCTAAATCTCTTCTTTTGTTCTTGAAAATTTTCTACCCTCTAAACTCATGGCCTTAGCAGAGGCTTTGGCTTTCTCATTCAGATATCCTTGGCAAGATTCTCTGTCCTAATGTTTTTCAACTTAAATAGCAACCAATGGAGCTTTTAAGATCTGGGAAACAAATCAGATTGTACCATTGTCACTAGGCAGATGTGGTAAATCCATAATAAAGCACATTCATATCTATTTCATAATGCCAGAACCTTCTGGGATGCTTTATTTGGCCTCAAACAGCTGTCTGTCTGTTAAAACATCTTTGCTCCTTCTACCTCATTTGCAATGTACCTTTTCCCTCCTTCTCTATAGCTTTAAATACAGCTTCAGAGAAGGTCTCAATCCTGTGTTAAAAAGCTTATTTTGAATTTAGCAAGAAATCTCACCATTTTAAACTTCGAATAGGAAGGAACCTATATATAGAATTTTCTGGAGATTTAGGAAAACATCTGTATATCTATTAGAATCCTACAGTGTATTCCCCTTTCCTTGCAAAATGTCTGCGAGTGTAGGTCAGGTATTGAACTAGGCTGAGCCTATGCAAAAACGAGTTAGTCTAACTGGACTCACTAGGAATTTGCCTGGCTATAGCCAAGACTGTTATCTTTTCCTGTTTCTCTAAGAAAGTGAAGAAAAGGTCAATGTGTAATTTCCAAGAACTGATGTTTTTTAAGGTCTGAATTGCGGTAACTCCCGACCACCTTGTACTGACAGTCTGAGCCGGATGGTGGCACTGGCGATCAGGCAGAAAGCAGACAGAAATTGATGAGTTTTTACAGTGCATTCCAGTTAGACCCATTCTCACATCTGACAATCAGACAATGCAACATCCAAATAATTAAAGCTCTCCATACTGCTCTGTATCAGACTACAGACAATGGCAGCAGCTGCCACAATCTTTCTAGAAGTCCTTCAATATTGCAAGACCATGCAACATTTCTTCTTTCGATGTATAAGGTAAAAACCTTCTTCATCTTAAAACTGGAAGGAGTCACCTGTACTGAGAAGACGATACAATAGTAGTTGTACTCTGAACATCTTACATGTCTTTGCTAAGGCCCAGAGAGATTTGTCCAACTTTCTTGCAGTAGCAAGAAACTGAGTCAGGATTTAAGTCTGCTTTCCTGACCTGCAGCCAGTACTCGTCTCTGAACAGTAGCTTTGGGCTTTCAAGATTAAGGTTTTGCCAAGCTTCATTACATTGTCTTTGTAAATTTTGTTGCATACCCTTTCTTTCCCTTTCCAGGGGTGAGGTCATTTCGGAGAGTCTCCCGGTGTTATGAGAGTTCCTGAACTCTGCATGTGGAAATGACATACCCGTGATGGAGCCACAGGCAGGCAGGCCTGGTGATTAGCGAAGAGCCACTGTGTGCACAGAGGAGAGAAAGAGCACAAAGTTTAAGTGCCTTTTTCCCCATCCCCTTTTGGCAGAAGCAAGTCTTTTATCAGCTCTGGTGGAAAATTTTGGATGGTCTACCAAAATTTTGCAGCTGCTTACAGGTTCAGTGACATGTACTCCTACCTTGCATGTCTGAACATAAGAGGTGCAGAGCTAAGCGCTTTGCTGAGCTTACTGCAGTGCTAACAAGTGACAGGAACACTAGGAAAGCAGAAGACCAGAACCAAAACATCTGAACCATGGTTTCTCTGTCTTTTGCAATACTCATCCAAGGAGAAGCTATGACAGTGCACTTTCAGTTTCAGAAAAAAACCATGCAACTTGCCTGGTTATTGGATAATTGCAGTTACAAAACTCAGGAGAATCACAGCTCTGGCATGGCTTTCCTTCAAATCAGATCTAGCTTTGACATTCATGATGTATGGAAATAACTGCATTTTTCCTTATTATTGGTAGAGGACATTTCTCATTCTGGTTTCCCAAGCCACTACTCTTTTCCTAATTACTTTTTCTTTTAAAGCAAAAAGCTTCAACTCCTTGTGAGTCACAAGGTCTGTTAACTGGTTTCTGCAGAGATGTCTGTCCCCCGCTTAGATTTGCTAGTGATGTGACTCAAGGCCACCATGGTAAATGTACACATACTAAATTGCAAAGGCAGAGATGCAGCTTTGAGCTGTGCAAGGCAAAAACGGTTTTTGTCATGGGCAGAGAGGCCTGGTATGGGGGGAGTGAAGATGGGCTGCAAAGCAAGTACCTAGAAATATTGGGTCTTCAGTTCAGTTCAGTTCAGTTCAATAATGGATGTGTTTAAGTTGTTGCATGAAGACACCCTGAAATACGAAAAAAAAAATTCCTCAGAGTAAAAATATTGACAAATTTTCCATTTTGAAGCGGACCCAGGGCGGGAATGGCAGAATGGTGTTGGGGCCCTCCTCCTCTCTGACACATACGGTGCCAGCCGTGGCCGACGTGGGTGGAACGGTTGTGGGTGGATTACAGCCCTTTTTAGAATCCCTGTTGGAAAATAACCTTTTTTCAAAACAAAACCGTTGGAAAATGAGAGGCTGGGAAGGCGGTTGGGGCCTGCCCCCCCTCAGTCCGCCCCGGCAGGGGGCAGCAGGGCCGCCCGGGCATGGGCGGGGCCCTGGGAGACCATCGAGTCGCCGCGGGGTGTTGTCATTGCGGGAGGGAGTGGCGCGAGCGCTTCCTGCCCCACCCCGTTCCCTCTGCCCCGGCGCGGTGGTAGCGCATGCGCGCTGGGAGGGGCACCTGAGGGCGAAGGGGCTCAGCCATGGCGGCCTCCATGATCTGCAGCCGGGTGTCGGCCGGGCTGAGGGGCAACGGCCTCCGCGCCGCACTGGGCACCGCCACGGCGAAGGTAGCGGCCGCTCGGGAGCGGGGGTGGGGCGGAGTGGGCAGGGCCGGGCCAGGCCCGGGCCTGCGGGGGTCGGGGTCGCTCCCTGCGAAGCGACGGCGGGAGGAGCGGCCGTCTCGTCCCACTCCTGCCACCGTCCTGCCCTGCGCTGCCCTGTCGCGGCGGCGGGGCTGGCAGCCGTGTGCTCGCCTTTGGCGTACGTCCCCCCGCAGCTGCTCTTCTTGCTTGTGGCGGGTCTTCCCGGCGCGGTTCCCTTTTCCTTTCTTTATAAACCACTTTCCCTTAACTTGCTTGGAAATCCCAATGTTTACATCTCCGCCGTCACCTTACTCATACGAGGGGTCGGGCTGTGCCAATAAACTCGTCTTCCAGCTCGCATCTCCCCAGTGTCTGCTCTTGTTTCCTGGGAATGCCTTTTCGGGGTACGGTCTTGTTTTTGGCTGCAGAGCCCCTGGAAAGCAGTGCAAACAAAAGAGCTAGGGAGTCTAAAGTGTGTAACCCTCCTTGCGCCTGTCTTCTTCCCCCATAAGGAGGAAGGTCGCTTTGAGTTCCCCTCTCGTGTTACGCACGGCCTCCCAGGGCCCGGCTGGGCAGTCAGTGCCAGAAAGGGCAGCAGCGGCAGTCAGCACCTCTCACTTGGTTTTCATGCCAAGGAAAGGGCCTGCTGTTTGCAGAAGGAATCCTTTGGAGGTTAAATAGGCCCTGTCGATTCACTGGCTTGAAATGCTGTAGCAAAGCTCCTGTGTTGTCTGCATGCTTACTTTATTTTGAAACCTTAAAAATCCAGTCTATTAAAACTTCCTAATACAGACTGATTTTTGTGGTACTTGTGCCAATAGTACATACAAAAAAAAAAAAAAAAGGCAAAATTTTGCGTGTATCTAAGTTTGTTTTGTAGTCTTTTTAGCTTGAATCTTTCGGAGCTAATCTGTTCATGGATCAGCTGAGCTCAGTAGGTTTGTTGTTTTGTGTGTATATAAAATTAAGGTCCTCTTCCTATATGGTGAAATATGAGAAATGCAGCAAACATTTTTTTACTTTTGTTGTTGATAATTTTCTTGTTACGAGATACAGTTACTTTGCAAGGTACACTTTGGAGATCCATGTGGTCTTAAAGTCCATGAGTTCTTTTTAAAAAGGCATTGCTTATATGTACCACTTTGGATGTGTTATGATCAAAATCAGTTTCTCCCTGAATTACTTTATACAAAATATCTCTCGGAAATTTGTGGAGTTCTGTACATCACTTTTGCAAATGAAATTATGACTCATTCCATAATGGAACTTCCTGGATTGAATATTAGGCATGTTAAATTTTACTTGGCATTTGAAATGTTAAAGTTATTTTGCACCTTTGGCAACCCTCTGATTCAGTGTAGATGTTTGAAATGGGTCATAGCTAGTTTTTTTCTGTTTCACGATAGTCATATGAAGGCTGAATAGTCTGTTCTGTAGCAAATTAAATTCACTACATACAACCACTGAAGGTGGTGTAAGTTAGTTTCTGCTGCCCCTTCTTTCCAGGGCTTAGTTCTTCATTTGGCAGACAGAAGCAATCTGTCAAAACTTGAACAAACCTATTCTGTGTGCTTTTTTCAGTTCTCTTATGCTTCCAAAATTCCTCAAGGTTCTTTTCCCTACAAATATATTCCTTAAAGTACTTAAATGCTAACTAAATACCGTAGAGTGTTTTAACCCGGCCAGTCCTTGTCAGTGCTAGCAGCTTCACCATCTCTTTCCCGCTGCCCCACTAAAACCTCACAAAACCCAATACCAGACCTGACATGAATGACTAATGTGGAAGGGTAATGTACAGTAAGTATAGAACTAAGTGTTTGAGTGTTTGCATTGGTACACTAAACAGTTCTTGTTCAATAGGTAGACTTTTTTAAACCTAAGCAAAGAGGGCAGTTTTTCACAACACAGTCATGTTCTTGGTTCTTTTTGTTTTCTTTTACTTTTTTTTTTTTCTTCTTTTCCTTCAGGTACTTGGTGGAAGTCCAGGAATACTCAGTAATCATGGATTTCAGATGCAACAACAGCAACAGAGGTGGCTGTCGCTACATGAATACATGAGCATGGGACTGTTGCAGGAGGCTGGCATTTCTGTTCCACACGGACTAGTTGCCAAGACACCAGATGAAGCTTACAAAATAGCAAAAGAAATAGGTATAATATTAAAGAGAACATAAACAATATAGGCATGGGATTGATACAAGTGTAACTACTTTTTCTGTCTTTCCTGGTAAGACATTTCTTAGAGTTCTGAATATACCTTCTCTTTAAGAGAGCGTTTCCTGTGAAGCAACTTTCTTACAGATCTGAGTATTTACTTTGAAGCTGACATTTTCTTAATCTGAAGTTTTCTAATGCTTAAGATTGCTCAGTGCACAAGCACACAGTGAAATCAGTTGAGTGACCTAGTTTTAAAGACACTCTCGGTTGTGTTTTGAGACTTGTTTATGAAGCTGAAATGTGTCCCTGAAATTCCACTGGGGAGGGACTTGATCCTACTTCCCTTAAGGGCTGTGAACATGTGTTTTGAGCACCATCACTCCTATATCCCAAATGCTGCTGATGCTTTTCCTGTAACTTGTGAGTCTTGTTTAGAAAGAATGGGGCAGGTATAAATTGTATTAGCCTAGACTAATACAACTACCTAAACTTCTTTGAGATGAGTAATAGACTCTATTTTGTGCAAATCCTGGATTTCTTTTTGCTCTCAAGCAAGGTTAGAGGAAATCTTGTGTGAAGAGCTTCAGTGGTGGTGGCAGGTAAGGCTTCTGTAGTCCAAGATCTCATATAGTACAGAAGATGCAAAGCATACATACCTTTAGGCTGCAGAAGAGTAAAATCCTATTCCTTTGTGAATGTGCTGTTCTGGCAGAATGCAGCTACTTCATGCAAGAGGGGACAACTTTGATGGCTTGTAGTTTTATGCTAAATTCCTGGCTTATTGATGAAAAAGCTTCCCATCTCCTTTGCCTGGTGCTTAAATACTTTAGAGTTGAGCTTTAATTTTGGACTTGACTCTGCCTATTAAATTGTCACTTTACCTGCTATGTGTCTTAGTAAAATTCTTTGTTTTAATTTGGATGTAATATAGAAGTCAGCTTCTATTGTTTGAGGCATTAATACTGTTGTGGGTTTTGTTTTTTAGTTTAAAGCTTCTTCCCCCCTGGAAAAAATGTAATAGGCTTGTCACACAGTTTTAGTGAAGGACATTGCTTGTTGTATTCCACTTTCATATGCAAATGCCTAAATCTCTTTTCACCTCCAAGTGGATAACATTTGTAGTGATTCTTTGGGTTACAGGTTTTGTTAGATTCAGTTTCAGGTGTAGATTTACTGCAAGAAATGAGATCTGAAAAAGAAGGTAATCTTTTTTCTAGAGCAAGTTATGCTGCTTTGTAACATAGAAAGGAATTGGAAAGCTGCTTTTCCTTCATATCTGACACCCCAGAAATTCAGGTGTTATCTGCTTGCCTTCTTTGTCTTGCTCTCGTCAGAGTAAATGATGCAAAATTATAACTTCATTAGTATGAAAGAGAGATGTTAAAATACTTCTGGTCTGAGAATGGTTTAAAATTCAGACCCTAGCCTTCTGTTAAGAGTGAGCTTGTAGCATGATCTAAACGTCACAAATTGGGCATACCCCTTTGCTTACGTTAATGTCTGCACAGACCTCCTGCTAGTGGCAAATGAGACAACCTTTGCCTGTGACTCTTTAATGGATGGCAGGGAAACTCACCGATCAGGATTCCTTTGGTTTGTTCCTTGTTCAGAGAGGAGGACTATAGCCAAGTAGGTATGTCTGACTGCTGTATAGCTCTGTCTCGTCTGTGTGATGCCATAGGTCTGCCCTTTTATCTGGAGTATGTGACCCTGTGCAACTTCTTGGGGGTCAGAAAAATGAAGTGTATGAGTTAGCATCCTTTAGTAAGCTAGAATAAAGGAACTCAGGGCTTCTGGTTGTCAGCCATATTGTTTAAGTTGGTGTGTATTTGATGCTGTGGCTTTCTTTGGTACTTGAGATGGGGAAGGGAAGACTTCCCAAAAGGAGAACACACTGAAGGAGCTTGAGATTTTTAGGCATTGCTCAAACCTTCCCCAGAACTCATTCTGCATGGTGACAGATTATCCTTTGCTCCAGTGTTTTGGATTTCTTTGTTATTGTGGCCATTTCCCCACTAGTTTTCATTTAGTATGTACTTAAACCAAACCAAACAAACCGAATCTCTAGCAGAATGGAAAAAATCTCACTTTTTTTTTGTCCACCTGCTCATTGTTTGTTTTTGTTGTGTAAGAGTTGCTGCGGGTAGATATGAGATTATCTTTTGCTTCTTTTTATGTGTTAAACTGTTTTTTCAAATGTTTGTCTAAACCATTACATAGATAGTTGGTAATACTGCTTGCTCTGTCTCCCTAGTGCTGATCCACATACTCCTGATAACCTTTAGTCGGAAACCTGCTCTCTGTAAACTTGAGCTTGGCATTGGATTTCTTTCCTTTTGCGAATACCTCACTTCAGTTAGAAATGGGTAACTTTTTATCCCAATGTATAACAAACGGAACCTTCTCATTAACAGAGATTATTATAGTTTAGCTGTGGCTGTAGCTAAATCAGTGTAACCCTGTTCTATGAACAAAGCCAAAGCTTAACTGTACTGAGGGTTATTATCACTGTGAGGTAACTAGCATGTGGTAGAATCAAGCTGAGGCATATAAATGTTGCAGTTTGTCTTAGAGCCTAGTTAGAAGAATGCACTAAATATTCTTCAAATAACAAAACCAATGACATTTGTTGGAATTTCATTTGAAGTTATGCTTGAGGTCTGAAGTTAGATGAAACAGTCCAGAAAAAAGAAAGATTGCTTCCTCTCCACCCCTGCAGTCTTTCCTGTACTAAATATTTTTTTTGCCAAAGTGTCCTAAAGAGAGCAAATTGGTTATCTATATGTGAAGTAATTTTGAAATGCATGTGAAGTAAAATACAGTATTTAAGCTTGGATTGTTTTCTTCCCTATAGCATTTTGCTATTTTTAAAAGAAACTGATGAAATCAGATGCTGTGAGCAACTTTTGAGCAATGATGACAGATCACTTATGGTTTGAATCTTAAGGAAATAAAACAACTTTTTTTGCTGTTTTTTGAAAATATTTCTGCTGCAGCTATCAGATTTCTTAAAATGTTTTCAACTTTGATTTCTGTTCTAGCTGGATTCTGCAAATTATTATTGTTTTGCGTTTTTAAAAAACATTTTTTTTCTGTTGTCATGGGAAGCTTGGCCATTGTAATTACTACAACATTGGTTTGCATACAGCTTTTTCTTTTTCATATTTGGCTGTTTAGAGTCATCATTGGAATTTGTTGCTTATCACAAGCAGCTTTTCCCTATAAAAAGCCCTCCATCTCATTTCAAGTAAATGGTTATCACATACTGGTTCATGAAACTATTATTCTTTTAAAATTACTCTTGAGCAATTCAGTCCCTAGGAGTAGGTTTAGACCTCCTGTATATGTCACTGCTCGCTCACTTTTTCTCCAATAGTTCAGTGTCTCCATTCAAGACCTCCAGATCTCATTTGTGCCACTAGAAGAATGCATTCTACTCAGAGCTGAGAAGACTTGTATCTGATGAAGTCTTTAAAAACTTTATTGATTTAAAAAAAAAAAGTATTTGCAGTTATTTGTGGGGTTTGCAGTATGTGGCTTTTCATATGTTACATGAGCGTCTCACTTAAATTTTAAAGTGAGCTGAGTAAATTCTGTTCCAGAGCGTTGATAAGAGGCTGCAGTATGTCTTAATGATTGCCTCTGAGTTTATGGTTTTCTCTCAGCCTATGCATGCATTCCAGCTAGCACTGTGACCAGTGCTGATTTAGAAGCTGATAAGCATTTGTTATCAAGAACATGACTAATAAACCTAAAGACTATTTCTTGAAGAATAGATGCTTCATCAGTGTGATAGCAGATAGCTCAGCAGAACATGCTCCTTGAAATGTATAGTACTGCAGGCTCTTAAGACAGCGCCTATGAAAGTGTATGGAACTTAAGGTTTGATGCTTCTTGACGCCTTCCTCTGTTCACAGTTGTGTGGAAGGCACTGACATATTGTATGCCTGTAGAAAAGCCTACTTTTCTCTTATAGCATGTATTTCTATTCATGACAATTTGAGAGGTAAGACTTCTAAAGGGATTAGTATCTTGAAGCAGCTTTTGTGTTCTGGTAGTTTTGTAGGATTTTAAGATAGTGAATCCCATGGCCAGACTGTCAAATTTTAGTAAAATAAAAAGCTGTACAGAATAGGAAGTGTTGCGAAACTGAGTGCTTAACATTTCACCTTTCTACACCAGAGTTCTTGAAAGGAGACTGAAAGCTGCTACTTTTGCTATTGCGGTTTAAGAGATCTAGTCCATCCCCTTATCAGTGTGGTTTATAAGGTATGATCTTTTTTGTTATGCTTTCTGCAGAATGACTCAAGTAATTGGCTTGGCTGTATTCCTGCAGACAGTTTCATGATTAATGTTTCTTTTCAGAAATTTTAAGTTCTTTCCAATGTTGTTGTTTTTTTCTCTGTCTATTGCTTAAACATACAACCTGTATCTGTTAATAAAAAAAAAAGTAATGCGTAAACCTGGGTAGATTTATAAATAGACTTATTCATCTCAGGCTTGATTTAGTCAGAAACTGAAGTTTAGTACACTGTGTGCAATGATTTTCTTAGGTAAGGTACTAGCTTTTTCTTTATTAGCTCTTCAAAAGAATAGGTATTCCAGGCACTGTGGCACAAAACCACCTGGGGTGGTTTTCTCCTTAGTGTATACCACACCTTCCTTGGTAGTTTGTGATTAAGCTATTTTTCATTGTTCTAGCAAATTTTTGCATAAATCCCCCAGGTGTTAAAAAAACCCTGTTGGAGTGGTCAGGGTTAAGTATCAAAACTTCTAGATAATCGGCAGTAGTAGTCTAGAAACCAGACATCTACTTGAAATCTGACAAACACTACTTTTTTGGCATCTGAAGCTTACACTTCAACCTTTGCTTTCTTCTGTAGTATTTCACTCCTTTGAAGTTCTAATATCCAAGCATGCTGTTGATAATAATTTACTAATTCAAATAACTCACCTAATCAGTAGATTCCAGTTTTGATTGCTGTATTTTAATTGCTTAACTTAAGCTATTGCCAAAACCAAACCTGTCTTGTGAGTTGATGAAAAACGTGATGCAGTTGATTAATGTCAGGAAGTATTTGTGTAGAAAATAGTATTTTGTAATAGCAAAACATCTTGTTTCCTCTCCTGACTGGTATGGTCCTTTCAGTGTAAGTATGAAGATTCCTGGCATGTAATGATTTCAGTAGTCATACTTTTGATTTGCGTGCAGTGATTCTTTTAACACTCAAAAGTTTTAAATGCTGAAAAAATGTAATTTTGAAGTTAAATTCTAAATAACTATACTTATTAACAAAATGCAGACAGTATACTCTGAAGAGATTCTCTGCCTGTGTAGACAGTTAGGGTCAGCATACTCCTTATGTTGAGACTTCTGTTGATAATGGAGTTAGTTACAAGCCCATCTTTTCCCTCCCTTATTCCAGTAAATACAACTATATTGTTTAAACTTAGAGTTTTTATTATATCTGTGCAACAACAAAAGAAAAAAGGTTTGTATTCTAAATGGAGAAATATTCTTCCTGGAAAAACTTTTAATTACAGAGTAATCGAGGCAAAAGTTATGGTCTCTGTCTCTCCCAGGGTCAGTTTGCAGTTGAAAGGTAGTTGAGAGCTTTATTGGCGCTTGAGTTATTAACCTATCACTGCCTTTTACTATTGTTTGTTTTGTCAGGACATGTTAGGCTTGCATAGTTATCATGAAGGTGTTTATAATATGTGGAAAACAGTATTGATGGTGCAGTCAATATTGGACAGAGAAGTGGCAATTAAAGTCATCTGACAAAAGTCAGAATGGAAACTTTTAATAAAGTTCAGAATGGAACTTTTAAGAAGTTCAGAATGCAACATTTTAATAAAGTTTGCCCTAATCATCAGACTTTCTATTTGCACAGAAAACTTCAGAGATACAACAGAACAAGCCATCTTGCCTCTTAAATTTCTCATAAGATTCTATTTTACGTAGATCAGTGCATGCATGCAGGGAGAAAGAGACCTTTCTCCCAGTTTGAAAGCTTAGGTTATGGAATCCAAAATTATTCCTTCCAATAAATAAATACCAGTATTGCTAGAAATGAAGATTGTGCTGTTTCCTGGCTGTATTGCTCTTTCACTGTGTAGTTAATAAACCACTGTTGAAGGTGAAACCTGTAGTGTTAGTACTGTGTAGATTTTTGTTGTCCTGAACAGATAGATGCTAACTCAGTGTTCTCCTGATTTCAGGCACCTGTTCTCATTGGTATCTACTCTTAGTTTTCTAAGCATTTCCTCGTTCTTTTCAGGCTGTTTTACTTACATATGCTTTTCGTGCTAACTGCCATTAATATGGAAATACAGCTTGTAACAAATGCTTGTTCCCGGTTTTGTGCATTGGTCTGTAGCTTGCTTCCTGACACATCAGCTGTACTGAGAGTTTGTTGGTTTGTTCTAGTGCCCTGTGCTAAGGCTTTACAATTTGCTACTGCTGCTGAAAGCAGATGTCCTGCTTACTTCAGTGTCCCTGTGCGTGTGCTTGTCACAGAGTGCACAGGCTTGCAGAAGTACTGTCTGCTGAATTAGCTTTTGCCTTCGGCAGAGTCACTCTTCTGATACGCTTTAAGGTGTGGTTGTGCCAATGCTCATGCTGGCACAAGAAGGGAGGCTGGAGTGAAAAACTGAGGACAGGAGGCAGGATAGGACTGCTGCTGTTGGTGTAGTGTTGGCTGACATAAACTGCCCTAACTTTGTAAGTGGATACCTGCTCTAGGGCAGAAACTGCTATTTTTCATTGAAACAAAAGCCTAGCAGTATTTCAAAGCAGCGTAAGCAAAACAGAAGGGCACAACTGTTGATACTGAGTAGAAAACTATGTTAGCTGCTGGTTTCCAAATTTTTTTCTTGGGTTACTCTGTATCAGCAGTTCTCTGCTGTGTCAGTGCTGCAGCTGTAACACCGCAGATGAGGTGTGTGACCAAACACTTCTGTCCTCTAGTTTTAGGATCACTTTAAATGGGAACTGTAGGAAAAAATGTTTACTGAAGAATAAACTTTCTGCATGAGTTAAGTTAAGGTTGTCTTGGGACATGTTATCTTAAATTTTGTTTCAGGTACATCTGTGCAGCTTAATTGCTTGTAAACATAGCTGGTCAAACAATCCTTGAAGTGTTATGAGTTTATGCAATCAAGCAGCTAGTTTGTTTGCAATGCTGCAGGAAAACAAATTATAAGTTATTAATATACTGATCATTTAATGCCACAGTTGTTGCATTTTGTTGCGTAAGGGATAGTCCAATGACAACTTTGTTATGGCCGAAACTGATTGTGAAAAGTTTAAAGTTGTTTCTCACACACTTTTTTCTGGATGTCTTTATATGTTGTCAAGGCGTAATCATGCATAATAATTAAATTCTTAAGAAATATCTTATGGGATCAGGGCAGTGGTGCATCCAGCCCAATAATCTGCCTCTCATGGTGGCAAAAGAACATGCTGTTTACGGAGATTGTTAGCCTGGCTGTTTTCTGCAGTCTGTACACCTCATTTGCCTCCAGCATTCATAAATGTTGTCTTAGGAATACCAGAGGGAACATCTCTGCCCAGTTCCCTTTGAATCTTCTATTGTCCCCTCATGTCTCCTGACAGGCTTCACTGTCTTCTTTGTAAAGAAGTGTGCTTTTTTTCTTGCGCCTTTTTAAAACTGACTTCACTTGGTAGGTGGCTTTTGGTTTTGGCTGGTGAGGAGCAGGAAGCGGAATGTATGATGTATGTGTAGTTGTGTGTTCTTGCTCTGTCCCTCACCAGGTATGGGTAAAGACTGTAATCATGTTCTTGCTTTGTGCTCCTTTGATTTAAGGAAGTGACAAGCTCTTTTAGTCCCTTCTTGTAAGGGAAGCTCTTAATTTCAGTGATCATCCTGGTAACCAGTCTTTCCTATTGAAAATTGCTTTTCTGATCATGCCCAGAACTAACGTAAAGTTCCACCTGAGATCTGACCAGAGCTTTAGCTGGCATCTGGTTCTGACTTGTTCAGATTCTGATCTTTGTTGCTAGGAGGAGTAATTGCTATGAAGAAGGTGCCTGTGGGTGAACTTCATGGCTTTCCTGAAAAATTCTCTTTAGAAGCATCTTAGTGGACTTAGTGTAGGAGGTGTAAAGTAAGGTGGAGAGATAGGACCCTCTCTTCTGAACTTCCTAGTCAACTGTAAGTTAAATCTCTTAGTCTTGCTTCCTAAGTATATCAGTTCTGAATCTTTGTCAGGTACAAAACTTCTGTAGAAAGCTCAAAATAGTAAAATACTACTGTGAATATTTTAAATCTTAAATATTTGAGTCACTTCAGATCCTTGTGAAGGAGCCCAGGTGAATCCTCTGGGAGCAAGGGAGTAAGTGTGGGGTTTGGTGTGTGGGTTTTTTTTTTTAATCTCTTTACAGAAAATAAAGTATTTTCCTCTCTCTTTTATACTAACGCTAAGAATTTATGCTCCTCCAAATTTTGTTTTTGTATGTATGCACAAGGTAAATTGTTTTTGAATGGATAGAACTTTATTTTTAAGCTCACACATTTGAGTATGTGGCTTCATTTATCCATGAAGCTACCATTTATAATCTTACTCATAGAGGAGGCTTAGTGTTTCCTAAAGTGAGCTTTGTACTTAAAGTAATTGCATAAAAGTTAAGTCTTTTGTGTGGCTTCTATAAAGCTTGTTAACTTACTTGATTGCCAGTACTTAGTACTGAGTTAAATATTAGATAATAGACTACAGTAAATCAACGTATACTTGTATGCTTATAAACTTCATGCTTCTTGTGCCAAAGAACTTCATACCAGTTCGAATTCAGAGATGTGTTGTTAGTAGACAGTCAAAAAGTAAAATCTACAAGTAGCTACCTGAGATAGTAACCTGAGTATTCCTTTTGCTTATAGCCACCTAGCTTGTGATATTATGCAAGTTTAATTTTAGCTGGTGTGCTGGTTTTGACTGTGGTAATTTTCTTCATAGTAGCTAGTATGGGACTATGTTTTGGATTTGTGCTGGAAACGGTGTTGGTAATTCAGGGATGGTTTAGTTACTGCCGAGCAGCGCTTACACAGCATCAAGGCCTTTTCTGCCTTTCACACCACCCCACCAGAGAGCAGGCTGGGGGTGCACAAGACATTGGGAGGGAACACAGCTGGGACAGCTGATCCCAACTGATCAAAGGGATATTCCATACCATATGGTGTCATGCTCCACATGTAAATCTGGGGAAGAAGAAGGAAGGGGGGGACGTTTGGAGTGATGGCACTTGTCTTCCCAAGTCACGATTACGTTTGATGGAGCCCTGCTTTCCTGGAGATGGCTGAACACCTGCCTGCCGGTGGGAAGTGGTGAATCAATCCCTTGTTTTGCTTTGCTTGTTCACGTGGCTTTTGCTTTACATATTAAACTGTCCTTATCTCAACCCAGAAGTTTTCTTTCCTTTATCCTTCTGATTCCCTCCCCCTTCCCACTGCAGGGGGTGAGTGAGTGAGTGGCTGTGTGGTGCTTAGTTGCTGGCTGGGGTTAAGCCATGACATCTGACCAGGCAAGATGCAGGTGGAAAAAGGAATTAATGCAATTTTTTTGTGTCTGCTGTAATCTTTTTCAGTATGCATAGTGGCTAGTTTTGCTCTAGTACTCAAATTTTTCTCAGGCTTTTCCATGGTTGTCTTTTCACATCCAAGAGAACAACAAGTTCTTTCTTTGCTCCGAAGGACCAGAGTGTCTCAGCTAATGGTGGTATGAGAAAAAACGGGATGTGCCACACCAATGTGAATGGGGCAGCTCTTAACATCTTGCAGTCTATCTGCTCTCTGCAGTGTATTTAATGTAATCGAACTTGAATAATAACTCAGGGCTTTGCTTTTCTTCCTGTATCCTCTTAAATGATCTGATGAGCTTTTTTCTCTGCTTTTTGTCTTTCAATGACACTTTGGAATATCCCAGTTGATTTTGATTATATTCTCATACTTTACTTTTTAAACCCAAATGCAGAGTCTCCCCTACCTAGAAGAATATTTTGTGAAGGATTTTTAAACAGTTAAAGACAACTAAAGGTCTTACTCTGCCTACTCTGGGAAAAATAGTGGATTTGCTTAGGCCTCTGACTTCTGCAAAGCACTTGAGCTTATGCGTCAGTGCTCTGCTGAATGGAAGCCATAGTGGACCTGCGAGTTGACTTAAGTGCCATAGTTATGTATCATTGGTGAGAAGATAGTGGTTATGGATATAGGGTATTTGTACTTGACTGAGCAAAATCTTGGATTATGGCGTGTCAAATAGTTTCATCTTGTTAATAGTCTGTGAGATACTAACTATTTCTTACTGGGTACTTAATCATTTGTGATTCAAACACATGTTAAAGATATATTGGGACACTCAAAGTATCAACACTTTTGGATACTAACTCACCAAGGTTTGTTCACAGAACAGCCTAAAGCTGCAATTTGTGGGTGGTTTGAGACTCTTGGAATAACCTATGTGAGTTACAATACAGTCTTTGATTCATATATTTGTGTTTTAAATTGGGGTGGGGGTGGGTGTGGAGAAGGGGGAATAAAATGAAAACAGCCTTTATGATTCTATCTGGGTCAGTTTGTTTTAATAGTCACAGATGACAAATTTTGGGTTTTCTTTCATTCTAGGTTCAAAGGATCTTGTGGTAAAAGCACAGGTTTTAGCTGGTGGTAGAGGAAAAGGAACATTTGAAGGTGGCCTCAAAGGAGGAGTGAAAATAGTTTTTTCGTAAGTTGTTTCTAAATTATCCAACCAAGTGGAAGAACTTCAACGTTTCACATTATGAATTGAACCTATTGCTTAGTTTAAAATCAGTGTTTTAATTATTAACCTTAAAATAACAAAAATCAGATTTTTTTTCTTGGTGCTACTTCTGTTTTTCCAGCAGTTTCTTTGTCACATTCTGAGCTTCTTTTATTCTAGTCCAGAAGAAGCAAAAGATATCTCCTCCAAAATGATTGGAAAGAAGTTGTTTACCAAGCAGACAGGAGAAAAGGGCAGGATATGCAATCAAGTATTTATCTGTGAGCGCAGATATCCCAGGAGAGAATACTATTTTGCAATAACAATGGAAAGGTCTTTTCAAGTGAGTAATGTTAGAAATAGAAGTAAACTATTTAACTTGCTATAGCTGAATGTAAAAAAAACCCCAACAAACTAAAACCAAAACTGTTTACTGATCACTTGCTTTTGAAAATCAGAAATGTATATGAGCTAAATTTTGTTTCCTAGTATCTCTGACTATATGATTACCTTAGTGTTTTAATGCTTTAAAAAAGCAATGCTACAATATAAATTTAAGGAATAATAATAAAGTATTGGGAGCCCCAACTGAAGTTCAGAGTCATGGCTGAAGGGGAGATGGGCGAAATGAGTGGGTTATTTTCGTTTTGGTTTTAGTTTGCACTTATCTACCAGATGTTTATACTAGAGTTTAGTTTAAAAATACAGCTCTATGTGTGCATGTACATGAACACACTACTTAAAAGTGTCAGGAACAAGACAAGTGAAAGTCTTTTTGAAGAGCCAGTGGTCCTGGATAAATCAAACATCCTTTTTTTCCCAATGTGTGGAGGTTCCTAGAGATGCAGAGGTGTGTGTCTCAATTTTGAGAGTGCTGGTAGCTTTGTTATGCCAGTACTAGTCAGGAACTAGTAAGAAGATTTAGGCCTAGAGATCTGTCTTCAGAGCATTCAGGAAGATGAAAACCATAGTCTCTCCTGCTTGTATGTTCTGTATGTGTGGGTATATAGTTTTTAGGCTACAATTCAAACTGAAATGTGTCAGTGTATTTAGTGACAGACTAGTGTTCCATTACGGAACATAGACCATTAATTGCTAAATAACTTCAACAAAACTGGGGTAAAGCAGGTTTTGGAACTTTATTTTCTGAAGCTCAACAAAAAACTGAGTTTGGTCTATCCAACAAAAAACTGAGTTTGGTCTATCCAGATGCTTAAGAGTTTGCAGAGACACTGATCTTGGTAATTAGGGAAGCATCTCTGACAGGAGTCTGAAATAATTTTCTGTGGAGGAATGAGGAAACTAGTCTTAATCTTCTATTTTTCTGTTGCAAAATTAGGAGTTAAATACTGTATTTGTTCCTTTCTCTTCTTCTATAGTGTTCTTTCTGATAGGAAAGTATCAGTTATGTTAGGTTTTAGTACAATTAAGTGACTTGGGCACTTACACTCTGTTGTACTCTATAATAGAGCAGGGAAGAGTCAAATGTACAGTATGTACCCCAGATTTACCACAAGGTGGCATTAGAATACTGTAAATGCCTGGATTTTATAATCTTAAAATTGTGTAAGCAATAAGCAAGCATCCTTATGGAATTAAAATTTACTGTAACTGATTTAAGCAAATTAGATAAAGAAGGGAAACATATTTTCCTGACTTGTTCTTGCTCTCGTATGAAAAAAAATTAGTGTATATTGAGCATAACAGTGTGGATTATTGTCTTTTGATAGGTATGTGCTTCATTTTTACTGCTGACTTTAAGTCATGTTTTTAGATGTGCTTGTAATTGCTGTAACTTGACTAGGATGCTTTAAGATGACAAAATTCAAAAGAATGAAGTGTGAAGGTTGAATAGCACACAGTTTGTGTTCCTGAGGGTGTTGCAAACCTCTTCCTTTAAAGAGGGGAAAAAAGCCTGTGAAATAGTCAGTTGAAAGTGGAATTTGATGTCTTGGGTGTTAGTCACCAATAGGGGCAAAACTTCTAATGTTTTAAACAAAATTGTTCACTTTGGTCAGTTCTGTGGATTGATGAGTTATTTTTATAATGTGTTTGTATTTTCCTGGCTCTTCATGATATGAAAATCCAGAAATGTTCATTGTGTTGAACCTTGCTATTGGATGTAGGATAGTTCACCATCTATATGTTTCCATTTGGATGGATGGTGGTGGGAGGGGAGAGGTGTGGTTAAGCACATTCTCTGAACCAGTGTCATTTTCTGTAATTAATTGTTAACAGTTATAAGGCTGTTTAAGATGTGTGCTGATATGAGATGCTGCCGTAGTACACCAGCTGTCATAATCCATGCGCAGGTGGTGATAAGGGAAGGTAGGTTGAGATGATAAAGTGAGTATGTTTTTACTGTAAACTGGAGGACTGTGCCCATAGGGAGAAATTTTTAGGTTCCGTGGTAGTGAGTCCTTGATGCTTTTGTTGGTTTAGATAGCTTTTTAAAAAAATCTCTGCTGCAAATGTTATCAATTCTGTTTTTTTCATTTCTTTTATTATTGAATAATTGAGTGCTGTTTTGTCGGAACTCCATGCCTGACTTTCAGTGATGGCTATAGTCACTGAGTTTTGTCATACTACTGAACAGGAGTAGAACAGTTTCCAGTAATTTGTCACTAGGTTCTGCAGACCTAGGTTTGTCCTTGGAGTTGGAGCATGGCAGAATGAATAAATGAGTGCCTGGCATTCAGTATGTGTTTGTGTCAGGGTGAGCAGAGAAGGGGGAGATGAGAAGGCTGTTCTTTTTCTAGTGACACCTAGAAGGTAAAATGCATATGATTGAATTGAATCTTTCTATCAAAATTTAAAACTAGTATGTCTATGTTAATTGCTCTGTTGCTACAGTGTATACAAAGGGAATTTTTCCTTGTTAAAAGAAATTGGACCCAACATAGACCTTTAAATTTGGAAGGTATTATTAAAAGGTTTTATGTAGATAGGTAGTAACGTTCTGCTCAGAGCATACAAGTAAAATGCCCAAATAAAAAAATTTCCAGCTAACAACAAGGTTTTATTTCTGTGAGGTATCTTATAGGAAGAACTAAGTTTCAATTGTGTGGTATAAAATTACTTATGCTTTTTTTTTTTCTTTTTCTTCTAGGGTCCTGTGCTGATAGGCAGTTCTCAGGGTGGTGTTAATATTGAAGACGTTGCTGCAGAGAATCCTGATGCGATAATTAAGGAACCCATTGATATAGTAGAAGGCATAAAAAAGGAGCAAGCTGTTAGGGTAATTGTTAATGTGGAAAAGTACACATTAGCGAGGATGGGAGGGTTGCTTCTAAATTTTGTAAAGTGTGCATGCATTCAACCTGCTGAGTTGTCTTAAACCCTTTTGATATTTTGAAACAGATTTGAACTAGATATTTAAGTATTTTCAGGTGATAGTCAATGTAAATCCTACTCTGCATGGCAGTGCTTTACCTAGCTTTTATATAGCTTTGTAAAGGCATATGATGACGGCTTTTTACTAGCTCTTTTTTAGGATAAGTGCAGTGGTTTTTGTATTGAAAACAATCTTTTCAAACCCAAGAGTTACTTTTTTTTCTCCAGAAAGGCAGGAGAGGTTCTACATCTTCAAATTCAATTGACACAGAAATAATAGCTAAACCAGGACATTCCTAATTTGTAATTAAATCAAACCCTGAACGTCAGTTAACTGATAACTGATCTTTTACTTTCAGCTTGCCCAAAAAATGGGATTTCCTCCTAATCTAGTGGATGAAGCAGCTGAAAATATGATCAAATTATATAATCTCTTTCTGAAATACGATGCTACCATGATAGAAATAAATCCTATGGTGGAAGATGCATCAGGAGTTGGTAATGTTTTTTTTTCATATTCTTCATGTAACAGCTTGACATTTTTGTAAATCTTAGTTGCTTCGTATTGCTAAAACTTCAGCTGTTTACAGCAAGAGGACTTAGCATTAAGATGGTATGTTGAAAAATGAATTTAATAAAACATAAATTTGCAAATCTAAGCATAGTAGATACCTGCTTTTAATTGCTAAGTAGGATCTTAAGTTTAAATAGCTTCCTTTTTGCAATTTTTTAATTAATTTAAAAAGAATACATCTTCCGCACTTGAGTGTTTGGCTACCCAGCGTAAGGCATTCCTAGAAATTGGGTCTTCTCAAAATTCATGAATTGAAACTTGAGCCATCTTGTGTTTTCAAAGTTGATACTGAAAAGATAACCAGAATAGTAGCACCTTTGAAAACTAACCATTCTGCAGCTGGATATGCTAAAAACCTGATAAACATCAAGGTATCACTTAAACACCTATAGTCTTTCAATACATCAAACTCAATCAGTCACTCTGATGCCTGAGTAGTAAAAGCAGGAGATTTCTCAATCTCAGTCAATTCGCCTCCCTCCAAAAAATCGATCTGTGGAGAATATTTGTACTTGAATTCCGGTACAAGAGTTTTAAATTTAAACATTAGTGTAGCTACTTCATCAAAGCTTACAATTACAATCATTGTTTGTTTGTTTTTTTTTTAAATAATACTGCTTAAATGAACAGTATGGAGCAGTCTCTCCCATCTGTTTCTCGTGCCTTGTCATTTTTATATCCTCTGTTTTGATGAAGATGTAGAAATGAAGGCTTACATTTGTACAGACAGAAACTTGGTTCTGATGTAAAGAATACTCTAGGTTTTCCATGTCAGCTGCTATATCTAAGTGAAACTTACTTTTGTGTGCATTCTTCTGATGCCTTTTTTTTCCAACTCACATGTTTTTTCATTGCGTTTGTGTGCTTACGTACATGCACATGCACACTATATATTTCATCTAAAAGCAAAATAGTAAGAGGGAGTAAAAAAGCCCCAAACAGAGACCTTCTGTAGGGATTAATTACCTGCTCATTACTGAAGTGTAATTTGCCCAGATTTCTCAAGCAGTTTATTGTAAGATTCTTTGTTTTTAGAGTGTCTCAAGAAATACAGTTACCTTCACTTTTGGTGCAGTTAAAGGGTCTTAACTGATTGGGTCAACTGGAGGGACTCTTGTATTTACATGCAGTGCTAAGTGTGTCTTTTCAGCTGAACTTTTAAGTTTGGACTGCATGAGCTAGCTGCCAAGTTTGACTTAACATACTTTTAACATATTCATGTAGCGGCTGAGGTATTATTCTAGTATTAAATGATGGTTTGGTTTTTTCTCCTTTCAGTGATGTGTATGGATGCAAAGATAAACTTTGACAGTAATTCAGCCTATCGTCAGAAGAAGATCTTTGATATGCAGGATTGGACACAGGAAGATGAAAGAGACAGGGATGCTGCAAAAGCAGATCTCAACTATATAGGATTGGATGGAAACATAGGCTGCTTAGGTGTGTTCTATTTAATGAATTTTAAATGACCTAATGGATTTATAAACTGAATTCCTAAATGTTATCTTTATTCTCATATAGTCAATGGTGCTGGTTTAGCTATGGCCACAATGGATATAATTAAACTTCACGGCGGAACTCCAGCAAACTTCCTTGATGTTGGTGGTGGTGCTACAGTGCAGCAAGTGACAGAAGCCTTTAAGCTTATTACCTCTGATAAAAAGGTGAGGGAAGAGCTGTCATCTCAAGGTCCTACACAGTGGTAAAACAGGCTATGATTTGAAAGACAATGCTTAGTGCATGTTCTCCAGAAAACATGTTTTTATAAGCATAGAATTTAAAAAGGGAAGAAAATGGAGATGTTAGCTTAATCTTGGTGCAGATGAAGAAGGTCTGAAAACCTATTGAATTTTTTTCACCTTTTTAAAAATAAGTTCTTTGGCTGTGTACTGAGTAGGCAGTTGTGTGTCTTCTGGTGCAAGTTACAGCTGTATTTGAATATTTCCAGAAATCTTTGAGTCAGAAACTCCCCCTGCCTGCTGTTTAAACAGAAACTGTATTCAGATGGGTTTCCTTTTTTTCCCAGTTTTCTTTCCTTTTGGGCCCGTTTTTCCAGCTGGGTCTGTTTTGTGCATAGAGTTGTAGAGATAAATATTCACTGTACTGTGCACAAACAAATTTCTAAGCTACTAATTATATGTAATGTAAGATAAAATAACTTTGTAATGGGCTTGGAAGGGCATTTCGATCATCCTATCAAAAGTTTATTAAAAGTGTTTGAATATTATTAAAATAATAAATTGGTTGAAATTAGAGGAAGAGCTTTACTACCCTGGAAAAACAATGTGAGGACTGGATTGATGGTCTGCATAGAGGCGCTTATCCCAGTGGGAACTTGATGGTGGTTTGGGACTTTTTAAAAAGAAGGAAAAATATGAAAAAGTTAACCAAAAAAGGTTGGGAGTGATTGCCAGACCTGGTAATGGTATGCTAGTTTTGCACCAGAATTTCGTGCACCACTTGCTCATCTTTGGAAGGGCCAGAAACAAATAGTGAGTGATGTTACAGAGGAGCTTAGTCTCTTCCCCATTGGAAAGATTTTTGTGAACAAATGCAGGGTCTGACACACTCTCCCAGAGTGTTACATAGAATCATTTAGGTTGGAAAAGACCTTTAAGATCATTGAATCCAACAGTAAACCTGACACTGCCAAGTCCACCACTGAACCATGTCTACACATCTTTTAAATACCTTCAGGTGACTCGACCACTTCCCTGGACAGCCTGTTCCAATGCTTGATAACCCTTTCGGTGAAGAAATTTTTCCTAATATCCAATCTAAACCTCCCATGGTTCAACTTGAGGCCATATACTTTCATCGTATCATTTGTTACTTGGGAAAAGAGACTGGCAGCCACCTCACAGAGAGTGGCAAAGTCTCCCCTGAGCTGCCTTTTCTCCAGATTAAGCAACCCCATTTCCCTCAGCCTCTCCTCATAAGACTTGTTCTTTCAGCAAACTGAGGGAAAAGTGAGGGACACAGGCACAGAGCACCTGAACTACAGAGAGAAGAGGAGAAGAAACAATGAAGAATCTGGGGGTTGTTGATTTGGGACAGGTTCTTGCAGTGCCAATTCTCTGCTTATGGATGGACAGAGGGTGTCCAAAAAGACTTAATATATATTTCCCTTTCTGCCTGCCTTCAGCTGTTCCCTATTTTATGAAAAAGCGATGACTATAGCTGGGATTCCTGGTGCTGAAAGTCAAACAGCAGTACAGCCCACTGGTGTCATGGCTGGTGGTCCGGGTTCAGTTCAGGGGTTGTTTGGAACAGCCTTCTGGGGTGCCAGTCTAAGTTGCTTCTACCCATTAGTAGAAGGAGCAAGAACAATGTCACACAGGTGAGGTAGTCTAATTGCAAGATAATCAGAACCAAGCTACTGTTTGTTAACCAGTGGCACATTAAGCTTATTCTGTCCTCCAAGGCTGTCTACCCATTTTTGCTCCTACTTTATTCCATCTTTCACCATTGACTGTGATCTTTTTACTCCTCCTTTCCACCACTTGAGTAGGAGAAGACTTTCCCTTAACCTCAGGCTTAGTCCTCCTGAATAAAACATATTTCAGATAGCTTACATCTAAGCTTGCTAGCTTTGAAGTAAACTGTGTAAACAGTGTCTTGTGTATGAGTCTTGTAAATTTTCTGTGTTCTTTACCATGGATTCTTCAGTATGTGGAGATACTAGTGTGGGAGGTGCCTCTGCTGGAGTAATGTTAGACATGGAAAGATAAACAATTGACAGATTGTTACATGACTTTACTGAAGTTTTATCTGATGATTTGTTTGAGGAAAATTAATACAGCTCTCTTTATTAATCATGTGCAGAATATTCTGAAGTAATGTACAGTGTTGAATTTGTACAGAAAATGGGTGTGTGTCTTTTTAAGTAGCTACACAGAATACATGCTGTGAATAAGAGAAACGGCTATTGTCTGCAACTCACGCTGGACTGAAGGACAATGTGGAAGTTTTCCAGGGCAGGCATTTTTGCAGTTGGGTTTTTCTGAAGTAACTGTTTTGCTGTATATGACTTCATAGAACTGTACTTTTGTTGCTGATGTTCTCTAGAACAGAAATATTCTGTATCTTTTGCAGAGTCCCTTATTACGCTTCCAGAGCTTGCATTTTCCTTAGACTGAAAGGCTGAGCGGTGCTTTTATTTGATGTGGCTCTGGCCATTTTTAACATGAATATTGTCATTAATTCTGTAGGTACTGGCTATCCTGGTAAATATTTTTGGTGGCATTATGCGATGTGATGTGATAGCACAAGGCATTGTTATGGCAGTAAAGGATTTGGACCTAAAAATACCTATTGTGGTACGGTTGCAAGGTGAGTGTGCTTCAGTATGTGTTAAATATATTTCTGTCCATAGTGACAAATGTTCTTGACCTTATATATTGTGTACCAAGTTGGCTGTAAGCTGAAGACTGTGGAAAAATAAGGCAAACCTGGAATTCAGAAAGTGAGTGTTGTCAAGTTAATAAAAAGAGATTTCCTGCTTTTATAACTACTAAAATTGTTGTCTTCTAGATTTATTCACTTAACTTACTTTTGAAACAGGCTTCCTAGAAAATATGAGTACTCTGGTAGTAGTAGTCTCCTGTTAAATAAGAATGGCATTTTATCTGTTTCTTAAGGTACACGAGTTGATGATGCCAAAGCTTTAATAACAGCTAGTGGCCTCAAAATCCTTGCGTGTGATGACTTGGATGAAGCTGCAAAAATGGTAAGATAGCTTTTTATGAATATTTGTTTCAGAACATAGCACCCATTGCAGAATATTGAAAAGTTGAAACTCCATTCAGTCAACTAAAGGTAGTTTAGGATAAGTCACAGTGCCAGTTATTATCAGGGCCTGAAGCAAATGTTTTACAAGTTAGTAAGTAATATTTTGTAAGGAGAGGAACTATACAGTCAGAAGCTATTATACCCCAGAAATTTCTGTGTTTGGGACTTTTTTTCCTTTTTCCCTCTCTCTGAAAAGCAGGTTAAAAAATAGGTTTAAAACAAAAAAATAAATCAAGTAAATGACCAGATCAGTCACTCTCCTTGGTAGGGGAATGGCTAAGAGTTTAGCTTTAGTAGCTGGAAGAAAATACTTAAATTAAGGTAGCTGAAAAATGAAATGTAACGCTTCCTTTGATAGACCACTATATTTCAGTGTATATAATTAAAACTGAATATAGTTGATCATCCTGTTGCCTCATAAGGTAATTGGATATTCAGATATTCAGTGAGGTTGTTTGTGATTATTATTTTTTTTTTCTGGTGTGTTATGTTTTGCTTTGTTTCCTGGGGTTGAAGCTCTAGAAGCAGCTGTAGATTGCTTGGATGAAGAACTTGCTTAGCTTCAAAGTATGACCCTCTGTTTTAAGGAATAGTATTAAGGCCTGCTGGCTGATCAAGCTTTGGTTAGGTCAATGGAAATCTTCCCTAGCAGTACGTATGGGTCTTTAAGCTATACTGCATCTACATAATGCATCTTCTAAAGCTGCTGCTGAATCTGAAGTTCTCAGCTGAATCATGGAGCCATGCAAATGGAGTTAAAATTAGTTTTGTAATCTTAAATTATCTGCCTCTGTAGAAGCACTTTTGAAAGGGTTACAGGTTTTTTTGTATGTTGCCCATAAGTAATTCCTTAAACATGTTTATGTAGAATGATGCCATGAGTGGTATAAACAAATGGATGAGGGTAGATCAGAGTACTAAGCTGAGTATTCAAAGCAGTGGTTATAACCAGTGATGTTAAAAGTATTTTTTTTTCTACCTAAATATTCAACAGATGTCTGTAAATTAATCTAGCTAACTAGTATTTTAGCTGCTTTTGAAGTTAGGTAATGTGGATGAGAAAAAGATACTACAAATGTGTAGCAACGGTGAAGATAAAAATTTTTGATCTGAAAAAAATTAGAAGGCATCTGGTGGATTTTGTATCATGGGGAAACTTACAGTTCTGAATCTTTTTTTTCCAAAATAGCCACTTAGTTATAATATTTGATTCTAAGCAGGAAATAATTCATAGAGGTTTTGAGCTATTATGCAAGAGAAGTTGAGGCTTCAAAAGAAGATCCAGAAATGCTTGCAACAAAACTCGGGGGAGAAATAGCTTCTAGGTATATAGAATCTCTTGTGAGTGGGTACCCCAACACCTCCCAAGAAAACAAGGTGCCACATAAAGTTATCAAGATATTTGGTTGTAAATGAGAACCAGACATCGTGTAACCGTGTGAGATGTTTTGTAAAAGACTTGACTGATCTTTCATTTAAAAGTGATTAAGAAGCACTGGACTAAGTAATAATCCCACCCTGCCCCTACCCGCCTTAAGATGTTGCTGATGATTCTCTGGCATTACTTTGTTTAAAAAAATTGGTCCAGCTCACTCAAATTAGGATTGTTTTGAAATTAAGTCTTTATTTTCTGTTTTTCAGGTGGTGAAACTGTCAGAAATAGTAAGCTTAGCAAAGCAAGCTCAGGTGGATGTTAAATTTCAGTTGCCAATTTGAGGAATGTCATGCTGGTGTCTAACATGTTCTCCGAAATACTGTGTTCTGTGGGATATTTTTCATTTTTTTGTGTGGAGGTTTTGATTGTTAGACAGGCGCACAAACTGAAGTACCTGGTCTTTAATGTTAACATTCAGAATGGTCAGAGTTCTTGTAAAAGCGTGTATTGCTGATATTTAGTCCTTAGTTGTTGTTCTCAAGCCTCCAGCTTCTGCTGCAGAATGTCACTTGCAGTATACTTCTGCATTGTCCAAAGTAAAGCTTCTGGTTGAAAAATAATTATTCTGAATGAATTCTGAAGTTATACTTTACTTGTAAATTTGTATTAGCCTTTGTTAAAAGTAAATATGACTAGATTATCTAGTTGTCCATGTGGAGAAATGTATTGAAACGGTATTTTATATTGGAGACAGTTGTACTTAGCAGTATAATGGACATGAGCGAACCAATCATTATTTATGAATAGTGCATTTGAACTTGATCAGAAACATTTTTAGAAGTGCTTCACTGAAGTGGCTGGTAACTCTTCTGGACAACGTGTTTAATCACTACAAAATATACTGTAGCACTTAGATTTTCACGATTTCCGGTCCTTACAAAAAAAGCATCATGTAGTTTTATATATGAACAAGCATTTACCAAACTTCAAGGAGACAGACTACATAGAGAATTAAAATGTCTATTGTACATTGCTAATAAAATTGTACATTAATAAAATGTCTCCCAAAACTTCTACTGTGTTTTCTTTATATGTCACCATTCTGATAAATTGCATATACTGATGGATTAAACCATAATTTAAGATGGCAAGCTAAAAGCTTTTTAGGATTATGTCTACAATAGCACATATGTTAATTTTTTTCCTCCTTGAATTGCATTGCGTGGTTAAAAACACATGAACTCATGCTGTGTTGAAAAGGTTGGACAGATACCATGCATGTAACAGCTTACTGAAGTGGCCGTAACTGAACTCTGCACAAACAAATATATAGGAAAATGTTGCTTTTGGGGAAAATGTTGCTTCTACTAACAAATCTTGTATTAACTGTTAATTTTTGTCATCTTACAATGCTGTTGATTTTGGCATTACATAGAACTTGGAACTTGGATGATGATCCATTTACCACTTAGTTTCCAAATGATGTTAAGTTTCTATGACTCATTTTTTGTTGTAGTTTGTAGGGGTTTTTTTGTTTAAAATGCTATTTTCTTGGCTAATGATAGTGTAGTTTTTATCATGAAGTAATGAAGATTTGTCTGTAGTGGGATTTCAAAATGGGAAATCATATAATCATGAACTAAGGACTTAAAAGGATTATGTGCAATGTGGGGAAACTTACAGTCAATCATATGCGGTTTTGAGGTGGGTAAGGTGATAAATGCAGAAACTTTAAACTAGCATGGTATCTTTCATAGTTTTTTGGCAGTACTAAACAAAATCAGCAGAAATTAAACTCACTCTGAATTTAAACTGGATTCTTTTTGATCCTAGTTGGTCTCACAACTGACTACTGTGTGCTGTTGATCCAGCATGCAAAATTGGGCTTCTGGATATCCTTGGAACTGCTTTTATTCAGAGGCCTTGAATGGATTTGCAAAGATAACTAGTTTGAACAGATTTGTTAAGCATTGAATAATTTAGAGAATATAATTCATTTCTAGCATGTGGGTTTGCATCTAGCCTTATTTTTTTACTTTTAAAATCTGTGTGGAATGATAATGTTCCAGGTTCATAAGGAGATCAATTTTTTTTTTAAACATGCCAGGCTAATTCTTTCTAAATCAGAGCAAGGAACAATGAGACAACAGTGACTTGATGTTGCCAAAACTGACAGATGGAAATAGTCTTTTAGTACAAATACTGGACTAGAATGGAGGCAAAACTACATCCTGCTGTTAGTCCAGAATTTCCTTATACCCTGTTTGAACTGTTAAATGTAGTTGAGTAGGGGAGAGAGAGCCAAGAGAAAGTAATTTCCATCTTTGAGAGGAATGTAAAATACTGACATTCTCAGTTAACATATTCACAAGTAATAGACTTGACAGAAAGCAGTGTTTTGCCATTACGGTAATTCTAAAGTCCATAGTATTCCTTTCACAAAGGATGAGGAATAGGAGTGGCATAGGAAGGTGGCTGCATATAATTTCCTGACCAGAGTGTTCAGAGTGTACCAAATCACTCTTGATGGTAAAATAACCATCTGTAGAGTGGAAGGTAGTTGTTTTAAGTTACTTCAGCAATGCTTATGGCTTTGTAATGCAAATAGTTACTAATTGGAAAAAAGTGGAATTTCCCTTTGGAAACAGCAGTGTGTAAGGGGTTGGATATAGTGTCACAGACAGGATGGGAGGCTTGGGAGGAGTGTGAACAGTGATATGAAGGGCTGTGACCAGGATGGCATATAAGTGGTGTATATAGGTGCCAGGCGTGCCCCTTTCCAGAGATACAGGTCTGGAACATTATTTCTTGTTATTTCACTTGATGAAGAAAACAGAGTTAGTGATTGACTGATTTGTGTTGAGTATCTGGAAACTAGGTAGGGACATGAAGATTGCTTTAATTAAGAAGGTACTAGAATGCTATGGGACCTTTTAATTATGTGTGTGTCTTAATCGTTCTTCAGACTGTTTTGCCTAAATCAAAGTATGTTGCAACCAAGGAATGTTAATCCACTTAGTGTGTAGTCGATAATTTAAAGGCCCAAAGCTGATGTAGGAACTAACTGAATCTACTTAAAACCTTGTAAACAACCTCCTTACCCATACTGTATTGTGATATTAATAATCAAAGATTACTAAAATTAGTCTGTACAGCCAAAAGCAAAATTTGTCACAAAGTAAACAAAACATGAAAAATGTGTAAACTTCTCTACGGATAAGAGCTTCAAAGGAACAGGAATTTTAATGACAGTAAAAGGAGTTTGTATTAGACAACTTGCTGCCTTTTGATTCAGTTATCAGTGCAGAGTTTTGTAACTGTTTTGAGATATCATAAGAGCAGATGCCTTTTTGTAAGAATCGTCCTAATCACTACCAACCTTGAAATTCAGGTATTAGCTGTTCTCATGTTCCACAGCTATCTCGAGTGTTAAGACTTGGGGGATGTTGTGACCAATGTGCTTGAAGACAGTTCTGGTGGATATTAAGGGCGAATGTTATTCCATAAGTATTCAAAAAGATTAAGTTTTTTTTTTTTAATGCGTTATCTACTGAACCAGTTTCTATTTAATGTATTTAACCACTTTGTACTGTGATACTTCAGTGAAATAATTGTCCATGGAAAAACAGACAATAGGATTCTAAGTAGTAGTAATATAGATACTGTTGGTGGACATACTCAAGATTTGTTTAAAACAATTCTTATGCTAGAATTCCAATGTTGGACAGTTGGAAAGAAAAGTAAAAAATGAAGCTTTGAAGGAGCTGGGAATAGAGCTGTATTTCAAATTACTAATAAGTCTAATGCATTTAATGTGGGGAAGGCCTGTATAGTAACCCCCTGAAGAACACCCTGCATCAAGGAGAACAACTCCAGTTTCATGAAGGTGAAACTGCTAAGCTCAAGTAGCTAGCTTCTTACCTTGTGCAGATGAAAGAGTAGCCCTGGATTTAATGGAGGCTTCGTTGCAAGATAATAGTACTATTTTAAAACAAATATTTAAATTCAACTATCAAGCTGATACGAACAAAAGAGAAGGTCGATGCAGGATGTGCCTGAAGCAGTAGCTCACCTTTGAGCTGTGCAGGGACTGTAGGCAGAAGGTAGTGAATTGCCACTGTTTTGTAGTGGGGAACCCATACCTCAGCATACCAAGGCTTGCTTCTAAATCATTATGTCAGTCTGCCTGATTAACCTCTTTGCCTGACAGAGACTATCACTGCAGGTGGTATCTTTAATATCTGCTGTATCACAATCATGGGAAGCTGCAGTGTAAGAAAACTTCTGTACTGGCCAATGTTTTGTGAAAGATGTGTGGTAAGGTTTTCATCTTGTGAGGGGAGCTAGGGAAGAGAAAAAAGTGCAGCTTAGCAAACAGAGACTGGGGCCAAGGGAAAGGAGGAGACATCAACTGTCTCTTCTTCCCAGCAAGTTACCTGTCAGTCAGTTGAAGTACCAAGCACCCGAGGAAGAGGAGAAGAGTTTATTACTAGATTTAACTTAAACCCTTGCCATTCCAGCCAGTCTGGATAGATATCGGCAGCCTTGTTGTGTACTTGCTGCAGAGCTTTAAATATGAACTTGTAAATACCACTGAAATTCAATACCTGCTGTTCTACATGATAGGGACTGACAGCATGGGTCAGATAAAATGTTCACCTAGTTAGGGGATGCCTGGGAAAGGTACTAGATCTGGATAAGCAAATATACTCTCCCAGTCAGCAGCGATTTGGGGTTTGGAGTATTGTTACTCAGAGGTAGACACAATTGAGGCAAAACTACTCAAAACTGGCAGTGGCTGAGCCCTGGAGTTCCTATCCTGCAGCTGAGCTTTAGCACATCAGGTGTGTTTATTTTCATTTGAGGCAAATAGCTGAAATACCCTGCAAACTAAACTATGGGGTTTTTTAGTCAATTGAAATAATTAGTTCTGTAAGATGTAATGTCATAATTAAGCAAGCCTTAAAATGTAATGAAAGAATTTCTTCAAGTGTATGTTAAAGTGCAAGAAACCTAATGAAGGGCTATACACACAGGTGTTCAACTGCTTTGTTTGTGGGTTTTTTTCTTCTCCAATTTACAACCACTGGCAACATATTCCCATAAGAAGGGAATGATGGGGCAGTCAGGTGTGTTTTCCCATGAAGAACAGGGAACAAAGGAGTAAAGTCACTCAGGTATGGTGGATGGTATGAGGCCAGTAAACATTTTTGCTCACAAAAAAAATAAATCTAAAAGACAGACCTTACTGAGAATTGATTTCTTAACAAAGTGGGTTTTTTTTACCTGATTCCAAATTTCATATGTTAAAATACAAGAAACTCTACAGATGTCTACAGAGACAGAGGGAACGATGTGTGAGCAATAGATACACAGCAGTGGGGATAGTTTATTCCTAATACAGAGTTGTGGTCTTTTGTGTCTGCAGGGTTTCACAGGCAGTAATTAGCTCCTTGGCTCTAGGAAAGCAGAAATTCAAATTGTTTGGGGTTTGTTTTTTTTGTTTACCCTCTCTCTCACTTTCTTCTGAACTGGTGTCATGCTCTGGACTAAATGATCTTGTTTGGTCTTCATCTACACTGAAGTTCAAAAACACTGTGAGGGGGCTTTATCAGTGTTCCTGTTTCCTACAGTTTCTGTCTCCTGCTGTAGCTTCTGCTGCTGCTTGAAATCTTCACCAGTCTGTTCCTTTGCAATGATGGCTGATTTCTGCAAATGTCGAGGGGCAACATGTGGAGGAAAATGAGAGAGATCTGAAAGGGTACAGCTTGAATAAAAGACTTCGTTGCAAATAACATGAAACTACTATTTGTATTTTTTTTTATACTTCACCCAGATTCTGAGAGAGCATGCCAGTAGTTTTATATATATGCCTGTGTATATATGTGCATTTGTGTCTATGCATGTGTGTGTATAAATATATTGAAAGTGATATTAATGTATATGAATTTGGGAACAGTGTTTATCAGTTCACTGCGGTACAAAGTACGCTGTATTAATGGTAAGTGTTCTCATTCGTGGCCCAAGAAAAGATGTATTGGGGGAAAGAGCCAATATTGCCTCTTGTTTTGAGCATCACCCGGGAGAGGTGATGTACTGTTGTTGCACTATGCATTTCTCTGCTACTACTAACTTTGTTATCCCTTTAAGTGCAGCTTGCAAAAGGTGTGGGTCAGCAGAGCTGTCAGTAGCTTTGGGAGCAAGCTGTGCACGCAGCACTTAGGAAGTTTAGGCTGTTGAGAGAATGAGTTGTGTTCATTGAAAAATAGCACCATACCTGAGGGACAAAACCAGGACCTGGGACTCAGTCCTATGAGCTCGCAGTAAGAAAGCTCTTTCCTCTTCTTTTTTCCACACTTTTGACCTTTCCTGCGCTAGGCAATGTAAAATCTTTTCACTAAAAGAGCCATACCAGGTATTGGATGTGAGCTGATCTTATTGGCTCGGCTGGGTCTGCTCACTTGGCTGAGCAGGTGGGCAGCATTCATGGTCCTTGCAAAGTTGGCGACTGATGGAAGACCCAAAACTGCTTCCTGGCCAGCAATCTTCAGCAATTTTCAGTCTTCCACTTGCTGCTTTCCCCTTTTCTCTGAACTAATCATCTGACTTGTTCAGGGGAATAGCAAGTATGCTTCTAATGTTTTGCTTATATTCACTTTTAATTTACCATGATCCCAAAGGTAAGCAAGCTGCAGTGTTTCTATTTATGATCCTAAACAGCTTGCGGTATTGTCCTTACACTAGAACGGACAAAAAAAGAAGAAAAGAAGCTAAATCTAGTGAAACTTGCAGCTGTGAGTTACTGGATGGTGCTCTCATTGCTATCACAAGACTAATGTACCCTTCACTCTCCTGGTCTCCCCAGCATGTCCTCAACCTGTCATTGCCATGGCAGGTCTATTGCAGTTTGGAGCAGCCCCATGACTGGTGTCTGCAGTGATCAGACATGATTACCTCTGACACCTGCCATTTCCTTTCCTCTAAGAGAAATTGTGGTCATGATCCCCTATTAGACAGGGTCCTTGAAACACCAAATCACACAATTCCAAAGAAAATGGATTTCACAGAATCACAGAATTTAAAGCAGCTCCTGTCCTTGGTGTTCTTGGAAGGAAAAATAATGCCAGTTAAGCACAGCGCTCTGTCAGACAGTCTCCCTGACAGCTTGATACTACCCTTCTTTAAAAAAGGAAAACAAGAAAAACCTCTCTATCCATGCCTCCTCCCCAAAATAACCAACAACCCCAAAACCCAAACTTTTCAACCATGTATTACTGTTTTCTGGTGTTAGTTCCTTACACCTAGAGCAGCTTAGCTGCATGTTCTGTGTGTTTAAAGCGGACTACTCTCTTTCACTTGTTCTTTGACTTCTCCACTGCTTCTTGGCAGCTTGCCTATACCCATCCACCGTGTTGCTTTGATGTTTGATTGTTTTTTCCACCACAGCTCTCTGTCAAGCAATGCTTTCATACACTGCCTCTAGTACAAGTAATGCCGTAACCCCACTTTCCTAACCAATGCATCATTTGCTGGTTAGGGAATCCTTGTATACCTATCCTTAGGTAGTACCTAATTTATTGTTGTTTTATGCAAAAGGTTTTTTAATCTAAAATTGCTGTTACCAAGATGTACTGGGCTGTGATGGAGTTAACATTCTTCAGAGCAGCCCATATAGTGCTGTGCTTTGGATTTCTGTTTAAAAGAGTGTTGATAACACACTGTTTTGACAATTGCTGGGCAGTGCTTGCACAGTGTCAAGGCTCTCCCCGTTTGTCACTCTGCATCCCCTAGCGAGTAGGCTGGGAGGGGACACAGCTGGGACAGCCAACCCCAACTGACCAAAGGGGTATCCCAGACCATATGACATCATGCTTAGCAATAACATCAGGGATTTTGCTTTCCAAACTGACTTGGTCCAAGACTGTAAGGGCATCAGTCTGCTTGTGGGTGGTTGTAAGCGACTGTCTTTGCATCACTTACTAAACTGTCTCTATGTTGACCCATGAGTCATCTTGCTTCTGGTCTTCCTGTTCTTTCCCCTATCCTGCTGGGGACAGGGACAGTGAGCAAGCAGCTGTGTGGATGCTTGTGGAACTTTTTGTCTGCTAGACAAAAGTTCTGCCTACTTGTTTTGAAGTCATAGACTGAATGATTCAAGGGAAAATGATCACCTAACTTCCCTGACCTAGGGCTTGGCACAGACAGGGCCTTTGAGATCTGAATTGCTTATTTTTATAACAACTGACCCACACTTGAATATGACCTGCCCATCTCAGTGTGTGTCTTGAGTTTTGCAAACCTAGATGGTGTGGTGTCAAGGAGTGTTTTCTCTCTCCTTTTTCATATGCTTGACCTCACCATCACATACTAATTTCTTTGATATCTTTGTGATGAAGTTACTTGGGTGTCCTAGTTGCAATCACAACTCTGTATTACTTAAGCATAACACACAGGTGAGAATGCATGGTTCTTGCCCAGTTCTTTCCAGTTCAACTGGAATAAAGGGGGAAGAAAAGATACATATCCCACAGAGTGATGGGGACAACAGTAGGAACAAGGTGCCTTCTTCCTAGCCCCTTCCTTTTAGCTATTTCTGCTCTCTTCAGCTTTCATTGCAGATGACTCTTCTTTCATATTTAACATTCATCTTCACAAGCCAAGGCATCTCTCAGCCACCCTACATTTGTTTATCAACCTCCTCCTTGTCCTTTTTTTAAAAGTAAAGCTAAAACCATCTCACTCACCTTTGGTTCTGATGTGCTGTCTCAACCAAAATCCCACCTGGTCTCCCTTGCTGGTGGGTAACTGCTCTAAGTAGTTGTGATGTGTATCCTCTTTACAGAAGACACGCCATTGAAGAGCTGCTGCCTCCGTCAGTCCAGGGCCTTGTGAGGCAGCGCCATTAAACAAATGCTTTCCCAGCTCAGGGGAAACCTGGATCTGCCTTAATGGCATGTGAATGGCAGCGAAACATGCTGGAAAATAAGCACTCATGGCTTTTGATAGCCTTGGATGACTTGTGTCAAACCATCCACTTTCCTTCCATAGCAGAGTAATAGGTCTTGTAGATAAAAGAAAAGCTGTAGATACCACGTTGCTCAAGTTTTGTGAGGCTTCTGGTGCTGTCCAATGTCATATTTTCTTATGCAAGCTGGAGAGCTTGGTTTGATGAAACTATTAGCAGCCAGGCAGGCCAACAGTCAAGAAATAGCAGTTCACTGCAGCGTGGAAGGACCCAGGGAGCAAGACCATACTGGGATCTGTACTGGGTCTGACTCTAGCTGGTGTTTTCCTTAATAACATTGTGATGGGAGAATATGCTCATTAAATGTATAGATGGCATAAAGCTAGGAGAGGCTGCATGTGCATTTGAAGAGAAGAACAAAATTCAAAATTAATTTCCAGGGTGAAATTTGAGAGACAAAAAGTGAAGTGTTTCACCTGGACTGTGGTAACAAACACCAGGGAACCAGTAGCCAGACAGCAGTTGCATAAAAAGAGGAAAGGGAGATAGCTAGGGTGTATTATTGTGGAAGAGGAATACATTTTCAAGGGATGAATAAAGAGAAAGATTGCTCTACTCGATATCTTCAATGGAGTAACACAGGCAGTTTTCAGCATGTCTGGAAAGATAGAGCTCAGTTGGAGAGAGTGAAGAGGAGGCCAGTATGACTGGCCCGAGGTATGGAAAACCTGACCTTGGAGGAGAGGCAGAAAAACACTGAAGCTGTTTAGATTAGAGAAAAGATGGCTGAGGGTAGACAAAGTTTACAAAAGGTTGTTAGAAAGAGGGTTAAGGAATAATCTGCTCTCCATGTTTGTGGCAGATAGGATGAGGAGCACCAGGCTTAAACAGTAATCTCTGGTTGTGGTTAGACACTAGGAAGGGCTTTTAATGGTAAGGACTGCAAAGCGCTGGGACAGCTTGGCTGGGATGCTGTTGGGTCTTCCCTGCAGAGGCCTTTAGGAACAGGGTAGAGGGGGTGGATTAGACCTTGCCAAATTCCCTTCAGCCCCGTTTTTCTGTGTTTAACTGCAGTGAGGAACCGTTGCCTTGCTGGTGGTGGTGAGGCAGTCCCTCACCATTCCTTAGCTCCCTTCTTTATGGGACATAGGGAATGTTCTTAGCTGTGGGGGTGTATTTGTTCCCACCCTCCAGACAAAGCCTGTAGCACAGGTGCATCTTCATGCTCCTGGGGCTGAGCAGCTCCTGAGAAGCCTCCTGATGAAACTGCATTTATTGATTCCTGGACTAGCTTTGTTTTCCAGGACTGGTGTTGCTGAAGACAGCTTGACTTCCGTGGTTGTGTCTGTGCTCATAATTAAAAGTCAGGAATAGGTTCTCATTGACCCTTCTTTGGGCTGCCTTCCTCCAAGGCAGATATGTCTTGGAGAAAGCTGGTTAGAGCAGTCCAAAACAGAAAGGCAGTGATCTAAAAAATAAGCAGGGTGAGCAATGAGGAGTCTCAGCTTGATCTGGTTTAGCAGAACAGACATGCATTAGATCTTGCTTCTCCCCTGAAGCACATCCCTTCTTGTTCGAAATGCTTCCTTGTTCCTAGCTGGCAGGGAAGTCCATTGCCTCCCTCAAATTTTCAGCCTCTTTGACAGCAGATATTAAATTCCTTCAATTCCCCTGAGACTGTTGCTCTCAAAAACCCAGTCTGCAGTCCCCAATTATAGAGGATTTAAAGGGAGAGAGAACCATTGTGATGTAAAAAGAAAATAATGCAGAAAAAATGGAGAAGAGCAGTCTGGAACTACGGCTGGATGACCCCTGGGTTTAACTGCATCATATTTGGGTTGCATTATCCAAATGTTTTACTGAAGTCTCTCCTGCTTTCCTAGCTCATGTTGCTCTGCTGTCCTTCACTGTGGGAAGCTGTGACTTTGTCAGAGGGTAGCTGGTTCTGCCCTAGGACTCTGCCTCTGCTGTCAGCTCTCTCTGGCCATGTACCCCCCTGGACAGCACGGCTGCTGGGCTCAGGTTTCCCTCATTCAAGTAGCGCACCTGGCAGCAGAGCGTGGGCATGTTGCATGCAAGCAAGAGCAAGGGCAGGAAGAGCATGACATCATTTTCTATTAGCTAACAGTCCAAAAGCTGAGAGGTTTGCCTCCCCTTTTATACAATTTATATTGCATTGCTCTGTATTATCTGTTTGCTGTCTCATTGGTTTGCATACTTCACACAGGTGAACGTGGCTTCCTACACGTCTACCCATTTACATTGCTCTGAAAAGTACAAGTCGGTTGGAAGTATCCTGGTTTTACTAGTCCCTGCCTGCAATTACACATTTTCATTGGTATTTTTAGTGTTAGCACAGCTTCTCATACCAGATCTGTAGTCTTCTGCATTTAAGGATTCTCGCCAGTTGACATGCACACTTGAGGGAGTTAAATCAGCCCAAACCTGCTGGAGTGGTGTTGACTTTGTGTTTAACCTTCAGAAGTACCTTGCCCATTAGATTAACATGCAGACACAACTTTATTTGAGGCTCTTGTCTATTTTCAGAGTTCATTTTCCTCTGCCTTCATGACCTCTTCATGTCTTTTTTTAATTTGGACAAGTCCATACTTGACTGTTCTGAGGAATTTTGCCCATTTCAAGAGGGGTGGGAGATGCAGGACTTGGTGGTGGCTGGTTAGTAGGGAGTCAGCCAAGTCTGGAACTTTCTAGCTGCTTCAGGCAATACACCCTGCCCTAAGCATGAGCTAACACTAAGTGTATGGCAATGGTTCCTTGGAATAAGTAGAACTGTCTTGGTTTTCATTTGGATGTAGCCTGGAAAGTTAACGAAGTATTTGGCAGATAGAAACCAGGCTGCAGAGAACAGTTTTGATGGTCCCAGCCTGCATCTTGTAGGAGATCCGTGCCATGGAGCCACTTCTGTTGGCAGCACCAGCCTGCTGGGAAGGTGGCCGTCCTGCAGGTCCTGGGTGCCAGGGTCCCACACCTCCTGCAGGCCAGGGTGAAGTGGCTGAGAAGCATTGTGGCTGCATGCCGCTCTCCTGGGCACCTTCAGGAATTAGAAGTTCACCCTGAAGGAATGGAGTAGGCTGCGAAGAGAGAGTCTTTGGCTCCAAGACTAGAGTTGAGATGAGATGATGCTGAGTGACTCAACATAATGCTGCCCAGAAGAATTTTAATCTCTTAGCAAATGTAAGTGTTCAAACTGTTTAAGGCCAGAAGCAGTAAAGTTTTGACACTTGCCGCCTTCTTTGCATCTTTTTGTCTTGTTCAGATATTTGAAACCCTGACTGAATTAAAGACTGAGCTTCTGGTCACATTCCAGGGTCAGATTTTTGTCAGAAACTGCCTTTTCTTAGTATTATACATTTGTCTCATGCATAGAGACATTCACATGCACATGCTGAGCAAATAGACTATCTTTGGGAGCAATAATGAAAATAAATCAAATGCCCCAAGTTCATGCAGCCACTAGGCAGCAACTGAAAAAGCAGAGACATATCTTGTCCCCTTGTTTGTGGTATTTGAACAGCACTCAAGTGCAGCACACAGCTGTGGCTACTCCAAGGAAAACTCCCCTACAGCACATCTAAACCTCTGTGGCCACGTACACACCAGTCAATGAAATGCATATGGGAACTCTTTCTGGCTCTGAGACTGACTGGTGTGGAATTGCCTGTTCCCATGCTGTTATACACTCTTACCCCTCCAAAATGGAGAGGACACAGTTGAGAAATCACTCTGGAGCAGACGTTGCCTTCTTCAGTGAAACAGCGAAATGACTAGCTCAGAGAACAAGGGGACAGCAGTGTGTATTGCTTATCTCAACTTTAGCAAGGCTTTCGATGCTGTCTCCCATAATATTCTCATAGAGAAAGGGATGAAGTGCAGGCTAGGTAAGTTGATAGTGAGGTAGATTCAAAATTTCCTGAACAGCTGGGCACAAGAATTTTTGATTAGCGGCACAAAGTCCAGCTGGAGGCTAGTCACTAGTGGTACACCCAAAAGGCCTGTACTGAGGCCAATGCTGTTTAACATCTTTGTTGATGACCTGGATGACAGAGTGCACCCTTAGCAAGTTTGCTGATGACACAAACCTGGGAGGAGCAGATGATAAATGAGATGGTTGTGCTGCCATCCAGAGGGTCACCAGCAGTTCTAGGGAGCTGATCCTTCCTCTCTGTTCAGCACTGGTGACGCACATCTGGAATGCTTGGTCCAGTGCTGGGGTCCCCAGTACAGGAGAGATGTGGACTTACTATAGTGAGTCCAGTGCAGGGCCATGAAGATGATGAAGGGACTGGAGCATATCTCATTTAAGGAAAGGTTTAGAGAGCTGGGACTGTTCATTCTGGAGAAGAGAAGGCTCAGGGGATCTTATCCATGTGGATGAATGTCTGATGGGAGGAGTAAAGAAGATGGAGCCAGGCTCTTCTCATTGGTGCCTAGAGACAGGACAAGAGGCAATGGGCACAAAGTGAAACACAGCAAATTCTGTTTAAATTCTCTTTACAGTGCAGATGGTCAAACACTGGCACAGGTTGCCCAGAGAGGTTGTGGAGTCTCCAGTCTTGGAAGATTCAAAACCTGCCAGGACATGGCCCTGAGCAACCTCTAGGATTGTTGGGTAAAAGAAGTCTTTGTGAAAAAGAGTTATTGGCATGCTAGTAAATTCAGCTTGAAATGAAGAATACTTTTCCAATGAGACAAATGGCTCTTTTTTAGCAGTACTGATTATTTGTCCTATCTATTTTACCAGTATTTCGTACTGGACAAAGAAAGTTTAGCTTGAAGTGTGGGATACTTACACCACTGATGTCTGTAATGTCACTTTTCACAGAATGAAAGCTTCCAAAATGAGACACGGAAAAATTATTTACAATGAAACAATTATTTTAAACATATTCTTAAGGGTTTTTTGCCTACTTAGGGAACTACTCACTTTCTCCAAACTTCCAGATTCTTGGATGAGCATTTTCCCCATTTTTATTGCACTTAAACAGAAGGAAGGGAAAGTCTGCAGCTTGGCTGGTAAATGCTCTCCTGGGCTATGTTTTTGATTCATATTCCAGCTGCTGGGTCATAAGAGGCAGCTCGAATTGCAGAACAGACAGAGGGATTCCCAAGGGAGGTGGCAGCCCTACTTTTCCATCAGATGAGGGACCGAATGGGGCACTTGAGGGAGCTATTCACCTTCCCAAGGAAGCGGTGAGGAGAAGGAATATCCACCAGCCTCTAGAAAAAGAAACTAAATGAAAAGAATGCTTTTTAAAAGAAGTGACAATCATTTGTTTTAAGGAAAAACAGTGCTATTATAACTCTGCAAATAGAATCATTTGAAATACATAAAGCAGAGCTGTGCTATGGGTAGATCTTCTCTTGCTTATGCTGGAGTTAATACTGGAGTGAGCCTAAATGTTATTGAGGTAAAATATACTCATTATAGATTTTGAAAGTCTGCTTTCAAGATGTGAGGACTTTTTGCACAGAACTGTAGTGCATATAGCTACCTATACCTGCAAGTAGATGCTGTACTGGGAGGAGAAAGGGATAAAAAATTAATTTCAGTAGCAGGAGGACAGTGTCTGGTTCTCTTGATAATCAGAAGGGAAAACTGAGCTTGTTCAAGAGGAGCAGCAGCCTCACTCTAGGTTTTCCAAAGGTGCCTGAGATCTCCCAAGTCAGGCCCCTGTCCTAATTCTGTGCTTAAGAGGAGCCTGTCACTACTGATGATATGAGAGACTGTCAGTATTAGGCTTTATGCCTCTTTGATTTCAGAAGCTACGGGTGCCTGGCAGCTTATTTGGGTAGCTAAGTACCTTTAATAGACAGACCCTTTGCTCTTCATTGGTTTTGCTGTGAATGCCACCCAATTACTGAAGAAATGTCTGGTACTTACTGGGAGTGGGGAACACCAAATACCAGGAACAGAGGTAAGCCCTGCAGATATCTAGCTAGATGGAGATGTAACATGGTGGCCCTGGATGCCTGGGAGAGACCTCAGGGGTTTTGCATGAACACCCTCAAAATGCCAGTCTCTCCACTGGTGGAAAGTGAATGAAATCCCCTAAAAGTCAAGCCAGATTCTAGTTAAAGCAAACAAAAATAGCTAGTTAATGGACCTAAACTAGAGGAAGTCTGTCATACAGATTTATAAAGATATGTTAGGAAAACAAAAGAAAATTACATTTAGCTGATTTACTCTAAGATCATGTTTTCTCCTACTCTGCACTTGGCCATGCTTGCTTGCCCAGCTCACACTTTGCATTCTGAGACTGATTAAATATGCTACTATTTAAACCCTTCTTTGAGGTCTTCAGTGGGATCCCCTTTGGATTTAAATCTTCCCTGGGTTCCTCCTTCAACCCCACTTTTGATGGATCTTTAACCCATGGTGAAGGTCGTGCCTTCTCCATATGGGAAGCACTCATACTCCTGCGGCAGATCAGGTGTCCTCTTAGGTTCTCGATGAGATCATGACAAATCATTAATCCACAAAGAGCTGAAAGTTTTTTCTCTCCCTGAGAAGGCAAGGTGGAAATAGCAAGGTGAAACATCTCTAAGCTCTCAACCTTATGTTTCCTATTACTGTACAAGATGTCAGTCATACCTGATACAAGAAGTTAATGTGAGTGGTTTATTACTAGTTTCCTGCTGAGACCAGGCATGTTGGTACTCTCTTGCCTCATGGATGTAGCAACCAACTGGGGGTAAGTGACTTCTGGCCAGGCCATCTCTGTCTCAGAAGAATATATAACATGACAGAGGGGGACTGTCATGGCTTTTCTCCTTCCCAGTGCAGCCTCAGTCTTTGAAGTACCTGGGAGATAGGGACCCACCATCCTACTGCAGATGGGGACCAAGCATCTTTGTTGTGATGCTGGAAGGATGAAGGCTGGGAATCAAAACCCACCCAGGCAGATGTGCATGAGGATGCTGGAATTGTGCTCCACTGGCCTGGAAAATGAGGGCAAAAAGGTTGGTTCCTCAAAGAGCCAAATGTGCTGTTTTTTAAACAAAAGTAATTTCTTGGCTGTCAGTGACAGCTCCTATTTAGGAGGATCCTGTTTTATAGCTGCAAATGAAAAGAGCTGCTTGGCAGCTGGCCAGCAGCACAGCTACTTAATTTACCAATGAAAACTTTGAGGAAATGGGGAAAGTTTGCTAGAAAGCAGGTCTGCTGTACAGCAGACTGTGTTTCTTCTTTATGCAACTGAAAATCGAAGAAAAATTTGAAGGATCACAGAAATATATTTTGTGTTCCCAGATTTACTGAACTGTACAAAATCTAGCTGCTAGAGTAACTAGAATATGCGGAGCAACTCTGCATTACCTTTGTCCCTCTTCTCCTAAGTGCCTTTGTCCATGACTGACAGCCATGAGGACCACCTTGGACCTCCTTGGCTTTAAGGCAGTCAGGCTCTTGCCCTTTGTGTAAGGGTAGACTGGTTCTAGCCTGCTACATCTGGAGCCCTGCCAAATAAATATATAGATAAAAGGTAATTTCCTGAATGTCTCCTCTTGGGATGCATCTCACTGCCTGGAGAGCGAGTGAAAAATCTTCCCCATTGCTGAGAGCTCAGAGGCCACACCAGGGGGACACTCACATCCAAGCAACCAGGAAGAGACCATTTTATTAATGATGGTCCTTGTTGCTAGAGCATGCTTTCTTCTGGAGATTCTCCTCATAAAAACCACCCTTCATGCTGCCTGCTGACACCTGTCAGCTTTATGGACTTTGCAATGAGTCAGCCACCGAATTGGGCTTAGAAATGTAAATTTGCATTGGAACAATAATCATTATGTGACCCCATTGACATACATCTCAGTTGGCAACCCTCCTTAAGCATAGGCTCATGGGGCACTCCATATCCTCCTAATCTACCTCAGCTTACCCCAGCTGGTGGAAGAAATAAATTCTGTGTTTTTTTTTTTTTACCTCCCAGCATTAGCATTGCATGTTGTTTAATTACTGTTGATTTTGGAAGACCCAGGTACCAAAGTTTGTGCTCCACTTTCCTTCACAGTCAGCTGTGCCTTATGTCCCCAATAACTCCAGTTGCCTCCTCTCCACCCACGCCTATACCCAGTGATTTCTCTAAAACTTCTGCAATGCCTTTTGACATTTCTAGCCTGAGATTCTGCAGCAGAAGGAAAATTAAAATTTAGGGCAATATTAAGTTAATTAAACTTACCATCAAATTAATAACACAAGGAGTACTGTGCAGACTACATTATTCATTTTTCATGTTTTGTTCAGTAAAAACTCCATTTTTAATGCGCTTAGCATTACTGGAGAATTTCTACCCTGCTATGCTAGAGTTTCACGGCACATAGCGTTTCTGGGGTTCTGTATGTAAAGTCAATGTAATTTTCACTCAAGTGGTAAAACATGCAAAATTAATTAAAAAAAATGAGAAATCTCTGGTTTCTGGGAAAGAAAAAATCAGTCAAACATGGGGGACAAAATTCCTATATGGTTAAATGAATTAATTTTAATTCATCACCTTTCCTATTTTCTCGTTTCCTAGAACTCCTGCTATTCTCCTCAGCACCAGTTTTGTCCATAGACAAAGTGACAGTTCACCTCTTTAAGGTTTTTCTAAGGGTCTCGGTGCTGAAACCTTGCTGCACCATTGTGGCACATCCCACTATTATCTGTACAGCTCTGCTCCTGACTACACTGCACAAAGTCATTATTTATTAATAATGCAATGAAATACTACATGGTATAAGGTTAGGACTGTGAGGTTGTGTGCTCCTTAGGACTGTGATTTTTTCTTTAAGCGCAGCCAAGTAATAGCTAAATGACATGGTTCAAAGAACTATGGATCTTCCATTCCAAGGGGACTGTGGATTATGCGCTGAAAGAACTAGCGCAAAATGAAATTATGGGCACAATAACCCAATGCATGCTTTGGAAAGAGGCAGTGGGAATGTAGCTTCCCTTGGAGAAAGGAAGGAAATTAATGAAAACTGAAAACATGGCATAGAGACAGCATTATTAAGAAATAAGGCATAAGTAAGGAATCATTAGGAAATGTGCAGCTATGGCTGCAACACAGCACAAGGGAGAAAGGGAGATCAAATGAGCATATTAGGTGCTTCCTTGCTTAATTGCTACATGTATTAAAGGTTATTGTTACAGGAATGGGTAGACCTTCAAGGAAAAGCTGCTGCTGGATGAGAGTGTTGAGTTTCACTTTAGTGTTCAAACTTAGTGCCTTTCCTGGTGCAACGTGCAGAGATGCAATCAAACTAGCAAAGCCTTCTTCTTGCTAAATCCCTCTGCTCAGAGGAAGAAAGGACCAGGTACCTCAATCTCTGTGGAAAAGCACTCACCCAAACTCCTCAGGATTGCTGTTATCACCCTATGAGTCTTGATAATTTCTTGTATGTGAACCTTCATTCCTCTGAGTTTTTCCAGATACCATCTAGGTTTGACAGGAGGACAAAAAAAAAGATCACTCACTTAATAGTGCATGAAATATTCTGATGCCTTGCTATTAAAAGAGAAGTAGTTTGAAAGAGACCTACGCATCCAGCATGCTGAGTCTGTGGGTCAGTGCTGAACCTGCTGGGGAAGAGGTGGCTGTGGGCAAAGATCCCCAGCATCTGTGGTGGGTGAAGCTGGAAAAGGAGGAGGAATGCTGCAGTTGCTGCAGTTGGCTTTCCCCCACCCAGCTGCCTTTCATTTGGGAACCTGTGGCTGGTATCAGCTCAACTGAGGAACTGTGATGGCATCCAAAGAGCCTTGAGCACAGTGGAGACCCTTCCCTACACCCTGTTCAAGCTGCAAGGTGAAGAGGGGCTTCTGCAATACCATTCTTCTGCCTTCAATCTACTCTCTCCACTGGGGCTAGATCTCCCAGATTATGGGCCATTTGTGTCTGTGGAGAAGTGCAAAGGTGCTGCAGACAGTCCAGCAGGGTTGGATTGATTTAGAGGTGAGACTGCATTAGATGTTGGGTTTGCCAGAGCTGGAAAACAGCTTTTTGCTGCAATACATGTCCATGTGAGTGCTTATGCATGAAGCCTTCTGCATCCAGGACAAGAAGACATCATGTTCACTTCTACTCTTTATCTTTTCCTCCCTTTCATCCTTCCTCTACCTCCTTCTGCCGTCTGCCCCATTTATGTTCAGCAAAGTCTTGCATTTACAATATTATTTTCCTGACAGCTGGAAATAATGTCTAAAATCTGCATTTTTTTAAAAAAATGCAACAAGCACACACTCATTCAGGAGAGCTAAGGTTATTCTTCTAGACCAGAAGAATAGACCAAAGACTTCTTTATTTCCTTTTAAAGCAGAGTCTTTTCTAGTTCTCAGACACTTCATGAATTTTTATCTTCTATACTGGCATTCCTGTAGCACGATGGTTGGTAGACCTTGCCAACATGCTTCAAGCCAGAAGCCTGGGGAGCATCTTTAGCATCAAAAATAAAACTCTGTTCCTGTGGCTGTTTGAAGAAAGGTGTGAAAAGCGGACTTTGGTAGTGTGATATTCAAGTGCTGGAGTGCCCAGAACAGAGCTGCTGTCTCCAGGAGGAGAATTCACAAGGCTGAGTGACACCTAACCAGTGAAGGAGGGAGAGCTGGGTGCCTCAAAGCAGGATTAGCATTCTTCATCAGTCTGAGTGGGGAAATGAGAAAGAACTGAAAGTATTCCTGAAATAACTGTCTACCTGCTACTGTGGTATTTATACCATCTCTTTGATATCTGTAAGCTGGGGCCTTCTCTTCTCTTTAGAAGAGATGGTGTGAGAAAATATTAAATACTTTTTAGTAACTTATTTAGGTTCCTGCTCAGGAAATAAGAGACATGGTTTCTAAGTCATCTTTAATCTGAAAAGGCTTGAATTTATGTTGCCCCTTTCTCATTTTTACTAAACCTTGCAGACAACAATAACTAAAAAAAAAATCCACCCAAGGCTAGTCATTTACCCCATGGAAAAGGCTGGCTCCAAAAGCTGATAATGTTGCAACTATACAGAGATTTCAGGAGATGGAGACCTGTGATAGCAGGAGACTAAAGGTGCCTTCAGGAGATCTCTCTCCTGTGTTCTCAACCAAGTCCAGACCTTCCTCAACATCCACATCCATCAGGATGTTTAACCCAAAACCTGAGAGTTCTCAGTCCTAAGGGGATAGGACAGGACAACTAAGAAGACACAGAATATGGTACAGGGTACAGTGCTGGAATGAGGGTTTGGCTTCAGAGTTGCCATGGGTCTGAGCAAGAGCTGTTGTCTTATATGACTGCAAGCTGGACCCTTGCACATTAGGAAGATACTGCTGACAGCTGCTTGGAGATACTGACCCTGTCACAGGTACCTGCTGGGGTCAGGAAGGAGCTGGAGCTGGGAGGTTCTTCTGCATTTGCAGCTCCTGTGCCCTTTGCTGGTTGCTCAGGCTTGCAAGGCAACTCTTGTGTTCCCCAAGTACTGAGCTCCCTCTGAGCAGAGAGCACCAGCCACATCCCATGGCAAGAATATTTGCCTGAAAAGCAGCAACCTGGCTGTGGGTAGTGGTGGTACAGCAAGTGACCACACGCTGGCCTGCTTTGAGCACTTACACAGAGAGAAATTTTGCCATTGAAAAGTAAGATGAATGTAGCTAATGACACATTGATGTAGTCCCCAGAGCTTCTCAGCATCTTGTGCTTGAAAACATTTGCGTGACCATGCCTTCAAAACAGAGACATATTACACAATGACAACTCAAAAGGATTATAAAACCATGTTTAGTTTACAGCGTGCTGTGTGGGCTCACTGACCTATTACTCAGAGTGATATTTTTCATTTACTGTCCATGTAGCATGGTTTGATTTACAACGTGCAGCTTTAGATACCAACCCTGCCAAAGAACACAATCAGTGTGAAGTGGTCAGAAAAGCCACACTACATGCCTAGAAAGTGGGTCTCTTTCTTTGGACAATGGGCCTGTGGGGTAGATGTCTCATTGAAGGACCTGAGCACTCTCAGCATGGCTTCATTGAGGGGTAAGGGAGATCTGCACCTTCTGCATTTAGCCTGGAGATGAGGCTCTTACAACAGCAACTGCTTTGCCTTTTGCATTGTTGTCTGAGTAGTGTCACTGGGAGAAAATTCCAAATGGAGAGAGCTCGTGGTCATGAATTATACAATTCCCTGCTTTCACATTAGGACTCTACAGCAGCCATGGAAATCCAAGGCTGACAGTTCAAAGTGACTCTCCTGTGTCTCTTGTGTTGCAAACATGGGAAGAGAGGTGATGTTATGTACTCAAGTGGGCTGTTGGACTGAATAAATAGATGCTTTTAGATGCAAAGTTCATACAATGGCATTTGAGGATGTTATTTAGTAATAAATTCTGTGAATAATAAGACATCACTGAAAGCATTCAAAAGTCTACATAGTAACTCAGGATGAGGGCTTTGAGAGAGACTTGCAGCAATAATCATAAATGTCAGCACTGTTTCGAGGAGGCGGGTAGTGGAGGAGTGCCAACTGATAAGCTCTGGTTTTGTTTTTGCAATGTTTACCTTGTTTGTCTGGGTTGCCAGGCTGAAATTCAAGAATCAATCAGCAGGCTATAATGGATGTATTTTCATTATGTCACAAGGAGCCTCAAGTGTCTTTCACTCATGTATTATTCACAGAAATGGATGAACAATTAAGTCATCTACTACAGCATGCAAATCCCAGGATATCTGCACAGCTTAAAACTACACTGAGGTCCAGGCAAAGCCTCCACTGTCCCACAGTTGCCAAGGCAAGACAAAAATTTTGTGTTATTGGAGCAGTGTAACCACCTGACACGTTCCTTTTAACTCACAGAATCACAGAATCACAGAATCACAGAATCATCTAGGTTGGAAAGGACCTTGAAAGATCACCTAGTCCAACCATTAACCTAACACTGACAGTTCCCAACTACATCAGATCCCTAAGCGCTATGTCGACCCTACTCTTAAACACCTCCAGGGATGGGGACTCCACCACCTTCCTGGGCAGCCCATTCCAACACCTAACAACCCGTTCTGTGAAGAAATGCTTCCTAATATCCAGTCTAAACCTTCCCTGGCGCAACTTGAGGCCATTCCTTCTTGTCCTATCACTTATTACTTGGTTAAAGAGACTCATCCCCAGCTCTCTGCAACCTCCTTTCAGGTGGCTGTAGAGGGTGATGAGTTCTCCCCTCAGCCTCCTCTTCTCCAGACTAAACAACCCCAGTTCCCTCAGCCGCTCCTCGTAAGACCTGTCCTCCAGACCCTTCACCAGCTTCATTGCCCTTCTCTGGACACTCAAGCACTGGGAGACTGCTGGACACAGAGGTGACAAATGTCTGTGCTGAGAGGCCTTTGAAGTATCTTCAGGATGGACATTAAGATCCTTTCCATCTCTAAACAGTTCAGGGTACAGAGTCTCACTTTAAGAACTGAGCAGTCACCACTGAAAGACAGAGGATGCTTATATTTGTCTGCCAAAGAAAAGAAATGTTATGCCAGAACTACCTGTTTGTGTAACAGTGGTTGAGGCTAATGTTATATGAGGAACCCAGATAGAACTATTCCGAATTATTCCAATGTTTTCCAAGTGTTAGGAGAAGTGTTTCCCCATTTTTCTTTTATCTGTGCATTAAACGTTTATTCTACCAGGGAACTCGATATTTGCATTCATTGAAAGTCAGCTGGGAAGGGTTTATATGTATTTTCCAGGATTTCACATATAAAACCTTGAAGACGAATTCTCTGCACTGCTTTCTGAAAAGCCCATAAAGACAGGACTATAAACTGCATTTTGTGGGAGACATTGGCTGGTGTACAATGGGCAAAGCAGGGAGCATGCAGGAACAGCCCCAGTGCTTCCTCGGAGAGCTGGATACTGACCCTGCCTCTGCCAGAGATGCAACACATGAATGTTTTTTAGTCGAGCATTTCCCTGCTCACATGCTTCTTATTTTCTGGATAGCTGAACTGTGCCTCAGAGCCTGTATGCTAAGAGCTGAAACTCTGGTCAGTGGGAGATGGCTTTTCTCTGACTGTGCATGTAAAGTGCTATTTAATAGCAACTACTCAAAGATCCGACTCTGGGTCTCCCAACCTGAGGAACTGGAATTTGTAAATGTCCCTCAGTGCCTTGTCCTGTCGCTTCTCCTCCCACCTGTGAAATGGAAAAATGCTCCCTTGACACAAAGAGGCTTCATGCAAAGAAATCAAATGGGTTGATTCTTGTATTTCAGCCTGGCAACCCAAACAAATCAAATGGGATAATGATGGGTCCATAAAAACATTTTCGTAGTCAGAGGAAGGGCTTAAATACTGCGCTATGTGTCAAGGGGTGAACTCTGAGCAACAAGAAGAGACCAACATGTTGACTTCTGTTCATAAGCTGAATGCCATCGAGAGTGTGCAGTGAGTGAGCTGAGTGTTCTAAGGCAAAAAAGAGGCTAAGGCAAAAATTTTTTGATTAAATACTAGCACGACACAGGTAAACAGGAGGGGTAAAATGCAGCCTGCACAGGGCTGCCTTTGCTGTGTTATTTGCCAGAAATTCCCCAGGACACTGCGGCATGTTCCCTGGCTGTTCTCCCTTAGGGCAGCAACAGGCGCTTGAGGAAATGAAGCGTATCCTGAAAATAGTTTCTGGGTTTATTTACTTTGTGTTGACTTTGTCTGTGTTCTTATGGCTACAGACTGGCATGTGACTGCATATGTGTCTTTGGTTTTTTTGGACCCATCCACATCGGAAGGTTTTTTTCCCTTAAAACTACTCAGAGGTTTAGTTGTTTAGCTTGTTTGTTTGTTTGTTTGTTTTATAAAAACATGGTATATTTCTTTACCTTGGTGACTTTTGTTACTCTTTCCTTTTCCCAGTCACCATGACAGCACAAGGCTAAATCCCACTGAATTATTGTTTTCTTTGTATTTTACAGCAAGACTCATAACTCTCCAAATAAGGAAATGAAAAGGGGAAAGAGCTCATGGTTTCCATCTGTTGTAAAACTTCTCACTGAAATTGCTGCCCTATAAAGCTGCACCATGCTACAATTTGCTCTGAAACACTGCTTAAGAGAGGAGGAGGAAATGGACTGCTTTTACAGCATGTCTTTAAGGAAAAGGAAAAAAAAAAAGACAGACATTATTGCAGCCAGATGTAAAGATTTGACCCTGATTAAGGATGAGGTGGAAGAGTCCTCAAGGTCCTATGCGCGAGCCTTTACAGACTGCTGTCATTTTGAAATGTTGCTATGCAGTACACCCTGGCATAGTTTGACTACTTTAGAAACCACAAGTTTTCTTTCTATTTTTAATGCCTTTTTTTAAAAGTTACTAGAGTAGCATAGTGAATACTAATTTTTAAAAAAAGTAAGGAACACTTTAAGAATATGTTTCATTTTGTTCTAGGAAAGAAACGGTCTGGCTTTAGCCATCATGCTCCGTGGGCAAGTAGAGGGATGAAAACTGAAGTCATCCCTTGACATCACCAGCAAATTGAGACATGTCACTACCATTGCTTGATCAGTCAGACCCATGCTGGAATCCCAGGTACCATTCTGGAATCCTTTCAAAAAGGTGCTGGAAAAAGATATCAGAAAAGAATCTCCTCATGGGAGATTCACTTCACTAGCAACCACTGAACTCTGATTGCTACCAGACCAGTTTAAGGGCAGATTGGACTCTCTAGACAACCCACACTTAAAATGGACTCTCCTAACATAAATCTAATAATAATCCAGAAGAAGAAGCAAAGAAAATACAAGACCTAATTCCTTTTCCAGCTTTCTGTCTGTTGCCTGTGGTGACAAAGCATGTTGGTTGATGCATCCATTGCTACTTCTAAGTATGGATTCAAATGAGTTTGGTGGTATAAACTAGTATTCCTCAAACTTTTTGCAAGCCCTATACCTTTTCCACCGCAGCTGTCTTCTTGAGATAACCCTGCTACACCCTTTATACTTTTAGTTGCTGGCAGCAGCTCAGTTCCTTAAAGTGGGATAGGAGAGACAGTTGCAGAGGTGCACACTTGTTTCCCTGCTCTGGAGCAATACAGCTGCTACTGACAATCACTCAGCATAGCTTGATTTCCCTGGTTTTCTTCTCAAGGTTTTAATGACAGAAAGAAAAGTAATACTTTAATAACCGACATGCATACCTCTCAGAAGTTTTTATGACACCTCCGAATTTTTTCTTAAGATTTTTCTAATCTTCTGTGACTCACTTTGAACTTCTTTTGTGGAAGCCTTCAGGATTGCAAATCAGTGCTTCACTTTGCACACACAGAGCACCTGTATTACTTGGTGGGCTCCAGCCTCAGATGTTTGTTTCCATCCTTCCTGGAAGCTGCTCATGTGTCCTTTCTGCATTCTCTGGCATAGCAGAGCAGTGCATCCATCCTTTATAGTCCAGGCACAAAGACAGATTTACTAAAATAAAAGAAGTCATTCAAAGTTTGGGGTTTTTTTAACTATTCTGGATGGTCCAAAAGAACCCTATAGAAATATTTAAAAAAAACCCCTACGACAGTTTTCCTCAGGCCACCTCTGGCATACCAGTGAGCCAGACAAGCTAGTTTGTTTTCAGTTATTTCATTTTGAAAGGTTTCTCACCAGCAGTATTCACAGAGGTTCATCCTTCTCAGATTGCCTGAAACCAAATCAGAAGCTACTTTGTTGTTTAAGAATCATTACTTTAATATCTATCTCACTTAAAACACGTATTTACTCTCCAGTGGATCAAACTTAAACAAGTACAATGGAGCTTGAAGTAGAAGAACAGCATGAAGTCCACAATAAAACCATACCAATTTTGTGGAATCATGTTTTTGTTCAGGGAGATGGTTTGTGTTCACATAAAAGCATCTTTATTATTTTGTCTTTATATTCAGTTGCTACTGAAATGCAATTCACTCTTCTTTTCAGGAAGGTCAGTACTGCAGATCACTAAGCAGTGCCATATTAAAACAAAGCACCTGCCCTTCACAAGGAAACCTAGAGGTAGGTGTCAACCAGCATCAGAGTTTGAAGCAGTGTCTAGGGCAGTCTCCCTTCTCTCCCATCTCTCCCTTGACCTTTTTGTCAGTCAGGGAACTCATGCTGCAAGTTGATCTAACCCTTGGAGATATATTCCAAGTGCTGAGAGCTCTGTGTCCTTTCCCTCAGCCTGGCTTAATTAGCCTCATCCATTTCCCTCCAGTTCTCCATTTGCACAGAAGTGCACTGGCAAGCCCCGTGCCTAGTATGAGTTGATGTTCTGAACTGATTTGAGGTTAATTTCCTTTGTTCTGTGCCTCATAGTCATGTGAGTTGAGCAGAGGTATCATTAGGAACTATGCACAGGATCACTGATGATGCAGACTGGAAGGGACTTCAGGGGGCCTTTATTCCAACCTCCTTCTCAAAGCATGGTCAACATCAATTTCATATCAGACATGATTGATCTTAATCTTTTCCTTCACTGATTATTCTTCAAAAAAAATTCTTTGTACTGTTGAGACTGGTCATCTCCTCTTCATAAACGTGGTCAAGCACGCAGGACAGCAACAATTGCTATTCAGCAGCTATTTCAGTTGCATGAGTTAGATTTCCTACCTGTGACCCACTGGAGAGACTGACTTTTAAAGCAAAATGTTCACATCAGAGATGTAAGAATTGTCTCAAGTTGGCCACAAAGAACTGAGACAGCTGTGATAATTACTTGCTCTTGAAAATTTTGCACATCTCTCCCATAAAACTCCCATCCTCTGAGTTACTAGAGAAAAAATGCTGCAGGTTGTGTCAGGTCTTTCATTTCTTTTAGTCCCACACAGAGTGTTCAGAGGTGGTAAATGAAGAACTGTGTCTTACTAGGTACAGGTATAGATGGTAACTATTTTGAGAACAGGTAGCTAGTTTGATTCTGGACCCCAAACGCTTTACAAATTGTACATCTGAAGTGAAGTATTCTTGCAAATCTGGTGGGAAGAAGAAGCTTTGATTATATATAGTCATGAACAGTGCCCAGTAAAAAAAGCAGTTTTAATGTATTGTGTTGTTTCTAGCAGGCAATCTATCTCTTATCATAACCCCAAGACATCCATGTAATGAGGTCATGTTCAAGTATATGACCCTGTCATTTCTGCAAATAACTGACAAAATCCTATGCACACTTCTGCTATATCTCGTTCAGTAGGGAGCATTCCTGGTTTGATTAACCTAAGAGGGAAGCACTATTATCTCTGGGACTATTGTGCTATTCTGTAGAAGGGATTTTTCATTATACGTAGTAGATATTTTTTAAAAAAGACATTCTAAGCAAAAAAGAAGAGTTATCTTTCTTCCTCTTCCCTGTTACTTTTTCAGAGAGCAAAATTACATCCCTGACTATACAATTCCTTGCATTTAATCATTGCCAGGAGAGATGTTTCAAAAGGATGTTGCTTTTAGAACAAAAAAGAATGCAAGAGACTCCATATAAGACAATTCCACACTTTTTTGATCTATCAGCTTTGAAAAAGAAAACCTTCCAATGTGAAATTCACCCATTTCTCACCACATCTGCTGAGGCTCTGTGATTAAAGTCATTCAAATGAAGATGCTTTAGCTTTTTTGATTCAGAGCTGTCTCCATTTCAAGTGCTCACATGCTTCTTCTCATGGTATCTTCTTGGGTTTTCACTGACGTTGATCACCTACCAAATTATACCAGAGGACAAATACAACGATTTTGTGAGTAAGGTGGGTAAATCCTCTCTGAAGCTGATGAAGCTGCTGAATACCACCCTATGTGTTCACCTTGTTGTGAAGAACAGCTCTTCTGGGTTTGCATTTAACTGATGTCCTGTCATGCTGGCCAGGTCCTTTCTGCTTCTGGAAAGATGACACATCAAACAGCACTCTTACAGCAAAGCCATGGTAGTCTTACGGCACTTTCTGAAACACTGGAAATGGCTACTGAGCTGTTTTGGGCGAAGCCACATAGGTATGAGTTCCCACTGTAATCCCAGATAGGTGCAATATCTCTTGTAACCCTAGTGAAGTATTGCATCTGCATGCTTGTATGCTACCAAGAGATTTTAGAAAGCAGCTCTTCAGGATATATACATAAATACTAGTTTATCTTTTTTCACATCTGCACTTTGTACCTGTTTTTATGCTAGTAGTGGCCATGTTTTGCCTCCCAGTCATTTGCCCCAGGCACCATACAGCTGCTCAAGTATCTCTTGTTCTGCCATCTTTGACCATGTGAGAACTCTTCTCATTTTCTGCTTGTCGCACAACCACCGTATCTCTTCCCACAAGAGCCCTTTATCAATTTTCCATGAGGAACTCTGCAGGTCCTTTTATTGGTTCCTAACCTTTTCTGCTTTGGAATATCCGTGGTGCCTCTGCCCACCTGTGCATTCTCCCTGGCTTGCTGCCTGAAGGACAGGTCATGAGCCCTCCTCTCCCAGGTGCTCCCAAGAAAGGCTCCATGCTCCTCTCAGGGAACCTCCAGCAGGATTCAAACCTTCCCTGAGAAAACTCCAGGCTGTCCCTGCCTAGTCAGAGCTCAACAACATGTCCTACATGTGCATTACTCTCAGTTGTTCTCCTTCATTTAACTGAAGATATATGCAAAATGCTATTGAGGTCTCATTGTATTATTCTTCATTATTGATTATTTGTGTTATGTAGTTGAGAGAATAAGGGTGAAGAATAGCAGAAGAGTCTTGCTGTCAGACCAGTTAGTCCTGGAGTCAGAGAGATGAGAGCAGTGCTGAGAGGTTGAGGTTGATTTCTTGCTTACCAATCTGGGAAGTCAGAAGGCCAGAGAAAGGGAAGAAAGCCAAAAAAGAGAAAGAATAGGGACAGCCCTGGTTAACTTGATAGGCACAGGCTGGGCTCCTGTGCTCTACCCCAATGGAGTCAGACATAATTAACAGTAGAGATGTGACATTGTGCCATTATATGCATCAAACACACATACAATGCCTTTATACAATAAATTAATGAGAAAAAAGGCATCGCTTGGTCTTTTCTTTGCACAATAGCATATGGTTAACACTACTGAGAACAAGCATTTTTATATATATGAAATTCTTCAGAAGGAAATTTCCTACACAAATTCATAATATTGCAATGGCTGGAGAAAGAGATGGAATGTTTCAGAGCTCATATGCATTGCTAACAAGTGACCTTCTTTGTTAGCTGGTTTAATAAGACTGACAAACATAAAGATTTTGTGCAACTTCCCTACTGATAAATGCATGGGAAAAATGTCAGTGGTTGATGTGTTGTGGCAAAATGTATTCATCTTCTTTATAAGCCTTGAGCTGCCAGTCTTTTTCATGCACAGCTTGCAAGAACAGATTTGATTAAGCGATCCAAAAGGCTCAAGCCACTATATTAGTTTCTTTTTCATGAACTTTACTGAAGTCCCCCTGCTCAGGAATAAACACACTCAAACTGCCTTTTGAAAGGCATGAATGGCTAGGGCCAAATGAGTGATGTCAGACTACAAGAATAAAAGCAAAGTATGAAAAGATGCAATTTATCATACACATTGTAACCAGTCTCCTTGGATAGGCTCTCTTCAGCTTTCATTATGAAGATTCTAACAAGTGACTGTCATATTTCTACATTTAGTCTCATTTTTTCTTTTTTTTCCCCCCCTTTTTTTTTTCCCTGGGAACAGAACACCCAGAAAGTACATTTATTTTCTATTTAAAGTTTTTGCATGTTCCTTCCAGTGGAAGTCTGTTGAAAATGAACTAAAGACTTCTTGTGAAAGTTCATGTTCAGGACTTTACCACTTACCTCATGTGGACGTCCCCATAGGATTCCTGGTTCCATTACACAGGGTGCTATGTAAAATTGAAGGAGGACAAAGTAGTCTTCCTAGTTCATAAAATAAAAACTTATCAGCAGCTCATGAATCAGTCTGGCTTTTGGATACCTTTTGCACATATTGCCGTAGTTGTAATTACATTCCCCTAAACAGGCGCCTTCCTCTCCCCTCCCCACAGGTAACTTCTGGATGTTTAACAGTATCTCAAGGTAAATAGAGCAACGGAGGCAGGAATAACCTTCTCAGGCAGGCCACTTGTGCAGACACAGTCTGCTCTCTGTATGCCAGAGATTATACCAAAGTACTCTTGCAAACGGATTGGCAAAGCCCCAAAGGTCAAGCACTATTTTAATCTGAGGAAATCCAGATGGATATTACCTCTGCCTGATGTCAGTGCTGGATAAGACAGACATGGACATGAAGACTCCTCTTCCTCTGAAGACCTTTGAGGACACCTGCCTCATCCTCTGTGCTTTAGGTGGGGAGCTCTGGCACTTATTTTAGGGGGCTAATTCAAGCACCTACGATCTGGATGTGAAATGGATCCCTCCACTGCTTTTGTATTTATAACCAAGGGCAGTAGGAATGAACCAGCTGAGTCATATCCCAGCAATTTGAACCTTACTTCTACCTGGCAGGCTGTCTTGTTGCTATTTTGAAGCAGGTCAAACCCTTCTGGAAGCATTTATATGGCACCAATCATTATGCAATTCTGCATGCGAATGGTCACAGAAAGCACTGCAATATTCAAATACTGTGGGGGATTTTGTCTCATGTCAAATATAAAATATATAACTATTTAAACAAGCTGATAGTTTCTCAGTCTAATATGTGACTAATTTTTGTAAACCGTGTATTATACAAGTCTGTGCTTTAATTTAATTTCCGTACCTCATTAAGGGTTTTAGACTTCAGTCCTAATAAGAACTGGTTTTTATTCTTTGAAATGATGTTAAGAAAATATTCAGCTCTTACTGAGGAATTAGGAAAGAAAATAAACCATTTTCCTGTTTTCCTAGTTTGAATAGATCTTTAATTAAAGTGACATGCCTTGGGCAAAAACCTAATTAATACATCATCTCTCTATAACTAAAATTAATGGAAGGATTATGACTACTGAGCTGCAGAAGGGACTGAAAATTTCTTTCCTCTCTTCTTACTCATTTTTCCTCTGACTATCCATCATTATTTTCTCATTGGAAGAGGGAAGCTTTTTACCCGATCATTCAATTTTAATGTGTACTGATGGATAATTCCCTGCTAGCTCTGCTGCTCCGCCAACTTTTCCATTTTGAGCATTTCCATTATGCCTGAGCAAATGGTATAGTAAGGCTTTGCAGTGGAGGTAGTTGTGGTGGTACAACTCCCCCCAGCTCTTGGGCCACTCGGTCCTTGGTGTGATTCCCCCCTCCCCAGGCCTCATACCAACCTAAGATGGATTGGGAAAGGCAGGGACCAGAGCATTAAGGCACCCCCTTAACACACCTGGCTCCTGCCTCCCCTACTGCTTGGGAACAGTAATGACAATCAATCACCTCCTGGCAGCCCAGTATATCGGTACCTGGGTTGTGGCCCAAAGTGGGTGATACCAGAACTTCACAATCTAGCAAGTTCTGGGCCTGTGCAACTGGTGGAAAGTACTAGAGTATTTCATCATCCAAGTTGAGCTGAAATGGAAAAGTACCTGATGAAAATCTATTATCTCGGACCCTATAAATGGCGACCATAAGGAATTTGAACTCTCCTGGATCGCAGTGGGCCGTGACCAGCATCTCCCCTAAGCTGGGATGCCTCTCAGGCATAGACTCCTTGAGGTTTAAAGACCGTCTGTCAACAAAACTGATGAAGGTCCAGGGTGAAGTCAGACTTCTCGAGACTCAGTTATTACCTGTTGAAGAATGTCAATGCATTGTGAATATTTACTCTAAACCTGAGAAGAGGGAAATTTTAACCATAGGCTAGCGTCTTCCATCCACCTCTCTACCTATCTATGTGCTTGAATATGCACATTTGCCTTCATGAGTGTGGGTGTCTACATTTTTCACTGGATCCAAATATTTCTCTGTGTGTGTGTATGCTTTGTGTTTATACATATGTGCATATATATATACTTTGATTTAGGGTACCTTGTAGTAAGTTAGTGTGAATCTTGTCATTCTTGATTCTGTAACTAAGTTGCTGTTTTAATTATAATATATTCTACCAAATCACCTTATTAATCTTCAAATTGGTCAATCACTAAGTGCTCATAAAATTCAACCTTTTGATCAACCTCACACCATTAATAAATCTTGTATTGCTGCTAATCATAACGGTCTCAAGTAGTTCATCTGTGACAATAGTAAATGCTCAGTTCAGACAATGCTTGCTCAGACAGATAGTTTTCCTTGTGGAAGGCTCATCCATGGGTGTGCTGACCAGTGTGTGGGATATGCTGCCTCCTGCCCTCTTCCAAGATGGCATACATTTGCTTTCTGCTGGTGTGGCTCCTTGGGTTAGGGAGTTTCCTGGGACTGCAGCGTATAAAGCTGCTGGGAACTGCGGGATCTCTCAGTGAGTTCATGGACATCATCGGGAGATGTGTTGTGCCCTCTCCCTGGGATGGGCTTGTAATAAGCTGAGAGGACAGGGAGAAGTGTACATCCTTCTGGCAAACACAGTGGCTATCTCATGGTGAGGCAAATGAACATGGACATCTTTAATGCTCCAATCACAAACCTTTGTCTCTTCCCCCTGTGGCAATGAAACCAGTAGTACCTGGTTAGTAATTAAGATGACAGACGGTGTCACACCATCACCACTTTCTGTGAGGTAATGCAGTAACTATTAGCACTTACAGCCATACAGGACACTGACTTTGTGGATTAAACATTTTTTCTGTGGGATAAGCCTAGTCTAGACATTCCCTTCCTTGCATACCTTCTTGAAAGCAACTGTCTTGAGAGTTTCACCACCATCATGCCTGTCTCTATCTTCTCCATCCTCTTCCTGTTCCTCCTAACTCCTGCCCATTGTTGTCATATGACCAGCTTTCCCACCATTCTGCCCTTGTTCCTGTGTGGAGTGAGCTCATCTGTTTACAATGGTGAGAATAATTTCTTGTTTTGGCTCCTTTGGTGCTATCTACTGCTGTCAGGATGCCTGTGTGTATCAAAACCCATTTATTTATTGAATCGACATGTGTTGTTTTCTGCAGCATTTCTGCTCCGTCCCTCAGATGCTTTGTTTCACCTTCTACTCCTTGAAGTGGTCTGTAAACTCCTCAGGCTGATGATCTTTTCTGTCTGATTTAATTTTTATAGGCTGTAGAGAAACAGGAGCTGATGGTATTGACACAAGTCCAAGATGTGCCAGGATGAGACTAACCCCACAGAGTGGCCAGATGTTGATGATAGATAGTTGAACTAGATTCGTTGTGTGCTGGTGCTCTGTAAGGATCCTGCATAAATGCATGTCTGCAATGCCATGGCAGGAAGTCTTTGCATGAGATGAACTGGGTAGGAAGATGAGAAAAGCAGGACATGAATGAGAGAAAAATGGAGAAGCTGACTTGTCTTTCAGCATGAAGAGGTCATGCTTGAGGGTGAGTGACAGTGAGTGGAGAAGACACCAACCCCTGTTGCTGTGCATGAGGAGAGCTGTTGGTTTCAATGGGGTGGCAGAAATGTGGGGGAAAATCCTAAGAGGCTTCTCCCCTGCCTTGGACCTCATGAGATGAGAGAAAAAGCTGCATTTCTCTAACTTCTTCTGATACTCCTCATGCAGATGCCTTATTCTTTTTGTGTAGGAAAAAATGGTCGTGGAGATCAGTTCTGGGATTTCTGGGCATTAGGGGCAATGGCTGTGGAGAAACTTTGCTCATCTCTCAGCATTGCATCCTGCACCTCTACCTGCTCTAACTGCTGTTCCTTCTCCACATGTGTGCTTTATGAAAGGGGGATGTGTATTCCCTAGTGCACACTGCTCCAAAGACCCTTCTTCAGAACGAAGAGGGGTGTTCAGGCTAAGACCTCAGCTTTCACAGCAAAAGGAAGGAGGAGGTGAGGAGAGAGGCAAGTCTGAGCACATGGGAAATTGGAGAGGCATCTGGTGACAGAAATAAATGAGTGTCAGAAAGGAAAGGAGGGAAAGAGGGGAAGGGAAAGAAGGCAGAAGGATTTACAGTCAAAAACAAAATCAGAATGTAGGGATCTAAGAAATATTAAACATAAATATACTGGGGGCTATTGTAGTTTTCTTATTATCACATTTCTATTTCATGCTGACACAATATTTTGTAGTGAATTTGTTGGATCTTCTCCAGACAATAACTCCTAATCTGTTGCCGGAGTTTTTATGAAAGCCTCTGATATTTCTGCCTTCTAGAGACTGAAGTTCACTTCAGTGAAGATCTGGATTGTCCTCTAAAGAACCTCATGCTTTCCATTACCCTCCTAATTAAGAAGACTTAAGTTATCTGGAGTGAATTGGCACCTTAGTGATGCTTCTCATTAAAGAAGGAAAATGAAGTTGGTAAATCCTGTGATTTAGGATTTAGGATGTTTTGTAACTGGAATGAAACATCACTGATGGGTTGCTCTAAAAGCATCAGGTTGGGTGTTTCAGGCAATTTTAATCACTGGATACTGTAAACCATTATTGCATTCTCCCTCTGGAAGTGGTGTAATTCACAATTAAATTTAGCTTTACTGCCCTGTATGGCAACTGGAATACCTTGTGTAATGTGGCACTTCAGAAAGTTTAATATTAGTTTCGCATTTTTTTCCTGGCTCCCACGGCAGTCAAAGCAGGGCACTCTTGTGCTCTGGCTTCTGTGGCACGCCAACTTTTTTTTTGCTAAAATTTTATATATGTGTAACATTTCTTAGTTCCTGGATCCCAGAAAGGGTGTGAAACATTCAGCATATGGAGAAGCAGAATTATTAGCACAGCAAAAGTGAGAGAAAGGTTTGCTACTCATCAAAGCTTGCAGGATTAGGCAATGGGTGAAGTGAATACTGATCAACTCCAGGGCTGCGTTTCTGCGGTCCAGAAGGCTGCAGACATATGGATGGGGTTGCGGGCATAGCAATTGTCTTTGCTGCTGCTCATCCTTCTTCCAGGATCACAGATGTGCTATCCTAACCCATCGCAGAGTGGCATGAGGTACTTCACACCCATGGTAATACATAGATGTAGCTTCAGAAAGTGCTAATGAAGAGCCTAACTATTTCTTCCTACAGGTGTGACCAGACAGCAAACTAGAAACGGTCTGAGAAAAGCCAGCAGCAGTGACATGGAGAAGAGGTGGTGAGCGCAGTGTGAGAAATGTGAGTGGGAACATGTGGAGAGCCAGAGCAGGGAGAGAAGGAAAATGGTGTCTTCAGCATCCCAGGGAGGAGGGATCTCCCTAGTCCTTCAAGCTGCATGCAGACAGGCAAGGGGGAATTTGGCATCCCACAGACAGATCTGTACTGCACTGTAACTGCAGCACTGAGCTCCTTGTGGGTATAGCTTTGTGGATCTGCCTTCAACACAGCCCCTGGGTTTATTTAGCAGCCTTTAGCAGGAGCAGTAGGTTAGTACACTGGAAAAGACCTTTTTTCCAAAGATAATGTTCAAGTTGCATTTATCAATGTTCATAACTGTATTTCCACTACAGCATCAAACCTTCCTTCTCCCTGACCCACCACACAGCATGAACACATATTTCTCAGTTTGCAGCAGTTTGAGCTGTGTTCCTCAGTATATAGCTAGAAATATATAGCATGCCAGGAAGAGGGAAACATGCAGCTACTTTAAAAACAAGATGCTGCCATTCACAGTAGACTCTGGCTGGGATGCTGTGTTATGCATTGCAGCATATTTTATTGCTGGAACAGCATTGCTTTTGCAGGTAGATGTAGTGTTGAAAATGGAGGCACAGCTGTCACATGGCCCCATAGTCCCTTACTGACCAGCGCACCTGAGTCAAGAGGCACACATTAATGTTACCGAAGCTCTTTACACTGTGTTCTCTCCAGTCTACTAGGGTTGGGGCATTAGGTGCTCTTTGGCATTGCAGCTGCAAATAGAACTTCGTGTCATCACGTGTGGTCTTGATCATGGCTATGGTCAGCCTAAGCTACCATGACTTCTGCAAGTTGCAAAGTTTTCTGACATGCAGGAAAGAACTAATGACCAGTAAAGAAAAGAATCAGCTCACCCAGCTTTACGTAAAGTGAGACATTTGCACTACACAGGTTCTCAGTTTCCTCCGTAATTCATGGCAGAGATAAGCAGTTCCAGAGAGAAGTCATCCCACCTGCCTTAGGTTATGAGATGAGGAATTGCTGTCTACATAAATGTAGATGATTGGTGTAGACTGAACACCTACTTTCTAGGTGGATAAAGATATGGGGAAATGATCTCCCACTGACTTTATTTTTTCGTTTGCAGACTATACATACTTGGACTGACCTTTATAAATGCCTTGTTCAGTGTTCAATTTTTTTTCCCAATTGTCCTGAAAAGATTTCAAACTGTAGCTGTTACTAAAATCTTGCTTCTTCGGAGGACTCTTTTGAGGCTTTATACTTATACCATGTTTTAGCTTGCTGAATCAGTTAATACATAAATAAGTTGACCAGATGTAATAACAAGCATTGCTTCAGTTATATGAGCTGAAATGAACCACATTTAATGATGGAGAAAGTTTGTGCCAGTCACTGTGTGACTTTCTTATCCAATAGAAATGCAACACTCTGCACAGCTATATGACCTGGGACTGTCCTGCATGTGAGTGCATCCCTCAGAGCAATGAGGTCTGGGTATGAGGACTAGGATGCCCCAGATGTCCAGGCACAGGCAATGTATTTCCACAAGCAATCAGAAAAAAAAGGATTTCTAGAAGGGGCTTTCTGTGGGGCTCTGGCACTCGAAGCACACATCCTTACTCAGGACTTCCAATCAGGAAAGGATTTTTCAGTTTTTCATGGCAATTGCAGAGGGAAGGACTCCTTTTTGCCTGGCTGCTCTATATTGTAGGAAACAAGCCATTTGGCTTTATATTTTCTATCAGAGGGATTTGACTTTATTCCTAATACTGAGTTAATAACAAATCTTTGTATTTCATGATCACAGCATAGAAAGAATGTAAAGTGCAGCAAGATTCAGCCATGTAGGCTTTGAGCTCTACATGGCTGAAGGCTCCAGCAGTTCAGGAGTCCAGCATTCATGCATGGGTTGAAGTCATCTGACAGACTTCACATGGGAGAGAACCTTTTCCATCCCCATTTGCTCACCACTTAAAGGATTTTTTTGATCATCAAGCTGTGCCCTTCAGTACTATCAGAGAAATGAGCACTTGCATAACAGCAGAGGGGTTGCTACACATCCGCACAAAAAGGAAGCTTTTAAGATCCTTTTGGCATATGAATCATCCAGTGCCTCTTCTGTTCAGATTGTCGCCAGTCACAGTTTAGCAGGTGTACTACAGGCTGTGCTATGAACAGGAATGGGCACCAATGCTTCCTTGTGTTTGTAGATGTGCAAAGATATCCCCTTCCTACCCCTCCCTGACTTTCCTTATCTGGAAAATCAGTGATATGAAAGGACAAAAGATCACTTATGAAGGCATGAGACAAACACAACTGAAGGTACTCCAAGCAGTTTTTAAGGCATTTGGTTTAGATTCCACCCTTGTACGTTAATAACCGGTGCTGGAGCATTGCCTCAGCCAGTGCTCTGAGAGGGAAGGAAATATCTGGCACCAGTGCCCTGAAACACTAGAAACAAATCTAACTATCCCAGACAGTGCCAGAGATAGAGGGTTATAACAGAGGAGACACTCTGTTTGTAATGTTATATTATTTCATACACAACCTAATCTAATTTTTTTATGGCAATGGCACCACCCATCAGCCAGGCTTCAGCTTTTTCCTAACCTTGGGTCTGAGCTACCTGTCGAAATGACTACTGGAGATGTTCCAGACTGTTACCATGTGCCTCTCTATGGTTGTTTGCAGACTGATGTTGGTTTTCATTGCTGATAGTTTACTTCTTTCATGAAAACCACCTTTTGCTGATTCCTGAAAGTGTGTCTGTATTCCTGCAGAATATGCAGAACTCTGCATATTAATATCCTCTGATATTTAGCAGAATTATTCTGTTCTGTACCCACACGGAGCAACCCCTCCACTCGTGTTAGGAGAGACGCTGTGTTCAAGGCTGAGCCACAACAGAGTGGGCTGTGTTTCCATGGGCTGAAATGTCTAGAAGAGGCTCTTCTGCTTTTGTACTGTTGAGAAGAAGGAAAGTGATACAAAGCCTTCTTCCTTTCAAACACGGGTTTGGTACTTGCTGCTGCATGAACACTTACTTCTAGATTTGCCCAGGGAAAGCACTGAGTGATTTCACCTCCGGGGTGGTGGTTTCATACCTTTCCAGAGAAACTTGCACCCTGGTTAAGCGTGGCGGATATAACACCCGGTTGGAAGTTACACACCTGAGCACTTGGCATTTGTCTCTGCTTTCACTTGGACCCAAAGCAGTGTCTGATCCCGAGAGATGCATTTCCCAGCCAGGGAACTGCGTATGGCTGGAAGCAGTGGAGTGGCTGTACACAGTCACTGAGCATGGGGTATGTTCCCATGTGCCTCTCCACGGTTGTTTGCAGCCTGGTGCTGGTTTTCATTGCTGACAGTTTCCTTTTTTCAGGAAAAGCACCTTTTGCTGATGACCTCTCATTCCTGAAAGTGTGTCTATATTCCTGCAGAACTCCTAATAAAGAAATGCTTTCCTGGCTAAGTGTAGTGAATGTCAGTAATTACTTTCTTTCAGTTTGCCACAGTTCTCAGGATTAAGATTAATAAAACACTAACTCTCAGCAAAGAAGCTTAAATAAAGGATAGGTACTTCAAGTTCAGCCTGTTATACTGATTAGATAGCTCCATTTATTTCCCGCTGTTCACTGAAATAGTTTGAGGCTGTTGCATAGCATAGGCAACCACTGTCAGCTGTGTTTGACATGAAGGGTTTTTGACTCAAATGCCATTGAGAATAAATTTAAAGTGTTGTTATCTAGACATCACAGAAGGGAATAAAATCTAGAGTGTAAGCCCTAAAGTAATATGGACAGATAGCTGCCAGACATGGAGCAAAGGAGGAGGGCTGGTTCTTTAATAAAGCACATCTGACTTGTGTTCTGCCTAGCCCCATGCCACCATAGGCTGGAGCGAGGCAGTTTGAAAGCAGGAGGAAAATGCAGGTGACAGGATTGCTAAAACCACCAAAGTGAGAAACAAACACTGATGCCAAGGTAGATGTGGCAGTGCCTCTGACTGGGTGAAAGAAATGTGTTCTGCAAAGCAATTTGGAGCTCATAAGGGGTAAATGAAGAGGACAGAACAGAGGAGAAGATGACCCAGCAATACACAGGATTGGAAATAACACAAGGATCTGATATCCCACGAAGTGACACATTTTATTGGCACAGTCTAAGACTCTTCCTGGTTGTTTCTCCTGCTGTATAATTTTCAGCAGTAACTGGAAATGCATTTTCACCACCTTACCCATTTCTATCTCAGGGATTAGGGAGCAGCTGAAGTTGTTCCTCTGCTTCTCTGACCTTTTCTGACTTTCACACTTTTATTTAAAGAGGTTGTCTGTTTTCCAAATCTCAGTAGCATCCACATTCAGAGGACATCAAGTGCACACCATGCAAGATTTATATACATGCTCTCTATTATCTCATGTCATCAACTCACAAGTAAAACAGCTTAGGCAAAAACATACAGGTACAAAGCACGACTTTGCTCAGATTAAACTGTTAAAATGTCCCTTGCTCTATGATGTAGTTCAGAGAGACTGCTAAAAACCTGGCATGAAAATATTTGCTGACATTTCTGTGGAAGACTATTCTGTGAACTGGGGGGTAAATAGCATTTTATTCCAAGTTTACTCACCCAATAAATAGTATAAATTGCTCTGTCCTGCCAAAGATTCATCTTTGAGCACTTCATTTCATAAACAATCATAATCCCATCTTTTTTGCCATCTCCAAAACTGTTTTTCAGGTGTACTAAGACTGTAGGTTATTCCTTGGGGACTTGACAGGCAAAAGCAGAAACACCACGATGTGGTATATGCCATACTGAAACCTCGTAGAATAGTCCACAAGTTTCCTCAGGGAGGAGTAGAGGAGTGAAGGAAATGTTTTAACACAACTGGGTACCCAGTATTTGATGTTTTCACCTGAAGTTTATAATGATTTTTTTGGTGTGAACAATTACATTTGTCTATAAGTATGTAAATATATGTGTGGGAAAAATTTTCAGACTGCAAAAGTTTGTTTTTTTTCAAATGTCTACATCCTTATAGGAGAGGATAATTTGGATTATTCTTTCTATCCTCATTTAAAACTGAGGTTTGAGAAAACAACATAATACACACTGTGCTTTAAGACCTCTCACAGCCCTGTGCCTCCTCCAAGGGTACAGTGAGAGCTCCCTGGCTTTGTCCAACCTCAGTCTCTTAGCACTGGGGAAGTGCAGACCATGTGGGTGTTGCTGAAGATGACACCCAGAAGAATGAGGGAAAGGTTTTAGTTACCCTGGAGTCACTAATTACCATCAGCCTGTATCAATCCACTGAACTGCTTTTGCATCACAGAATAATTGTGAATCTCCTAACCAGAAGAAATTCTGAACCATCAGGGTTAGGAGCAGGTGCAAAGGCTGCATCTCATGCAGAGTTTGTTTGGTGACAAATGGTGGTGGTTGCTGTCAATCTGCTCTCCCCTCTTCCTTGTACCTCCAGCAGGAAAGCAATTTGCTGGCTTGCTTCCCATCTGATACTTTGATAGACTTGCAGGATATAAAAGAAGCAGAATTGTGTTTGAAACTTTTTGCTTTTGAAATCCTGGGTGCTTCTGCAAGCATTTACAGCCAAGGGCAGAGCTGAAGGCAGGGAGGGGAGAGGGGCCAATGAACTTTCCTTCTCAGTGTCATATCTGGGGTTTCCCACACCACAGCATTTTTAGTTTAAGGTTTTAAGAGAGAAATTAAAAGACTTCGGGCACATTAGGAAAGAAACAGCATGCATAAAAGACTTCAAAAGCTGACAGTCCACTATTGTAAGGGTCCACAGAAGTGGGAACCTTCCCAAGCCGAGGAAGAGCTTGATGCAAGAGCCATTAGGTGCATGCTCTTGCTAATGCGTGCAGTCCATCAGCTCTCTCTCTGCCTCCCAGCTACTGCTGGTGCTTTTTCTAGCTGAATGACAGATGATGTCTGAGAGGAGGGGGATGAGCTGTGTCACGTTTCTCACAGTGCTGCCTGCACACATAACTAAATGCCTCTCTCTTTGCCATATGACAGTTGTGCCAAAGCATGCTGGGCATTGCACTGTCTGAAGATTTAGAGCAGGAATAAAAGTGAAGAGACAGAGAAGATGAAGAATATGAGGGAATAGTGTTAGTTTAACAGGAGAGTTTGGGCCTGAGAGTGGAGTGAAAATCACCAGCTGGCAGGCTGGTGCTTCCTACTATAACCTATGCATCCCAGCAAAGAGTTACTAAAAATGACATAGACCAGACATGGGGGACACATACCATGTTGTTTCCCACCTCATTAAATACTGCAGCATCTATATTGTTATATTATTGTGAAAAAATTTGAAAGTACTTTGCTTCTTCAGAAAGTTTATGTCTGAGCTTGGTCTCTAATTTTTCCTGAAGACAAAAGAGCACAGCAGGAAAGCACCGTGGATGAAATGTATTTTAACAAAAAGCATTTAAACCAGAGGCTAACTGGGTTGGAAAAGATTTCATAACAGTCCCACTTTGGACATTGCATGTTATGCTTTCTGAGACTGGTTTAGCACAAATATTTGCAAGCTGCTGCAGTTGTTCAATGTTGTCTTTGTCCTAGTTCTTCATAGTGCAGACCTGCTTAGAATAAGCATCTCTTTTCATCTATCTGATCCACCAAAAAGGTATATTTGAAATTCAGGTGCAATCTTGTCAGTGACTTCAGCAAGAGCAACACTAATCCAAAGCTCTGACATGGCCAGTCCATAGGCAGGACAGATGTTTGTTCCCCAGCTCTGTACAATGTCCCTCCACTCATCTATCCTTATTGCATTACCGAACAAGTACTTATACTGGTTTGGCTTTCAGCAGTGCCGTTGAACTGTTTTCTTGTGCTCCAGAATATATGCCTTGACCATAATGATCAAAAGAGAAATTAACCTTCACCTATTATCCTATTCCAGTTTGCTTTCTGTTATATTGGAACCTCTTAGGAAGCATTTAGGAGCACACCTTGCCTATGGCTTTGGGGAGAAGAAGGGACTGCCTCTATTAGTAGACATAGAAAAGCCTGAAGTGTAACAGCATCCTGCCTGCCAGACGAAACTTGGGAAGTGTCTATAATACACAAGCAGGCTGACATTGTCAAGGTCTATCTTGAGATGAATGAAGAAAAGCTGGTTTTAACTGAATTTTACTGCTCTAAGTAGTCAAGATATCATTAGACACTTTCTCTATGAATTGTGGGAATGACATCTATGGGTTCCCTGTGTGTGGATGGAGAAATAGTGAGCAGAAAACAGCAGACCAGAGAGAAGTAGAGCATGTGCAGAGAGGTAGCACATGAAAGTCTTCCAAGTAGCAGTAAGTTCTGGAGAATTGTGGTCCTGTGGGATCTGGAAGAACTGACAAACTCAGGACAGCAAGAGCTGGCCAAATCTGTACAAGGCCACCAGTGCAATTCCAGTTGGTAGCTTGGAAGCCATCCAAGAAGGCACTGGCTGCTATATGCAGAGTACAGGACTACATATACACACCTGAGGAGGGAAAGGACCTTCTTGTTCATTCATGTAGGCCTCCTGTCACCTTTCCTTGACTTCTTGCAGATGGGGATGGACCATTCTTGAAGCTGTAGGAGGTGATTCTTGAAAGTCAAGCAACTCTCCTGCATGCCTTTTCTCTCCAAGTTAATATCCTATGTGATTCTTCCAAGCAGGTCTCTGAACAGGCAAAACTCTCCTCCCCTGAGGATCAGTGTTGTGGTCTTTCTATGTGCCTTGTTTTCTTCTTTCAGAAAATTAAACTCCACCATCTCATGGTCATTGAAGCCAAGGCTGCTGTCAGTCTTCACATCCCCGATCAGTTATTTCTTGTTTGTTCAGGTCAAGCAAAGCACCGTACCTTGTTGGGTCCTCAAATATCTGTGTTTGGAAGTCATCGTCAATGTACTCCAGACACCTCCTGCTTGTGTCCTGCTGTGTTATTCCTCCAAGAGATATTAGAGTGGTTCAAGCCCCTCATCAGTATCTGGGCTTTCAAACTGGAGGATTCTTCTGGTTGTCTGAAGAAAACCTCGTTTTCTTCTTCTTGGTTAGGCCATCTGCAGCATACATTCATGACAACATTGCCCATATTGGGCTGCTATCTAATTCCAACCCATAAATTCTCAACTGGCTCATCATCCATCCCTAGGCAGAGCGCCACAGATTCCTACTGTGTTCTCACATAAAGGGCAACTCCACTTCCTCACCATCCCATACTCCATAAAGAGCCTATCCATCCACTGCAGCACTACAGTCACATGAGCTATCCCACCACATCTCTGTGATCCTAAGGAGATCATAGACCTGTAATCACACACAGACCTCTAAGTCCTCCTCTTTGTTCCCCATGCTGTGTCCATTAGTGTACAGGCATTTCGGAGAGGCACCCAGTCATTCTAGTCTCCCACAAACGTTATGAGAGCTTTCCACATAAAACTGCCCTGTAGGCATTTCCCTATCTGTGTGCTTACATTTGGGGTGGGACCCCTTCAGCCCTATTTTGTTAGTTAGAAGGTCTCTTGTCTATAACACCCTGACCTCTTTGCTTGCTATCCTAGTCCACCACTTCCTTACTTAAATTTAGTCATCATCTGCCTCTGCTGTTGTTCCTAAATTTGAAACTCTCTTCACCACGCTGACCAGCCAATTGGCAAAGATGCTTTTGCCTCACTTAGGTGGATCCCATCTGTTTGTAGCAGTCCTTGATCCTTAGCAGATGGGAGCTGCTGTCCTCTGCAGCAGGGAGTCTCCCATTGCTATCACTTGCAGTTTCCTTCTGATGCTTCTAATGGCAGAATTCAAACAAATAGGGCTATGGAATAATTCAGGTTGGAAAGGACCTTGGGAGGGATCAGGTCCAATCTCCTGCTCAAAGGAGGGCCAGCTTCAAAGCTAGATCAGAAACAAAATGCTAGTTATGTTAAAAATAACAAATTGCATGTTTCAGTTAGGCAGCAATGAATATAATTCTTAGTGGATGCTGTATTCATAAATTTTCGGAGGGAAAAAGGAGGAGAAAACACTTTAGAAAATAACAGTTGTATTTGTCTCTTCATTTGAATTTATCTTCCTAAGCCTTACCTTATGCAGGGATCTGGAGTCAGACTGAACTTGAAGAATGAGAAGATCAGGATAGACCAGATAAACAGCCTGAAAGACAGGCTAGATAACTTGTTTCTTTGTAGACAGAAAGAAAACAGTGGAAAAAGACCTGGAGGGAGGGTATTAAAAAACTCATCTCAATGTAATGACATAATTTCAGTCATATGTGAGTAGAGCTGCATCCTCCTCTCTCCAATGAAAGCATTCAGCAGAAGTCTTAAGCAACCTTGCAGAGGGGGGAAAGCAAAGGTAATAATACAGCCATTTTTCTTCCTTTGTGTGTGAGTAGGATGTGCATGTCTTATAAAGTCCTTCATAGTTTTCTTCCATGTTAGGCTCCTTCCTCAAAGTATGTTTTGAGGGAAGCATCCTCTAAGAAGTGTGATTCACCCAGCCCTCAGTTAGCAGATAAAGTGCTATAATGATTTATAACTTCATAAAGATGGGATAATTTGATATAGAAAGCAGTCAAGCGTGATTACAAGCAGTGTGAGGTAGCCAACAGGGCTGACTTTGACAAACTCACCTGTATGTGAAGGAAGCTGGGTTTTTTTGTTGCTGCAATATAGACCACAACATGGAGAGTCATGAGTACTAGGGGCTTTGTCTGAGCTCAGATGACAGGAGATGAGAGAGGAACAATAATTCTCATTAGTTGCTGGAAAAATTGCAGCTTGTAATAAAGGATTGAAAAAATGTTGTCTGAACAAAAAGAAGCCAAATTTTCAGGTTTTTAATTTTGAACTCTATTGATTTTTAGTTTTATTTTTAATGCTCTGAATGTTAAACATATATTTTCTTTATTACTGCTTAATGTTCAAAAAAAGAGTTCTTTTTATAGGATAACGCTTCAAGCTACAATAAAATGCAGTGTCTCTTCATCCCATTGAAACAGATAAATTTCTGTATCTATATATGTATATTATATATATATAATTAACTTTTAAAAGTATATCCTTCTTTTTAAAGATATTTTAAAATCACACTTAGAAAAAATATCCATCATAATTTTCTATACCTTTAGTGCATGAGCTCTGGTTCTTAAATGCACATCCAGCAGCCACTTCCACACTCCTTTTCCAAGTATACTAGTTACCAGTCTTTGGAGATCAGTTTGTGCTTCACAGGTCATCAGTTCACTGCCTCACTGCCAGAGCCCAGATAATCTACCACTATGATGGCAGCAGTGGAAAATATGGCTGTGGCAAGACTTTGGGTGTGGATTAATCTTCAAATAAGTTCTTGAATGGTATCGAATTCAACTCCTGGTTAGGTACATGGCTGAATCAAAACTTCATCATATGCTCAAGTTCTTTCCTGAATTGACGTCTCCAGCAGCCTCAATGTGAAGTTAACACAGATTCTTGTAGACCCCTTAATATGTATACATATTTTTTGAAAGCTCTGTGTATTCATAGCTGGCACATGTCATTGTAGATGCATCATTATAGGTTGTCTTCCCCAAATGGAGTGTGGAGATGCCCAAGTCTCTCGATAGGAACACAGTTGAATCTCAAAACTCCAACTGTGACTGATTCATCAGTGTAGATATAAATACCAACTCTTTCCTGGCATTTTAAATTTACCTAATTATTTTCTAGTAAAAAAAAGATTATTACTTATTGCAACAATTAGGAAAGTTAAATGATACAGTAAGCAATTGCTATGAGTTTATTATACTTTCTAAAGAAGAAATGTAGTACTTTCATATGTGTCAGGAATACAATTAAAGCAGAATATTTTCTCTTCACTTGCTCCCCTAGATTTTAATTACTGCTAGAACCTGATTGCTTGAACACAAGAAGGCATAGAGAAATAAAGGATGTTAAAGGAAGAAGCAAAGTGTTGGAGTGGTGTGTGAGTTGTAAATGCACTTGCCTTTCACTTTGCTGACAGGCACTGGAACTAAATTTTAGCAAGAGTATGGTCATTTTCTGAACAATTTGTAGCAATTTCCAGCTGCTGTTTCACTTTGGGTAACGGTACAGTTTTATGTGCAGCTGTCGGTGTGAATTGTTTTAATGTCTTCTTGGAATTACTATCTTTCACTTCACTGAACCAAGGGATATAATTACTCACTTTATAACTAGCTGTGTAGCAAGTGAAAATTGCAGTAAACATTTGAATATTTTAAGTGATGTTGTCAAGAGTTAGGCCAATTCCAGGTCCATTCCCTACATTTAGAACCGAAGAGATGCTGTAATTTTATCCAAGGCAAACAAAAAAGCTGACAAGGGTGATGATTGCTATTTTTGATGTGCCCTTTGGTTGTGATTCCAGACAGAGAATTTCCAGGTGAAAACATTTCCAAAGGAGGTCACTTCTTCATCTATAGCTACACCGACAACATTCACTGCACTGTAACATACCAAGCACCACCTGACATTAATATTATATGTTATGATTCCAGTTTAAACTCGCAGGACCTGGTCAGCTTGCTGAAGACTATTTCCCAGCCCACTTTTTTTTTTCCTATGAATTTTAAAACACCACTAAAGAGTTTACCTTTCATAGGTTTTGTAATTGTGAATGTTGTTCATGCTCTGTAGTGGGTCTGTGTGTTGCAACTACTAATCAAATCCTATTATGTACCAAAAGGGTGTCAAACACGTTTGAAATTTGCACACCTCAAGGGTTTTTATGTTTCTTTGTCTTAAATATCTAATTACTTTAATGTGGGAAATGTTCAGGGGGGTGTTAATGCAGTAAAGCAATTTTCTATCCCTGTAATTTCCCCAGCCTGCTTTTTGGCAAGGTATGTTGCTTCAAGTGTCTTGAAAGATAAACAACTGCATACTAAAATACTGCTAGGTACTGTAGAGGATTTTTGAGCTGGGAATGGAAGATCTTCTGTGAAGTGCCATGGTTACAATAAAGGGCCTCCTTGCCTACATCTTCTTGCTATTGATTAAATAAAATTACATTATTGTCAGCAGTGTCTGCATGCTTTATGGATTTCTTTTGACCCAGCTAAGCCATGGTTGCTTTTCCTATTTAATCATAAATACATTATTTTGTATGTTTGAAATGATGAAATTGCTTCCTGTCATTTCTTTTTTGAAAGAGCTGATATTAATAACTCCACGTGGTGGAGAATGACAGGTATGTATTAATTACACCATGATTATTTCTATCTGCACTTTCTCTTTGTTAAAAAGAAGCAGGACTTTGTGTATCCCCACCTTGGTGCAGGCAGTGTTGCTGGGCTACTGCTGTGCTGGCTGGCACAAGTGAGCAATATCATTCAGCTGTGAGGATCAACAGCACCTGAGCCACCAGCACACGTGGCCATCTCCTTCGTGTACGTGGCTGAGGTGACATAATACCTGGGCCTCAGAATGACATAACAGGGATGGAAGGATAAGAACAGTTAAAAACAAAATTAGGTACTGCTGTTATCAAAGAAGTAGGCTATGTACATTGCCCTGTCCTATGTGCCCAAAGACAAAGTGCTTAGACTACAGTAATCTTGCATGGTTAGTGAATGATCCCCCTCCCAAGCACTGGGACAAGCTGATCTAACAGCAGGTGAGAGACCGTGCCTCTTCACCCCATCACCGAACCTCCCAAGCACAAAAGCCACTGAAGATCTCAGACACCCCAAGTGGGACTTGGGCAACATTTTCATACCTGAATGCAAACCCACGTGTCCCTGGTGCCCAGACTGCAGCAGCCCTTTGCTGATAGTGTCTGTGGGTGCCACTGAGACTTCCTGGAGGGCCCCAAGCCCATGGGATGTAGCCATGCGTGGTACTGGCTGGTGCCCACGACCTGGCACAGAGCTGCTCATCCACTGTGAGAAATGCAGAGAAATCTCCCTCCTGCCAGGCTGAGCAGCTCCAGCATCTGTCCTGGAGCTGTAAGTACAAAAAACTCTTCCCAAAAATACAGAAGACCTTGCACAGAGCTACTCTAGCTGAATACATAATTTAAACAGTACTTCAGTGCTGAAAACCTTGCTTTGGTGGCTGTGGCCTCACATGGTTTTTGGGGCAGTGTTTTACCAGTTTGAATGAAGGGTGAGCTAATCTTGGAGTAGCCTAATGTGACCCTTCTGAAACAGGAGCAGAAGGACTGCTATTGACCATGTTGTAAGTGGTGCTAATTGAGCAGATTTCAGACCATGAAATCCACTTGCAGTATGTTTGGTGTTGGCTGACAGTGTGTGTTTGAGAATGCAAACTAATTAACCTAGTACTTAAGAATTCACCAAGCACGGTCATTTGAATGCAACTTTTTTTTAATTGTTGAGAGGTCTCATTAGCAAGTTTAAATCCTCAAGGAAGGCATCCCAGACACTTCTGTGTGTCTTAGTCACTAATAATGACAACTAAAATTAGCAGCAACGGCAAGTAATTTCATTACAAAGGGCAGAGAATTATCTCTATTTAATGTGTCTTTAATCTGATATACAGGAAAATACAGACACATCCACAGCTGTCCTAGGCCCAGTCCCCATGCATAAGATCTCACCAGCCTGCTTGCGAGTGTCCTGGCACCTCAGGTACCTCTACTCAAGAGCCATGTGCACATTCAGCTGCTCTTTGTGGCAATGATTCACAGATTTTTGTCCACTATTTAGAGTGTTTCCTGTTCCTTGAGGTTTGTTGGGGTTGCATTTCCTTCACAACCTTCCCAAACTGTCACATTTCTTGCTTCCTCAACTTTTTTTGTCCCCTGCTCTGCCTTAAATTGCAGAGGGGGAGTTCCTTTTCCTGTTGCTAATTTCTAGTAGATGTTCAGTGGTAGATTACTTATGCTAAGTGTTGCTGATACCTGTGAAAGGCTGGTTGCCTACTAGAAAAAGACTTGAAATTTCTTCCACCTTGCCTCGAACATGGGAGCAGAGATACCAACCTCATGTACACATTTCCAAAGCTGTTATTATTCTTCTACAGTAGTTGGGGTAGCTTAAGATAGTGAGATGAGAATGCCAAAGGTACAGTGGACAAGGGACTCATTAGAGACATGGCTTTAACCACAACTCTCTACCCAGCTGTCTACTTGGGATTAGGTGCATGTTCCTTTTTTGAGTGTTAAGGGGAATGAGGGCACTCTGCTCTAAGCATGTAACTTTCAGCTCATGGTTTGCACATGGTCACTTAGCACTGTTTTGGGGCACACCTGAGTGCTCCTAAAATTCTTGCCATCTGACTCCTCCTATCAACCCCATTCCAAATGACCTTCTAAGATTCCTAAAAGCCAACACCATTGGTTTTTTAGATTATAAGGAAATTATCTGAGTTTCCTTTGTCATCTTCCAAAAATCCTTGCTGGACTGAGGCTGTATTGGGTTTGTGTGGCAAGGTTTTGGTGTCAGGAGGGGCTACAGGCATGCCTTTTGTGAGGAGATGCCAGAAGATTTCTCCATGTTCAATAAAGCCAATGCCAGCTGGCTCCAAGATGGACCCACTGCTGGCCAAGGTCAAGCCCATCAGTGATGGTGGCAGCGTCTCTGGAATAACATATTTAAGAAGGGGGAAAAAAACCTGTACAAGGGCAACTGCAGACAGAGAGAAGAGTGAGAACATGTGAGGGAAACAACTCTGCAGACACCAAGGTCAGTGAAGAAGGAGGGGAAGGGGGTGCTTCAGGCAGTGGAGCAGAGATTCCCCTGCAGCCCCTGGTGCAGCCCATGGTGAGGCATGCTGTGCCCCTGTAGCCCATGGAGGATAATGGTGGAGCAGATCTCCACCTGCAGCCCATGGAGGACCTGTGGTGGTGCAATTCCTATCCCCCCCACCCTGTCCTTGCTGGGCTGCTTGCTGCTTGGTGTGACTCCAGCCCCCATCCTGGACCACATACCAACCCAGGGCAGTATGGATTGCAAATGGCAGTGGACTGTAATGTTAAGGCACGCCCTTGATGTGCCTAACTCCTGCTCTCCCTATCACTTGGGAATGGTAATAACAGTCCATCAACTCCTGACAGCCTGGTACATCTGTACCTGGGACATGGTTGAGGGAAGGTGATAACAGAACTGCACATCCAGCAAGTTCTGGGCCTGCGCAACTGGTGGAAAACACCAGAATATTTCATCACTTGAGTTGGGCCACTTGAGTGGAGAAGTATCTGATGAAAGTCAATTATCTTGGACCCTATAAATAGTGATCCCAAGTGAGACCCTCTGAGCTCTTCTGGATTGCAGTGGGCCTGTGACCAGCATGTCCCCTGAGTTGGGATGCCTCTCAGGTACCAAAAAAACCTTAAGGTACCATTAGAGCCAACAGGAGACCAGGGCAAAGTTGACCCTCTTGAGTCTCAGTTATTGCCCATTGAGGAATGCTGATGCATTCTGAGTACTTACTGTAAACTCGGAAAGAGGGAAATTTTAACTTTGAGCTAGCTTCTTTTTCACCCACTCTCTCTACCTATCAATGTGTTTAGGTATACACAGTTATTTTCACGAGTGTGGCTACATACTTATTTTACTGGATTCAAATACTTTTGTCTGTCTGTGTGTTTGTACATCTTGTGTTTGGGAATGTGCATGTATGTATGTATTGATTTAAGGACTGTGGAGTAAGTTAGTGTGAATCTTGTCATCTTTGAATCTGTAGTTGTCACTATTTTAATTTTAACATATTTTACTCAATTATTTTGAAAATCTTTAAATTGGTTAATGATTAAGTGCTGCTAGTCATTAATAAATCTTCATTTGCTGCTAAATCATTACAGCGTTAATATTTTCATCCATGACAGGGCCCCACGCCAGAGCAGGTGGATGCACCCGAAGGAGGCTGTGAGCCTGTGGGAAGCCCACGCTGGAGCAGGCTCCTGGCAGGAGCTGTGGACCCGTGGAGAGAGGACCCCACGCTGGAGCAGGTTTGCTGGCAGGACTTGTGACCCCCGTGGGGGACCCACGCTGGAGCAGCCTGTTCCTGAAGGACTGAACCCTGTGCGAGGGACCCACGCTGGAACAGATCGTGAAGAGCTGCAACCTGTGGGAAGGACTCATGTTGGAGTTGTTCATGGAGGACTGTCTCCTGTGAGAAGGACCCCACGCTGGGACAGGGGAAGAGTGTGAGGAGTCCTCCCCCTGAGGAGGAAGGAGCGGGAGAGGCAACCTGTGATGAACTGACCACAACCCCCATTCCCTGTGCTCCTGCACCACTGGAGGGGAGGAGGTAGAGAAATCAGTAGTAAAGTTAAACCCAGGAAGAAGGGAGGGGTGGGGGGGAGGTATTTTTAAGATTTGGTTTTATTTCTCATTATCCTATTCTGATTTGATTGGTAATAAATTAAATTAATTTTTTTCCCCAGGTTGAGCCCGTGACAGTAATTGGTGAGTGATCTCTTCCTGTCCATATCTTGACCCACGAGTCTTTTGTCATATTTTTCTCCCCTGTTCTGTTTAGGAGGGGAGTAATAGAGCAGCTTGGTGGGCTCCTGGCATCCAGCCAAGGTCAACCCACCACAGAAGTTAACATTTATTTCCATGCATCTGACTGAGACACACATGGCACTTGATAACCAATGAAGTTTCTTCCCTGTGTGCCCAAAATACAAGTGTATCAAGACAACTGATCGCTGTCAGAAGAGTAGGTTTGGTACTTTCGGTATAAAATCAGCCAATACACTTAGGGAAACCATGGCAGAAACAGGAACAACCTCTTTTAATCCCCTTTCTGTCTCCATTTTTACAATGAAGAATGTGTTTTTAAAAATGTATCAGACAATGTAAGAGAACAGCTTATACGTGTAAGTTAGAAATACTTAATTTACACCTGAAAATCTCTTGAAGTGGGAGATTTAAACAAAAAAAACCATGTAACTTTGGCTCTCAGTAGATGCTTTGAATATTTGATTAACTACCTAGGTTACTTCATTACCCTTTAGACATGATATTTCCACGTCAGCAGTCATTTTGAAAAGGAATCTGAGGATAAAGCCCCAGGATCTGCCATTGTAACAACACCATTTTTTCTCTGCTGCAAAAGATGGATTTTTCAGTGAAAGAGCAGACACTGTTGAGATTAAGCTTGTAAGCTATGGCTTAAGACCTTGGACTCTGTTTCAGTTCTGCTTGGAGGCTTTATTTATAACATCAGGAACATCACCAAATTTTTGGGTCCCTGTCCTCTATTCATACATGAGATATCCTTTCACCAATGGTCTGTCTGCTTCATCTGTCTGAACTTTCCCTAATGTTTGTGCTTCAGTGGATTTCACAGGGTTCTCTCCTCTTGGCAGGGACTTTTAAACATCCCTATATAGAGCAACAACAAAACCAGAAGCAAACCATGAACAACCTGAGAAGGAAAGTTACAAAGCTGAAGTATGTATTCTACCCAAGGCAGTGGAAAAAGCATACTATATATTGCAAGACCCTCTCTATTTCTGTTGTCTGTCTACCTCTGTCTTGGATTTACATCTCTGTGGGTAATGTCTTACTCCTAATAAGCACCTGATTGATAAAAAAGAAATTAATTTGCATGCTTGCCTGCACATGTCTTTTGGAAGGCAGTATCAGGAATAGCTCCTTGTCTGAGTGCATACTTCAGAGTAAGAATAAAGCTGGCTACGTTAGGGAAAAGCATACAAAGTTTTACCTCAGAGTTGCCCTGTTCTCACTGAGGCTGCATGAACAAAACCTGTGACTGTGTCTGCTTTAGATAGCTTTTTGCAGCTTTAAACTAGCCAGCTCACATCCCACTGATTGCAGCACAGGGCTCGTGGGGACTCCAAAAGAACATGTGGGGATGCCAGCTACCACAAGCACCCCGCTCCCAGAGGCTATGCTGCTGTTTGTATCTTTGCTGGCTGGTTTCAAAGTATGGTGGCTGCTTTTGTAAGACTTTATTTCGTCCTGCAGAAATACCTAAATCCTTGTGTAAAATGGCTCACTGATGGCTGCAAGGGGGCTTCATGGTTTTACTAGTGACCAGTACTCTGAGTGCGGCTCCCCTCTGTGCCTATAAAATACAACATATTTGGCCAAACATCCTAAGGGTCTTAGTAAGTATCATTTGAACAGCCTTCCCTGTGTTTAAAAAAAGTATAAGATGGAGACCCAGCCTCACTGAACCTTTTGTACCAGCCCTGCAGAGCTGACTTTGGTAGGCACTACTCTTTGAGCAAGACTCTGTCCACTAATGAATCTTCCTAGGTAGCTTCAAGAGCATCTGATAAATAGCTAAATTGGACTGTAAAGCACTGGACTGAACATGTCTATTTGGTCTCTTGAGCTGTGGATTTCCACCATTCTCTGGCTGCTGAATGAAGTAACAATGATCAGTACAGGACTGAGGTAGTGTCTTCACAACAGGCGACCAGTAAACTCAGTTGATTATTTATAGTACAGCTGGAAAAAAAAGATTGTTTTCCCTAACGTGTTTTTTTTTCCTGCAGTTGGCATAAACAAAAGAAAAAACACTCAGATTTTTTTGCATACATAAAAAAAATATAAAAAAATTTCAAATATAAGCTTAAATAAGTAAAGCTGGTGTAGATTTCAAACCATTACAAAAATTCAACTAAAATATTCCTGCTAATATGAGATATTGTGAAGGCTCCTTTTGCATCAATTCCGAATTATGCATTGAAGTCAAAATTGCATTAAACGTAAGGGTTCATTGTACAGGATTGGCAGAATTGGCTGACTGAACCCAGCATCACCTGGAACCTTTCTAGACATATCTTTAGTGAAGGAAATATCTTTTGGATGGATCACTAGCATCTTGAAAGTATTACTCTCTTCCAAAATACTTTAAAAAAGAAGGCGGTATGATTACTGATAGTGATATTTTCTGTATTTCCTTTTCTTAAGACCTGCAGCCCATATAACTCTTCAAGTATATACCGCAGTGACTTCAAAAGTCAGACATCAGCTTGAATCAAATCCAAGATGCACACAAAGAGTAAATTAGAGTCAGATTTTATTACAAGTAGTGAGGGAAGTCTTCATGTGAGTAAGTAGTGGGGATTGTATGTTGTTGCCATCCCTGGACAGAGAACTAGGTGAGCAAACCTTGCGTGGACCTGGTCCCTCCTGGACCACTGCTTGCTTGGGTTTTCATACCTGTTTACAGATATTTTGTGCTTGGCTGACTAGTTGATTAACTGAATCACTACTTTTCCCTCTCAGTTTGCAGGAATTAACTGTATTTCCTATTAAAGATATGCTCTGGATAAATTGATGCTTTAGATGCAGAAGAGAAGATAATCTCATGTGAAATGATTAACTCTTCAAGTGAATTGCACAGTTAGTTCCATTAGAAAACTCTCTTTGCTGTTTGCTTTTCTTAACTGCTCCTGCTTACATGATACACTTGTAAAGCTGCAGGTTTAGAATAGTGGATTTATCTTAGTTTACGACTGTGCTGCTGTTAATTATGTTAATGGTAATGTAGTCTTACATTTCTCAGTTTTCATATGTGATGACCATTATCCTGCATCTGTTCTTCTTGCTTCATGTTTTTATCTCATTTTTGGGGTATACACCAGCATAATAATATGTCATTGAAATCAGAGCCAGGACTTATTAGGTCTAGTAATTGCCATCTTCCTCTGCCCTGGAGGCTTAGAGCATCACTCCTCTTCCTACTCTTAGCCAAGCCTTTCATTAGCACATCCATCCACAGCATTACCAAACCCACTTGGAGCAATAGGCTGCTGCTATGTCCACTCAGAGTGTATGGTTGCTCTTCTCTGTCAGGGGATCTCCTCCCTCTCCCGTCATTGAATCACTGACATAACAGCCAATGCAAGCTGCCAATGTACATTTGAAAATCTCCCTCATTATGATTACTTACAACTTCTTTCCACAACCAATTAGAAAATATTTTCTCTCCAATACCACTCAGATTTCTGCCCTTTGCTTCTTTCTCCACAGTTTTCACTAATCTTTTCCCCATGGTAACCTTCTATTGCCTCCTTCTTTCTCACCGCTTTCTGGGTATCCTTCCTTGCAGCAAACCATAATTGTGCTTGATTTGCCTCACATCTGCATCCCACCTCTTGAAAGGATCAAAATTAAAATTAATAAGAAGCGTATATGACTGTTTAGAAGCTGGAGATCCAATGTCCCAGAGACTTCCTGCTTGTCCCATCATTTCAATTTGGATTGAAATGCAGGCTGGAGAGGCAGACCTGGGGACCCTGTTTCTTGTCATGCTGTAGATTTACTGAAAATCATTGCAGTAATGTGATGTCCTGTAATTATCTGTGCTTTGCTCATTCTACTAAATATGTTTTATTTTGATGGAAGTTTATTTAACACATTTTTGTTGAAAGGGGTTTTTACCACTCAGTTGTGACAAAGGAATGACAGTTGGGTTTATTTTCTTGTTGAAACATAACATAGCTAAGATTATCTTTAGTGTTAGCAACAGATGACTACTTCTTCCTTCTCTTTAAAACCATGTGGGATGGGAGGGCTGTTATTTTTGGACACTGAAGATGTTCCCTTCCCTCTGAGTTTCTGGGGTTAAATGTCAGAGTTTGGTTTTGATTTCTGACTGTTGTATATCAGTTCTCTCTCCACCGCAAGCTTTTCTCCTGATAGACATTACCCTCTCTTTGGGCATCAGAGAAGCACAGATTATGAAGAAGAAATAGAAATGAATGGTTTGCTTTGTGGATCAAATCAGCCAGAGATCATACATCATGGGGAGGAAGGCACAAAAGCAGTTGTGCAAGATTCAGTAGAGGTACAATCATGTGGTCTATCTCCACTCAAACCAAAGCTAGAAGAACATGGAGTCTGAGCTCACGTCAGACCTGCTCCTACCAATCCAAATAGATTGGTCTTGTTTCCTGAAACCTCGGTGAGCTATGCAGACAACTTTGCTATAATCTGTGGATGAGGTGTAATGTTTCAAGATCCAATCTGAATTTCTACACTGACAGAAGTGTTGCCCTGTATTGTATGTCATTGTGCTGGATCAAGGGTAAGGCCTTCTAGGGCTGATTAGCACTGCAAAATAGCTTCTGATGTTTTCTGTTAGGAAAGTGACATCTAAAGTCTTATGCCATTAACTAGAAGATTAAATGGAACTAAATAACCTTTTTTTTTTTTTTTTTTGAGATGATTAGATGCTGTTATAGCATTTACATGTATTTCTGTCATACAAGCAAACGCATTTACATAAAAATAAAGCATTCTGTTAAAGATGAAGGCATCATTCTCAGCTAGGAGTCCCAGTGGAGAGATTTCTGTGGCAAAGCATGTGTGTCGTTTGCTTGGCTAGACCTGCTTTGTCGTATTCTTGGAGAGTAGAGGTCAGACCACGAAGGGCAACAGATTGGCTTGTTTCCACTGATGCCAATGGATCTGTCTTTCAGTTTTGTTTTTGTGTTTTTGTGTTGTTTTGTTTTTTTTTTTTTTTTTTTCCCCTACACTGCTCACAGGTCTAGATCTTCCTTACTACAGGTTTTTCAGAGACAGAATTGGATAATTATTGCCCACAGCCAGATAAGAGGTGTTTCAAACCTTAGAGTGGATGCTGCCTCTAAACCTAGCTAAGCTGGGAGAGAAGGTGTGTATTTATACAAGTCTGTTTCCCTCTGCCTCCCCTCCTTAGGCCACTCACTCCACCATAGTGGGATGCAATTGTCTGTCAATTGTACCTATGAGCATTGGCCACAACTCTCACATGCTTTGTGTCATATGAACTTTAGAAGTTCAAATAATATTTAAGATGGCACAAGACATGCAGGATCTGAATCAGTTTCAAGGAGCAGCTTGTTTTCATGTGTTGAAAGAGAAGTGGTGGTTTCAGATCTGTGAGCTTCAAAAATATGCTGGAGTAGGTTAGTCTGGAGCTAACCCATGCTTAAGTCTACTACTGTAGGTGGAATTGTTCTAGAAGCACATCTGATCTGCCATGGCCCTCATCCAGTAAGGTATGTAATCATATGTCAAACTTTAGGCCAATGAATAACTTTCTTCAATCAGGTTGCTTCTTTGAAGCTAATAGAGCTATTCATGTCTCCAGATTAGGCATACACATTCAAATATCTTGCTTAACTGGAGTCCATGATTCCTTATATTGGCCAAGATCTAGGTGAAAGGATTTTATTAACAATGAAGTCAAAATTACATATTTCAAGTTCTTTTCATTATCTCACCGGGAAGCATTTGTATTGTTAATTAATGAAATGATTATCTCAAATCAGCTTTAACAGTGCTTGAGAATTTTGCAAGTATCACAGTGTAAGTGTAACTAACAAAAGGAAGAGATCAACTCTGTCAGCATAGCTAAACCTTCAGAATTTATACATTAGATCATAGGGAATTTAATTTAACATTTTCTAAATAGTTTCACGGATCTTTTTCTGCAAGATATTTTTTCCTATCCATCTATTTTAGAGCTGTGGTTTTGCACTTCTATTCTAACTAGTTCATTTTTATCCTTAAAGGCACACTGTATTTTTAAATTTCTGAATCTTCCACACATTTTCACTTCCAAACCTAGTAAAACCCTCTTTTGGAAAAATATGTTATTCATTTTGTATTTGTCAGAATGAGTTAATAACACATCATGGTGTTATAACTAATGCCTGCAGCTATGTCAACCCCCGTACTGGAGAAACAACTTGGTTTTTAACACACTGTAAAAGGTGGGAGGCCACCTAAACTCTTGGTTTTCCTTCTCAGGCCTTGAAAACTCATGTGCCTCTGCATGTACAGGGACAGATATCGCACTATTCAACCAGTCCTGTGCAAAGTGAAGTTGCTGGTGTAGGAAGCCATTTGCAAGTCTCTCTTGGTTTGATTTTCAGACTATCTTATCAATCTGTACTGGCTGTCCAGGCCACACAGGGCCAGACTTGGAGGCCCTGATTTGTAGATTATATACTCTGAAGTATAGGTTATGACTTTTAACGATGAGGGTGGATTTGAAAAAGGAGAAGGAGCCAGTAGGGCAAATTTAAGATTTTTTTTCCATATGTCTTTTTGTTGGCTGTCTCAACATGGCCTTTCTAGCCCCAAGGTGTCAGTTTAGACCAGTTCACATTCAGACTAGAAAATGCAGTGTGCATGTTGGCTTTGGTGAGCAATGAGCTTTGTTCTTCATGTCAGTGGGTGCCCCACTTTGTCTACACCATTTCACTTGGTGTCTGTTCAGGTGACAGTCTGATATCTCCTCCCACATGACAGCACCTCAAGCTTCCCTTGATACAGCTCTTTTCCTGTCTTCTTCCAGTATGTGCCCAGGTGGTTTTGATATTCAGCCCTTATACTATTACTGCTCCGTGAGACGACTCAAGCATTCCCCAGGAGGTGTTCTCATAAATCCTTGGCCCATGGGCAGGGCTTTCGAGCTCTCCTTGAGTGTCCTGAAATGTTGCCTAATATTTGCTTTCAACAAGCTGGTATGGAGCATGCTGGTAGCCACCACTTTTTTCTGGAAGACTGTGGGTTTCTGGCTGAGTCCCTTTCTCTGCATGTCTGTGAAATTCCAGGTGGGTGAAATAAACCCTGATTCCAGCATTGCTTCCCTTAAAAAAACCTACTGTAGTTTGAAGCCCTCAGGTTATAAATTGTTGCTTCTCTGAAGTGCATTTGTAGCATAGATGTACTACACAAAAATCATAGAACAAGAAGACATCCCTATTTTCAACTTATTGGAAAGTGAAATAAATGTAGCACATTGAATGTCAGATTCTTGATTAGCTATAAGAAAAAAAAAAAAATCCCAGACAGTACCGGCTGGCTGAATGATGTCTTCCTAGAACAGAATTAATTTTTGCTGTGCAGCTGAATTGACTGATGATAGGATGACCAATATATGATGGGGTGTTGCTGTCAGCAGCATGGCAATAAAACACAGCAATAAGGGACAGGGTGAATACTCAGACAGCTGAGCAACAATTCGTAAAAGGTAATTCTACAGCTTTGCAGTTGCTGAAACCATGTGCTCTGATATGCTAAATTGGCATATAAGCTCAAAGGCAAAGGTTTAAAACACTCAGCACTGCAAAATAGTCTTATGGTATTTAGTAAATGGAAATGACCTCCAAAAGAATAGCAAGAGCAAAAATGGAACAGAACAGACCTTTTATGAGAAGAAAATGTACCTAATGATGGCATTTTTCAGGGCCTTGTGTCACACAGACAAATCCAGTGAGGGTAAATGCTCTCTGTTATCCCAGGATAAGATGGCAGATCCTGGAGAAAGACAGTCTCGCCTTGCAGCAGCTCACTCAAGCAGTTCACAGCACTGTAGCTGGGGGCAGACTGCCATGTCTGCCTGCAACCCTGGGCAAGTGCTCGGCAGCTTGTGTGTGCTGGGCAGGAAGCCGCTGCCCGGCCTTTCCCCCTGGAAGTACTTGGTTACCTAGGTCTAGCCTGGAAGTGATTTTTGTGAGCTGCAGACTTTCCCCTACCTGCAGCTCTAGACATCCCTGGAGGAGTTGAAAGAAGTGTGTGCATGGACATGCAAAAGTGAATTGTGAGCTTAAAGCTGGGCTCCTGACTTGCCTATGGCATTTTTAATGGCCAATTTTTGATGGAACAGTTCAACAAACTTATTGTTGATGCTTTCTGATAAAGTGATTCTCACAGGCCTCAGTTCAGCCAGGCATTTCAAGACGTGTTGAAATCCACCGTCCTTTAGAAAGGCACTGGTACATTGAAGTCAGCAGTTGTAAACATGTACCTAAAACTTAAAAACACCAAATCTTGTCTGTGCTGCTGCACATTGTAAAATACCTACATGGGAGACAAGTGACTCAGGTGCCCAGATGTGGGTGTGTAATACTTTTTTAGATGCCCCTTAGCACCCAAGACACATGGCAAAAAAATTATGGAAGACTTGAATTCATCTACAGCTGGAGGCCCACGGGTGTATGCTTGAAATGCATATCTGAGTTCTCACCTCCTTACACATTCTCAGTGGTGTAAACTTAAATGAATGGTAAAGTGGATTGTAAAGTGAGAAGTACTCTTATGAAGATATATTTTCATTTCCAGCTCTTAAAATTCTTTTTGAATGTATTTGTTGGTGTAGATCTTGATATATTTCTAAGCAGTCATCTTCTAACCCCCTAAAAACGTCCCCAATTCCATTGTGATGCTACTGTAGCATACAGTAAGCTAGTAAGGGAATTTGCTGCCGTTTTCTGACAGTGTTAACCTGTTTCATAATATCAGAAAAGGTCTGCACCTGCCTATTCTGCCAAGGAACCTGTAAAAGGCTCAGGAAACTCAAGAGGGAAAAGGCATTGATAATTGATGTGACAAGGACAACCCTTGCAGAGACAGAGGGAAGAAAGGCTTCTTCAGTTCTGAAGTAGCTTACAGGGATTTGTAATTCTGCTCTATTTTGGGAGAGAAGTGGTGGAGGGAGATTAACACTTTACTAGTGAATAGAGGCAGTCACACAAGCAAATAAACACTGAAGGACTTCAGTAATTTAAGAGTCTGTCTCTTTGATTTTAATCAGTAGTGATTATGCCACAGTAGTCAAGAGACAGAGTGTGACAAAATGAATGGTTTTTCATGCTTTCCTACAGTTCAAGGTTTCTCAAATTTACAACGTTTGAAGCACCTCCAAATAAATTACATCAAAACCTGACAATGTTTGCAAGATTGTATAAGATGCTTGTTATCAAAACAAGGGAGGAGGACAAAGACTCGTTACTCAATTGCAGCAGTTTACGTTCACTGATAACCTCTAGATCCATGCTATATTCATGCTATACTTACATAAAATACAAGCAATGAATGGATGATGATATCTCTGCTGAGCAATAGTGATGATGTGAAATGAGAAATGTCAGATCAGCAGGCTGAAGCACTCTTATGTTTAAACAAATTTCAGGAATGGGCACTTGTCTGTATAACATTTGCTTCTAACAATGATTCCACCCATTAAATATGTCAAAGCAACTTATAAGGACAATTCATTACAAGCTCATGTGCAGTCAACTCATTGAACTTTCAAGGCACTTGAGCCTTCTTGCAACACTGGCATGCTAGTTAATTCTATTTTGAGGTATTTTATTTAAGCATAGAAGGATTATTATCGTCACAAAGTCATTTAGGTACTGGCAAAACAGCAAAATGGGTGGGGCAGAAAGGTGCTTGAGCAAGTGTATAGGTGAAAGAGTGGACTTTCCTAGGGTAGTAAGCTCTCAAAAGTTCCCAGAGGGCCCTGAATGCCATCAGTAAAATTTCCATTCACATGGAGTCTCAAGTGTACTAGTCTTGTTTTCTTTATCTGCTTTGTCACATTTCATTTGTCTGTCTTAAATGAGAAGAGATTTGGTACTCTACCACAATATGAATAGAAAAGCTATAGTAAGATCCTGACTATGTTGTTGCTAACTGAAGAAGCTGAACTTCCATGAAAACTGATATCTTTCATGCTCATCTTTTGCATGTTTATAGAGAAGGATATAAAAACACTGACAAAATTTACCAGAAATTTGCTCTTTCCAGGTGTGTGTTCTTCATACTTTAGTCTGGTTACCTGTACAAATTTATTGCTCTAGTCTCATCTGACTTCATCTTCTGTTGTAGAAACACATTTCACCAGTCTTCATTTCCACTGTCTTCATTGCTGGTAAATTGCAATAAATATAATATTCTCTGTCAGGCCTGGTGAATGAGTTAGCTGTGGATGTAGATTAAGTGCAGATCAATGCATGCATTGTGTATGCTAATTCTTAAAAAACAGGTCAAGATTGTACTGCTGTGCTTCATAATCCACAGAGAAACAGTTATTGCACCAAATGTTGCAGGACATAACTTCTGAGAAGTGTGTAGGAGTAGGTTTGTAGACACCTTGGAAAGTATCTGTTCTGCAAATTTGGTTGTGATTTGCCATTTCACCATAAATTAATGCAGAAATAAAGCCAACAGATCTGAGAAAATTTTATATTAACCTTGCAGGTGAGCTCTAAATACTAGGAACTAAAGGGAGTCAAGGTTCAGGGTAAATTGTATTAAAAATGCCTAGCAATATAAAAACAGAATTACAGAAATCTAAAAAGAATCACGAGCAGAAGTCCCAAATGGAGAAACATCTGAAAGGACATGATTCCAGGGCCTTATATAAGCTCCCACCTGCTCTTGTACTGACTCAGTGACACAACCATGTGGAGACCACCTCCTGCTGAGGAGGGTTGGAACAACCATACTGCCCGTTTGTACATTTCTATATGCCTGGTCCTGTGTAGAATCATAGAATTTAGATTGGAAAAGGCCTTTAAGACCATTGAGTCCAACCGTTAATGTAGCACTGCCCAGTCCACCACTAAACCATGTCCCTGTGCAGACACAGACCATTTCCTTACATGTGATTAAACACAGGAAAATATTGGGCACAGGGCAGAGGTCATGGACTGTTAGGCAGACCTTCTCAGGGATTTCATCTAGCTGGCACCATGAACCTTTCATCAGTCAAGTCACCTTACACCTGAGCTCTGCTGGACCTTGCCTGGTGGATGCTATAGCAGCTAGAGCATCTGATGCTTACGTAACCACGATAATTTAAGAAATTAACAACTTTCTAATTGGTCCTTCCCCTACTCTGTGAAGAAGAGGAGGAAGTCTGTCTCAGTCTTCAGAAAAGGCAATGACAGCCATGACAGATGGATTGTGTCCCTTCCATAACTACTGGTTTTGGCTGGGGTAGAGTTAATTTTCTTCATAGTAGCTCATATGGTTCCATGTTTTGCATTTGTTACCAAAACAGTGACAGTAACACACAGCCATTTTAGTTAGTGCTGAGCAGTGCTTGCACAGTGTCAAGGTCTTTTTTTTCTGTTTCTCATGCTGCTCCATGAGAGAGCTGGCTGGCAGTGCACAAGAAATTGGGAGGGGACACTTTTATCCCTCTGATTCTCTCCCCCATCCCACTGCAGGGGAACGAGCGAGTGGCTGTGTGGGGTTGAGCTGCCTACTGGAGTTAACCCACAGCAGTAACAATCTTCTGAAAGACCTTTGGCAAAATATAAACCATGAAAATGGCCATATTTTCCACCATTTTATGCAGTACAATATGTTTCAAAGGACTTGTGCAAAAATCTGGAATTGTTGTTAGCAAAGTCAACTTTGAAAGGCTTTCCCTCTATGCTGGAACCTTGTGTGCTGGCTGCTTTCTTCAAGAATCATAGAATGGTTTGGGTTGGAAAGAACCTTTAAAGATCATCTAGTCCAGGAAGTCAAAGATCATCTAGTCTAAGAAGTGATGATTCAGTCTTACTATGTCCTTTGGTGGAGCCCCCTCTGTTGAGAGCAGATGTGTTATGAATGACTCAGGAAAGTCACTTCACTGGGAAAGTCTGAACTTCTGAACCCAGTACTGGTGATTCACTAACATCTGGCAGCCAGCACCATAATCGCATTGGAGTAGGAATGAAAAAAACCTGGTGCTCAGCAAGGGTTGTTTAAGCAGTCATTAGAACCTCAAATAAATATGGTGAAATATTTTCTTGCTAAAATATTATTTGCAGTAATTACGTATTTTATCTTTAACAGCTCAGTGTGTTTGTTACCTGCCTGATTTTTTATTCAGGCTTAAACTGTAACAGCTTATTTAAAACTGCATTTATTATTTTTCTTATGCAGGCTGCATAAATGAGTGTCAATAGTAGAAGCATGGAAATGAATCAATTTGTAATTGCAATAGCATTAAATATATTTTGCTTGTGTCTGAATGCAAAACATTTCAGATGAAAAATTAATTCCACCCACTTGAAACGGGAAATCAAAAGTTGTGCTTTAGTCTTTGCCCTTTAAAAATAGCTGCCAGTCAGCTTTTTTTATTTTCTTTTTTAATATTTCAGCTTTTCTGTGAAAATGAAAGTCACTGTTCTTTCTTTAAAATGGAATTATTTACAGAAACAAGAATAAGGTCTGTGTTGGAGATATTTAATACCATACTTCAGGAAAATGTAGCTTAAACTGCAAAGCACTGGTAAATAAGTTTAGTTGGTGAATATACCTGAAAAGGATTTCTCAAACAAACAAAAGGCAAATGAGGTACCCACAGGTATTTTGTGTTGTTGTCCAAGTCTCATGACTTATGTACGTCTTCCTACTTCATGTGAAAGACAGGTAATTGCAGATGCAAGTTGTCATCTGAGTGCTTAAGGGTCCAGCTATGGAAGCAAGTGTGAGGGAACAAGAATATACATATGTTCATATATTCATATACAGCTTGTTCAGCTGTCAGTCAGGACAACTGCCTGCTGAAGAACCCCATGTTGAGAATATGAACTTGAGGTAATAGCAGAACCCCTACAAATAATGGGGGAAATGACTTAATAAAAACATTCTTAATGCCAGATCCATCCCAACTTAATTAGCAAGTCATGCATAGGCTGTCTGTAGTGTTGACTGGGAGATTAATACTTTGGATATAACAAATTATATGTACCATAGTTTCCTAAGCATATTATGAATAGAAACAAAAAAAATAACTTGAAAGTAAAAAATTCATGACAAGAATGCAAATAAAGAATATTAGAAAGGAAGAGAAAAGCCCAAGAACAAGGTGATGGGGCAGATGGCGTAGTGCCTTGTTTCTTACAGTTTGCATGTGGCATCTTGAAGCCTAGTTGCAGACAACCAAGTTCCGTGAGGGTGGAAAGCATCTGATAGAGACTAGTCAAGGCCACTTTGACATATGGGAGAGGGAATGAATCCATGTCTTTGGCTTCATGCTGGTCCTGGCAGCCATTTAGTGTGGCAACTGAGGCACGGACTCCCGAAGAAATCCAGAAAGAGAGTGTTTATTGTTACAACAGTACATACTTATGCTCTCGGATGCTGTCGGTAAAGCTCTTACTTCACAGTTAACAAATCAGCAATTAGACAGCTATCACCCTATTCTCCTATCAGCATAAGACCTCTCTAACACGCGCTGTGCTGACCAATCACCCTCTTGTTCACGCGCTGTTCTCGCAGTAGCATCTTCTCGCAGTTCAGTACTTTTCCACAGTTTAGTGTTACAGCTGTCTGTTGTTTTTCCCTGACACCTTGGCATAACTCAACAGCCTCTTATCTTTCTTCCAAGGCCTGTTTTTCATCAAAGCCTAGCACTTTCTCAGAGGCTGTGCAAGGCTGGCAGGCCAATGCCTCCCACAGTTTAGCAACAGCAAAAAGAGAGATGTGGTGCTGGGAAGAGTGTACAGGAACCTGGCTATGAGGTGGACTGGGGAATAGGGCCTGCATTATTTGTTTCATAAATTAATTAAGATGTTGAAATGATTAAAGAAATACATCATTGTTAAATGAAGTCTAGAGAACCACTTTCTGTTTTAGGCACTTGTAATTCCATTTCCTAATGTGAAATTACAGGTTTAACTGTTGCCTTATTACAAGAAGTTAATTTTTTTTCTTTGTCTACAAAACTGGACTTGGTATTATACAAACAGGATATTCTACTCCTTCGTGTGTTGCAAACTCAGTGTAAATCCATCCCTGTGTAATTTTCTGCAGAGCTCTTCTCTTCATTGGTGGCTGAGAACCCTGTCCTCTTTGCAAAAGGCAAAAGATGATTGAAGATGAAATGTAGCTCAAAGGACAAAGGATAATTAGGATAATATTAATAACGGCATAAAAGTAAAATAATGAAATAATTTTAATTTAAGAACTAAAATATTTTTAACAATTTATTGTCCTAGGCATCTGAAGATGGAGTCTGGCTCAGCACAAATGAAGGAAAACTGATTTAGTTTCCTGAGATTCCAAACTGAGAATGAAGGTCCTCCGAGGGCCGACTCCCAAAGTCAGTTTTTGTTGTTGTTGTTGTTTAACCCCAGCCAGCAACTAGGCACCACACAGCCACTCGCTCACTCCACCCGTAGTGGGATGGGAGAGAGAATCAGAAAAGTGAGAAGACAACTCCTAGGTTGAGCTAGAGGCAGGTTAATAAGTAAAGCAAAATCCAAGTGCGCAAGCAAAGCAAAACAGGGAATTGATTCACCACTTCCCACCAGCACACAGGTGTTCAGCCATCTCCAGGAAAGCAGGGCTCCATCAATCATAACGGTAACTTGGCAAGACAAATGCCGTCACTCTGAGCGTCCCCCATTTCCTTCTTCTTCCCCCAGCTTTGTGCTGAGCATGACATCATATGGTATGGAATATCCCATATATGGAAATATGGTCAGTTGGGGTCAGCTGTCCCAGCTGTGTCCTCTCCCAACGTCTTGTGCACCCCAGCCTGCTCACTGGTGGGGTGGGGTGAGAAGCAGAAAAGGCCTTGATGCTGTGTAAGCACTGCTCAGCAGTAATGAAAACATCTCACACTAAATCCAAAATACAGCACTATACTATCTACTATGAAGAAAATTAACTCTATCCCAGCTGAAACCAGGACAGATGTCAGTGACAAAATTGCAAGTAGTGCACAATGACACAATAACCATGTCAGAACTGAGAAGCTACTGTTCAGCTGAGGACATTGAAACTTTGGTGTTCATTAATGTCTTTTTAATGTATTTCCACAGAAATGCTATCTGAGGCAGTCTCACTGACAAGTAGGAGAGAACCAGATTGTCCTTTTTGCAGTAGTTTTCAAAATGTTAAATTTTTTTTTAAAATAAAACTGTCAGTTTTTGACACTTCCCATAAAAATAATTAAGAAATAGTTGGAAATCCGCTTGAGTGTTTCAGTTTAGTGATAACACTAAAATGCTTTGAGTAACTTTTGCTTTTTAATACCATGACATTGCAAAATCATGTGTCATTTCAAGCTGAAGACTCAAACTTTGTGTTTTGAAAAGGGTTGGCAGAATGTCCTGAGAGGACTGAGTTTTTTCTTTTTATTTAATTTTTTTTTTCCAAATTAAATTTCATTGCAAGTGATATGTGCCTACAGAAAGGTTCCGTTTGTCAAAGCATTTTTTTCAGTGGAAAAAATATTCTGCAGGAAAATGTTTGACTGGTACTAGTCCTCAGGACTTGTTGATCAGCAAATCTTTAGGTGCTTAAATCTTATATAACCACTGCATAATGCATGATTTAAAGAAGATAAGGTTTTACAATTTTTTAAGACTGACAGAATGAACTGCAGTGATAATAGGCTTAGCCTGAAAATGTTAATCCTATTAACATACCATATGCCAGTAATGTCTCTCCTTTGCTATTTTAGACATGTGGTTCTGGCCAGCCAGAAGGAATGGCTCTATTGTTTTCATTTCTGTTAGCTTATGGTATGGGTTAGTTTTTCAAAAAGGACCCTTAGCAGCTCCGTTTTTGCCCATATGAAGTTACATGGAAAGCTGTATTTTGGGCATTTTTTTGTGCCTGAAATGTGCTTTGACAGCTATCTACCACAGCTTCAGCTGCAGCAGGCTGTATCCAGATTACTGCTGAAAGGACCATACCCTTTGTTTGTATGGATGCAAAACCCAGGCAAAGGTATTGAAGAAAAGCAGGTACTTACATGAATGCCATTTGAGATGAAGTTCTCAAATACGTCCATTTTCATACCCAGATATTGATTGCTATTCACTGCTTAGTTATTAGACTTGGGTAAACTACACAGGGGGAAGGACAGAAAGGCCATTACACAAAATGTGTTCCAACTGGTCAGGTTTGTTAAAGGCATCAAGAAAAGGCTGTAAGAATGCAGGACAAGGAAAGAGCCAAGCATACCAGGTGACATAGTGCAGGCTAATGTCTTCAGTTCCTTTTTCTTTTCCTTTAGTTTCTCCCAAAAGGTTAACTGTGAGTGCATATTTAATGTAGTGAGTTATAAGAACAAGATACAAGTTTACACTGGAAAAAGGTCATGATAAAGATTATTTATATTCAAGTAAATTGGAGGCTGGTCCCAAAGCAGCCCTCCCATGGGAGCTGAGAAAGGAACTGCAGCAGTCTCTGATCCACTCACAAGCACCTCCCAGAGATCCTGGCAAAGTGGGGTCCAGAGGACAGATGAAGAACATCGCACTGGTCACCAAGAAGGAGAAAAAGGAGGACCTAGTGAATAAAGCAGTTTAAAGGCCCATACAGAGAATAATTTGGTGATATATGCCAGCTAATATGGATTAGTCAAGAACAAGTCGTGTTAAACCATCTATTTGGCTGATTAAGGTGAAGTGAAAGGTGTGATATATCTTGACCCGAGTACAGCTTTTGGCGCTGTCTTGCATAAGCAAGTTAGGGAAATATGATCCAGATGAAACAATGATGAGTTGGGTGAATAATTACATTAAAATTGCTCTAGAAACTGTTAAGAATGATTCCATCTTAAATTAGCGGCACATTTTAAGTGGAGTCCTGCAGAGGTCTGCCTGTTTTACTCAGTATAGACATTAATGACTTAGAGGATGGAATATGACAAATTCGTATAATCTTTTCAAATGAAACAAAATTTCATTTGACGAATGAGATGCAAGAATTGAAAGTACTTTGACAGGCCGGATTTCAGTTCAAAATAATCTAGATATATTGGAGAAGTGATACAAAATAAACAAGATGGAGTTCAACCAAGACAAGAGCAAAGAACTGTGGCTAGGAAAGAAAAATGTAAAAGGCAGCTATAAAATGACAATATCTGCCAGTGCAGCTGTACTGTGAAAAAGCATTTGAGAGTTGGAGTGGAGTAAAAGCTGGATCCTTTCTGGAGATGTATTAGCAAAAGTGTAATGTGTAAAGCACACGGAAATAAATGTACGTTTTCCACAGTGCTGGTGAGACCTCAGTTGGAGTACTAGTACCAATCTGTAAAGTGGAATGAGAATATGTAGGAGACATACAGAAAACAGGAACAAGAATGATAAAAACTTTGGATTGTATAAGAAAAGTCTGAAGGAATTGGGTTTTTTCTGGAAAAGAAGGTCAGTGAGCAGACATGACAATTGTTTCCAGTGTTTAAACTGACTGATACAACTAGAATGGTGATCATTTTTCTCTGTAACTGGGTGTTAGGATAGGAGCTAATCAGCTCAACTAGCAAAAAAGAAGTTCAAATGTGAACTGGAAGAGACCGCTTTGGGTATTTGTCAGATCATTGTCTTTGGACAGTATTACAGATAGTTCAGGCCAGTACCTATTAGAGAAGTTTACCTGGTGATTAGTTATACCTGTGTGGGATCAGAGGAAGGACTTACAGAGCATTACCCAGCCCTGCTTTTTAATGATTTTGTTGATTATCGTTACTTCATGGGGATACTCTATTGGAGAAGATTTTTAAAGATAAGTTAACAGCCTTCTTATCACTCAAGGACTGATGGACTGAGAAGGAGAAGGTGCCAGCATGTGAAGACCTTGGTGCATAATGTCACATGGTACCTGCTGTTTGCAATGGATGGCTGCACAAAGGCATCAGTGTGCACTGTTCTTGTCTGTCCGTCTCAAGGCTGGCAGAGTCTCTGAGGAAGGAGCAATTGCTTTGACTATGTAAATTCTATACTTTAACTGGGACAGTGTTCTTGCTTGGGTTTTAAATTAAGTGACTAGAATTGGGCTGTGTGGAAGGAAGCAGTTTTTTATCACAGAATGTAATCCTTGTGAATCTCCTCAGCTGAAGATAATCAGAAATAAAATAAAAAGTTCAGTCAGCAAACTGACATTGTCAGTTGCTAGCAGGAATGCATGCAAGGAGAAATATATTCTTTACATGGTCTGCTTTTACATCCTGTGCTGAATGGCATCACCTCTTACCTCTTGCATCTGTGAAAATGTAGAACAGTTTTCATTTCCTTTGGGGAGTCTTCCTTACCAGATAGATAACACCAGATACATAGGGATACTTCAGATACCGAATAATCAAGATAGAAAGTAATAATTCATAGGTAATAGTGGAAAGCAGTTGGTTTTAAAGCTGTCAAATCCTGAGGCTAGTGTTTGGTGATAATGACCTACCTGAAACTGCAGCCCTGCCTTGCATTAGGCCTGATGCAGTTGTCTTTTCTTTGCCTGGGAGAGGGACAATCTCTTGTCCAAAATGACACCAGAACTTGGGCTCATTAACCTTGAGATCAAGCCAAAGTTCAGTACCCTGGGGTATAACTGCCTCACACATTGGGTCAGAGATGACTTGTGAATATTGTTGGCAGGCAGCAGAGGAAATCAGTTTTGGGACTGAAGAGTTGCAAGCTCATAAATCTGAGATGTCTTAACACTGTTGTCTGCAAGGTAAAAGTGAATAGAAGCGAGTTCTCTTACAATTCCTTTTCTTTGAGGTGGTCTGTGAATAGCCACAAAATCTCTTAGCATCCATCCTGGATTTATGTGCAAAGAAGATGAATTTGTCCTGTTTCAGCTTCTACTGTATTTCATTTGAGGGTAGGAGGAGATTTAGCCAGCCAAGTCGGTGGGTAGTCCCTTTGATCCTTATCATTGTAGGGTGCTTTCTGTACTAAGGTTGTAATCCTGTGATCTGTTGGTGAAAACTTTGTGCTCTTTTCTGCTGTACAGGACTAGGACTGAGTGGCTGAATGTTGACTTGGTATGTTTTAATCAACAGACCATTTCTGGACAAAAAGTTTGTGTAAATTTTATATGTGAACATGTCTTAAAATAAAGTCACTTGCAGGGCTAGACCTGTGCTTTTTCACACTGGTCATTGGTCTCTCTCCAAATCAATAAAGTAACACTCCAGTTTAATGTCCACTGATAAAAGTAGAAAGACTCCCTTTACCAACAGTGAGACTTTGGCTTGAGCCCTTGACAGGGTATTTTTTAAGCATAGAAAATGATCACTTGATTATTTACTCTTTTCTGTATCATGAATCAGTTTGATGGACAAGCTGCTGTGTGAATATATATGGTGGTAATATCAAATACAAGTGAGCTCAGAGAGTACATCAAAACAAAGTAAGACCTGAAGGCATAGTGAAAAAAGATTGCTCCTTACTTTAATGTAGCTTTTTAGGGATTTGTGCTGAACAACAACAGTTATATGCTGTTTCCAGCTTCTGGAACAGGTAGAGAATCCATCTGTAACTGAACTCCAGTAAATGCATGGTGTAGACAGTGTCAAAATCACCAGGAAAAACAACAGATAAAAATGCTTTTCCAAGGAGTAGCTTAAAATTATCTATCCTGTCTGTACTCCTTGATGCTTTGATTTCAGAGAAATCTTTTTAGTGCAGATTTGCCTTTAGGTTGTGAGGACATGCAAGTTTACTATAAATTTTCCAGATTCTGCTGAATAGGAAATTCTGTCATCTCAGAAAACCACATAATCCATGCAAGAGGCTCTGTGAGACGATCTTGAAGTTCTTGCTTGCACTTGCAGTAAGGTCAAAGAGATTTTTTGAAATCAGAAGATTCCATCCAGGAAAACTCTTCATCATGTGCAGAAACATACCCCTACTCAGGAAAGTACTGACATGTGTACTTTAAATTAAGTAGATGTATTGGCAATACCTACTTCAGTGGGACATCAGGTTATGCTTGGCGTTAAGGAAATGACATAAGCAAGTGTTCAATAGGTATGTTTTGGTGGGGGACTTATGGAAGGACTTCAGGATTCGGTTTCATGTGAAGCCTGTCTTTTTGGGAGAGCTGAGAAGATCCTCTCCTCTTTTTAAACACTTTTGCAAACACAGAAGCCCAGACCCATCCTGCTGAGCCTAAAGAAATTTACTGAGGGCTAACACAGCACGTTGGTCCCCCTGGGGACCTTCCCAGTCAGCAGTGCTGGCATCCATTTGGATGTTGACTTTCTCTTTGGAGGGTCTAACTGTCACAAATTTGGGTGGCAGAATCTCACCTTTTGTAGCAGAAGTCAAATCAGACCTAGTGAACTGATCAAGCCCTGTGCTGGTATAATGGATAGTAGAACATTGCAGATCCTCACAGAAGAACCTTCAGTCAAGAAAATAAAATATCTGTCACCTTACAGCCCACTGTGTTGCCACGTCCCAGGACTGAGACATTAAAAAGCAACAGCAATGAAGTCCCAGCAGGTTTACAATCATATGAATGTGCTCAATAACAAAGCTTGGGAGTTAGTGAAAAGGTTGGAAACCACAGGTTTTCATTATTTTTTGGAAAATCTCTTGCTTCTCAAACCAAGCTCCTACCTTCATAGAAAATGGCTCATGACTTTGACTCCCTCAAGGATGGTATTACTGGCTCTTTGCTTTTCAGTGCCAGTGACATAATTACAGACTTTTACCTATAGGCCAGAAGATGGTACTAAACATGATGAGCCTACAGAGTGTCCAGGCTACACTATGTTTGCATGGTCCCTTGCCTGCCCATGTCACTTGGTCAACATGCCCACAAGCAGAGTTTGAAAGGCACAGTCTCTCAGTAGGTCCAGGCTCTGTGCCTTTGCTAAATGTAGCTGTATGGCTTCTAGACAGCAAGCAGCATTCATCTGAGTACAGGCACAGCCTACCAGGACCATAGCAACTGAAAAGTCTATAGGCCTGGATGCTACTGCTCTGTGGTAGGGGTGGACAGGTAAGCTGCTGTGGCTACACAGTGTGATGTAGAGCATAAGAGCATGAGAGTCCCTTTTAACTCTTCTCCCACTGTAAATCCACACTTGTGGACCTCTGAAATAATAGCAGGACTGTCACAAAGTCCCGGAGACTTAATGGGGATGCCTCAGGTTACAATTTTTTAGGATAAAGCACTGCTGAGTTTCTGAAATGTTTTGCTTCATTCTAGAAACAGAGATCTGACCTTTCTCAGCAATATGGAGAATAAAGCATCTACAAAATGTTTAAGCAAGAAAATAAGAAAGGGATGGGCAGTAGACAGAGGAAAGAAGGAACACCTCCATGAGAAGTGACAGGAATTTCTTATTCCTGCTAACTGTATAAACCTTCAGTCCACATGAAAATTACTGGGCAGGTGACAAAGGGATTTGTCCTGACAGCCTGCAAGGCTGATGGCTGGTGTTTGAACCCAACTGAAGAGTGAGCTGCTTAGTGGAAGGAGTAAAATTACAGTCATTAGAAGGAAATAAGAGATTTAGATGAAACAAACAGGTGCTGACAAACATTGCTCCATCTTATTTTGGCTTGTGCACTGATTCTTTGAGGCATCTACTATTGAGTCACAAAATAGAATTGTTTTCCTAGCTAAACTTTCTCAGTTGCTGTGTTTAGGCTATTTCATTAATGGTGCAACAGATGCCAACACTGTTGTCTGAACTGTTGGGATTTGGGCATTAGAGAAACTGGATAAAGCATTCTGTAAATTATTTTTGCTGTTTTCCCCTCTCTCAGTTGAAATATTAGTAATTTCCAATAACCTTTAGCAAATACTTACTCATCAACTCTTAACTGTTTATTTGTAGGGTTCTAAATGCCTACATTTCCATTTGCAGTGTTTCAGCTTTCTCCCTCTACCTCATCTCTGAAAACTCTGCCAAGGCAACTTTGAAATATATCCTTCAAAATGTATTTGGAATGTCTTTTACTTTCAATTTTACCTTCATTCTCTTCTCTATGTCTTTTTCATCCTTTTAAAAAATAATAATTTCCCTACTCTTCCAGCTTGCTAATTGATTTGTTTTTCTTCAGAAACTGTTTGAGTGTTGTATAATGAAGCTAAAATGAATTAGTTTCAAACTCTTCCATCATTCTCACTTCCCTTTGGAATCTTATTGTTGTTGTATTCACTTCTAAAACATCTGAATCTCAGATGGAAGAAGGTTTCCAAACAATAATTCGTCTAAATGTGTCCTACTCCATAATTTCTGTGTTCGTGCTTGTCTCTGCCTCATACGGTTTACACAAGGGACTACTGGGTAATGTAGCTGGAAGCAGAAGACAGATTTTTTCTTCACAAAAATTTAATATTGTACTCAGTACCTTCAGTACTTTCTGTAATACCTAAATTAACAACTAATTTAAATTATGCAGAAGCCAGTGAAATCTAGGAGTAAGCACCCTGCACTTGGTAAAACAATGACAATGCAAGTTATTTCTTTCTAGCATTGAGGCAATAAAAGTAATAATGATGGATTATTTTGCAGTGCTTTGCAGACACACAGCATGCATGAAGTATTATAACATAACTATTGTTTTTGTTGTTGTTTTGAATACAGATAACAAGTTGTCACTCTTCTTGGTATCGTCCTTACTTTAAACAAGTATTTGTGAAAGACTGTAAGCATTCTGAAATACATATGGGAAGAGTTCACCCTCCTCCAGTTTTGAACTATGAATTTATAGATCAAGGAAAAATGTTGAGTTTTGAAATCTAGGAGGAAAGTAAAAATATGAAGGTGAAAAATTCACCTTTTACTAACGAGCCCTTTTTTCTTTTTCTTCTAATTTCAGAACTAGCTCTGGAAGTTTGAAGACTTTCTTTTCAATCAGCAGTTCAATATCCTCCCAACAATAAGTAACACAGTTTCCTAGGAGAGATTCTTGTTGTTCAGAAGAGGTTTTTCAGCAGACATGAAGCCCAAGCTGGCACCTCTCTGCCAAAGCTAAACTTTGAAGCCTGGTGCAGCTCCCAGTGGAAAGGAAAGGGACAGGATAAAGTTATCGGGCCAGTCATGGGATTTGCAAATAAAGACCTTTAAAGTGATTTAGCTTATTAAGCAGGCAGTGGAGAATATGAAATGCATCTTTAATTTATTACTTTGATATTGTCTTTTGCTGAGCAGGAATGTATGTCTATGTCACATGTATTTCAACAAGGTCTTCATCACATATCCACTGGGATCCTTCCATGATTTTAGTCTGAAGGCAGATCCTTGCTTGGTCCTTGCCTATTATTAATGCTCTGGTTTATCAGAAGCGTCAGAGTTTATCATGCATTGTTCCTGGCAGTTCAGGAGATTAGAAGAGAGCAGAATTATTACCCCATATCCCATAATGCTTCCGCTTTTTAGGAAAGAAGAAGCATCTTTAATGTTTGTCATTCAGATGTGATATCTGCATGAGTTGGGGTGGATATGGGTGTCTGTCTGTGTTTTAATCCGTGCTTTTCCTTTGTTCAGCCAGTGACCTGTATGGGATAAGACACCATATACTGAGTGCAAGAGATGGAGCTTTGGGTCTTCACCATACAGGTCTTCATCATTAGGCTCTTGTCCAGCAGCTGCCCACATATGTTAGGTATGAACAATGATAACCCTGAGCTCTATGGGATGCCCCCAAATACTTCCATGCTTAGGGGATATGAATTGTTATCTGCTTGCTTCCCTTTGAGATCACTAGGGGAGGGAAGAGCAGGATCAGCTAAATGAGATCTGGTCTTTTCCTTCCAGGCGTTTCAGTCAGTTTAGTAGACAGTGATGTAGGCTGCTGACAGCTCTGATGGTGATCACCGTGGCAAGTTCAAAATCAGCTGAAACCTGGAAAGTAGCTTGTTCAAAGCAGTTTCCTCTTACAGAGGAACACAAAGAGAACACTGTCTGCCAGAATGTACAGCTAATGTACATCACAACTTTACATCTTTTTTTTCCAAAATATCCTGGTCTGCATCTACCTTCCATCCTTTCCCCAAGAAAAAGTCACAGAGGAATCGTCCTGATAATTTGGGAACAAACACATCAATCCATCTGTCAGCGACTCTGACCAACATGACAGAACGCAAAGAACGGCATGAAGTGGAAGCAGCATAGCCAAAATAAGTGTTAGTCTAAAGGGCATGAGTAGTACATCCCCATAGAAACATTTTTACATCACTTGCCATCTGAAGCAAAGAAGTGTGTTTTTTTCTAAAAGCCAGCTGCTATTTTTCAAAACAGAGTGGTCATGATTTTAATTCCCACACCCATATTAGGTCTATCCAGTGGCCAAACTAGGGTGATACACAAGGCATTCTGCACTGGCCCCCTTTTTACATATTTTGTAGTAAATAGGAAGAAGAGGTTCCAAAGTTGGATTCCTGGCTCAGCCACGTCTGAAAAATATTCAGCAGAATATCAGCAGCCATAGAAATGGATTAAAGGGAAGCTTGCAAGTCTTGTGGAAAAGCATTCAGAGAACAGACTAGCAGGCAGAAGGTCTGCAGTCTTTCAGAGGACTAACAAAAGCCTATTGAAGCTTTTGTGCTTTGCACATTGCTATTGTGCAGTAAGAAAACTTACTGGGAAATGTCTGAATATGACATCAAATATGTTTTGTATGAACTGGGACATATGCTGAGATTGCTAATACCTAGAGACATGACAGAAGGTGATAACCCATAGGAAAATGCATGACAGTTGTACCCTATGGGTTATCAGCTTCTGCCTAAGGAGTTTATTAGAGAGCACACAGAGGGAAGCTGTGGCTTGGGCCTTTTGGATTCAGGCAGCTGGATCCTGATGGGACTTTTTTGTCATCAATATGCGGTGGCATGTTGTGACATCCTCTTTGATCTTGACACCCTGTTGGAATAGAAGATGGTACATCATAGAATCATCATCATAGAACAGTTTGGGTTGGAAGGGACCTTAAAGATCATCTAGTTCCAACCCCCCTGCTATGGGCAGGGACACCTTCCACTAGACCAGGTTACTCAAAGCCCCGTCCAACCTGGCCTTGAACACTGCCAGGGAGGGGGTACATGACAAATCTGTTTTGAAGGGACACTTTGACTGAAAATATTGGAGTGAGCTGGGGTGGTGGGAGAGGCAGAGTCTGGAACAGTCACTATGAATATTCATCCTTGGATGGAAGGGGACCTGGTGGGGATCCCTGTAGAGCAAGCAGGGGCCTCTGAAAGATGCACTAGAAAGAGAAAACAGCCAGCAGTTAATTTAAATAGTTGACTCCTGGAGCTTCCCCAGTGGAAGGATGCTGGACAGCAGGGTATCTTTCCTTAGTTCCACAATATTGATAAACTGTCAAAGCCGGCTCCCAGCAGAGTCCACAGCATGGTGCTGATAACGCTTTAACATGAACAGATCTGCTACAATCTGGGAAGCCCCAGGACCTCTAGGAACAAAAACATAGGAACTCCATCTGCAAATTTCAAAACACAGATAATTATACAGAAAATAAATGGTAACAGCTTTATGACTGTAAACAAACTGCTTCTCTGTTTTGTCTTACCAGGTAGCTACGGCTGTGATCCAAAGCAACACCAGTAAATCAACACTAAGGCAAGTCTTAAATTTCCAAGGCTTCCATTATTTTCTTTAAACTTTTTCTCCTAACCTAGGTCAGATTCTGCAAAGCACCATACTGACAGAAGACTTCTTCTGGAGCAGTGCTGTGCAGGGGACAGGGCAGGAAGGTGGGGTAGCTCCAAAGATGATGCAAAGCTCTGGTAAACCAGGTTTTATTAACTCTGCTGGGCATGAAACTCCTCTGTTTCTTAAACTTGCTGTTGGCTACATTGGAGGAGGAAATTTCATGTTGTTTTCTGGTTCAAAAGTGACAATGCTTTCCTCTGGTTAGGAACAAAAAAGATTGTAGATATTTCAGAGGAAAATATAAGAGCTTTTGAGGGACACCAGAACAAGATCTGGTTTCCTCCCAGATGCAAAACCAAATGACATTTGTCCCTTAACATCAACAAGGCTGTAGACAGGGATGAATCAAATATATTTGAGATCCTGCATTTCCCTTTTTCAGTGAAAAATACAGGTATCATGTCATCTGCTGATTAACATGGAACCAAACTGCTCACTTGCTCTGAAGGGATGGGGCTGGTATCCATTTCCTTTTAGAGGCACAAGCTCTCCTTTTGAAGTTTGAATGTGCTGCAGGGTGGATGGTGCATGCTCTGAGCCTTTTGTGAAGAAGCAGCTGAAGTTAACTTGGGTTTGGATTAATAGGAGGTTTCAGCACAGCTGCTGTTTTCCTGGGCTGGCTGTATTCAGTCCACAGGGGTTTTGGAGAAGTTGTGAAGGAGAAGAACTTTTAATGAAACTAATTGGCCAAAAGATTTCCAGGTCCTCTCTGGAAATATTTGGGCTCCTTTGACAATAGAAATACCATGTCCTTTTCCTCCTCGGTGGCTCTTTGTTTGTACAGACAGCTCACCCAAGAAGTAGTTATTTACACTGCATTGCCACACAATTTACAACTTGCACCCAGGGTTAGCTCTGACAGTGGTTGTACTCAGCACTTGTTTGAAAACTGAGAGAGGTCAGATTTGGTCTGCCACTTTTCCATCATGTGGGAGAAACGTCAAAGGGTGTCTTTCAGATTGGGGTTAATGGGTTTAGAGCTCATGGCCCAGAGTAACTTGTGACTGGAAAGGTAATGGCCAAGGGAGGTGCTGCAAAGGAAGGATGTAAATGAAGAGTCGGTGTGGGGCTAGATCCTGCCTGTAGATACAGACACATAGCCTTCCTTGGTTCAGGTGAGATCCAGGTAATAACTATTTTCCTGGGCAAAAGGGGTGGGGAAGGGGGAGGAAGAGACAGTGAAGGTGGTCAGTGACACTTTGTTGATAGAGAGTCTGAGATGAGCTTTAGTTACATACAGTTTATTATTTTTCTTAAAATTTGCCAGCTTTTCTCCTAGCTACTTACCTTTATTTCTCCATTCTCATTCATGTTTTATGTGTGTGTGTTAACTAAGTGTTAAACAACATGCATAAACTCTAGACAGCTCGAGTGGAATGAGATGAATCCCACTCATGTATGTATGGCTTAAATAATAAAAAAAAGCATCTAAAATCCTTAATTGATAACTTGCACCATCAAAATCCCTATTCAGTTGTTGTGTAACTCTTAAATGCTCCTTTTATCCACCTGTAACTTTCTCTAAGTACTGGCTTGTCTTCTTCTGACCAGATCTACGTATATCAAGACCACATAAAGCAGCAGGTCCTCAAGCTCATGCCTCGGTCCCAGCAGCTCTCACAAGCAATACCATCTGCTGCCTGTATTTTGGCATGCCTTTGCATGGTAGGTGAGTTTAGGGCAAGCTGACTGCACTGACACTCAGAAGAAATACAGAAAAGGAGAAAGTGATATCCCTTTCTTCTCCACTTAACTCCACATCTCAGGGTTTACAACACTTGCTGGGGGATTGGGGTGGGGGGGTGGGGGCGCATCTCCCTCTGGCCAAGGAGTCCTGAGCCCTCTTTGCTCCCTGTGCCCCAACCTGATGCCAAGCAGCAAGCAGAGGGGTGGTGGAACACCTCAGAGCCATTGGGGTTTGCATAGACCCAAGAAAACTGTGAGAAGGGGATGGGCTCCTTGGGTCTACCTGGGGAGGATAGTTCCTTCGTGTGCCTATTCCTCTTCCACAGGCACCTCAGGACAGAAAATAACAAAACTTACTGGCAAAAGGAGTGCAACCCAGATTTTACCTCATCAAGTGCAAGTCAAGCCAGTGAATCTCTCTTCCCTGGTTCAGTGGAAATTTAAATGATTCCACTCAAAGTGCTTCACAATTTAATTACAATAAGTGAGTAAACCCATGGACTATGGGATCGAACAAGGTCACTTACCTCATCCTCTGGGTTTAATATAGGAAGAGCAGGCATAGACAAACATGGGCATGAATATGATGCAATTCCTGAATTGTGAAAATTGCAGCTGATGAAAGCTGTCCCTCAAAAACTTGAACAGGTGATGGGCTGAATCATTCTTGAAATGGAAGGGGAAATCCACGTCAGCACTGGGATAAGCAGGAAACATCAGTCTTTTTTCCCCAGGCTTCTGTGATTCTGCAGAATCTCGGAAGACTTCTATGACTTCTGTTGTTCAGATCACAAATTCAATGTTTTTTCCTTCTTTAAAGATAACTCTGGAATTCACAGAGAAAAGCAGTGTTCAGTTCAGCTGGTGTCTTTTCCTTGCTGGCAAGAGCTGTTAAGCATTATGAGAACAGATAAGGATTTACATTTTGGGGGACAAAGTGTAAGACTAGTCTGTCCTGAGCCTTCAATGCAATAAAAAAACAGGAAAAAAAGCACAGGTGGGACAACCATGATCACCATCAGTTTTGATGGTGATTAGACGTAGCTGTGGGTAATCCTAGAGAAATGAGCATTTTTTTGTTTTACAGTTAGATTTTTTTGCTAAGTATTGGTGAAAATTGAAACTGAAGACTCACAACAACATTCAAGTACATCTGATGTTTACAGGCTGTTCAGTAGTGCCTGTGGTGAGACTGGCACCTTGGCAAATCTGAAGATATATAAAACTAATAGACATTAAGCCCTCCAGCATAACACAAGCATTCAGTTTTGTGGAAAAATTTTGTAATTTCTGGAAGAACTGCAGCAAACCTTATAGAGTAGTAAGTATAAAAATTGCTGCATAATGTTTATGTCTAATTTTATGCATTCCTGGGACTGCATTTTTTAAAAAAATTAATGTAAAAAGAGATTTTTTTCGTTTCACAGAGAAATTTTCAGGACTTAATGTTGCATTTTCCAGGTTAAATCCTTTTGGTAACTATTTTGTTTTAAGAATTTTTCTCCATACGTTGCCAATTTCCATAATCCTATTTCCTTCTGTAGCAAAAAACACAGTTAAAATGAATTAAATGAAAGAGTTTCTACATTCAGGTCAATGGTATTTTACATCCTTTTTAAAGACAGTTGTTAATATTGAAGTAATTTAAATTTAGCAAAGCATATTCCAATGACTGGTGCTCATGAACATTTCATTCTTTGTGCTGGTTTAAATATCACCCTTATCACTTTACATATAATAGTTACAAATGTGATAATGCTGTATATTAATATTTGAACATCCTTTTCAATATTTACATTTGCTTTATTTTACTGACCCTGAAATTTCAGAGGACACTCAGTACCTCTTATCTCTGTTGTCTGCTGCTTATCTCCACATTTGCACATTTTCTGCTTTGGAGTTACAGATGGGGGAATCAGCCTGAAAAGCCTGTATCCTGAAGACACACTCTTGCATTGAACTTCTAACCTCCACAAACCACCAGGAAAATCATTGCCAGATATGAATAAATAAAATGCTAAAATCTGCACTGGAATTTTTCTAAGACAGGTGATTGCAGTTAGGATCCTAACTGCATATTTAAATAAATAACTCATCCAGATTTCAGATGCAGGTTTGAACACCTATTGACATTACTGACCGAAGCTACTAGAAGTAACTGGGGCACTTCTCTGGGGTATGTCAGTGCTGTCTACAGAAAGCAGGCCATTATCCAGTTGAACCACAGAAGACTGTACAACTGCCGTGAAAGGACACATCTGCCTGCCTCCTCCTTGTTGTCCTTTTGGTGCTCCCTGTAGTTGTTCTTTGGCAGAAAGTACAGAGTCAGGGTCTTCCCCACACCCATAATTTTTGTGCACGTGCTTCAGGAACGGTGACTCCAAAATAGGAACTGCAGTTGCTTAATTCTTTAGGGTATCCTAAAACAGTCATCTGACAGAGATGATGTTAAATGAGATTGGGTTTATCCACAAGAGGAAAGGAATTTGGCATGGCAAAGTGAACAAAAGAAAATAGCTGATTTCAAAAGCATGAAAATTTATCTTAAATAGAATCTACCTTGCAATTTCTCCCTATTTCCAATGGAAAGAGGTAGGCAAACCCCAGGGTGAGCTAAGTTTTGTATGTGAGAGAAGCCATTTTGCTGAGGATACACCCTACCCATGCATACCTTGGGATGAGGTGGCTCATTCTTGCGGAGATGTCTGTTTTTCTCCATCAGTTCCAGGAAGTCAAGGGTGACTAGCTGAGATTTAGACATCACATTTTTAGCTATCAAAAGCTAGATAATAAGTATTTTGATGTCTGTTTATTTCTTTCTCATTGATAAAAGGCAGCCTTACAATAAAATTCTCTTCTTTGCTGCATCTTCCCTTTTTGCACATTCAGATCAAATGGGTAGGCACTCTATTCCATGCAGTCCTTTTATTAAAGTTATTATCAAAACTGATCTTATATTTTTAGCATGAAAAAATATTCCCTTCATAAAAAGCCTTTGAAAAGACACTGAATGCTGTAGACCTCAGTGATAAGTTTTGTTTACCATTCTCCTTGAAATGATGTTGATGAAAACTCAGAACAGGAAATGCTATAGCAAAGTAGTAAATGCTGCGGAATGGGAAATGAATCTGCCTTGAATCTAGTGACAGAAATAGCTTTGAGCAAGGCATAAATGCAATTGTTTTGCATACCATTTCCTATCCCACCTCTTCTGTCACGGTCTTAGAAATACCCACACCTCTGTGCACAGTGACATCTCTTTCCTCCCTAGCTTCTGCTCTCCCTTCCTCATTTGTTCATGTCATCAAGGTGTTTTGTATACAGGCACACACTTGGACTGCCAACTAGTTATTTATGTATAGCCCTTACCAGAATTACAGTAGGGAAAATATCTATAGGAACACTTTCCTTCACATAGGCGTTGAGGATGTAAAACTGTCTTTGTTGTAAGAATTTTGTGTGTATCCCTGCCCTACAGTGTCAAAACTGACTGGCAGAGAGGTGACAGTTTGGTGAACCATTTAATTGCATGGTTGGCTTCAAGCACCTGAAAGTCCCATCAGAAACGCTGGTATTATATAGGTCTGTCATGGTTTGAACTCAGCTGGCAGGCAAACACCACACAGCTCACCCTCCCCCCACCTGGTGAATGGATGAAGAGGGTGGAGGGACACAAGGAAAAACTTGTAGGTTGAGTTAAAAAAAACAGTTTAGTGATGGTAATAAAACAAACAATAACAACAATGGAAAGTACAAGCGGGTAATGCACAATGTGACTGCTTATCACCCTTATTGATCCTGCCTGCTTTATACACTGAGCATAACATCCCACGATATGGAATGCTCCAATGGCCAATCCAGGCCCAGCACTCCAGCTGTGCTCCCTCCCAGCTCAAGAAAATTAACTCTATCCCAGTCAAAACCAGGAGAAGATCTAATCATCCAGGTCTGTGCATCCGTGTGCTGCAGGGCTGGGGTCCTCTGCTGCTATAAATACAGAGCAACTCCACCAGGTTACTGAGTTATGTTGAGTAGCAGCATGGGACAGAGAACAGTCATGGGGAGTTTGGATATTAAGGTCAGTGGGAACAGCAAAAAGCAGCAAACTGCTTTGGAAAGAAAGGACTTGACTTGCACTTCCACATGCAGATAGAGCAAACTATATTTGGGAGGCTCCATAAATCATTTTGCCCTTGCATCCTATTTGCTATATTGTGCAATTTTAATCTTATCTTTATGGCCCAAAGCTGTTTATTCCTATTGATTATCTCAGAAAGCTGAAGGCTCTTTCCAAGTCAGCTTTCTGTGCTCATTCTGCCTCTAGTCAAAGCCTCCTGGTATTGATCAGTGAAAGTTTGCTAAAGCAAATGAAAATTGTGGTTGCAGTGAGCAGGGGGCAGATTGTACCCTGCAGAGGTCTAAGGAGGGGACGCCGTTTTCTGCAACTCCCCATGTTTGCAGACAAAGATCACAAAGATCCCAGCATATCCTGTGAGCTCTTGGAAAATGCAGACTGGTTTGGGTACAGAGGTGAAGGGGGGATGTTTGTTGCATTAAACTTCTCTCTATGATGTGTCAGGAGAGGCCGTGTGGGCTTGAATGAAGGTCTCTGTTGTGGCTTGCTTTCTGTAACAAAGCTCCTGTTGACAGAGGGTTTCCAGGAAAGCAGGAAAGCCCTGGGCAGCGGGACGGGCTGACTTGCAGAGAGCAGGGGTGAGGGCTGTCTTTGGGTCTGAAAGGAGTATATAGACAAACTCATGCTGCTGCAGCACTTCAAGATTTTGGAGGGGTGTGTTAATTTTAACATACCTCAGTTATAGAGTTCAGGTGTCTAAAAAACTAGAGGTTCCTATAAGTAAATCTAGGAGGTTTCTTTTCCAAATCTCCAGCACTGAATTTCCTCACAAAACAATAGTTTTTCATTTGTTTCTTTTTCAGTGTTCAGTCTCCTGTGCTTTTTGAACAAGTTTGATCTATTGTCTCACACTAAAATTAGCAGAAGGAGAAATTATTGGCAGAGAACAATTCTTTTGTTATATTTTTATCTTTCTTCTGCTTGAGAGTTGTCTTTGCACAAATTATAATATTAATAGGTCTGTTCCTTGTAAGTGATGTGTATGCAAATACATTTTACTCTTCAACTGCTTCTGGACTAATTATGACTACTAAATCAAGACTTTTCCATTAGGTTTGGGGGAAACTTGTCCTCTGTGAAGTGACTATCATCAGAAAGAATATGTTTATAATATGTTTAAAATATTTTTGTGAATGAGTTTGGGCATATCTCTTATATTTGAAAAAGAGCATTTCCAGAGGAGCATAGCAATTGATAGAAACTATCGAATGCGAATACCATCAAAATAAATGCATTTTTTTGTTTAACAAACACACTCTCTTTGATTTGGAGTGATTCCTTATCTCTTCTTCCTATAACAAATACATGATTTGCTTTACAATTAATATAGGTATTTTTGCCAGAAATTAAACATTAGCCTTACAATCATAGGAACAACAAAACAAGAAAATACACACTTAAGAAGCATGGAGCTTTACAGTAAAATACACTTAGCATTACTAACTCCCTCTTCTCTTATTCATGTCTTCTCTTATTCACCCATTAAAATGAACTCACTGAGAGAATTGCTATTTTCTCTCTGAAAGGTATTTTTCTTTTGATTCATTGAAGTGCCCGGTACGAAACTATAGGTATAAAATTTTGGCGACTGGCCAGATTCTCAGCCACTGTAAGGTAGCATAGATCTTGTTAGAAGACAGCAGGGAAGAAATTTTTCGAGGTGACAAATTGTGCTTTTAAGAAAAGGAGGACAAGGAACTTAATGGATATTTATTTAAAATTGGAAGGGAAAATATCTGCGGGCAAACACCTCTGACAAAATGCATATTAGCTGTGCTTCATTTTCATCCATTCATTTTATAGAGTGAGCAGTCACTTCTGCAGGCTGAGATTGATCAGCTGAAATGGCAAATGTGGTGAAAGTACTCAGAAACATGTGTGGGATGCAAAAAAGAAATGTGGTGGGTAATTTTGTTTACTTGATCTCTTTCTCCTAACAGAAGGGGAAAGTTGAGGATCTTGAATATTGTAGGTTCTTTAAAAATAAACCAGAGAATATGCAGAGTGATTGGGATCATGAACTTTTAAAATCAGGAATGAAATGATAACCTCAGATTCAAGGCATTTTTCCTCATATGTGTCAAAAGTTGAGAGCCTGAGGGAATCAGGGGTTTTAATGCCATTTGCATGGTGAAGGAGGTAGTAATGAGTGGAACGACCAGCCTGGAATGACATATTGTTCAGAGTTCATTGAGAACTCCTACAACACAAGTGGTCAAGCTAAGTCAGACCTAAGGTCCACCTAGCTCAGTATCCCATTTCTGATAGCAGACAAAAGCAGATGCCTAGAGGAGACCATATGGACAGTGCAACATATATAACCTCCTCTGAGTGCTATCCCAACCTTCAACCATTTGTAACTCAAAATATGATCCTAAATCAGCTCTGCTCTCCATGAAGTGGTCCCATGAGCAGGACTAAGAATGTGGCTGGATTGTGTGGGTCTGAAGACTACAAGCATAAATATCGAAAGATACGTGGAAAGAAATTCTGCATTTCCTGGTGTTCCTGGCAAGAATTCCCCTTACCCTGCTAGGCTCAGAAATTCTCTGTCGGCAGTCATTTACATGTGTATATGAGACAGTAAGTGAGGGATATACAAAAAATGGTTGAACTTGATGAGACAGTGGTCTAGCAAATTTTTTTAAATTGAGAAGTCTCAGCTCTAGTCTGCTGCTGCAGCCTGACCATCCTGTAGAGAGTAAATTGTATCTCATTAGGTGCCACTGACTTCCTCTCATCCATAAGGAATCTAGTTCACACACCCTGAGATTGCTGAGTGATGTAGTTCAGCATGAAATTCACTCAAAAGTGCATTCCTGCCCCCAAATGCTAAAGTAAATACATACTGCTTTTGCTTGTGTCCCACACAAGTTCTATCATCCACAGTATTAGAAAAATTGCCTGGCATCCAGTATGGTGTTTTACATACACTAACCATATCCAGGCAGTATGTTATCATAAGTAATATTGTCTTGCTTTGAGTGTTTTGAAGGATTCATAAAATAATCAAATGCAGTACTGGCTCTTCCCTTCTACTCTTCTTTTTTGGTGTCATTACATTTCTTGAAAATTATAGATGCTAGATATTCTGAGGCAGAATATGTAAAAGTCATAAAGGACATATCCAAGCTCAAGCTCAAAAATGTCATTGTTGGCAATGACAGTGGCAATATTCAGTGAAAATCTTTTACTTAAGGAGAAATTAATTCATCTGGGAAAAGACGGGATCTGAGAAAATCTGCTGACCTCATCTGAAATGAAAGGACAATCTGGCTTTTTTGTTTTGTAATTCTGAAAGACTTTTAGATAGAAACTCTTTAGCCTGAGTCTTGACTGGGCTTCTTAAACTGGTTTAAATTTCTTCCCTCTGGCCTGAAAAGTTTCCCTGATTCCACTGCCCTGTCTTTTAGCATCCATTCAGCCTGGACAGGGAGATTTCAGTTTGAATTTACAAGCTTTTAAAACCACAAACAGCAACAGCTGAGAACCCACAAAATCAGGTCAAGGTCAGTTCAAGTCTCCTCTGACATGTGGCCAACCCCAAATTTCATCATTCTTAGGATAAAATTACCCTCTGTTGGTAACTACTCACTCCTTACAATTCTGTCTCCACAAACAGCAGCAAAAAACCAGCCTGTTTTTTCAGGATTTGACAGCATCATTCCAAGGCTTTTGGCATTCCTGATAGGGTGCTAGCCTCAGCAGTCCACACCTGTGGTATGAAACTTATCAAAGCTCACATAATTTCTTTCAGGATAGAAAGACAGAGTTTTGGAAAGAAAAATAATTTGGTGAGATATAAGGCAGGAGAAAAACTGCCAACTCATTGGCAGCATTTGGGGATGGTTCCCAGCTCTTGTGCATGGCTCTGAGGCAATATGGGGATTGATGAGAAAAACTGATTTTATTGACTGTGTCAAGGGACCAGGCTAGCAGGAGAGAATTATGGCTGTGTTTTTGTGTACATCCATTCTCACATGACTCAGTAGTAAACATCTCCTTCTTAAAAAGTAAATTCTAATTTAAAAAAAAAATCAAATACCATAGCAAAAACATTAATCTACTGCTTCCAAACTGCTGCTGTGTATCTATGAGCATTAAATTTTATCCACAATGGCTATTTGAATGACTGACCATTAATGTTATAAAAGATTGCTTAAGAAAAACTCAGCTGTTCTAGATGATATTGGATTTGATTTTTTAGAAGGAGCAGTGTTTGGGAGAGGGGAACAACCAGTGTTCTTGGTCCTAATTCTCAATCTAATCCTCTTCCTACTGAAGCTGTTACAGGTTTTTGCTGTTGACTTCAATGAAAAGAGGATCATCCCTGTTGGTTTTATGTGGGGGTTGGCAAGAAGAGTAAACATGATCAGCTGATTTGAAGGATTTATTTCATTACAAACATTTATTTAATCTCAACAAAGTAAAATCATTAAATGCATTTTTCTTCATAGTAATGGCAAGATATCTTCAAAAGACAAGTCAAGATAATAACATTCAAAATCTTGCTGGATACTAAAAAAGATTTCGGATCTATGTCATCAGGTTTTCCTCCTCCCTTGCCCTACAGTGTTTCAGTGTCCTTCAGGTGATAATTACTTGGCTTTCACTGTTAACCTTACTATCTTTTGCTAACACTCCTTGTCTCTGCACATACCTGCCACCTTTACTCTGAAATCATCTGCTTAATTAACATTAGCATGTTAAACTTACAGCAGTTGTTTCCAGCCTGTGCTTTGCTTGAAGCCCGTGGCTCCTGTCCAGGATAGGAAAGGTAGTCCGTCTGCCCGAAAGCTTTGTTGTGTTTTTCAGCTGCCTAATAAGAGGACTTACCTCTCTCTACAAATCCTATTTTACTTCTAATATATGGCGGACAGAAGTGTTCAACAGAGGCTGAAAGGAAGCTCCTTGCTGAATAAGGTCTTGTAGGGACACCAGACAAGTCTGATTTTCTGGATTCTTATGGAACGCATTTCCCCCAAAGTCAGCATGCTTCAGGTGGATGTGAGAAACCCAGCATTTGATCTTCTCCTGAACGCAGACTCCTAATACCACCCACAGCTCCCATGTCATGTGCATCCTCCTGCACATGTGGTGCATTCCTGGAACAGGGATGTTCCTGTGTGGTCCCTGATGCATGGGACCACCACCCTCAAGTGAGGGGGAACAGACAGTGCATGTGAAGGAAGCCTTGACCAACCTTTCTTGTTAGGCCTTGTCTTATATGTGACATCTACTGTGAAGTCTATTCTATTGAGATTTTTATAGATATTATTACTTAGTGTCTGAATGTCTTCCAACAGCACTTTATGCAACGTGGATAACATCTGTCATGTGTTGTTTGTTCATCTGCACTTGGGGAATGGAAATGAATTCAGTGACATCCCAGAAGGGATTTTAAAGAAAAATAAACATCTATTTACATGTATTTATACATATAGAGATGAGAGAGTCAAAGCAACATTTTTTGTCTGGAAGAACCATGTGCCAGGGTTATAATGGTCCCTACCTACCAGGGTACTTCACTTCATTACCTGACTCAGCGCCCACAGACACTGTCTTTCCTGCATGAACAAACTTGACCCCTTTTCTAGATACCTGCATTGGCCCCTTGAATATAATTGCCAGCCACAGCCTTCATACTAAGAATTTTGGAAAGCATTTTTTCCAGACTATTGAAGACTCAGCAAAGAAATCAAAACTGCTACTCTGAGTGAACAGAAATTGATTTGCTGATCAGTGTTGCTGAAGTGTAATGTGCAATTGGTCTTCATGTATTATTACCTCAATTAAGCCTCTCTTTTGGAGGAAAAAATAGGTTATTTTTACTTTAGGCAACAAGATATAGGAACCTTGTAGCATGGAGTGACACAGTCCACCAGCTGATTTACCACCTCCTCTGCTTATCAGCCAGCTGAAACAGGATCTAGGAACGCAGAAAATTTATGATAACACTGGACTGAATCTGTCAGGAAAGAAGGATTTTTTGCCTTTCTTTCTTTCCTGTCTTAACAGACAGGACTGAAAAGGTTGACCTACTTTTTCCTGAGCCTAATAGAGAAAGATGATGCTCTGGGGGGACTGGAGTTCACATGGAAATCCTGGGGTTGTTTTGTTTGTTTATTTTAGTCCCATTCTGGTTTAACATGCTTTCCAGCCAGCCTGGAGGAAGGTGTGTAAGGAAAATCTGGAGTGATCTTCTGGGGCTCCTGTAGCTTTCCACACCAAGCTGGAAGGACTTGGCATCAATGAGGACAACACAAGGTCTCCTAATTTGTAGGATGAAGTGATCACCAAGTGGGCCCCTATCACAGAAATAACACTGTTCTCTGGTGTTAGACTCATCACTGTCTTTGCTCTGCCCACCACCGGCATAGAGACAGACTTGGATCCTGCTTACTGTTCTTCATCTTATCTGACCTTGCCACAGCTTTTGGTTGATACGGTGACAGGAAATGTCTGTATCTCATGGTGGGTAAATCTCCCCTGCTTATTGCTGATGTTGTCTCACTTGGTCTCACTAGTTTACTTGGGGCTGCATATGCCTGCTAAGAAGGACCATAGAGTCAGTCAGCCCTTCACATTTCTGCAAAGGAGGTGCAGATTCAGTTTTCTGTGAGCACCTCTTAAGTGACTCTCCATCAGAAGAGGTTCTCAGTCTGTTATACCTTATTAAATTAGATTACCATCACTTGTCCTGAGACCTTACCCGTGCCAAATGGCCCAGGAGGATGAGAATAGATATCCCTTCTTTTCTTCATGGAGGAAATTCCTCTATCAGTGACTGTGATCTGATTTCATCTCTCAGGGCTGGTTTGAATCCAGATTATGTTGAGATTAGAGGACTAGATTTGGTTAAGTGCATGTGTCAGTTGTTTTTCTCAGGAATAGGAGATATTTAGTGAGAACCTGATATCCATGTGGCTTTCTTCAGTGATGATCTTTATATGATGCACTGTTCCTTGAAAACATGATAAAAAATGAGAAATCACTGTTGAATTGTAAGTGTAAGTAGGTGTAAACCAGATGCTCCTAGAGAGTGTGTTACCATGTTTTGCTTGTAGTTTAGGCAGTCTGTCTAGTCCTTGCATTATGCCTTCTTACTAGAGTGGGCCTCAGTGAGGCATGAGGGTCAGGTGGGCAGTAGATGAGGGGAGAACCTGGGTCTTGAGCATTCATTAGTTACAGATTGGTCATCAAAAAAGGCTTATGTCTGGAGCAACTGTATGTAAAACCAACTTAAAGGAAATGCAGCAATTCAACCTTGCCTCTCTTGTAAGTGAAAGGAGAAAGTACTACAACTTATTAGCTTGATTTAAAATTACTACAGTTACGTTGTTTCCCATCAGGATAAAAAAGAATGTTCAATGTGTTTTATTATTACAGTAAAGAAAGCTTATTGTCCTGAATACTAATCCAGGTCTTTTTAAAAAGGCATATCATGTCACATATGTTTTGGCACCGAAAAGCATTAGCACATTTTTTTTTCCAAAGACCACATATCTTACAGTCATTTTACAAATTGGGTCTTCGAGAGTGGATTTATTACAAAATGGAAAAAGCAAGTGTAAATTTTAGAGAGTTGTCTACATACAGCCATCTACATTTGCATCAACTGCTATCACAAGAAGGATGCAAAAGTCAGATGAGAAAAATCAGCACCCCTTTGTTAAAGCACTACTTTTGTGTCATGAAGATCACTCCTCCTACAAATTTGACCCTATGCTTATGGCCTAATTATACTGCTAAAAAGGAGATCTTTTGTAAAAGAAAGATAGCATTTACTTTCTTTTTTCCTACTGGGAAAAGGGGCCTGCAGTTGGAAAAGTAGAGCACTGAAACTATTTTAATGATCAGCTATGTTTAGCTCCCTTGTCAAAGAGACGTTTGGAAGAAGACATGTAACTTTCCTGCCTGGCCATGAAGCTCAACCATGAAAGAAAGAATGATTATTTTGCACCAGTTTTTGTGAATATTGGAAAAAAAAAAAAGCACCAAATGGGATTTGCATTCTGAAAAACTGTTCAAGTTTTTATAAAATTACTATAAAAAAAAGTCTCTGGTCATATTTTTGATGTCTGGACACATTCTCATAAATGCAGTGAAATCATAACAGAGTGTGAGACTGCTGATCTTGAAGGATAACAATGACATGACACACTGTAATACAGACCTATAGTTTCTCTTAATGCAACCTGATTGCTAGGAATGAGGAGAAACCTCATGGGAGTAATGATTTGAAATCTCACACCATGGTCTGTAAACACCAGGAACTCAATTGAGTTGTCTAAATGGCATTTGAGGCATCCAGGAATAGCCTGTCAAGGAGAGAGCTGGTGAATAGGATGCAGAACCTATGGGATATCTGTGATCTTCTGGGCTAGCAGCTGATGACAAGACAAAATAACCTTGGGCACACCAAATAATCTTATGTGGCTATGTATGGGCAATTGTATCTTTCTGTATCTAGGGGATGGGCTGAACCTCCACTCAAGTGTCATCTTGATGGGAATCATGTAATGGCTGTCTTTTGGGGACAAATTCATTCTCCCAGCACTACCTGGATCATGGACACCTCTAAGCTGTATCTGGCAGTGTGTGGCCCTCAAGGCTCTATACTGTCTAGGAAATGTGAGAGAAATACATAGGATATTTCTGAGATCTGCCCCTCAATAGTGGCTTAAGGTAGATTACTTTGCATTTTTCACAGGTCAGGAGCCCTGGTGATGTTCTAGGTGGTGCTACTGTCACAGATGTGCTGGGATTCAGCTCCACTGTGTGGGCATGTCAGTTCAGGTGTGTAAATATAGATGTGTCCTGTTATAGTCAGTGGAGGTTCAATTCCCTACATATAGTCATCTGGTGCTCTTTGAAATGGCCTTGGATATCTGAGACTTCTTCAGGGATCTAGAAGATATGACATGGGAACTGCTGGAAACGTGTGCCTTTCTGGAATGGCAGCTCCATCCCCAAGGACATCTTAAATGGTGTTACCCGCTAATTGTGGGGAGCTGGTCTGAGCTTGCAGGACAGCTTACAGGACAATTCAGCTCAGTCTGAAGTAGATACACACATGTGGTCATTGGCTTACCATACTCCACTGGCTGCATTGCTCTTACATGACAAGGTCAGTAGATGTTAAACAGTACTTCAGCCACGGCTTTTCCTACTTCTGTAGGAAATGCCTTCAGGTTTTGCTACTGGAAAGAATAAGAAGCTCCTGAAAAAGAGAGGATGGATTGGGCTCAGATAATGGTGCTGCACTCCATGAGCTGAAGACTGTTTAGTCCTATTCCTCACCCAGGGCAACAGATGGCTGTCCAGCTGCCTGCTGACCCTGCACTCCTACTGCTTGGAGACACAAGTGCTCATTGACATCTGTGGCTGTTCTGCAGTGGGTGTGAGGGTTACGTTTCACATGTGAAGAACTACACTGAAGAAACAAGACATTCAAAATGTACAAAAGGAAGATGAGCAAGTTCTTTCCCTTCAAGCAGTTATTACTTGAGTTACTTACCTATTGAGAAATTAGCAGCACATAAATCTATACAACTGCCCATAGATGAAGGAGATTTCTTTCCTTCATTGTCTTTTACCATGGATTTCTTTTTTTGCCAACATGTAAAGTCAGAAAGGGCTTGAGTGTCTCACCACCTGGCCTATTGAACAGAGATGGCTTTTGCCTTTGAGTCTGGGTCATCACCAAAATGATAGGATTTAAGATACTGAAGACCAAATCAGTTCACAGGCCTCTGAGTTGAGAGTTTGAGTTTCCTAGAGAGGTATAAATAGCCTCTTTTATTAGGACAAATGACTGTCAGCCTTTTTTTTTGGCTTGAAACTGGCCTATGATCCTTAAAGAGGTTTCTACAATTTTTAGGAAAAATGGATGTGACCTATTTTTAGTTTCGAAGCTCATATCTATTCAATTTAAGAATCGTATAGATATTGTCTCAATATGTTTCCACCATAAAAATCACCACCAGAAAAACAACACCAAGTGCAATTTTTGAGAAATTTTTTTTCCATTACTACATGACAATGCCACTCACAGTGTTAAATATTTTGCTTTATTTGTCCGCTCCTTTCCTTGAGTTTGAAGCATGCATCTCCAAGGTGCATAATGCACAGTGACTCTGTGTCATGTAGGGGACAGACAATGGCAAATGGCTCTCCAAATTAAATTCAATTGCTCTTCAAGGGCTGCTGCCCTAGTTTGAACAGAGTGCATGGGTGAGAGTTGGAAGTACTGCAAATGCATGCTTTTAGAACTGCGATTAATCTCAGTTAAAAGTTTGACTCCTCTCCCCCCACCTTCCTTCTTTATCATGTCTCCCTGTGGCACAGAACAATGTGGCTCTGGCTGGCTTGGAGCCACCAATGGTAAATGAAAGAGAGAATGCAAAGCCCGCTGATGACAGCAGCAAAATTCAGCATGGCAGTGGTTTGGTATGAGGGTGCTCCCTGTGTCAGGAAGGTTTTAGTGGGCCAGGACATGATACAGGGAGGATTAGTGGAGCTCTGGGAGGTGTGAGAGGAAAAGGATGGAAGGTACTTTCGTCAGGGCAGTTGAATCTCTCAGTATACTGCCTCCCTGACCTTCAATCCATCTCCTTCCCACCTTAGTCCTCAGACAATTTGGTATTTCTGAAGGGCTAAGACCCTTCCCTGGGTAACTTCACCTCAGAAGTGTTCATATTCTGGTATACTTGCTCCTTCAGTTCCCATGTCCCTCTGAGATGTGAGATGCCCTATGCCTCAGGCTCACACCTACCCTGTACATGCATTCAACCTAGCCATGCTCTAACATGCTCTGCTCGCCTCCTCTACTCCCTCTCTGCCAGTGCTGGAAACCTAAGTTGGCTGAGGAGGACCTGTAAGGTCTTGGTACAACTCCAGGACAAAATCAGGGAGAACAGAGCCAGGGTGACTGGCAATGGCATGTCACAGCTCAAGACAGCCATATCCCCTGACCCAGCCTTGGGAGGATCCTGCTTAGAGACTTGTTTATATACTTTTCATGTTATTCCCTGCACAGGGGATTATAAAAGTAAATGGAGTGAGAGTGCCACACTTTCAGAAAAGCATGTTCTATTTTAAAGTGGTCCTTTACAAAAAGGACATTGAATTACTCGAGCGTGTCCAGAGAAGGGCAGTGAAGCTGGTGAAGGGTCTGGAGCACATGTCGTACAAGGAGCGGCTGAGGGAACTGGGGTTGTTTAGTCTGGAGAAGAGGAGGCTGAGGGGAGACCTCATCGCCCTCTACAACTACCAGAAAGGAGGTTGCAGAGAGCTGGGGATGAGTCTCTTTAATGAAGTAACAAGCAATAGGACAAGAGGTAATGGCCTCAAATTGCGCCAGGGAAGGTTTAGACTAGATATTAGGAAGTATTTCTTTACAGAATGGGTTGTTGGGCGTTGGAATGGGCTGCCCAGGGAGCTGGTGGAGTCCCCATCCGTGGAGGTGTTTAAGAGTAGGGTCGACATAGCACTGAGGGATATGGTGTATTTGGGAACTGTTAACGTTGGGTTGATGGTTGGACTGGATGATCTTCAAGGTCTTTTCCAACCTAGACAATTCTGTGATTCTGTGATTCTGTGAATGAGATGGATACTTACCTGCTATGCACGTGTCGTGATAGCTCTCAGGTTCACAAATGATATTTCTAGGCCCTGGCTGTGAATGCTCATGTGGTTCACTGCAAAGCATTAACTGGAGGGCTAGCTGTCAGTCCACTACAACACTGTTGTATCAGAAATCAAAATCTTTCAAAAATGTCAGCCCCTTTCAAAGCAATGCAGAGAAATGACAAAGTTTTGCAGAATTTCCACTGCCTAATGTAAATACCATTAATTCTGAAAAATAAGTCAGGTAAAGCAATATGTGGGTTCATGTAAAAAATGGTTGTTCCAAACTGAAAAATAAGATACAATCAAAATGCACTTTACAAGGTGGAAAGTCATTCTGGCCTACTCCAGCTAATGTTTTTATTCTCAGTCTTCCATATGATTGTAACCTTAAAATCAATAAAGTGCATAGAATGACAAAAACTTCTGGTGAGCCCTCTCTCAGCAACACTATTCAAATATTCAACCCATGAAATATTTTAATGAAAGGCAGTTTTTTTCAGATTAGGCTAATTCTCCATGAAGAATAATGTTGTTTCAGGAGTCAGAAGAGACAAGTTGGAGATCAAAGCAAATGCCTAATGAAGCAAGATGGCTAAAAAGTGACAAGAATTGTTTAAATATCTGAATGTTTTGTTAATTTCATGCTGTAGAAACGGCATGCTGGAAGATATACTTTCTAGTTCTCAAGAGGTGGCAACCTGCCACCAAACTGCAAAGATAAAGTGGGTAAACAACTTAGAGGAGCAAATAAGTGCTCAATTGCTCTGACTGCAGACACTACATTTAGCCCAATCTTTATTGCTTGAAATCCTGAGAAAATGTCTTTCCTTCTCTTCAGAATCAAAACTTAGTACAACTCCAGAGTTCAGAAAGATGAGCAAAAGTTTTGTGGCTGCTTAAGATAACTTGGAACTCTACAGAAGGAATCTAGGCAGCTTTAGCTCAGGCGTTTCTTCACATCGAGTAGGGAGAGGGAGGCTATTCTAGTGGTTACAGGCATGACTCCTAATTTCTCATCACATAACATGAATGGCACATGCTGGGATAATACTGTGCAGCTTATTTGCAAACTTCTGTGATTAACCTCACTAAATACTGCCTAGTGATGTCAGAAATTAGTGGGAGGTCATGGAAAAGCTCCTTTCCTGGGTTTTAGCTCATATCTTGCTTTCCTGTATTCCCCACCTCCTCCTTGTCAGATGTGGCTCACCTCATTGTACATTATTACAAACTCTCCAGAAAGGATGTCAAAATACTCGTAAAAAGCTAAAAACCTAGAAATCTCAGTTTATAAGAAAAAAATGAGATTGACAGTTTGTGAGGTCATAGAAAGAGGATGAGGCAAAATTTTTGTACTAAATGTTGCTCACATTTTTCCACCTTATTCTCAGTAATATTTTTCCTTGGTTATTTTAAGATAGTGGTATTATTCGGCTAGGAGAATGGGATATAAATGTGAAGTTATCTGGCATACATGTTGTTCATAACTCACAGAGATGAGGGAATGATATAGGGATTATCCACCTCCAGACTAGTCAGAGATTAGTCCTGGTTAGCCAGAGTTGAGGATTTCTGTCATCTCAGAGAATGTAATTGGGGTATGGCTCCAGCTCACCAGCTGTGTAATTCTGACTGATCTTCTTGGCTGGAGACAGGAGATGCATTGCTAATTCCATAATTTCAGCAACTGCTTGAGTGCAACTTGTTATGTCATTTTGGGTACATCTTGTCATTAGACATTCAGCGATGAGGCCAGAGGAATAGATTAAGATTGGTTATTGCTTTCACAAAAACAGAATGACATGTGCAATTACTTTTAGTGCATTTCCAGCACCTCTCATCCGTGTTACTTGGCTCTTCATTAAATCCTTTCATGTGTAGGAGATGAAGCATGTCACATATCCAGAAAGTATTCTGTATTCTGCATCAATAGTGGCAGTGTTTGCAAGTTGTACTTTTTCATAAATTATTTCCAAGATGCACTCTAACTTCTTCAAGTATTTCACACCCAGTTTGTCATGGGGTGGCACATCAGATCTTTCATCTCACATTTTAGTAAAAAAGCAATCCATCAATCATCATTAGACACACTGAACCAAATTTTGCAGTGTGGCAGAGGAATGCTCAGCGCAAGGGAGGAAGGGAAGGTTCATGAACCCACTCAGATGGCTGACAATAATTGCTTGACTTCACTGGCATGGCTCCTGTGAGACCTACATTGGAGAGAGAGACACGTGAGCAAACTCTGCAGCTCTGCCGGAGGGGAGGGAGAGTTGTTTACAGAGGCTGCCTGAAGACAGGTAGCAGTGAGCTCCTTGCTTAGGGGCCCTGAACTGTGCTACATATAAGGACCTAAAATCAGACAATGTGAACACCCTGTCATGAGAGTATGGAAGAGACACCAGAGTGGCTCCACAGCACCAGGAAAGTCTCAGTGTAAGGGAGAACTTGCAGAGGCTGGGTTGGGGGACTGGCGTTAGGCCAAATGCATATCTTTTAAAGTCTTCAGAAGTAACCCATGATTGTATCCCCTGTGTGTAAAATTGTGAGCATCCCACCTTAAAATGTTTTAAGAAAAAAACCATGCATTAGCATGTTCCATTATGTGTTTCTTCATGAATCATAGAACAGCCCAGATTGGAAGAAACCTAGAAAGATCATCTGATCCAACTGTTCATGGGAAAGGGAGTTTAGATGAGATCATATTGCACCCTGCCTAATTGGATCCTGAAAACCTCCAGTGATGGGAACTCTACCACACACCTGGGGAGGTTGTTCCAGTGATTGTTCTCATCATAAAAAATGTCTTTTTTATATCAAGATGAAACCTAGCCTGGTACAACTTGTACCCCTTGCCCCTTGTCTTCCCCATGTGGCTCCTTGTAAAGAGAGATCCTTCCTTCTCTTTGTAGCCACCCTTTAAGTACTAGAAAACTGTGATGAGGTCCTCCTGAGCCTTCTCTTCTCCAGGGAGAGGAGACCCAGCTCCTTCAGTCTTTCTTCACAGGTCAGGTTCTCCAGCCCTTTGATCATCTTCATGACCCTCCTTTAGACTCTCTCCAGTATGTCTGTGTCTTTCTTGAATTATGGGGACCAGAACTAGATACAGTTCTTCAGGTGTGGCCTGACAAGCACTGAGTAGAGTGGGATGATCACATCTCTACTAGTAAAGCCCCTGCATTCCTTCTTTCTTCCTGACTGGAACTTCTATTTTTTGGAGTGAATGAGTCCCGGATAGATATGCAGCATCAGGAGAAATTGCAAAAGTTGATGAAAGAAACTCCCAGACTTGTGTTATAACCTTTCACATGACACATTACTTTTAATTTCATGTCCCTGAGGGATCTCAGTAATTTGTCTTAATAAATGTATAATTTGCTAGGGAGATTTTTTTTAGTTTTTAAGTTAACCTAAAGTAACTTGAAAAATTGATTTGCTGAATCTAAACCTCAATGCTGAGCTACATTTTTTGGAATCAATAATCAGACAGTGGCTGAATAATGACGATAATGAATAATTAGAAAAAGCATATGGCTTCCTGCAACTTCGTTATTCATGCCAGAAAATCACTGGGAAAACAGTGTTAGTACAATATATTCCCTGACCGCTGACTAAGTGAAACATAGCTAAATCCTGTGCCGTGCTCAGACCGGATAAAGTGTGGGAGTAGTAAAGAGAACCCCCACAAATGGCACTGATTCTACTTCTTAGGAAACAGAAGTGAACTTTTCTTATTATCATCTACCACACCCACTCTCCTGCAAAAACCCCAGATCTGGCTAGCAAGGCAAAACTCTTCATCATAACACTCATTCCTTGTATGCTTAAGGTGTGGTGGATTTTTGTGGAGACATTCCCGCTGTGAGAGAGGGCATCTCAAGTGTATGACTAGACACACAATATGTAACATTTGGGCTGTGAATAACCAACACATAACTTGGTCTTAAAGTGACTAAAAATGGAAAGAATGAATAGAATAGCTAGCAGTTTCTCAGTAAATCTGAAATCTTCATTGTTACAACATGTCAACATGGCATGAGGTTCAGAAATGTGAACTCTGCCCTCCTGAGAGACAGTGGGGATAACATGTCTGAACTCACCTTATTTATCCTATTTAGGTCCTTGGACTTCTTTAATGGTAAAGGAGTGCTGAAATCATGCTTAGTAACAAGACACAGAGTATTCATCCTTAACTGCTCTTGGCCTTCTTAGCTCATTAGGTGACGTGCACATGTGCTTCACTGCTAAGCAGATGCATAACATTTGTTATGAATCTTGCTACAACGTCCTGATTTTAGAAATGTTTATCAGTGGAGTAATCATTTCTCCACTGTTATTTATCTGTGTATTTATCTTTTTCTCTTAAACATTTTATTAACTGTGGCTGTTAGTTGGTGTGATAGTAACTGAGAAGGTTTCTGAGAAGTTACTATCAATGTTTGCTATTTTCTCTTTCTATTTGTGATATTTGGTGTCAGCCTCTGATCACCTACAACATGCAGCTGATTGCATTGGTTTTTTCAGACATACATTGATTTCTGCAAATTTTGACCTCCAAGGTGTCTTTTGGAGGAGAGATTACAAATGAACCAATCAGTGTCATTCCCATAGTATTTCTAATTGGAGTCAGTTGCTTATTTTAATAATGATGTACTGAGATACAGGCTACACTGCGACTAGTTTCAGTGTGATTGACTCTCCAAGGTGGATTAGAATTTAGCTCCTGAGACTTGTTAGTGGAACATTTTCCAAGACACTTTCTCTACCATGTAGTCTCAACCTGTGAAAAAGGTTTGGCAATACATAACAGCTGTCTTTTATTTCCCATGAGCATAGTGATATGTGGTATGTTTGTGCTCCAGTTCTGTGCAAAGCAACACAGAGTTGACCAAATCATTGTATCAAGAATAAGGCTTAATAACATCTGCATTTCCCCCTTTCCCTTTAATTTTTTGAATAGGAAGATCCAGTAATGAAGGACAGCCAGCACTTTTTGAGTCACATAACTGAACTTTAATGAAGCCTTTTATCTCTGATCTCACCAGGTTTGTAGCAAAATAAAACTGAGTGATTAATTTCCATTTGGAATAAGTACTCAACTTCAGGTGCCATGATAAAAAGCCATTGGGGAGAAAACAAATAGCAATAACTGGGATCTAGGTACTAGTTACATAAGTAGCATCCAGCTAGATTTAGAAGATGCTGGAAAACAAAGAAAAATAATGCTTTGAGATCAGTGCAAATTGCCAGTAGTGGAAAGGGCACATGGGAAGTCTAGCATACCTATGCACAGTATATCCATTTCTGTCAAAGCCAGGTAATAAATTATATGTAGAAATGACAGCTTAGTGGAAAACCTCACAATTTTCAGGATGAATGCCATTTTTGTCTTCCTCTTCTGTCCTTTTAAAAGAAAATTCTAGTGGTTTTCGAGAGCATCTGCTATCTAAGGAAAATGAAAAACTGCAAAGAAATCTAAAAAATCACATCTTAAAAAAAAGGAGAAAGAAATAACTTATGGATGCATGAACTAAGTGTGTTGCTGAGCACTTTGAAAAAAGTTAATCAACACCCTTTGAGTATAAGCCCAACACAATTCACAACCCACAGCTGTGACTCAGAAGGAAAGTTCTCTATTAAAATGTCAGCCTTGTCATTTATTCCTTCTGCCATTTACTTAATTCTTTGAGAAAAACTGTTCATTAATGATGTTCTTTATTCTTGCTAGCAGTTGTGCTCTGGTGAACACTTCTATTTGCGTTCAGTCCTGAAATTTGGACTCTTATGAGAAGTTTACATGTGATCCTGTGCTGTGTGTAGTGTTTGACTCTATGCATTATATGTATGTAAATAGTCACAGCACCACACAGCAAATAATTAAGTTAAAAATAAATACTCAGTCAAATTCTTACCACGATCAGGAAGAGGAGGAGAATGGAAGACAATGAAATGAGCTTGGAACTTACTTTACTTCTAAGAGAATCTTCAGGAAAACCTGCATTCAGGTCTTGAACACTAAATATGTGACAAGGCTGGAGAGGGTCATATATTAACACTAGAGTACACACTAATTTCAAATTGACCAGGGAACTGGCAATGATGAGAGATAAAACCAGGGAGAAAAAGTTACCAAAAATTGCCCCTTTCTCTTTCCAAAAGAAGCCTCTGATTGCACTGAAAAGCTGTACAGGAACTACTGAATGTTCACTATGGTTATCTGTAGCAGAGGAGGTCCTCAGATCATTTTGCCATCTTCTCTGAGAGCCAGAAATCGGTGGTCCTGTGGTAGGCACAGATCCCTCAAGATCCATGGAGATCAAGGGAGCAAATCTGAACTGTTCCCTGCAGTAGCAAATTGCAGTAGAAAAGATATGGGAATTCTCAGTGTTATTTATTTCCAAATTTCCTTACAAAGAAATTTCCATGGGCCTGGGTGGTATGAGCTACTGTACTTGGACACCTTTTGCACCTAAAAAGTTGTAAGAGTATGCTTCCTGGAAGGAATGAACACTGTGATTATGCTTCTGTTATCTGAATTTGACAAGAAATGTCATGCTCAAAGGTACAGTGCATTGTTTCTATAAGCCTTATTGTGAGTGACACCCACTAGTCACCTTTTAGATGAGTAGATAATTGGAAATGTTCTCTTCTGTCATCTCTGACTGGGCCTCTCAGGAAATCTCTATTATCTCTCTATTATGTCCTTTAGGGAAAACGGAGATGGTTCTTTAATATGCCCTCTTCAGCTTCCAGCCACTGTGATGAGCTACTTGCTCTGTGTTGCTTTGCTGTGTGGATGACCTTTGCTTCAGTACTCAGAGGTACTGGGAGAGTAAGGGGCTGCTCCGTGTGACCAGTGGTTTCATAGTCCATCCCATAATATTTTCCCAGGACACACGACAGCTCTCGTGAATTAACATCACTCCACTGACTCCACTGTAAAATGGACCAGCAGTGGTCAGCGTCAGTCTCTCCTAGCCTCTGCATATGTCCTTTGCCATACTGCTCCAGGGGATCCTTTATGTCCTTTCCTCCACAACACATCCTCTCCTCCTTTGCTGTTGTCTTTCCCAGAGGTTGCCAGCCCCTGTTCTCCATATTCACCCATCCTCGACCATTGCCTGTTTACCTGCACCCTGGCCAGCTCTTAGCTCTGGTGGTGCCTGTGAAAAGCCCTTGGTAACTGTCATAGCCCAGTCCAGCTGACTGTGCTGGGACATTGCAGAAGTTACCAGCCTGAGCCTGGTCTCACTGTCTCACTGGTGGATGAAAAGCATCAGCAGTTGGGATCTGGGAGCTCATGACACCTGGGAAGCTGTTCAGAGCAAGCTTCTTTGGAGAGCAGGCAAGGGAACTCCCTGTTCCTGTGAGGTTTCCACTGCTGCTGCCTGACAGCTGCGCTGTATGCTGTTTTCCTGTGGAGAGAATCACTTCTGGGAGACCTCACTTGCCCCTGCTTTGGTCCTGATTTACACCAAGCTGAAGGTAATAATTGTGTGCAGGTGAGAATGAGACTCAGATGCCTTAAAGTGAGGGCTGGATGGCTTACATAAAACAGAAGCGAAACTCTATTAATCTCTAGTTTCTTATGGCCACCCTGTGTGCTGCGCTGGGTACCCTAATTTTGTAATTATAACTCACTGGTTTCACAAGGTACATATAAACTATGCTGTGTCAGCATGTACTGACAGCATTACAAGGTGACCCTTCATATTGGATGAACTCTAGGGAAGCAAATGTGCTTAATGTATTTATAAGATTTCAGTAAGCAGGACATTTAGGACATTACTTTGCACCTCAGTAGCAATTTATAATCTGAGCCAGGTATTCACCTGTTTATATGAGGAAAAATAATCTCTCAGTTTGACTCCAAGAAATATCCCTGTGCTAATACCTTTTTAATGGATGTATTCTGCTCATGTTTGGTTTTTTTTAACAAAAAGGGTTGGTGAGAAGAAACACAGACTGACTTTCATCTAACTGACTTCCAAAAATCTTCCCACAGATTAATCTATATTTCATTAGGTGAAGTACATAAGAGGCTATATCCCTCTTGATTTATGAGCAAAACTTTTATGAGAAATATGAACTGTATAATGTAGCCGATCCATCATTCAGAGATAAGTATTAGTAACCCTAGCCAAACCCAGAATTCTCCTGGGCTGCCATCTGAGATAATTTTCCAGAGGTCCCAGAACATGACAACATGGGTAAATTGGCCTTCAGACCAAGTGCTACACTAGAATGTGTAATTTCTTGAAAAAGGATCATTAATCTCAATTTTGAATTAAATTAATATACTCCAAGGATAACAACAAACTTTGGTTTGAGATTTGTGTACAGCGAAAGAGAACAAGAGAGGGACTTAAAAAGACCTGATGAAGATTTTGTGTTCCTGCATGCAGTAATTGGTCTAATACATTATGTCACTTCTCCCTAACCCTTTAAGTTCTTTATGCCACTATGGTTATAGCAATACACTTGCTATTTCCAGATATGCACAGATTGTAAGGGAAGTCACCCCACTGATGAGGGTTAAGACCCTGTATACAGGGTATACAGGCTGAGACTATCTCTGCTGGACATGGCTGTGTGAGAGGCTGCTTGTGCATCTCCTACATGCAGCAGACAGAGCATGCGTCACTGGTTTTTGGTAGCCCTGTGAGGGGTGCCACATTTGGGATGGACAGATCTGTGCTGTGGGTCACAGCTGCAGTGATGATTTTGGGCCGGGGGTGGGGATTTCATTTTCTAATCTCTGGTTCCATGGGGACTTTGTGCAGACAAGGCAAAGCCATAACTTACCTCAGTAGCATTCCTGGTTTCAGTCCTTGCATCTCACCCAACATACAGGTTTGTCCAGGGATACTTTCATACAGAGTGCACAGCTGGAGCCCCAGACATGCTCTCTGCGCATGGACCCTCAAATTGCTGGGCTACAGTGTGGGAGTCTGATGTGCTCTCACCTTCCAGCACTAGAGACCTCATGTTTCTATATCACAGGCAAAAATGAAGGATGCCATTTTCCTCCACTACTTACTTCCAGCTCTGTGCCTAAGGCACTGTCTTGGAAAGGGAGAAATACAGCAATCTACACTGTTTCATGGTGGTACCATGGCCCATTGCTTCCCAGGCAAGGGAGAATCTCATCCTTTATGGAAATGGCAAGGACTCTTCCCTCCATCCTCTTCTAAAAGACAGGCAGTTCAACCCCTGCCGCAAAGGGATCCCTTTGTGCGTGTCCCTGGTGGGGATCCTGGCTTCGTGTAGATGCCTGTGTCTGAAGGAGGATACTTCCTCCCCTTTGGAGTTTCCTACTAGGTGATTTTGCACACTGCCCCAAAACAGTGTGCTGGCTATTGTAAATCCTATGTTGAGGCACTGCATTCTAGCTCTCCTTGGGCATGTTTTTTAGGTGCCAAAATCCCTTTCATGGGTTTGGCCCACGGTGACTCTCCAGAGTCTCATGTGATGCATGCAAAGAGGAGATGCACTGGTCCCAATATGTGGCTGCTGCTGTAACTCCTGGACTGCAGGCTTCCTCTTCTCATCCACTGTGTCCTGTACTTACCTGTTCTGCTTAGGCTTTTGTCACCCTTCCTATCACTACGGGGTCCACCACATCCCCCAGAAAGTTTACAGGACTGCTCCTCCTCTCCAGTGGCTCCAGGGCTGCAGTTATTCTCAATGAGCAAGACAACTCTTCCTTCAGAGTCTGGTGGTGCTGTGCTGAAGCTAATGTTGCAGAACAGGTCAGTCTCATGCAGATATCTCAGAATCCTAGGGCATCCCAAATGGTGTTAGGCACCCAGGTTTGTTAAGCTGCTTTCTGGAATTGGTGTCTACAACGTACTGCTGAACGTCAGCTCGAAATGATGAGATACACCTCATCCAGCACAAGGGCTCTTCCATTTTCAGTGTGTAGCATCATCCTTATCTCTTCATACCTTTACAGTTCTCATATTGTTGGTGAATTAGTCCTCAATATTGACAACTGTTTTAATTTATTTTCCTCATGCTAGATTTTCAAACAGGAAAAGGAGAAACTGTGATCATCATCCTGGAAGAAGGGTGAGAGATACTCCTGAATTTCAGTCCTACCTCTGATATTGATTTCTCTGGTAACATTGAGCCGGTCACTTAATCCCTATATATGTCAGAGATCGGTGGCAGCATCTGTAAAATGGTGATGACAATGCTTCCAAGGGTTTTGCCAGGAAAAAAGTGATTAAAGAAAGCTTGTAAGAGCACTTGAAAAAATGTAAAGCAGGATCTGACCAGTAAATTGCTATTTAATTAAGATGCTAATTGCACAGAGCTTCAAGTGCAAGGAGACAATGCAGAATATGGACAGATAAGATTGCCTGGCCAAATGAGGCAGGTGAACTTGTGGCTTTTGCATGGAGTCATTGTAAAAACCAGAGAGGACTGAGATGTTTTGATTCGAGGGTTCTGTGAGGACCTGGATTTGCTCAGTTCAAAATCTCCCACCACAGCCAGATGGTCCAAATCTAATGAACTGAAAATACACCATTCTTCCAGCTTCTGATCTCTTTTGCATAGAGGACATGGACCTATCATACCATCTGTTCTGAATACATTTAAAAAAATCCTGCTGGATCTTCATAACACTGCTTCTTGACAGACTTCCACACTGCATTGTATCTGTTTCTCATTGCACCCTGCCTTACAGAATACAGTTCAGTTTTATCATGTCTTTATATATAATGAATTTCATCCATTTGCAGCAAGACTCCTGGACAATATATAGAGTTATATATTTAGCAGAGAAATTATCCATCTACTGTGAAAGTCTTTCTTGTAGATGTAAAAGAGTACGAAAGTTTAAATGTCGTTGTAGTTGTTGAAAAGAGTTTGCAAAAGATTCTGTAGTACTTCTGGTTGCATCAGGATCAGCTAGTTGGAGGCAATACTTAGGTACTCATTTTTGACTCTTCTGAATGTTGAGAGCAATTGTTCATTTATGTTCAATTACAAATTAGCTTTAGTATTCTTGAAAAAGATAAAGCTCAGAGAAAATAGTATCACTCAAAAATAGTAGAAATCTTTAAGAAATGAGTAATTTTTCCATGTTGCCAAGGATCATGCTAATCACTTTCTCATGCCATCTCTGGGAAGTTAGTATTGTAATTTTTATCATTTATTTAGGTCACCATATTCACATAATATGTAGAAGGATTGCTTTTTACACATAATACTTTTTGGAAGAATAAGAGCAAAGGCATCAAATCAGGTTTCGGCTAGACTTTGTTTGTCTGATTCAGTAACATGGCCTGTTAAAATCACAGATGATTCCTGAAACACCTTGAAGTTTGTTCTAGAAAGCTTACCTTTCTGCTGCAGCTATTTCTTCTTCCAGAAACTTTGCCTACCAGATTTCTCCTTTTTCTGCTGAATGTCTGCTCAGATTATGCCTTGGCAGTCCTTGCTGTTGGCTGTTCCCCCCAAGCAGTTATGACCTTGATCGTAAATTCAAATAAAAGGGAAAAAAAAAGGAGGGTGGAGAAAGGGAAGGGGGTTGTGGCTTTTATAGTGTTCCTCCAAGTATCCTGAACTCTTCTTTCTCCCATGATATGGTGATTTGGCACTTAGCCACTCCCACCTGCAAAGCATGAACTTGTACAGAAAATAGAAGAGAAAATGTTGCAATGGCAAGAAATATGAAGGTGAGGAGTGCAGAAAAATATGGATATCACCTTTAGTGACAATGGTGACCAGAAAAGCATACACTTTGCTACCTTGCAGACATTTTAATTTTGTTACATTTTGCTTCTCTTCATTAAAATAAAATAAAAAAATAAATCAATACAGCAAAGTCTGGTGTCTGGCACACAGCATCTAGTGTTTATATACATCAGGTAGCCTTCATCTGACAGAAATAAAGACATTTACAATAAAGTTGGTCACATTCAAACTACTTGTCTAGGCTCCCTTTATAGCCAGGATATGATTATAATTTTAGGGTGTGATTCATCTCATTTTAAAATAAATGTCTGTTGTTGATCACATGAATTGTGTCCTAAAAGTACCTGTTTCCCTTTGCTGTATGTAAGAGAGCCAGGGAGAATAGTTCAGGCAGAGACATCTCTGCATCACAGACTTCAGAGAGTTTGGTTCCTACCAACACAGCTTTTGAAGGGATGAACTCAAACTGCCTTCCTAATCAAACCTGAACCCATTCTGAGTGACCAGATGTTTCAGGTGGTTTTGGTATTATTTTATACTTCCAGACCTAAGCAGTTCTGTACTATTGCTGTTGTGCTGTTAATAATTGTTGTTATCAACCAGATACTTACACAAGAGGCAGCTCCATTTCGATGCTGAGTAAAGTGACCTCTCTTAATTAGTTTCCCTATTATGCTGTAAAATGTGGTAGGTTCCTTTAGGCTGAGAGTCATTAGATACATACAAGCTATTATTGTTTCATTACCATTTTTTTCTCATCATTCTCAGCTTTTCCACAGGTTTCCTCATTTTGATATTTGTCCTAGTCACTTCTGAGCACCTGTTTTCAGTGCAACTTTCAGCCTTGATTATCCCTGCCTATTACCATTCAGAATGGCTTAATTAGGGTATATCTCCCTGATCTTAGATGCTGTTTAATCAGAACTGTATTCTGTCCCACTGTGTTTCACAGTGATGCAATAGATGGTCAGGAGAGATGTGTTCTCTCCCGGTGGAGTGGCCAGACCCATTTCCGCACTTCTGCTGCCTTTTGGTGTCTGATCATTAGGATCTTTGCTTTTCTGGGTTTTTTTTGTTTGGTTGGGTTTTTTTTTTGGTCTTTTTTAAAAGTATTTTACCCTCTTTCTCTTAGAGGGCTTTTCTCATCCTTTGCTCTTTTTTATGGTGGAGTACCAAGTATCCCATGATAACATGGGAGCAGTCAGATCTCATCTGAGCCTGACATTATCTACAGAATCACAGAATCATCTAGGTTGGAAAGGACCTTGAAGATCATCTAGTCCAACCGTTAACCTAACACTGACCATTCTCAACTACACCATGTCCCTCAGCGCTATGTCAACCCAACTCTTAAACATCTCCAGGGATGGGGACTCCACCACCTCCCTGGGCAGCCCATTCCAACGCCTAACAACCCGTTCTGTAAAGAAATACTTCCTAATACCTAGTCTAAACCTTCCCTGGTACAACTTGAGGCCATTACCTCTTGTCCTATAAAGAGGCTCATCCCCAGCTCTCTGCAACCTCCTTTCAGGTAGTTGTAGAGGGCGATGAGGTCTCCCCTCAGCCTCCTCTTCTCCAGACTAAACAACCCCAGTTCCCTCAGCCGCTCCTCGTACGACATGTGCTCCAGACCCTTCACCAGCTTCACTGCCCTTCTCTGGACACGCTCGAGTAATTCAATGTCCTTTTTGTAGTGAGGGGCCCAAAACTGAACACAGTAATCGAGGTGCGGCCTCACCAGTGCTGAGTCCAGGGGTAAGATCACTTCCCTGTCCCTGCTGGCCACGCTATTTCTGATGCAAGCCAGGATGCCATTGGCCTTCTTGGCCACCCACCTGGGCACACTGCTGGCTCATGTTCAGCTGGCTGTCAATCAACACCCCCAGGTCCCTCTCTGACTGGCAGCTCTCCAGCCACTCCTCCCCAAGCCTGTAGCGCTGCTGGGGGTTGTTGTGGCCCAAGTGCAGCACCCGGCATTTGGCCTTATTGAAACTCCTACAGTTGGCCTTAGCCCATCGCTCCAGCCTGTCCAGGTCTCTCTGCAGAGCCTCCCTACCCTCGAGCAGATCAACACTCCCACCCAACTTGGTGTCGTCTGCAAACTTACTGAGGGTGCACTCGATCCCCTCGTCTAGGTCATCAATAAAGATGTTAAACAGGAGTGGCCCCAAAACCGAGCCCTGGGGGACACCACTCGTGACCGGCCGCCAACCGGATTTAACTCCGTTCACCACAACTCTTTGGGCCCGGCCATCCAACCAGTTTTTTACCCAGCAAAGCGTGTGCCCATCCAAGCCTCAAGCAGCCAGTTTTGCCAGGAGAATGCTGTGGGAAACGGTGTCAAAGGCCTTACTGAAGTCAAGGTAGACAACATCCACAGCCTTTCCCTCATCCAATAAGCAGGTCGCCCTGTCTTAGAAGGAGATCAGGTTTGTCAAGCAGGACCTGGCTTTCATAAACCCATGCTGACTGGGCCTGATGATCTGGTTAAATTGCATGCACATTGTCTGCCAACCATGCAGAGGGAAAGTGAATTGGTGACTTTGAATTTAAAAGATTTGTTTAAGATAATCTTTCACTTGTTTTCTCAAGAGTCTGGTGATTTCCCAGTACTAAAACTTGAACAATGCTTCATTTCATCCTATGCTTTGCATTAACAGTTGATTATGTTCATTTAACACAGCCAAGAGCACTGATAGAGGTTAGGGCCCAGCTTTGCTAGCTCCTGCCAGGGACACAGCAAGAGAAAGTCTCCCTTTCTGAAAGCTTCCTGCTTTTGTCCTCCAGCTGTGAATGAAATTTCAGTGACAGCTTCAGTTCTCTGCACTGGACAGTGATAGCCATGGCTGTGGCTGTCAGTGCCTGTGTTGTGGGAGGTGGGTGCTTCCCACTTGGCAGGCTGGCTCCAGTGCATCCCTTCCAGCTTGGGGTGCCCAGCTGGAAGATGTCTCCTTCCCTCCACTGAGGCAGCCTATTCTGGCCATGCTTCCAGCCTGGGCATCTCCATTAAGTGCCCATACTGGAGGTGGGGGTGAATTGGGACCGATGCCTCCAGGTAAAAAGTTTGAAGCCCCTGTGTCCCCCTGGTGAAAGATCCAGTTGTGCAAGAGCCCTTCTTGTTTCCATGCCTTGTCTGGATCCAAGTGCTCCAGCTCACCCCAAGGGACCAATGTCCCATCTGGAAGGCCAGGATTAGGAAGTTTTTCACCGCCTGCTGTCCTCAGCCTCTGCTTCCTTCCTCACTCTTCCTTTGTCCCCACTCATTCTCTGGACATCTGGGGGCTCCTTTTCTCTTCAGCTAACTTTGTTATTACTGTCTTCTTTTTATTTAGGTAGCACCACTGATGGCCACAAAGATCAGTGGTAAATGGGGTGTGACAGATAATAGCTGTGTACCCTGAAGGCCTTAAAGTGTAAAGCTAATGCATGTGTACCCAAGCAAACAAACAGAGGAGAAAGCAAGATCAATCACAGACTAGGTAGGAGTGCATTGGAGTCAATATGCTTTTTGGAATATAGGCCTTTGAAAGACTTTGCTGAGGCAGTAAGAAACGTGAAGAACATTAAGTAAAAGATATTTCAGACCCTTGGGAGAGATTAAATATGGTTTTACTTCCTTTTCTTTATTCCTCCTTTCAGAGCTACATTAGCAGAAGTTAGGTAATCAGGGATGGAGAGCTCATTTTGGAGCAGATGATGATGTGAACATTCGTCCCTTCTGGAGAAGTCCACTCCGCAGGAACAGGCTGGGCCAGTGAGAGCCCAATCTCCTGTGTGTGGAAGCATCACTCTTATTACCAGATTGTTTCTAGGTCTAGGTGAGGTTTAAGCATTCCAGGCCCTAACCATGGGTCACTGGTGGAGAAATACATCTGTTCATTCACCATGAACAGATCTGTTTATTTCTAATCAGAGCTTGTCAACAATTGTAAATGTAACAACTTTCTGTCAGCAAATGTTATTTGAAAGAAATGAAATGAATTCATGGTCGTGTACCATGGCTGTGTCAAAATATTTGTGGAAAATTATAAAAATATTTGTTAGATAAAAGGTTGTAACATTTCAGTTTGACTTTATTATTGCACTCATTTGTTTCAGACTGAGACAGCTGAAACAAAATATGTAAGAACAGTCAAAGTAAGTATTTTTTTGTTTTTCTTTTGTGGTGTAGGATGAAAGCAAATGCCAGTGCCTTGAAGTTCCCCTCAGGATAAGAAATCTGAATTTCACCAGCTTGAATTATAATATTAATATCTCTTCCTACATAAGCAGCTTGACTTCTTCATCTGTGCTGGAAAGCAAATGAGAGTCAGACTTCCTAACATTAGATCTGCACATAGAGAAGAAAGAGGGGCCATTTTATAAGTAGATAACATATACTCTCTCTCCTGCTCAAGATACACTTCATTAGCCCAATATTGTGACTAAACCCCATCTTGCCTGCACCTTTAAATACAGCTCCACTCTAGGAATAGCAGGAAGAAAGCTGTCTTTGTCTAGGACATGTCTTCCCCTGCCAAATATATAAACTATCCAAACAAAATGTAGCAATTTGTCTTTCATTTAATGATGAACATTTGCTCTGATATTTGTTCACTTTTCCAGAACTGTCTTAATTAAACTGCTGTAATCTATGTTTTCAAACCAAACATGGTAATTTCATTATTCAAAAGACACAGAGCTGGCACATATTCTGATGCTTCTGAAGTGAGGGTATATTATGGAAATGAAAACTTATCATTTCTGGAGGCACATAAAAAGAATTAATTGTGTTTAATGCGAAATTAACTCCATCCAAAAATGCTGCTGTTTTGTCTCCAGTTAAAAAAAAAATCACGATAGTATATGAACCACAGTAACATGCTTTTCTGTTCTTTGACAGTCACTGGCCAGAAAATTTCAATTCAAATGCAAAGTAACGACATGAAACAAAGTCCATTGCATTGACAGAAAAATTCTTATTTCTTTTTTAGCTTTTTGAGGGTTGTCTGGATCAAGCCTTGTGTATCAAGGCAGGAGTGGTGATAAGGAGTGAAGGTAAAGAAAACATCTTCATCATTTCTGCATCACTTAAAAGAAGACATTAATCTCTAGGAACAATAACAGCCTAAAATTCACTTGAGTCTACCCATGTCTTCTTCTTCCTGCCCCGCAGTCCTGCCTGATGCCTGGATCCAGGAAAATGTTCTAGCACAAGTCTGATTTAAACCATAACCCTTTAAAATGGGGTTCCTCAGGTGTTTGTTATTTTGCACACCTTGTTATTAGGGCCCTTGTTGCACCCCTGGCCATTATGAAGATCTGATGTTCCTCTGTAACAGATACTGTTCAAATGATATCATTGCCATGATGGATAGCACTTGGGCATATGTCGTCTTGTGGAATAAAAAGGGCTTGATTCAGCTGCTAGGGCTCACTCCTGCCTTCCCCATCTTTGACCTTTGCATCCCCATAGAGGCTGTACTCTCATAAATGACAGCTCTATGTAGATCCACCTGTCTGCATGGTGTACCACAGCTCTACATCAGCCCCAGCACAAGAGAGAGTGTCGCCCTTGAGTATGACTCAAATGCTGTGGTGGGGCTCCTACTCCCACAGTCACTGAACTGAACAAATGCATTTTATTGGTGTGTGCTTTGAAGACTGGTTATGTCAAAGATTGCATAAGGAAAACACTTCTCATTTAAACTCTTCCAAAATTACCATCAACTTTGAGAAGTACATTACAAATATGCATTTACTTTTGAGCCCTAGATGCTTAAATAATTAACCTATAGCCATATCTGGATAGGTTTAGAGCTCAAAGCTAAACCATTAACCCAGAGCTGTGTCTGAGCACAGTTTGGACTCCAGAGTGTCTGGGAGCACAGTGCAGAAGTGCAGGAAGGCAGAGCCACTGGCTAGCACTGATGCAGATGCAGATCCAGGCTGATGCCATGCAAAGCCATCCAGAGGTCTCTGCTCTCCTCTGCCCCAGAGGCCATCAGCCCAGGTTGTTCAGGCCCAGAGCGATGAGAGCATGGCATTTTGCTCCCAAGGTCTGTGGCAGGGGCCCCGTGTTTGTCCTGTCATTTCTCTGCAAATAGATTTTCATCAGCTTAACCCTGAACAGTTGATATTGATTGTACTTCTTTACAGTCTAACAGAAACGAGCTTGTCCTGTCTGAATCTCAGAGCTGGACTAAGGCTTCTGTTCTGCAAGAGCTTGTGTATTGCCCTGACAGAGCATGTCTTCATATCTGTCTGCCTGCCTGCCACCAAACGAAGGGGAGTGGGTTTGCATGCACAAAACACCCCCCACTTCATAACACCTAACAGTTGGATCACAGGACAAAATGTGAACAGATCCTTTTCTTTTATGACTCATACACATTCAGCTAAGGGACAGGATATTTGCCTTCAGATGGATGAGGATAAATGCATGGATAAGTCTTACTCCTTGCCATAGAAAATGTTCTCCCTTTTGCTATCCTAGCTTCTACAGGGATAACAGGGTGGTTGTGTACCACAGCATTTGGGGTTGACTGGGCCCTTCAATAGCTGTGGACATAAACAGGCAACTCTTCTCTCCCACTTACTAGAAAGACATTTGTTAAAGCGATTTATTGATTGTGGCTTTGGACCACATTCCTAGGGAATTATCTAAACTGCACTTATTTCAATTACCTTTTCTAATAATATAGCTAATGATCTCACTAGTTTAGTGCACAGGAAACCATGCAAGTCTGTAGTTATCATTCAGAGAATTTATCTCAATGACTTTAAAGTGATTTTCCCCCAAATCAGAGCAAAACACAGATGGTTCTGCAGCCTGTGAGACCACAGAGAAAGTGAAAACTGTCTGAGAACAGTTTTGCATTGGCCTGGGGTTAAGGGAGAGGAGTTCTCCTCTTGATCCTGGGCCTTCAAAGGCTAGTAGGAGAGTCAAGTTTGGAGGAGAGAGAAAGTGGTGCCAAAGTTTCCCCAAAGAAACTGTGAAGGGGAGTATGGAGATCTCCATCTATTCCACATGATCAGAGACTAAGGTGCAGTTCCTTCCTGGCTGTCTCTGGAAAGTGATGCTGTGCTCTTTTTACCCAAGGCCTGTGAAAAGCTGTGACATCTCACAAAAATGAGGGGGTGTGTCTGTTCCTTCTGTCCTCTCTGCTTAAGGGACCTGCCTTTTAAAAATTGATCTCAGTGTCCTTTGCATAGCATTGGTTTGGGCTTGCTCCCTGCTCTCTTGGTAGCCCCTTGGGTTGGTTGATTATCCCTTCAGCAAGAGCAGAAGCCAGCATAGGTGCTCAAAGTGCTGTACAGCCCCTTCCTGCTGAAGATCAGGTACACAAACAGGCCATTTGTTGGAGGAGATGAAAAATACTCTTTGCTCTTCTCCTAAGGGAAAGTATGGTCTAGACTTTTTCCTAGGCCAGTGAAGCTTTGTGATAACCCTGCTTGGCCACAATCAAGCCCATCAGTACCACTACAGCCTGGAAAAGTAGGTAGGCCTAGTTGCCCTATTTCACCTATGCGTGAATATTGAAGTTAAAAGATTTGCTCCAAGTCCATAGAAGGAACCAGAGCAGGAAAACAACTCTATTGTATATATGGCGCATCCCAAGAAAGTTTTCAGTGTGCTTGTATAGCTGCAGTACAGCATGGTGTTGCTCCTGCTCAGATAACCATTTTACCTCAGTGTTGCTCTATTAATCTGATCCCTGAACCACAGCAGAGCTAACCAGCTTGGATTTGGTATCTCACACCGTCCCAAAGCCAGTTCTAGATAATGGGTCTTTCTCTTGCTGTCTCCTGCATGCTGCTGATGTATTCCAGCAGCACTTCCCACTATCACCCTCCTTCACACTCAAAGTAACAGCCCAACCTCACCGTCATCTGCATTCCTGATAAGCAAGCTTGTACTGCTTTGCAATTACAACTTGAAAGAGTGCATTTATGAGAATAACTGGCTTCCCAGAGTTAATGGGTCAGTGAGTGTCCTCATTTATGCGCTCTCAATCTATCCATTACATTTCTTATTAGAGTCTCTCTGCTGAGACAGCCAGAGAAATATGAAGCCCCCTCTAACCTCTTTAATCAAGTTCTGGTGCAGTATCAGTAAGGTCCAGCAGATCCCTATGAAGCTTTTCATTTTCGTTGCTCTTTTCATCTGCTTTCTGGGTATGGGCTTGAGAGAAGGATTTCTCATCTCTCCACAGAGGTAGGCTGGAATTAGACTGTTGATGGCGGGCTTGCGTGTGCTCTGGCAATGTAATTTAGCAGGTCATCAGTCTATAATGAAGGCTTAGGTCCCTTCTGGCATTTTCACTCGAGATGGCTGAGTGCTTTGCCTCCTTTCTTTATTGCATGATTTTCATATAATTGTTCCAACTTACACAAAATTACATTAGATCTGCTATTTAAATGCCATACAGTGTTCTTCTTTATTCAAAAGTCTGCTGCTGTTTTCAAACTTAAAAGAACATGGAAATAAGAGACACTTTCACATCAATAGTAGACTTCCAGTCTAAGTTACCCTTTTATACTTTACTCCATAACCTGAAGCACCAAGTGCACAATCATGTATCACTCATAGCTCTGAAATCCTGCTGCAGTGAGGCAAGGCTTAGCAAGGGAGAGTGAAGCAGGAGGGTAAACAATTGACCTCTCTTTTCTTAGCTCTTATTATTTATATTCGGGTAACCTCTAGCATCAAGCTGAAGATATGAGTGTCAGTGTAGTAACTTTTAGAAAAGTAACCATTTTTGTGCTTGAAAGATGTTGCCTTCTCTTTTGAAAGCACTTTATCTCACCAATGGTTTTGGATTGTGCTCTGTTCATGGATCTTTATGGCACAAAGATGATACTTTTAAGCCACTGGAACATTGCTTATCTTCTCTTGAACTTGCAGGCATTCCTGACTCTTCTGTTGCTCCAGTCTTATTTCAATCACCATGCTATTAATCTGCAGAAATAGTTTTTCCCTTGGGCTGCAGTTATTGCTTGGTTTCTGTTAGTTATTTATTGTTCTGTCTCCACCTATTTTTTTAAAACATATTATGAACGATGTGGCTCTGAGTATATATAATTTCCTTAAACAGATCATTTTCCTCCAAGTGCAGTTCCACTCTTTAGATATCCTTGTGTGCTGCTGGACACCAAAGCAAGAGAGGAAGCCAGCAAGCTAAGCAGGGTCCTGGTACTGGTGAGAGTTTGTTAAATTTTAACATTTGGCACTCTGTGAATTACTTATCAAGGATTCTGTTCCCAGCCTATGTGGGATTAGATAAAATGGTGTTAAAAAACATTCAGAATGAGCTATGGACAAAACACATAAGTACTTAATAATTTGTCTGTTGGAGGGAGAAAGATGAGAAGTGATGGTTCTTTATGTTTTGAACGATTGCAGTCAAACTGGGCATGCACGAAATGCATAATTTTAGACAGGGCTGACTGATGTGCAGGTTAATAAGTGTCTGATGTGTCTCATGCTTAGACCCCATTTTCAGTTGTTTCTTATGTGGCCAGCAATTAATCATCTGAAGTGAAGCTTTGTCTGTCATGTCCACTCAGGTGGAATTACAGAGTTTTTTTTCTCCTTTTGATTGGTTTATAATTTGTGTTGAGAGTATGCCATTTATTCTTCTGGTATGTCCTGATTTTGGCTAGGATAGAGTTAATTTTCCTCCTAGTAGCTGGTATAATGTGGTTTGGATTTAGTATGATAATAATGTTGATAACACACTGATGTTTTTAGTTGTTGCTAAGTAGTGTTTATACTAAGCCAAGGATTTTTCAGTTTCTCATGCCCTGCCAGCAAGAAGGCTGGAGGGGCACAAGAAGTTGGGAGGGGACACAGCCAGGACAGTTGACCCAAACTGGCCAAAGGAATATTCCATACCATTTAACATCATGCCCAGTATACAAACTGGGGCGAGTTGGCCAGGAGGGGCAGATCACTGCTTGGGGACTTTCTGAGCATCTGTCAGCAGGTGGTGAGCAATTGTATTGTGCATCGCTTGTCTTTCTTGGGTTTTATTTCACTTTTTTTTTGTTATCTTATTTTTCATCATCATCATCATCATTATTATTATTATTTATTATTATTACTCCTCCTCCTCCTGCTGCTATTATTTATATTTTATTTTTTATTTCAAGTATCAAACTGTTCTTATCTCAACCCATGAGTTTTATTTGTTCTCAGTTCTCCTCCCCATCCCACCAGGGGAGAGGAGAGAAGAGAAGAGTGAGCGAGTGGCTGTGTGGTGCTTAGTTGTTGGCTTGAGTTAAACCATAACATGGTGAAAATCCATTCAAGTCTTCCTACTTAAAACTTGTTGAAAAACAAGCCTGTATGTGCTCAAGAGGCATTTCCTGCAGTTTGATTTTCCCTGTCTTGCTGTTTTCAAGGGTAGACACTTAGAGTCTCTAAGGCAGACTCTGTGCCATCAGTGCTTTTAAATGGACTTAAATGATGTGTAAAGTGATCAAGGATCTCTAGCACAGTGTAGATGGAACCAGAGATTTTGTCTTGATTGATCCTTCCGAACCACTGAAGCAATCTTAGCCAAATCTGCTGATCTTCCCACCATGTGCTTCACGCAAGACTAAGGGATGAGGCAGCAATGAGGTCTCACTTCCAAGGCTTCAATGAGCTCAGTTCCTACTGCAAATCTATGGACTGTTCTAACTAAAATGGTCCTTTACAAATTCTTTGTTGTCTTTCTGGTGGTCAGAGTAGCTGGGTGGAAGAAGCTCCTAGGCATGTGGCCAAATTCTTTTTTTCTAAGAAAATGTGGGAAAAGGATCTGTGGAAGGAGCTCTACTGCCAAAATCCTTCAAAAGTCAATCCAAGGAGCTTTAGGATTGCCCTCTGTCACTATAGTGTTAAACTATCTGAACAGCACTGCGATCTATTCTCATAAAGAGAAAAAACCCCGAACTTATCTAATAATTTTCCTTCAAATATTACAAAACTTTATTTGAAATTCTCTACTTCCACAAAATTAACTGAATTATAAATGTTTCCTTTTCCCCCCTCTGCCTCTGACACATTCATCTTGCCTATCTCTAACTGAAGCTCACACTGTGACCAACATTATATTTTCCTCAGTAGAATTAATGACATTTTATACATCTGTATTTGCAGCCAAATGACTCTGTCTAGTACAAGGGACCAGTTTGTTTGAAAATCTCTTAAGAAACATGTTACAGAAATTGCACATGAGATGCAAGGAGAACTTTGTATGAGATAGGGAAGGAAGAGCTCAGGGTTCAAGCACTTGGAGGATAATGCAGTCTCTAAAAATTAGACTCTTTGTTTGATATTGAAATAGCTTTCATGTGTGAGGAGAGAATTAGTCATCTTCCTTTAAAATGAATCGATCGCTGGCCACCTGCTGTTCTAGCTGTCACGAACTGTCCTCTATTTCAGTTTAAAAAAAACCCGAACAAAACAAATCTGTTTTTAGACCGTGGGAGCTTAAAAACTAATAATCAAGATGAACAACCTCTTGGTTTTCCACTGCCATGGAAGTGACATCAGTCACTCACTGGTGCCAGATGTTATTGTTAGCCACATGTTTTTGGCATGCTTGAGGGCTTCATGGCTCCTCTGGGGAACACTGGAACTGTAGCACACAGTGCAGATTCACCTAAAACAATTTTCTGCCATATTTAGACTCATATTTAGGTAAAATCTTGATCTCAGGGAGATGTGACACAGGTAGGAGTTTGAGTGCCAGAACCTCAGGTCTGTCAATGAGTGAGATGGGGACTTCCCTCTTTTTGCAGACCAGTTCTTGCTGTGACCAACCTAAGGCATCCTCCTTATTAGTGCTGCTAACATTTTCCACTGCCTGGGTTTGTCTGCTGAGTCTTTAAATATAAGAATGGCAACACAATGCTTGAATGTTAAATAGTGCTGTTCTAGTCAGACAAAACTAGCTATCTTCTATGGTGCTGCTGGAGAGAGGCAAAAAACCACTGCTATAGATGAAGCAGGTGAAAATGAGAGGAGCTTACTAGAGGACATGTAAGAATCAAATGCTAGCCCATGAAGCACACAATAAGTACCCTTTGTTCCCCTTCCCCACAAATAACCCTGATACTCTAGTATTAAGAAAAATGAGTTAATCTGATAACCATAGAAGATTTAAATGATTGAATGTAGTTTGGAAGTGGTAAAAAATAACAGCTATGCTGTTTTCTAGGGTTGGGGCTGTGCATGCCACAACTTACAGGGAAGGGTAAGAAGTAAATGTACTCCTTATTTGTATTTGGTCAGGCACAGCAAATGATCTTTGAACAACTCCAAGAGCTGGCAACATCCTTCAAGCTGTTTATGGTGCTGCTGTGAGTTGCCTCTTTGGTCAGAGGCTCAGAGTGCATGCTGACACTCTCCTGGTTCTCTAACATAGATTATTCTTAAACAGACAGCAAAGCAAAAAGGCAAACCAAGAAGATGCAGAAAGAAAATCACACACAGTGGAAAGGAGAAATAAAAGTATTGTATACAGCTGCTCTTCAGCATGTGGGTGAAGCTGGTGGCTGTGGGTATATAATAGGTTTCTTCTCTGTGCTATAGGTAGGAAATATCTGAGGAGGAGGGCCCCAGGAGACTATGGGCTAGCAACCATGAGGATAGTATAAATCATTGCTTCTGTCCCTCTATGCTTTGTCTTGATTTTCCCTCATTTGAGCTATTTTTAAGGCCACCAAAAGAGGTGGGTGATAACATTAGACTATTCTCTCATTGTTTTGATCACTCTCTAGGTCTAGTTTCTGCCACAGCTGTTTTGGTTCATTATTTTTCAGTTTACTACTCCTCTTGTTTACCAGACATGATTTCAGCATGTTGCTTTGTGCTGTGTTTGGGACAATTTGTCTTAAACCTGAGCTTCCCTCAGAACAGCAGGAGTAGCTGCGGCAGAGCTCAGCAGCGGCCAGCTGCTCGAATATTTACTCATCTTCCCAGCAAGATTTTGAAGCTGTTCCTGAGTTCTCAGCTGCTACAGAGGTATCATTATCAGTATCCCACCTAGCAAACAGAAGGCCAGTTGGGTTACATTTGCAGGGTGGTTGTTGGAGGGTGGCTGCATGTAGATACACTTTGAGGGTAAATGCCTCAGGCAACAGGGGTGCTTGAAGCCAAATTCTTTGATGCTAGTGGCAGTCACTGGCACTGTGGGCAGTAACACAGGATGCCTTCTGCAGGGCTGAGACCTTATTTCTTCATCATTGAAAACACTGCTAGCAATGGAAGGGGGTATTTTATCAAGTCTGAGCTTTTTCCCTTCAGCCCATGCACTTTGGTGAGCTCTGTGCATCAACAAAGAGGGATATTGACTCTGGTGCTATGAATGACAGGGAAAAAAAATCAATGCCATGTAATTATCAGCAGTTCCAGCCCAATAGCTGGCATCCTGCACTGCATTAAAAGCAAAATCATGGAGTCCAATACTAGAACATCAGTGCCAGCTGAATATTGCACCTTTGAACTTATGCTGTCTCCAGTTTCCTCTGTTATTATTTCCTGCATTGTTTGCTTTAGTAAGGAGACAACAAGGAAGATGTCCAGTGTGCCCTACTTTTCAGCACTTTTTAATAAGCAGCACACTGCACTTCTGACAGTGGCATTACAATAGCTGGAGCAGACAATGGGCAGGAAGGGCCCTCCTGAGCCTCAGAGCCACTCTCTCTTGCTGCAGCCATAACATTTCAACTGGTGTAGCTCTGTCTTAGCTTTCATTAGGTTTTGCGCTCCTGCTTCGACCAAAACATTGTTCCATAACCTTCCTACTCTAAAGGCAAGAGATGTTCCCATTTCCATACTAAATGTGCACACAGTTGTTTTAGTGCATTGTTTAACCCACTTGCTCTTAAACCGATGTCTTTTATATATATAAAATACAAATCTTTTCTCCACTTTGTCTGGATTTAACCCACTTCTCATTATTCTCTCCGAAAGGATACACAAATCAAGTTGTTTTCCTTTTTTCCCCCAAGATAAACTACCTATCGCTTTGGCCACCTGAACATTGCTGCTCTGCATCTGTTTAAATCTCAACTCAAAGTCTTGAATATTGATGACCAGAATTTTACCCAATTCTCCAGTCTTTTGTACAATACCCTAGCATCTTTTTATGTCCTTCTCCATTAAGAAGTAGTTAGCTCCAAGCAAACAACAGAAATATTTGCAATTAGTCATTAGTCATTATATAGATCTTTTCAGCATCAGGAGATTTAATTAGTTTCCTTCATTTCTAATAATGCTCTGTCTTCAGTGAAGAACTTACAGACCTACTTTCACATGCTCTTCCATTTAATATAAATTCAGCTTCTTAGTCTTTGGGATTTTATTTTTAATGATCATATCTTCTAAAATGGTTTCAGCAATTACAAGACCAATAAAAATAGCATACAGTCTGTTGGGGTTTTTGGCTATTTGGTGGAGAATTCTGCCACCCATCCCATCTAGAATTAACTTACCCTGCTATTACTCATCACACTTATTCTACATTCTTTATCTAGGACATTGAAGTGTTCTTTAATGATGTGATTATTAGTAAAGCTCTCTTTCTAATAACATTACCTAAATGCCTGTAACAGCCAGACCTCATGAAATTATATAGTGGTTTCTCAGCCCAGTAAAACCTATTTTTCCTTTTTTTTTTTTTTTCCCCCAGTGAGATTGAGACAGATACTGTTTTGCCCATGCCATTGTTTTTACCTTTACACTTTTATGGTCAGTTCCTTTGTCGATGCACCCCACTGCCTTTAGTTTCATCTCTGTCTTTCTGCAGGCTGCTTTTCCTCGATACATCTGCTCTAAATGGGGCTGCTATTTTACCACATGCTGTTATCCCTTATAGTGTCTGATTTTACATCCTGTTCCAATAGTTTGACCTTGCCCAGTCTGTTTGCCAGGCCTCCTGTATTAGTGCGTGACAGGGAAGCAGTTTCTTACCAGCCACACTCTGTAACCAGCTGGGAGAGAGATAGTCCCTTAAGAAGTGCTACCAGCTACCTGACTTTGGTTCCTACCGGTATGAGTTTCCTTCCTCATGCGCCATCAGCTGTTGCCATATTTTTGGTTACCTCATTTGTTATTCCTGAGAACTAAAACCATGTCATTTTCACCTTCATTTTTTTTTCTAGTCCAAAGTTCTTTCTATGAGCCATGCTGACCCTGTTTTGTAGGAATTCAGGATTTCATTCAGCAAGCTGCCTCCTCTCTCCATGACTGCCTTCCTGCAGCTAGTTTCTCCCAAACATTCTCAGATCTGCTTTTCTCAGTTTTTGCTTTGCAACAAAAGCATAAAACCTGGTAGACTGAACCTGAAGGTGTCCCACGTTGCAGGTAATGCAGTAACAGTTTGGAGTTCAGTATGGAAGTATTAGCAAAAAATGATATGATTGTCTTAAATGCCATGTGATAAACTATAGCAAAATCCTTTTTGTGCCATAGCCACATCAGTGGAAGTTAATTTTTCCAGAGATGTATTTTATCCAGATTATTTATTTTAGCCCACAACATACCAACATTCAAAACAAATTTAGCTTCTCTTTGTAGCATTGAAAATTGTGGCTTATAAAATGACAGTAATTTATATTAAGGGCATGTCTTCACTGAAAAGCGAGCATACACAAAATTCTAGTTGTGTTGCTTTGATCACTTCAGTGCTGCATAAACCCATGTTTTAGGTTGAACTCCTGCCTCTGATCCCAAACTGTGCCAATCCAAGATTAACCTGGTATTGTGGGAAAACCTGTTTCGAAGTGCCATTACTCTTCTGGTTTAGTAAACTAAGCCAACCACTGGAAGGGATACGCTAGTGTGGCAGTGAATGAAAATCATGTTCCAGGAAAAAAAGGATGTTGGTGGCATTTTGCACTGATGCAGAAGCATGTCATGTTGTGGAAATGCGGGCAGTGAAGACAATCAACAAAATCCCCCTGAGCTGGTCAGTTGTTATTCTGCAAGGCAGCCTTGAGCCCAGACTGACAGTACCAGACAGTAAATTGAGAATAACCATCAGTAATTCAACAGAAGCAGTCTCAAAGAGACCCCACTGATGTGTCAAGTGCTGAGCTGCTTTCTTTCGTCATCCTGAACACATTTTGTTTATTTCTCATGCTTAGGCTTCTCTTTTGGGAGTCCTTTTGTTGTTGTTTGCTTAGAAATTTTAGAGTTTCTGATTTCTGGGATCTTCCCAAGTTACAAGTCTTACTGAACTCCTATCAAAAGCCTAGTGCAGGCAAGGTCAGGTCCCAGCATGCAGTTCCTGTTCAAATGTGGCACAAGGATGACAGAAATGTCACAACAACACAGCAATGGAAAGGACTTTGTCTTTAAATGTTACAACAATCTAGGCAACTTCCCATGCTGAAAGGAGGAGTTAAGGAAACAATAGAACAAGGCCCTTCTATGGATCTGCAGGACAGAGTGACATAAGTAACAGTGTTTGAGTTCATTTGCAAGGTAGACATCTGCCAATCCAGGTCAAAACCAAAGAAAATCTTGAATCCTCAGCTGTTTTCACTGCAGCCACTTGATATGGGATTTCTCTCCTATGTGCATGGCAGAGGAAACCAGTCTTTGAGCAAGAACCCAGACTAATCCTGCAGCAAAGACCCACCCTAAAGCAACAGTTCCCACAGAGGGAGTGGGGAGAGGTCACAAGCAGAAGGCTTGAAGGTGAGTTTGCAGACCTGGAGCTGGAGTCATGAACACAAAACTGCAAAATAACTCTCTTAAGATAGCACTCCTGCAGAATATTAAAGTGACATATTGATATTTCATTTCCATTTTAGGCATTGTTGCCCACTGTAGCTGGGTGATAGGTGTTATTTAGGTGCACCAGTAACACTGTGGTTTTGGGGAGCCGGTAGAGGTTCACACTGGACTGATGCCAGAACAGGAGAGGGGTATGTGTGTTGTTTGCAGTTCTCTCACTTGACAGCTCACCAAATATGACTGAACTTTAAGGAGCAGGTAGCAGCAGTGGAGATGGTGGAACAGGGTCCATGTGGACTCTTAAAACAGTTTTGTCCTTAAACTGTTTATGAATCACCCAGCCCTGAGATTCAGGTCAGAGTCCCTGTAGAGGACTTGCACCCATCTTTCTTTTTGGAAGAATAAGTGCTTTAAATACTGCTCAGGGTACAGTGAACAAATAATCAAAATTGCTGACGTTGATGCAAGGCAATATTGCAGCTGGTTGAAAACTAAAAAGCTTCAGACAAACTATTTCTGTTTCCAATGCATTGTACTGGGCCAGAAGGGGTAGTCAGGCCATCTTGAACCATTCACGTCAGGTATCGGAAGAGCAATGGATTTTTTTCTGCTGGTGATAGACTCAGGGTACCATGGTGCTACTTTGTTCCCCATACTTACCAGAATGCACTACATTTTTTCTGCCATCACATTTCTCTAGTTAAGTAGGAAAAAAAAGAAGTTTATGCTTGATGTAAAAGTATCTATTATTCAGGTCTTTCTTCATGTGTGGAAATACTCTTAGTGTCATTCACCTACACTAACTTAAGATGTCTAAAATTTAGATATCAGGGTTTGAACTAGTCCCATAGACATCCTTTATCTCTGATACAGAGAGGTGGCACAGCTGGATGTGGTTTGTCTTACTGCTGGAGATGCTGTTTTTCTGATGAGACTAACAGCTCTTTTATGGGGGATAATGGGATCCATAACCAGTAGAAACTTATTAACCTCCCTAAAATCTTTGTAATTCTTTGTTAATAATGGTATTTAGTGGTGACATAATGCAAGGGGAGTAACTACTGACCTTGCACAGTCTTGCTACAACACATACAAACCTGTTACAGCAACATGCAACAGTAGGTAACAAGTTTCCATAGTTTTTGGCAATTTTTTAAAGTATATATACTAATGTTTACTAATGTATTAATGTATACTATATATAATATATATAAAATATAATTATTAATGTATACTAATGTATACTAATGTATACTAATCTATTACAGACTACTTGTGAACTTGTGCTCTCTAGTGTAGCCTTTGGTGGATATTTCAGAGCTTACTCCCCAGGCTTGCAGAGACGGGCATGTGACAACTCAGGCCAAACATGAAAATAAGAGTTTAGGAAAGTGATGGTAATTTTTTTGGGGGGTAACAACTAACTGTTCTTATCTTCTTAATCACCTTGATAATTAATAAAGAATACTATTTTTGTTTTGTACAATATTATTAACTTAAAACACCATGTGTTATATGTGTGTGTGTACATGTACAGATGCGCATACAAAGATCTATTAAAAAAATTCTGTAGAGATTGTCACCAGCTAAAAGGCATTAGAGCCACCAGGATGGTGACTTTTTCCCAGCTGTGAGGGGAGACAAGGGTGATCAGCTCATAATTAAATATAACTTTTAAGTGACTGAGACATAGCAGAAGAATTACACCTTAAATTTCCCTGATTTACAAGCAAACAGTTTAACTTTATTGATTTTGAATTAGTGCAGTACCTTTTCTATATTCAATCCTATTGGAGTGGGTGGTGGTGGTGGTCTTTTATTCTCCACCTCTACTCTGATGTCCACTTGATCATGAGACTTTCTGCAGTTAAATCTTATGCATGTCTGTATAAGATGGCTATCCTTACCTTGCTGTGTGAGGAGTGCACTGACTTGCTTCTTCAGTTTGTTAGTTCGACCTTTTGGTCATTTATGATTAAACCCTTCTTCCCTTTACTTATGTCAACCTGTCATTAAATTTCTTTTCCAACTGGTTTAAGGAGTGAAGAAAGCTTTATTTACAGCTCTTGTTTCACTGTTAAGTGGGGAGATTTCCAAGCATCTTAGTCTGTCGCTCTATATTTCAACAATAACAGTATGTTGGTTGGTAAGAAGGTGTTACCTGGAGCTGTGAATGGGAAAATCCTAACATGACTAAACTATGTGACAGTACATAAACTGCATCGTAAACTCATTGTTATGTGCCTGTCTAAAATGTTACATGTAAGTATCTTAAGTTTTCCTAAACACTTAGACTTGAATCTCAGTTTATCGCACACATTATTTGATGGGACTCAATCTTTTCCCAGCAGGCCAGGAGCAGCCTGGTGCCCTGCTGCAAAGCAGTCCCATGGGTCCCTTTCCCAGTCTTTGCACTGACAGCATAAATTAATCATTTTATGCTCTTTCAGTGACTCAGATGATACACTCAATCTGAGTGACAATCTCTACAGAGATTTTCTGTTGGTACCATGGTTCCCGCAAAGAGAAGCAGCACATAATGGACTTCAGTGTAGCAAGACCTGGTTTAAGAGCAATGAACTCCTGGTTACTGCCATGGGTATATCCTATGGCTGATGTGTTGGATTATTTTCATAGACCTGGTTCTCAGAAATGCAGTAGAACAAATACATGCATAATTAGCACATGAAATTGCTGGGATTCATTCACAGTTACTTGTGAGTACTAACATCTAATCAGACATTGCTCTAGGGAATGTGTGCACTAGTACTTCCAATTAGGAAGTCATCACAAAACATGCACACACATTTCTGAAAAACTCAGTTATGTAGTAAACGGAGTTGGTGTTGCTTGCTGGCATTGCACGCAAAGCTGTTCTGAAAAAAGCTGATTGCATTGTGCTTTGAATATGTGAACTGATGAGGTTCATTAATGAAGGTGCCTAAGCTTATCGCTTTACTAATATTAGTATTTTCTATTAATGACATTGTTTACAGCTGTTTGTGTAATGCAGCCCTGTTTTTCACAATATTTACTTAACTGTAATTTGGTTTCAGTGAGGCTTAAGCAGATACTTAGATGTAAACTGTTTCAAAAGTGCAGGGTGTCACTGTGAATGAAATTAATATGCAAGGACATTTCAAGGCATTCAAACCATCATGAAGTAAAGCACTGGGAAAGTGACTCTCTGCTGGAGCAATACAAGACTTTGTTGTGAGGAAGGTTTTTAATTACAATCCCACGCTCAGTGTTTTGAAAGGTTGCAGACACCAATTTTGTGTGTGTTTATTTTCTGTGGAATTTATTTTCTACATTCACACCCCTGGAAATCACTAGGACCCTGATTTTCTTCAGGCTGAGCGAAGCAGGCAGACCTCAAAGTGAAGAAAGCAGAGCCCTTATGAGTCAAAGCTTTGTGGGAAAACATGTTTTTGACAATTTTTGTCTCCACTAAAGGAGTTATAATAACTAACCTTGCAAGAAACCAGTCTAGAGAGCTGAGGGATTAATATTAGTCTCCCTCGATGTTTGCAGAATAAATTGCTGAGCAGGCAGATGAGGAAGGTGAACGGCAGTGTTCAAGTCTAGTACTCTGTGAAAGTGTTGAGTAGTTTCCAATACAGTTTTCAAACCATCCGAGATAAAGAGACACCTGATGCTATCATTTTGTCCTCATAGCTTCAGCCTGAAGCTCAGACATCTATGTGATTTTCTCTTTGTCTCTTTTTCTGTAGCCCACTGATTTTTTGCTCTTCCTGGAAGTTCTCTATTTGGGATTGAACTTTACTAGCATTTGCCTTCATGAATATTTGATTGTGATACTAGATTAAGAAAAATCCTAATTGATGCTTGCCTGTACCTGGAATACTGTTAGCTCAATGAAGCCTGAAGGGGTTCATGTGCTAGTATATTTGATATATAGGAAGCATTTGTCCATTTAGCTTTCTACATTTCATAAAGCTATGGATTTCTTTGTTACGCATAGGAGCTGTCACGCTGGATCAGAGCTGTGGTGATTCATTGGCTTAATGCTACCGGAACCAGAAGCAACATTCACATGAAAATTTCAATTAAAAATCAGAAGAGATCTAAGATATACACTTTTAACAGGGAGGGTGATTCATCATTGGGAAAGAACAAGCCTTGGAAGCAGCAATTTTTTCAGTTGTGTTTGCACATTAGCACTGAAGGTCTTTCTGGAAAATATGTTGTAGCCAAAACCAAGTTATTCAGTTCAGTACAAGGATAACTGAGTGAAATTAGATGACATATGATAGAAGAATGGGCTACATGAAGAGATAGTCTTTTCAGTTCATTTCTCCTACATGCAGAAGAATAAAGACCCTAGGAACAGAAAAGACTAGCTTTCTCAGGAGGAAAGGGCTACCTCTGACTTCTCCTCCAGTCATCTGAAGCTGAGAAGGTTTTATGCTGCTGGCTTGGTGCTTGCCTTTGACAGAGACCATTGGCACAGCACTGATTCAGCACTGAAGCTGTGTGTTTTTACTGCTGGGCTAGCTTTAGAAAACATGAGACCTTCTGCAAAATCAGCATATGTTTTGCATGGGAGAAAAACGATGTGGTAGAGTGCGTGTGTGTGAGGAAGAAGGCAGTTAGGAAGATCAAGTTCATAGTTTTCTGTTCCTAGCAACTGGGAAATGTAATCAGCTGTGGGTTTTTTTGTGGCTTTGAAATGTTCAGTAAATTTGAAATAGCGTCATACCCTGACTATCCCTTTAGTACATGATCGCATATTGGGGCTACAAGTAGCACGTTTGGTTTCATTGGTGTGGATTGTTTATGTCTCTGAATTTGTTATTCATGCAGGCCAGATCCCAGTAGGTGTTTTTGTTTACAATATCTTATTTTAAGACTATTGTGATGTTCTGTTGTTTTCTACTCTAGAAAGGGTCATATTTCATCTGCGGCAGTAAAATAAATTCATATGTTAATCAGGGCCTGGATCAGGCCTCACTGAACTGCAGAGGGTGATGTTTCTTCATGTCCTTATTTTTTTACTGGGGTGGTATAGACACTTTCATGCTGGCATCATTTTTCTTTCACATTTCCTGGTCTTGCCTCTAATTTATCCTTCAAGATTTACACTCCTGGATGGCTACCAGTAGACATCAAACTGAAAAGAGAAATCCCAGTCCTCCATGTGCTGTAGAGTTCATGTCTCTCATAATTAGCAGATTTATGGGAACTGAAGAAAAGATCAGGTGTTTGCAGCAGCTTGAAGCACATACAGTTGAAAACTAATAGCTCTTGTCTCAATTATTTACAAGCTTTGGCCAAAGTGGTAAAAGCTAGCTGCCAAAACTTCAGTTGCAAAATCAGCCTATAAAAGTACACTACCAAAAGTGTCATGTTTCTCAAAGTTCCTGAGTATTCTCCCATTAGGATTCAGAGTGGCTGTAGGGATATAAAGGATGTGAAAGATTTCTGTGACTGAAAGCAGGGTGCTGTGTCATCTAACTTTATCATGACAGATTCTAGAAGCGATATCCAGCAGTGTGTGTTCACTGGTTATGTGCTGCACATGAAGAGGGTGAGGGCACATTGCTATTACATTACTTCATGGCTGTTTTGGACATGGCCAGTGAGTCCTCTTCGAGACAATAGTGGGACACTGCTGCTGGGGATGGTTCACTCCAAGCATCCCTTTCCGCATGCAGCAGGTATGAGATATAGCTCTTCCAAGTATCTCCAACAGTTTTACCCCCCAACAGTACCCACAGCTACCTTTGTGCCATACTCCATGAGCTACTACACATGCTTTTACCTTCACTCTATAGCAACACCACTCAGCTGGGCTGCATGTTCACTTCAGATACTTTGCACTGCCAAAACACACACAAAGAAGAATAATTTTGTCTGAGTGTCACTGGGGTGGGACATGAAGACCAGCTGGGTGCTGTGTCAGATGGTTGTGGTCATTCTGCTCCACATGGATCCAGGATACTTCTCTGGAACTTCTTAATGATTTTTATAGACATAGACTAAGATGTGTCAGGAGAAGAGTCAAAATAGCAGCATGTTCAGCAGAAGCTCCCTCAATGCAGAATGCCTGGGGTGGAGTTAGAGGACATCTCAAGAAATGCTCAGACAGGACCTGGCCTGAAATTGTACACCTGTCTGGAGCTTGGACATCTGACTTAAATCTTCAAGGAGTCACTTCTGACAAACTGGTGGCCACAGGTCTGATAGGTGACCGTATCCTTCTTTCTAAGATGACATGATACTCATGATCTTCCTTCAAGATGGTGAGACAAGCTGGTGCTGCTTCTTTTGACTAATGTGGTGAGATATCAAGCTACTAGGCTACAGCTAAAGTCCCAGGTTCACTTCCTGCCTTAGTCTTGTAGTGTTCAAAGGAGCATCCTTTACCTCTCTTCCTGAAGGTATGCCACTGTGCAGCAAAGGCATGCTTGATGCTTAGAACTTTTCCTTAGACCAATCCTAAACTGAGGTGATCACTAACAGAACAGTGGATACTCCTGTGCTGTATGTCAAAGGAAGTCTGAAAGCAGACTGGAAAGCTGGGACCATGCAATTCAATCTGCAGGTGAGCCATCTCAGTCTGGTATAGACTGCACTGAACACACATGGGCTCTTCTGCCTTTATCCTCATGGAGGGAGGATGTGACAGTGTGCACTGTCCCTACCCTGTTAGCCTGTAATCTTGTATTCAAGCAATAACCTTCTACAAGGTATGGCTTCGAACCACCTCAGGTTTTCAAGGTTGGCCTGGTTCTCTAATATTAAATGATAGGTAGGGAACAGGTAGAAATTGCTGAAACCACTTCCACTACCTTCTGGGTTTTGATAGAGGGAAAGCAGCAGCTAATTCAATTAATAAGAAACTTGATCTGGCTTTCCAGCAGGTTTTGAGAATGGTGGCCTTGTGGGACACATGCCCCCACATGAAGGGGTCTTGATCTGGCTCGGTCCCTAGGCTGTGTAGGCCTGGACTCACTCCAAACCTGAATTAGAGCTGTAGGTGCTATGAACTTTATTAAAAATAAGACACAGTTGAAAGTTAGGTGGCAGATGACCTCCAATCTGGCAGTGGGATATCATATGCATATACATATACATATACATATACATATACATATACATATACATATACATATACATATACATATACATATACATATACATATACATATACATATACATATACATATACATATACATATACATATACATATACATATACCTTAAGCACAGAATTCCTCTTGGGTCCTGACTCTAAGTAGACACTTTGTTGGTACTGATTTTCTGTAGAGAGAAAAGTGTTTGACCCATGGGCTTATCTTTCACTGGGTTGATGTCCTGAGCACATCTCGGACTATTTGCCTGCACTGAAAATTTGGTGCTTAATAGCTGGTCATTTTGAGTGAGGGTAAAATCTGTTTAGCACTAAGGGTGTTAAACCATGAGAGATCAGACCAAAATCTAGCTAGGGTGACAGAATGACACATTCAGGATGAACTCTGAATATTTCTGTGGTCATAAAAAGGAAGACTACATCAAAAAGCCTTGCTAATCCCTCTGTCTCATTGTTTTCCAGGAGGACTGAACAGGAGCATGCAGCAGTTCTCTCTGCTGCATTTCCTTCACACCAGCACTGGTCTATGTATGTAAGATTTTTGAAGACAGTGGTGCTCATTGAATTACCAAGCTAGTCTATCCTGACAATATCCAGACAATATCCTGACTTCATTGGAAATGAATGTGGTTGTGTTATCTTCTGTTATATTTTTCATAAGGCTGTCATGGCAGCAAAGGGACAGCAAGATTTTCTTTCAAGTCCTGTCTGCCTGTTGTCCAGCTGAAGTGATGGTGTGCCTCTAGTTATTAAATGCAACTGCCCTTATTAAACATCTTCCAGAAGGGCACGTCTAACCAGGTATTCGCTCAGCTTCACCGTCTCCTCCTTTTCCCCCTTCTGTGGACAAGCATGAAAAGGGAGTTTGTGTTAAATAATCACAATTCTATAATAATAGCTGACTCCACCACCTGTTTTGTCACAGGGCTTTTCCACCCTCTCAGTGGAGGTTACCTCTGCCAAAGTGTCCTTCTTCTACCCCACTGGTTTAAGTATAAATAGATAAATTGCTGCAGACTCAGGTCTGGAATATGCCAAATTAAAAAAGAGAGATAAACCAACCCTGCTGCCAAGCAGTGCACTATAGTTGCCTGTGAGATTTTGTCTTTGCTCATATTTTGTTTCTGGCAATTTTGGCAGCTTATTCTTAGAGACTTCACAGTCAGCTGCTTTATCGCTGATATTTATATTTTACTTTCCATTGCTTAATTTCTTCTCCTAACTTCTAACTTTTATGTCCTGTGTGGCTGAAGTAATGCCTTTCCCTGAATACCCCCAAGGTATTCAGGTTGACGTTAACTACGCAAAACTACTGAGCTTCAAATGTTGTTCATTGTACTAGTGAAGTCAATCAGAAGTTTCTCTGTGTGTTATTTAAAACTGATCAGAACCTTCATTTCCTCTCCCAGACAGCCTTTTTCTAGGATACGGACTTTAGAACCTAGTCCTTAATGATTTGCTATAACCATGAGACAACGATCTGACTATTGTGGCATTCAATTTATTTTAAGATTTCAAATTACTAGTCAGGAAACATACATGCAGATCATGAACTAGAAATTCCATCTTGCATGCTGATGCTCCCAAGAGATTACTTTTCTTTGTTGTATGCTTTGTTGTATTTGAAAGGCATTTTGAAAATCCATGCATAGAAAATTTTTCCATTATCCTGAGGTAATTTGGATCCAGCAGAGGATGTAAAATATGTCGATAACACATGAAAATTGCACTGAATTAATTAATGCTAAAGCTAACTGTAATTCCCAAAGTATTTCTAGACAAACATCATTACAGTAATGTGAACTGAATTTATTAAGAATGTCATCACCATGGATTTCTCTGTTAAGAAAGCATGCACTTGCAAAGACCATGTTTCTTCTTGTTACTTTTGCACATGCAAAAGCAAATACGCAACACCTGAAAAGTCACATTGCCTTTTTAAATAAACTTCAGAAGTATGTCTATAACTGGTCATTTTTTATTTTGTGATAAATTGGTAATGCCCTAGGGCCCTTCCAGAATACTTATGCAAAACAAATAGTCAGCCAAACAGGAATTCAGTGCTCTTTAACCATTACTTGTAGTCATTTCAAGAACAAATCTGCATCCTTTGCCTACAGATGCTGGTTTTTAATAACTTTCAGTTTCCTTTGTTTTCTTGAGCTTCTTGCATTCAGGACTAAAACTTCCTTCATATTTTGAATTCTCTTTTACCTTAATTCCATTAAACAAATACTCAGCAGTGATGCTTGCTCAATGATGTGGATTTCCTTTCACTAGTCCACTACTCATTTCATTGACTAGTGCTCTTCAACAATTGACCACTTCTTTCCATGGAAATACCTTAGAATAATGTATAGTATCAGGTCAATCTAGTATCAGGTTGTAATATTCCTGTTACTGCCTCCCTCTGCCACTGACGTGCAGAGTTTCTGTGCTGCCTCTGCCTCAGAGCCATGACTTGTCTCTCGCTCCATGTCCCTAAGTACCAGACGTAGCAGGGTGGAGAAAAGGTGTGACTCAGAGCTGGGAAGATGAATGCAGTATGGTACGATGGCTTAAATGTGTTTCAGCCTGCCTTCTACTCTCACCATGTCTTAAGGTCTCAGGGGAACTCAATCTGCTCCTCTCGTTTACATCATGGCATCCACTCATGCATGTGTATGTTGGGTGAAATTCAGAAATCCATGTCCTGCAGAGCAGGGGAACAAGAATAGCGGTCCAATTTACTCCACTTAAACTTGGGGTTCTAGTATTCTGGATCATGAAGGATACATGAATTGATGCCAATTTGTCCATAAATCCCAAATTAAATGAAAGTCACCCAGCCACCTTGGAGTGTGCAAATTGCAAGCGTGTTAACACCGACGCCACTCCACAGTGCAACTAACTTCACCCTGCAGTAAGTGATGTCCCTTGCTATGCCCTAAAGGATAGCCAAGGCTTTAAAACAGTAGTAGGGGTTTTGTACTATGGACAGCCAGCCGTGATCACAGGCTGGGCACTCCAAAGTGGGAGTGTTGAAAGTCATCGAGCACTTCTGAACTTTTTATCCCACATGCTTCTGGATTTATGCTCTGCCTTCCCTGCTTCCACTGTAATCCAATGTAGCCAACGGTACTCTGTGCTTCATGTGCCCTGCTTGACAGGGTCATGTCCAAGCGGAGCAGGGAGAGATGGAAATGACATAAAGCTAAAATGGAAAGGAAGGGTAAATTATGACACAGTCAGGAAAGTCAAGGCACAATATTGATTAAAGGCATGGGACTTAAGTACTGATGAAGAAGAAGCAGAGGAAAGAAACATCTACCTCTGAAAACATCAGAGAGAAAGTAATCCCATGGGATTTTGCCTTCTTGGACAATAAGGTCAGCAGCAGCTCAGTTTGCTGCCTGTGGAGAAAGCGTGTCAGCAGAGGGAAAGCATGACAAATGCGTTGTCATATTCCCCTCTGAGCAGAACCACAAATGTGCTTCCGAAATCTTATCGATGTAAAGCAGTGCAAGAATATGAAAAGGTGGGAGAGTGGCATTCCCGGTCTCCTGACAATATGTGCTGCGAACGAGCAACAGATGGAGCCTCCAGCATCACCAGCCTTTTCAGGCAGGCTTGCTCACATTGCAGGCTTGCTAAGTATTTGAAATTGTGGGAAAGGCTCTGGTGATGAGGTTCCTAGCACCCGTATGTAGCCTAAATCCTCTTAAATTGAAAGTGATGCTTAAGTACCACTAACAATTTCCCTAGAGCATTGAATGTGTGTCCTTTCATGGCCTCTCCTAACCCTGCATAGCTCCCTCATCTTGCTACATACAAGGGATTTTTTAGGGAAAGGATGGATGAAACACCTGAATACATGGACCTACTTGCTAAGTTTTGATACGCCAGGTTTCAGCTGGAGCAACGTGTCTGACGGTGACTGGAATCTGTGCCCTGGTACCGTATGGGAGCTGTGAGTTGATTGTCTGGCTAATGTTTAAAATCCAGCAACTAGTATCCATCATCCTTGCTACAATTGTTTCTGTAGTGCAACAGATGGTAACCAGGTGAGATTATGGAAGCTGAATCTGATCAGAAAATATCACATGCTCCCAAATTACAGATGACAGGTAGGTGGAAAGCAGAGACACTAAGCTCCTCCGGGCTATCTGGCAGAGCTGTTTCTCCTACAGGTGATGATTTGTCCCCTTTTCCAATAAAAATGGGACTTACCCTTTGCACAGCCTCATTTTGAGCCTGAAGAAGGGATAATTTTGGCTAATGTGTTGCTCATTTTTATTTTCTTTCTTGTTTGTTTTACAGGTTTAAAGGTTTAGAACTTTGCTTGATTTACTGTCTGGCTTAAAATTTATACTTTCTTTATTTCCCAGATGGAATGTAACAGCTGATGGCTAGGATGCTATTTTAACGAGCTATCAGTTCTGAAATACCCTGAATATACTCTATAATTAAACATAAACATGATGCAGGGTGGAGAAATTGTTCTCTGAAGGAAGAGGACTGCCTCTGGTGCAATTATCTTTTCCCCCAGTACGGTATATCAGAAAGCTGTTCCACAGGAATATTGAGGAGACAGCTACTACCCACAAGACATCTGCTAAAGTCAAACGTAATAATAAAAATCAAGCACATTTGTGCTTTTACAGTTTAAATGAGTTGTGAGACAAATAACCACAACACTCGCTGTCTTGCGATGTGATACTTGGTGTCTGCTGGCGGGAATTGGTCGTGCTGCTGACAGTGGGACCTGTTCACCCAAATACTCAGGGACTCACCATCAGCATATTTCTGTGCTGTGACTGTTACCAGGTCATGTGTTTTTACAGTTATTCTCTTGCCTTTTTTTTTTTCCCTCTGAAAATGAGCGCTGCTGTGCCAAACAAAACAGAAGGAACGATGACTTTGAAGTGTATGCTGAAACCCAAATATTCTTGTGGGGACCAAAGTGGCAGGAGTGGGACAGGCAGCAGCAGGTTGTCATTCATAGTAGTGATTTTCATCACATACTTGCGATTACCCTGGAGACTCGTGCTAGCCTGTAGGAATTCACAGTCTTCAAAAATGTTTTGTAGACAGTTCTGGTTCAGAGACGTTCTTCATATTGCTGTGTTAGTCTTTAGATGACATGGAAATTATTTAGAAGGGCCCAGAGTCCTTCTTAAAGAGTAGAAAAGGAGGTTGTCTCGGGAGAGGAAGAAGCAGGATATAAGATTGAAGGCTTCACCTCTGTGTGCTGAAATCAGATAGGAATTGGAACAGAGGGGATTTGTGCATGGGGTGCAGCTGCCTTGCCCACTCTGGAAGCCCATCCTGTCCCTGGGGCAACTCTCCCACATGTCAGCTCTGCTTTTTCCCAGGAAATCAGATCATGGGAAAGGGAAGGGTGAGAGTGTGAGGGTGACAGCATGAAAGTAATATCCCCTGAAGTTTCACTTTGGTCAATATGCAAAAATCATTCTTTGGTAACAAAATTCCTCTCCCCTTACACTGTTCTGTATGTGCATGTGCTCTGTGTGTGTCAGCTCTTGATCTGATACATCTATATCTGAACCTGCCACCCTGGTGTCCCACTATGGTCAGTAGAAAGGAGAAGGTACCCCCAGAAGAATATTTTTCTTGTCCAAGGACAGATGTTGAAGTCAAGTCACAGGAGTAGCATTCACTGAAAGTTAAACTAGAGCAATTGCATTCTTCATTCCTCAGCGATATAAAACTGGCCAAATTTTATTCCTCCTCTCTACACCATGTGATTGAAGAGCTGGGACATTCCCTGGCAAATACCTCAGATGTATGGAACATGTCTTTGAGTTCAGTCAATGGTCATTATCTTGAGGCTGTTGTTCAGGTTTCCAGGCTGTGTGTCCCTGGGCCATTTGGACTGACAAAGTGCCGGGGAGCAGCTCACCTTTGTCAGACTTGCATCCTTTTCAGGTGAGGTTCTGTAACTCCCCAAGCGGCCCCCATGGGGACTGTAGCTATTGCAGCAGCTCTAGGTCAGTGTATTTAACCTGTAGTCTCATAGCTTCTGGCAGTTCTGTGTTTGAATGGATTGAAGAAGTAATGTTTTCAGGTGAATTTAATTTAAGTAAGAAAAAAGGTGAGGAAACACTATTTTTTCATTGTCTTTATAGTTTGGTACTGGCAAAACTAAAATCTGGAAAGGGAAAAATAAGTGGAAAGAAAGAAAGAAAGAAAGAAAGAAAGAAAGAAAGAAAGAAAGAAAGAAAGAAAGAAAGAAAGAAAGAAAGAAAGAAAGAAAGAAAGAAAGAAAGAAAGAAAGAAAGAAAGAAAGAAAGAAAGAAGAAGAAGAAAGAAAGAAAGAAGAAGAAAGAAAGAAAGAAAGAAAGAAAGAAAGAAAGAAAGAAAGAAAGAAAAAGAAAGAAGGAAGATGGTTCCTCATACCTTCATAGAGGATTGTATTTTTATAATTTCTCTATGACAAAGGTCTTCAAAGTCAGTGTGAATATCTGTGAAGAACTGAAAAGTCAATGCAAAAAGAAAAGGCACAGCCTCTTCCATTTCTGAACATGCTGCCATCTCTGTCATGGTGGAGTGTGCTGCACACACCACAGTGGCAGGACCTGGGCTCCCACAGGGTTTTGCTTTGCATCCCTGGAGCAATTTGAACATCCCCATGTCCTCCCTTGGACAGTCCAGGATCTCTGATCCCAGTTTGTAAGCCTATATGCAAAGTGCTCAAGATCATGGTAATCAGGACAAAAAGCTGGCAGCCCAGAGGCTTGCTCAGGCCATCTTTCTGATATTCTGCATGTAATAACATCATTCTTCAAATGGCAGCTTGACTATGTGACCTGTGGTTCTGAGTCCAATAAGATAGTAGATGTGTTTAGGTGTGTTTCCCCACTCTAAAGACGTTGGCCTTCCATAAAGTAAAGACTACATGTAAACTACCATATAATGTTCTTATTAATATCCAGGGCCTCTCTATTATAGATTTTTTTCTTGGTGGTCCTCAGCAGTGAGTGGTGCTGAGCACCACACTCTCTTTGTTCTCTGTTCTGATTTTGGGGACTGTACACTGGAGTTGCCTGGGGAAAAGGCACAAGGGAGACATATCTTCATCTCCTGGTTGACATTGCCTGCTACAGTGTGTCCCACCTGCATGCCACTTCAACACAGCCCCATCCAGCTGTGTGAGACACCAGTTTCTGCACTGTTATGCCAGAACTGCCTTAGCTATTTCCTGGTCTCACATGAAAGGAAAACTGGGTCCTTATGGCTAGATCCTGCCTTTTGCAGGCAGAGGCACGAAAACGAAGGGAAGAGAAAGCGTTCTCTGCGGCATGCCAGCTGCCTCCTGTGCAATATCTCTTTACTGAATAGGAATAAATAGAACAGGGTACAGATGGGCTACTTATGATTGACAGGTGCCAGGATGTGCGTACAGCTTTGTCAGTCAAGTTGCTCCATGTCAATTGAACAACTAAATGGTTTGGGGTTCCAATTGTTTTCCCAGTCTGAAATGCTTGCTAAAACTGAGCTAGAAGACATACATTTCAGTATTTAGCATTTTTAACCAGAGCTATTTTCTGTGTCATAGAAATTCGGCCAGATTCTCAGTAAATGCTCTGGTGTACAGTTTGGGTTCATCTGTGTGAACAAGGATATCAGTGCAAAGTGTATTCACTAAGTGCATGGGTGTCATTCAGCATTTTTATTGTTTCTGTAGGAGATTCAGGAAAAATAAAAGCATTTTCAGATTGCACATGTTTTTCCAAAATCTGCATAAACAAATATATCAGCTCTGACTGCAGATTTGTTATTATTGCCACTTTGAGAATAACAACCACTGTAACTTTTCACTTAGACAAAGATGTCATTTTTGTGAGTGCCACTCAATCCTTGCTTGAAACTGTTTATCTCTAGCTGTACCAACAAACATGTTTTGGTAGCTATGTTGTTTTTTTGGATTTTTATTCTGATTATCATTCATTATTCCTCTCTTTTAGAAAATGTAGTTTTCCAGGTAGGTAACAGAGACAATATTGTCACATATATATGTGATTTATCACATTAGAAAGGGTGATCAGTGAATTCAGGTAAATATTTGTATAGTCTATATAGACTCTAACTTTGATACACTCATTAGGAGATACTCACAAGTAATGACCTGCAAATAACCAATGGCTTTCCCTGTGTCCCACATTCACAAGGACCAGGTTTTTTTCCACCCTAGATTTCTGTGTTGCATTTTTGCACGTTGCTTTTTTGTTAATTCCTTCCATGAAGTGAGTAAAACACTGGAGTTGCAAACTTGAGTCAAAGTTGTTTTCTAGAAAGGAAGCATAGGGATTATCTCTATAGTCTGAGAAGGTCTCTTGTCCATATTCTCTGGTTTTGTGAGTTTATGTATGGTTTTGGTAGATTTTGCTTGTGCTCAGCAAGGTAAATAAAACGCTGGCGAAGCATCACATCTGTTGTATTAAGAACTTGTTTCTTCATTCAAGTCTCAAGGCAAAAAAACAAACATTATTTTTCTTGTATACAGTCAGTTCACAGGAACTCCCCTGTGAAAACATACACGTATACTTAAGGCTAGAGGATAAATGTTCTGACTCAGAGTCCTAAGAAATAGGTGGTTGTTGTTCCCACAGCAGGCAGCTGCTGCCTTACAGCTGAGACAGGCTCTGTTGCCTCCATCATTTCCCTGCCAGACACAGGTACAAACCATCTTATGTCTTAGGTGTTGTTTTTCTCTAACAATTTGGTTTTTGCTAGTTAGGTGTTTATTCTGTGACTCGGAGAAATCCATGGTTCCTCCACCAGGGGTGACACAGCTTGCACAATTACCAGCATATCTCATATTACTCTCAGTGTTTTCTCCTTTCAATTCCGTGCAGAAAAGAGGCAGCTTAATACATTTTTTTTTTTTTTTTTTTGCAAAGAGAGAGAAGGATTCAGTGAACATGGGTGTGACTGATTTTTTTCACTTGATAGTACAGATCAGGCTTTATGATATCTTCAGCTAAATTTGGATGGCATTTTCTTCTGATATTTCTTGATAATTTTCTCCTGGCTCCGGTGTTTCTTGGCATACCATCATTCTCCAAAGCGTTTTAGTTCTACGTTGATGATCTCTCATTCATTTCAGGAACAGAAACAAGCACAATAGCCATAGATCTCGTATGAAACTGAGTCAGTTATTGAAAAAACATGTATAAAGCTTAAAAGTTTTTAACTAATTGCAGTGCAGTTCAAGAAAAGCATCATCCAAAAGCCCTCCTTCTTCTTCTCAGAAAAATACATAAAATAACCACCAGCAGAGAGGTTTTTATTCTTCATAACTACCACTGTACTCAGCTCCAAGTTGACAGGGTCTAATAATAAAGACAGGTTAATGTCATCTTGCAGTTGGGAAGCCCTTTTGCTATAAAAAAAGAGTAATTAGGTTAGCTCATCCTCAATATTAAATTTCATCAACTCTTACAAGTTTTCAGAAAGATTGGGTAAGGAGCATGCTAGGTCTGTTTGAACTATAAGAAAAATCATTTTAAACCAAGGTTTACTTGTCTTTCAGAGAGAGAAGTGGTATGTTTCCAAAACCTCACTTGTCTATGCAACATTTGCCTCTGGCTGTTCTTCTTTGAGTTATTTCCACGACTGTATGCAATTTCACCTTTTTTCTTACATAAAGAATAGTGATATTCAGATATTCAGGAGCTTCCTAAACATTTTATTTCATGGAAAGTGATTTTTTTTTCAACATAGACATTTTTATACTAAAATTTAAGTGTTGTTGAATAGATTTACATTCTATGTGGGGAAAAAAAAAAAAAAAAGGATTTTTTTTTTTGAAAGACCAACCCAAATCCACACATTTCGGCTTTCTGAATCAACCAGCTCATTCCATTTTGGTCAATCGAGTGTTTATGTGTATTTACATGAGATCCTGCAGTGCCTCACAAAACTAGACCAGATGCTTCCATGTTCTCTGAGTCTCTTAGTGATTTTTCTTCTTGGCTGGGCTATTCCTCCAGAACAAAGCATTTTGTACACATTATTTGACCATCCATAGTACAACCTCACTGGTGATCTAGTTTAAAGATGACTTGAAACCTTTTGAAAGAATATGAGACTAAGATATCTGAATGACAGTCTGTATGGAGTCTGCTATACCTTAAAATGAACATATAGCTGATACTGATGTGAAACAAACTTTTCACACAGAAAACTATATGGAAATAGTGCACTCTGAGAAAAAAAAATGCTGCAGAATTCAGTGTAATGCTTCAATATTGAGAGCAGCTTCCTAAATATCTGAATTTCCCATGGGAGGAAAATTTTGATGTTCCTGTTGACCCTACAAAAATGCAGGAGTTTGAAGCTCACTTGGGAGAAAAATTTCTAAGCAAAGTATATTAAAAATACAAGCTATCTTTTCTGAAACCATATAACTTTCATCAGCTCCACGGGGTTTTAGGTACATTTGAAAGTAAAACTACCTTTATAGGCACCAAATATGTGCTCAGAGGCCTAGAAGAAAATATCCAGTTTTAAAAGTCTTGCTTATTACACTTTATAATGTTCCAATCTCACGCAAAGCCACCAAGCCTTCTGTAATAATGAGCCACTTTGTTACTCTGAAGATGGTGAAGTTTGTTTCTGAGTTACGCAGTACATGGAACTGCTCAAAGCTACCATAGATCAGCCAGCTGGGATAATTTGACTGTGTGAGTCCTGCACTACGACATCCCCAAAATCTTCAGCTCCATCCTTATTCCTAAATGCATTCTAGGATGGGCTGAATATTGCATATCTGAAATGAGGATGGCAGCAGCACAGCCTCATAAATCTTATCTGTCTGGCAGTATCACACGAGACTTGTCAATAGATTCTGTATAGTGCTAAGTCTTGATTTTGCCCTAGTTCAGCAAAGTATAGGGAAAATGTACAACCTGAAGAGCATGATGAGGATTAGGTAGGTGTTTGAAAAGTTTTGTAGCAATGGGGCTTGCAGTGTTGTCTCCAGTCACAGTGATGTTTAACAGTGAGAAAAGCTTTCCAGTAAGCAAGTGAATGTAGTTGTCATAGTGTATTTAAAAGGTAAATTTTTCCATTAAGCTTGCAGTGATGATTAAGAAACCAAATTATTTTATGGCTCATTAATCATGGGTAGACAAATTCCTCATACAAATAACAACCCCTTAATCCTTTGCCCAAAACAAACCTCCTCTGAGATGATAAAATACTTTAAATAACTGAGCTGTTACTTTTCGTCTTTGTGTGCTAGTGGGGGTCTAGAGCAAATTTAGCAACTGTACTCTTTTCCAAAAGACCAACAGTCACTGTTATGTGCAAGTTCACTTTCCTGAGGTTTCCAATCAGTCTTGCAGGCTTGGGGTATGGGTACACGCTGCAGAAATTCTGGCTGTGCAGCTCCAAGAAAGCTGAATACCGTAACTTTGTCATTGTTGGTAATACTGATGATACTTGGGACAATGTAGTCCAGGAGGGTTAATCATAAATTTCCAAAGAGCTATAACATAGTAGAAACAATAGCCTTTTTTTCTCATATTCTAAAAAAAATAATTAGGTTTTATTTACTAATATTTTACTCACAAAGTTTTGACACTTACCTGGTACTGTCCTGTCACTAATTAAATGTTATCCAAGAGAAAAAGATTACTAATGTTTCTCCGCTGTAGTCAGAAACTTTCCACAGGCAGTTTGACACAGTTTTTGGAGAGGCATGAAAAATCTATTCACTTGGCAGAACACACAAGAGAAAACTCATCTTCCAGTAACATGGAGGTTTGTTTTCCTTTCTTATAAGCAAAGGTGACTGAAAATATTTTCTGTTCAAGAAGTCTCTTTGGACAATACACTTGAATTATTCTTTAAAGATGTCATCCCTCAGTGGCATATGAGACTGCCTAGTATGTAGCAGGGCAGAAAGTAATTCCGCCCACATCAGGCACAGGGCAAAGTGGAACAGAGTCCTGAAGGGAAAAAGAGACCTGGCCAAACTTTGTAACTTCTCAAGGCAAGAACAGTGGGATATCAGTCAAATGTGTTTTGTTGCTGGTTAGCCTCAATTTAACTAATAATAATGTTAACTCAATTAACATTGAAACACAATAAAATATTTTCCCACTCCTGTCCCATTCGTAGATGCAAAGAAAATCGGTATCTTGTGGTGTTCTTCAACAGGGAGTCTCTTTGCCCACCTTTGAAGTTATTTGTACTGTGCTGTACTACAAGTCCTAAATTAGTGTGATGAACTGGAAACATGTAGCATTGTAACTGTGATTCACCCCACCCTAGCATCAAATTTCCGTCTAGCACAGCAAAAAACAGTCTCACTGAATAGAAGAGCAACTGTCCATTAGATTTGAAGGAGAAACCTATTTAAGGAAAATGCGCCATTAGGAGACAATGTTAATACATGAAGTAGGTCATTCCAAACAGGAGCAGATATGACTGGATACTGGCTCGGCACTAGCTTGAACCAGAAGCACGGGACTGCCATGAGGTGAGTTATCAGTACTGCAGTATGTTGCCCTGACTCTTGACTTGCAGCCCATTCCTGTCAGGGTGAGGGAAAGACCGAAGAGGCAGTTGAGCATGAGTGGAGTGTAAATGTAAACTTTTTGAAGAGATATGTTAGACCAGTACCAGGTGTAGCACAAAAACAAGGCCCTTGATACATGTTAAAGGCACATATGAACCAAATGAAGTTTAGGATTTTTGCCTTTGCAGCAAAAGTTGTCAACAACCAGAGGTATGCAAGGGAGCTAAATACCTCAGACTCACTGAAATTTGAATCAGGACTACTTTGAAAAATCCAGAGCATTACTGTCCAGAACTCTAAATGCCTCATTGGGAGTCTACAAATATAATCAAGGATAAAAGACAGGTAGACATGCAACATGCAGACGAGTCAGGGGTTGATTGTTACTTGTTTGCAGCCAAGTGCCTTTGCAGAGGCAATCCAGCAGATGTGCAGGAGCACTGCAGGTCCAGTGTGATGTGAAGTTGAGCAAATATGCGCCTGGCATATGTTTACATGTCTTCAAGGCAAGCGCTGAACTGATGCCTTGAGCTGTACGGGGGCAGCGCAGCCGTACAGTCATGAAGCAGCTCATGCTTCTTGTGTATGCTAACAGCAAACCAGCACTCTGAAAGCAGAAGAAGGTGCCTTGTCACTACATGATCCATGGCAGATGTGTTTCAGCCCATGTGGAGACAAAAAAGTTGTTTGAGAAGAAAGCTACATCTTTCAACACAGCAGGAGATAAAGTAAGATGTTAACAGGCTCCTTACCTCAGCTACCCAGCAACTATAAAGGATTAGATCTTTTCTGAAAATCTTCCTGATAACAGCACCTGCTGAGATTTGGAAATTCCTGGCTTTTAGCTCATTCAAATGCAGACACAGCCTGTTTCTGCATCCTGATTTACAGTTGCAGTACAAAAGGGCCATTCTCACAGCCTTTAATCATGCACGTAATCCTTTTGCTGCAACTGAGTTTGAATAACAACTTTATAACCAAACCACAGGGGCTAAAATTTAGCCTGAAATGATTGTTCAGGATAGAGAGCCCTTGAAACTCCTTTGCCTGCTAGACAGAAATGAAGGAGTCTCCATAAATGAGTAGATTGTGCAAGTGCAACATAGTTGCAGGATTTCAGCTAAAACTGTTCTTCGTGGTTGACAGTACAAAGTTTGCTTCCACAAGTGATCTCAGAGTCTCACAGCAGTGAGCTGCTAGATGAGTGCCTGAACATTACAGCCTGTCTGAAGACAGGAGTCTTCAGGAGTCTCAGGCGTTTGGACTACGTGATCACAGTTGTCTCATCAGTCTTATAAATCTAGAAAAACTGCTTTGACTAGAAAGTTAATGTTCTTCTGTTTCTTTGATTGTAAACATGACTGTATAGTTTGTATGACATGAAGTGAGAATTGTTTCTACTGAGATCATCACTTCATATTAACAATTTGATACAGGAGCCATATGAATGCTATTGTGGCATCTTCATCCTCAGGGATGATGAAAAATTGACAGGAGAAGGTCTTGAGCAACCTAATGTAACTCCAGAGTTAATCTTGGTTTGAACAACTACCTCCAGAGTTCCCTTCCAACCTAAGTAATTTTAGGATTTTCTGATTCTCTGGTCTAGAGTATTAGGACTTTTGGTCTTGGATTATTTTGCAGGATATATAGTCTGTTAAAACAAAAAATAATTATTTCTTGGGAACCAGGTTGCCTAGTGTATGCCTCGTGTATCTACATCACTGGATGTGCCTCACATTCTGGAAAGGGAGCACATCTGAAATAACAGCTGAACTGTTGCAGAATTAGAAAGGAAAAACTGAAATTCAATTCCAGGAGAAGACTAGAGTGTCTAATATAGCTAAGCAAACAAAATAACCACAGCATTCAAGAATTTGCCTAGTAATTCTTCTGTACACAGAAAAGCTAGACTTTTTACTCAGTATTCTGATGCAAAGGGGTTTCAGTTGTGTTTGTATAAATTTCTGTGCCTGAATTAAGCTGTTCTTATTATGCAGGGTGAACACTCTCCCTCACCCCTTCCCCCAAAGGACCAACATGCCTGAGCTTAGTTTTGTGGACTGAAAATTAAAAATCTTAAATCCTAGAGTTTTCAGTCCTCTCTCATGTGGTTAGGACTCACTACCATGAGTAGCCCCATTCAATCAGTTGCATTATCAGTGCTTGCTCTCAGCTGTGTATGAATTTCATCTCTATCCAGGAGATTAGCACAAATTCCCTGTATTCCAACTGGCTACCTGTACTCCCAATATACACTGCAGTAATACTAAAACAAACCTGCAAATAAGGCAGACATTCTTACAGGGATGATGAGTGAGAGCTGAAGGATCTAGTTAGGGGAAGAAGATGTGTGTACTAAATCTGACATAGGTATCTAATAATCACTACAAAGTAGTCATATTAATAAACTTTATCTTACTATTCAGGGAAAATAAGATTTTTCTGGACAGAATTTTGGTAGTGATCCTGTTAAAGTCAATTATGCCTGTGCCCATTTGTTTTAAGGGTTATACCCATGAGTTACCAAAATGTGCTCTAAAGCTAAACTTGCTAATCATTTCAACAATTGCTTTGTAATTTAAATGTCAATTCAAAACAGATCACTGTCATGTTTTACTGCCTACATATACCAATTTAGGCTGGATATGTTCCAGAGTCCAAGCATATACTCTGAATATATTTAATCTGCTTTCTAATTTCACCTGATATTTTACCAGTCATGGAAAGCTTCTGGCAAATTATGAGTCAACATGCCTCTGTATTATACTACAAAAAATTTAACCCAAGTCAGATATGAACACTCATGCTTTAGGATCTGCATTGCTATGGGCTATATATCACTTGCACATAAAATGAGCAGTCTGATGGCTGAATGGAGCAGCAGTGTGCTCCAGCAAACATATTAGAAACAAATTTTATTCTGGAGATTTTGAGAGGGTTATAGCACACTAAAATTTCTGCCTCTCTGTAAGGAATGATATGATCCCTCTGCAAGCAGTTCCTCCCAGTTGTTTTGGGCACTGCAGGGGACACAGTGAAAATCTTACCCAGCCTTTCCCAACATCTTGGTTCTAGAGAAAGAAAATGCTATCTGGGCAAGTTCTTAGACAGCATGGCTCAAATGCACAAGGATTTTCATGCCTAGTCCCCCATATTTCAGAGTGCTTGATTTTCCTCTGAATTCTCTCTCTGCACACCTGCAGAAGTGACACAAATCTATCGGTGAGTGGGCCAGGGATATTATTGCTTTTTTTTTTTTTGCTTAGATGCTGATAGTATCACCTGGTATCAGATCACTGACAGTCCTCATTACAACTCTGAGCTGCCTGGGGGGAAGCTGCCACCTTCCACTTTGAGTGCCCCTAAGCTGTGCACACCCATACAACAAGCTGTGATTGCTTACGTTTCTAATTGTTAGGAAAACATAATATGAACTTTAACAATGCAGCCTAAGAATTTCAGCCTGACCCCTCTTTTGAAAGGAATCCAAAATCTCAGGGGGAAATCACAGTCTGATCCCATACCCGAGTCCATCAGGCTTTTATGTTAATCAGAAACTGCCTCCAGTCTACCTGTAAATTATTCATGAATTGCTGTCAATGCTTTGTGAATGTATTGTGAGCTTGTTTGGACTGCGAAGCATGCCAGATTTCAAGTGTGGTCTGAAAGAAAGGCATTATTGGTCCTCACTAAGCTAAGCAGTGTCATGGGTTACACTCCAGTTTCCAGACTGGAGTGCAACTCATTAAGTGCTGTTTTCCCTCCTTTGCTGCAGATCCTGGGTGAGGCCGGTTGGAAAAGCTGAGCCTGGAGGGCCAGAAGATTCTTTTTCTATAGAAATTTCGGACAAGATTAAGGCAGGAACCGAGTGTGTGGGAGACAGGAAGGATACAAAACTGCCTTTTTTGTTTTTCATTGAGAACAAAGTGAAAATTCATACAGGCAGAAGGAACAACCTATGGTTTAGAAGGGCTTAGAAGATACTTTAGAAGTATCTTCTTTTTCTTTCTGTAGGTATTTCTTAGGGGAAGCTCAATTTTTTTCTACAGTTACTGAACAACAGTCCTGGACAGGTGAACTACTTTACATTGTTTCAGGAGACATGGTGCAGGTGTGAGGAGCTGTCAACCCAGGGATATGTGAGTGCATGCATACATACGTGCCTACATATACTGTGTGGTTGTGATAGCCTCCTTCATGAGGTTATCACACTTTTTCTTTCACTGTGTTGTAACTGACTTTTTGTTCGGGTCTTTATCCATTGTGTCCGTTTCTAGAATTGAATGAATAAATAGTACCACATTGAAGAAGGACTGTTAAAGAGCCCGTACCTCACATCAGGCAGGACTGCCTGAGCTCAAAAAATCTGTGACAAGGATTTTACCATTATCACTTTGTGCTTCTACATCACAACATGTGCCAGATGTTTCTTTTTTTCAGGAGCAGTCATTAGAACCATTTAATAAAGAGGCAGAAGGAAACTGAGGCCACTCAAAGTGCACAGCTAAAAAATTCCACTATAATCATTACTTATTCGCTATAGGGGAAAGATGGGAGAAACATGCTTTGGGGAAAGAAACTCATATAGCTGGGAAGATAATTCATTCCAAGTTAATCCAGGCATACCACAGGAATAGCTCTGTTGGTGACTGTTCTGCATAGATGCCATTCTTGATCTGTGAATACCCAGCACCAAGGACTGGGAAAGTGTCTCTCATTGACTCATGCATTCCTTCATGGGTTATTCATAAATAAGTGGTGCTAATTCTAGATAACAAAAATGCCTTATGTAAAATTAATAGAAGCAAAACCCAGAAGGATCTTTCTGCATTAAGAATCTGTCCCTCAAATGCAGTCGTCTGACAAAGCTTAAAAAGAGGTGTTCCTGACTACTCAGGGTGCCTGCTAAGGAAAAGTGCTGGGCGCCCACAAGTATGAACTACTAGCCTTTCATTCTTTGTTACTGAGAATGGAGGGAACAATACATCAAGCAGTGAGATTCAGAACATTTTTTCCCACTGTCTGTATATAATATATCAACTACTGAGACATTACAACGTTTGCTTCTTTTTCTTATGTGATTTACAAGAAACATTAAATCACCCAGAATCTCAACAAGCTTTGTCTTATATTAATAATAGGGATACTCAGTGAACCTCTGAGCAAAACTGGGGGAAAGCAGTCAGGGTGAATCAGACTTTGCATAATACTAAAACTGGTACATTTCTAGGTCAAAGGGAATGGATTTCAAAAGTTCAGACCTCATGTGGGGATCATCTTGACAGCACCCCTCACTTCTGAACAAATCAAAACAAGATATCTGCTTTAGATACAGGTAGTCCACTGATTATAGGGGGACCGTAATGAGAGCGACTGTGACTGGTTATCCTGTGACTGATGTTATCCTTCAAAACTGCTTCTGTGACTGGTTAAGCCTTGTTTACAAAGAAAAGAACCCCCTAAACCCAGAGATTTTAAAAGGCCCCTTAGAGGATGCTGAGGGCAGGGATCAAACACCTCTCTGGAGTACAGGAGCCCTTGGTTGCTGTCAAAGTGTGTATCAGACAAAAAAAGGACTCAAACTTAGGTCCTTCGTACCCTGAAGAGGTGCCCTCAGCACTAGATGAGGGGGGGATCCTCTCTTCTGTAGTTTTGTGAACTGAACTCATGTACAATCCCTAGCCTTGTACACTGCTTTTACTGAAATGCTCAGGAAGATGAATACAACATACAACCTACATGCAACTCTTTTTCTCTTTGGTTTCACTTAAAATTCCAGGAGGGTTTGGTTGTGAGCTAACATGTGCACATGCACACATGCAGAGATTCTTTTTCATTCTGCAGTTGGGATAAAAACCAAATGATTAAGACAGCTATTGTACAGATCATTTCCTTAGCTGATCAAGCTGTGGTTTCTCCAAATCATGTCAACTGATTGCAGCTGAGGCAACTAAAGGCCTTGAACGGCCAACACCTGAAGACGACACTCCTGGTACCATTGTTGTGAATTTTTTACCAGGATGATCCTGAGTGAAGTTCATAACCTGAGAGGGTTCCTCCTGGTCTCCATGGTCTTATGTTACTGGTGACCTGGGTGAACTAGGTGTACAGTAATGGTGTTCACAGATGAGTTAATCCACTGATGAACAAAGGCACTGATACCTTACCAGGGTATCTCTCTGAAAGTTTCACCTTCCCTTCAATGAAACCTCACAGTGACAAGCACAAATTCCCTTGTGATCACTGTGACTGGGACAAAACAGTCAGCCTTCCCTGCCCAGCCCCTGAGCCAGCACCGGATGAACCAGGGAGCAGCCCACTGGGGCACCTGCAATCTGTGATTGGCAGCCATAAATTCTTGATCTGTCTGATAAAAAACCACCAACAATGCTGCCCCACTGAGTGATTGCTGAAGTCAGTCAATGCCATCAGCATTAGTGTCTGCAGCAGCACATTTTTGGGGAACTGCTGCAGTTTCTAGTGCAGCTGAGCGAGCAATGTGTGCTAACACTGTTCTCTTCTGAACTCCAAATGAGCACTTGCAGATAAAACCCCATTCACTGCCAGCGTGCTGAGCATTCCTGCTCCTGCAGATTTGGCTGCTGGTGCTCAGGCCCAGCCCAGAGACAGCACAGAGCAGAGCTCTTCACTTCTTACTGGCGGCCATGGGGAAAGTCTTCTAAATATGCTGTGGGTGGGCCATGGCTGACTCCCATCCTGCAGGAGCTGCTTTCAGCTGAGCTTCTCCCATCTGGTCCCTGCCTGGTCCCTCTGTGTTGAGTTGTGCAGCACTTCACATGTTTCCAGTTGGTATGGGGAGCAGAGAGACCAGTGAGCACCCAGTCTGCAGTACCACCTGGTGCTGTCTTACACACCCCACCTGTACTGTTGTATGGATTTCTTGTCCTGGTTCCAGCAGCCATGGTGTTTGGATCATCTTATGCACCTTGTGTTTCCTGAGCAATGACTCCAAGTGCATTGTAAGGCAGATTCAGAGATCCCTGAGTGTTATCTGATAACACCCCTTGGTTTGTCACATATTTGGCATTTGTACACTCCTAGGTTTTGACCACACCATACTCTGTCTCCTTCAAGCTAAGCTGCAAACCACCTGGGGCACCAAATGTTGCCCACATTTTATGACATCCTCCAATGATAAAAAAGGCCAGCTCAAGCCTGTCCCAAGTTTTTTTGGCTCCAATGGGAAAAGTAAACTCATCTGCATCCTGTTCTGGGTAACTGGGGTCCAAATTTAAATACGGGTCCTACCTGATCTTACTCAACAGTGCAATATGGCTCATACTCATCAGTCAAAAACCAGTATTTTCAGTTAGTAAAAGGAAACACTCATGCTTCAAAGAAAAAAAAAGGCCTACCTAATATCCACACTTATATATTGATTTATCACAAGTCTTTCAGAAAAGAGTGCACAAAAGAGCTGTAGAAATGAGGGCTTATTTTTTGGGAAGGTGGGGAAAGTCAAGGGGAAAACTGCATGATGTCATACATCTGAATAAAAGCATAATATTTACAGGGAAAAGAATTTAAAATAGTGCTACCTTAGCAGCAGAACACATCAACCATTCCTTTTGGTGAATTATGTGTTGTATCTATTTTTTCAGTATGTATCCATGGACCATACTCTGGATGATAAAAAGAGAACTCTAAATGAAATACTTCCTTAATTAATTCCATTCACTAATGATATATTACTGGAAAAAAAATTAGACTCATCAACCTTTTCACTCATCACTTGAATAATCTCTCCTTATTAGGCAAGGTCTGAAGAAAGCAACAACCCATTTGCTGAGCCCTGATGGACAAACTCAGAACAGCTGTGGCTCTGAGGGAGAGCTGAATTGTCTATGAAAGGCCATCACAGCCTGGTGTCCAGGCATGCAAATAAGGGGAATGAAGGTGAAACCAACTCATCTTTTCCAGCAGTACAGTTGTACAACAATACATCTTAGAGATCTCATCTACAACAAGAAAACTACCTATCATTTGATGCTGGCAGCATGAAAAGCACTAGAAGAGGTAACTATACTTAATGGTGCCAGACTAAAAGGCATAGGAAAGGCTAAGCTGTATTCATTACTGCTTCAGAAACTGATTTTAGGCCCGTTTCAAAACACAGCTCTGATGGCATCTTCCAAAATGATCTAAAACTCAGTTTGTTCTGATTTAAGCTTCCATGATGGTGTTCTGCACCATAACCCCCATAATTGTTGTCTCTAGAGGGTAATTTTCCAAGGCTCCAGGACAGGAGCTGTGCAAACAATTGTCTTTCAGCTCTTCAGCTAACCTGACAAATTGAGATTGAAATGAGTTGCAGTCTCTGTCAAATGTCAACTTTTTTTTTTTCCTCATTTAAACAATAGACAAAATAATTACAGAGTAAAATCCATTTCAGGATTGAAGTGTTGCAATGTCTTCCTTTGGTTTTTGGAATTTAATTTGTTGAAAAAGCTTTAGGATTAATTTTTTAATGTTTTTATAGGTCTCTTTCCCTCCTGGAAATGAAACTACTTGCTGAATTTTACTCCTATGTGCAAGTATCTATGCCCCCCCTTATCCCTTTAACCTAGTTGCATTTTCAGGGTAGAGAAATACTTCCTCTCCCTCCACCAAGTTGCCTGTCCTCTTCCGGGTGGCCAGAAGCCCATCACACAAGGCTGTGGTTCTTTCAGTGGTATGAATCTAATCTGTATCTCCTTGTTTTGTCCTCTAAGCATTTCTCTCCTAACCACCATCTGGGAGAGGGAGAATGCCTTCCAGTCATAGTTGCCAAGACCATGTGACTAGCACAGTTAGCAGCATGATGTCTTCGTAGCAGCCCTCACCTAAGGAAGGGACAGTCTTGGGTGCAGCTAGCTGAGAAAAATGTTTTCTGGTGAGCTAGGTCTGATGGACCTTGTCTGTGGGTTAGTTTAGCAAATGGGCTGAAGCACTGCCCAAGTAAGTCAGTGATAGCACCTGGAGAGTGAATGAGGGACCAGAAGACTGGAAAAAGACATTTGTGAGGCCTATCTTTAAAAAGAAAAGCAAAGGAACAGAAGAATTAAAAAAAACCCGCAACAGTTAGCTTAATTCAATTCTTGAGAAAACTCTGGAACAAACAAGCAAAATGAAACTGTAAGATTTTAAGGAGAGACTGGGTAACTGTTGAAAGAACGCAGTGGGAGCCCAGCCATCATTTAATGCACAAAGGCTCAACTTTATTAGTACTCACACTCCTTTTATATCTACAATAATCAGTTCATACATATTGCAAAAGCGAGCTCCTTATAGGTTGCTAAGGTTAGATACATTGGTTGCTAAGGTTAAATACCAATCCCTCCCCTTATGATTTCTGCAAGGCCTTGTACATAGTCTTGCTTCTGTTCTTTGTTCTTCTTTGATACTTTTCGGTATTTTCCCATCACGTCGCCGTTGTCAGCAGTTCCTCGGTGCTATGCCCTTTCTCACGTAGCCAGTTGTTAGCAAACTGCTCCACATCTCCCCCGTTTTCTTTTTGCACTTGTGCTAAAAATATTGCAGAGGCAGTCTTCTGCAGGGCCCTTTGCAGAAGACTGACAATACATGGCAACATCAAAAGCACAGTCACAATTACCAAGATCATGACCCCTATAGACTTGATCAGAGATATTAACCAACCTGAAAGTCCCCATTCTTTTAACCAGCTTTCAATCCCTAATCCATCTACCTGTTTCAAGCTGTGTAGACCTTCTTGTAATTTCTTAATCTTTGCATTCGACTTCCGACATATGCTGGTCCATTGTCTGTCTTTATAGTATTCGGGACTCCCATTATTGCAAAACAACATGTTAAGTGTCTGATTACCTGTATGGCCTTTTCCCCACTCTGTGCAGAGGCCCATATATATTTGCTATAAGTATCTATAGTAACATGTACATATTTAAGTCTACCAAAGCTTTGTATATGAGTCACATCCATTTGCCATACTTCATTAGATTTCGTCCCTCTAGGATTGACTCCTATTCCAATACCAACCCCTTTATTGTGAAAACTACAAACAGGGCATGTTTTTACTATGGCCGTTGCCTCCGCCATTGTGATGCCAAACTGTGTTTTTAGCCCTTTTGCATTCTGGTGGAATATGTCATGTGCTTCTTTTGCCAATTTGTCTTTCGGCATGGGAACATGTACAGCAGTGGATACCAACTTGTCCGCTCGAGCCTTACCTTCCCCAAGTCCTATATCCCATTTATGACTCCTAACATGGATTACAGCATACGGTTGTTCCCTTATTTTTATGGCCCTCTGTAATTGTAAGAACAACTCATAGAGACGCTTATTTTGTACTTCCCTGACTTCTGCATCTTCTATCCTTGCTACTATTCCTGCTACATACATAGAATCAGTTACAATATTCAATGGTCCATTAAACTTAACCATCGCCCAAACTATTGCCAACAGTTCCAAAGTTTGTAGTGTGTCTTGTGCTGTGGCTTTTAATATCTCGTGTTTCCATGTATTATCTTCCTGCCACGTTATAGCTGCTGTCTGAGATTTCTTTCCTGCATCTGTATAAACTGTGATGGCATTCGGAATCGGCGCCTGTTGTCTTTTTGGCTGTTCAATCCAATGTAATTGTCCTAACCATCTCAAAGGTTCCATAGATAATTGATCAGTTGACAACATCATTGGCCCATTTAACATGGCTTCCTGCAATGCTGTGCTATTTGCCAGGTACCATTGCATGGTTTCCTTCTGCATTGGACAGTATATGAATTGAGGTTCTCTTCCACTTATTTGAATAACTCGCACACGACCTTTCTTTACTAAATTTGCTAGTGCCTCAATTTTTTGAAGTAAAGATTTTGATTGTTGTAATGCTGGCGTGATCCATTCTAGCACCCATGTCTCCCCCGTTTTCTTTTTAGACTGCGTAATAGCTCCGAGCAAATGCTGTGAACCCATCCACACAAGTATGTCCAGGGGGAGCTCAGCATCTCTCCGACGCACTTGTCCAGAAGTAATACGATCCATAATCTGTTGTAGCACTCGCTTCTGGTCTGCTGATAAAGACACCACCTGTGCAGGGTCATTTCCTTTTAACAGTGGTCGTAATCGTTGTAAAAGTTCGTTTGGGATGCCCACTATAGGTTTTAGCCATTGTAAATCTCCTAATAGCTTCTGAGCATCGTGCAGTGTTGAGATTTCAGGATTAATTGTCAATTTTTGTGGTGTTACTATTTGTTTCATCAAAGACAATCCCAAATACTTCCATGGAGCTGTTTTTTGTATCTTTTCTGGTGCAATTACCAATCTTTGCTTTGCAAGGGTGTTTACAATTTCTTTTATCTGTGTTTCTGTAAATGGTTCTTTCTGTGCAAATAATATATCATCCATATAGTGATAAATTATAACATTAGTCCATTTTTGACGTAATGGCTGTAAGGCTGCATCTACAAAAATCTGACATAAAGTTGGACTATTTCTCATTCCTTGTGGTAAAACTGTCCATTCAAACCGTTGATCTGGCCCTTCTCTATTTATTGTTGGTAAAGTGAAAGCAAATCGGCACATGTCCTTTTCATGAAGCGGAATCGTAAAGAAACAATCTTTTAAGTCCACAATCAATATAGGCCATTCATAAGGTAACATAGCTGGATTCGGCATACCTGGTTGTAAAGCCCCCATTGGTTCCATTTGTTTGTTTACTTCCCTAAGGTCATGCAAAAGTCGATATTTGCCTGATTTCTTTTTTATGACAAATATCGGAGTATTCCAAGGACTAGTAGATAATCTTAAATGTCCTTGCTGATATTGTTCTTGTACTAGCAGGTGTGCTTGCTCAAGACTTTCCCTTTTTAGTGGCCATTGCTTTACCCATATTGGATCGTCAGATGTCCAAGTTATAGGGATCGGGAAAGTCCAAGCAATGGCCATTAGAATAAATGGTGATCGTTTGTCAAAACTATTCCCATTTGTGCTAACACATCTCTTCCAATTAAACAGTTTACCCCTGGAGGTAATTGCACTACAGCAAGCACCGCTGTGACTGTTTGTCCTTCAATTGTTAATTGTAGGGGCGGCGTTCGATTAGCTAAAGTTAAACCACCCACGCCAGTGATGGTGGTGGTATGCTCTTGTAACGGCCAGCCTTGTGGCCAAGAAGGCGGCGACAGTACGCTGGAATCTGCGCCTGTGTCTAACAACCCTTCCACAGTTATTGCGTTACCTTGAAATGACAGGTGAACAGTCTTTCTGGGTCTCGTACTCAGATTCAGTGTTAGCAGGGTCAGGCTTCCTGTAGATCCGAAGCCTTTGTTTCCGCGACTCTCTTCAGTCACTGGTCGTATTGTTTGAGTCACTTGTGGCAGGGGCACCAGCTGTGCAATCCGTTGTCCCTGTGCAATCTTTACTGGTGGATTCAGTGTATATGCCATAATATAGATTTCACCTTCATAATCTGCATCGATAACTCCCGGTAAAACAAATAGTCCACATTGTGATGCCGATGATCTTCCTAATAATAAAGCTCCCATGGCTCTCCCATTAATAATGATAGGTCCTCGTACATTCGTAGATATTGTTTGAGGATTATTTGTTAACAGGGTAACATCTACTGCTGCTGCCAGGTCCAACCCGAGACTTCCCCGGGTGGCGGGTTGAAGGACTGCGCTGCGGCTGCAACTTTCGTCATCGCGCGGCGGCCGGCGAACGCGCTTCGTGTGGAGTTTCCCGACCGTCTGCGGCAAGCCCCCTCATTATGGGAGTTGGATCGGCAAGTTTGACACCATACATTTCTGGCTGTACAACTCTTTCGTACATGCCCTGGAGCTCTGCATCGGTACCACCGCAGCTGCCCCTTTTGAGGTGTTTGCACTTTAACTGCTGCTGCTGCCGAAGTCTGGAGAGGCGCAAGGGCTGCCATAACCTGACTTTGAGTAGCCTGAGCCTGTTCTTTCATTCCTTCCCCTAATTTCTTTATTGCCTCTACAAGAAAAGCCTGAGGTCCAGTGGGTATCGATGACGCCTTTTCAAGTGCCTCCTCTACAGTCCAATTTGCCCCTAATGTATTCAATAAACTCTTTGTAGCAGGATTGCCATTTTGCAAAATACATTGTTTTAAGAGAGCACCCTGCATATGGATAGATACTCTTGCTCTTTCAATTGCATTTACCAACTTATCTACAAAACTGCCCAAAGTTTCTTCTCTCCCTTGCTTAATTCCCATATACATTGGAACTCCGCCTGGCTCTTTCACTTGCTCTATGGCTTCTCTCACTAACCTCATTGCCTCTCTCACTTTATCCGGACCGAGCAGTGCTTGAGCTTCTACTCTAGCATAAGGTCCTAACCCCATTAATTCATCCATTGTAATCCCTTGTAATGGATCTCCTGCTTGCCGCTGTATCGCTACCGATTCTAATACTCTCGCTTGCCAATGCGCATTAAACAACAACCACTGACTAGGAGAGAAAATTAACTTTGCTATACCCCGACAATCTGCAGGCAAAAGAAGTTGAGTGCTCCAGAGATAATCTAACATTTGACGAACCCGTTCACCAGTAACACCATAAGAACTCACTGTAGAGCGCAATTGTGACAAAAGCTTCCAATCTAATGCCGTAACAGTAGCATTTATTCCACCAGCTGGGTTCGGCTGAAACTGAACTGGAAAAGCCATTGCTGTCGCCATCTGAGTCATCGCCTCATCCCCTTTTTCTAACCCCTCTCGTGCCAATGCATTCCAAGCCCGACACCTTTCTTTAGCGATCTCTATCCCCAGTCCATCTTCTGAGCCAGGAGTAGAATTCTCGCTTTCCGGCGTCACAGTGTGGCTGGACGCGTCAAGGCTACTCAGGGCGGGGGCGGGGGGAGCGGTAGGGAGAACTCGTTCTGAGCTTTCCTGTCCCGTCTCTTCGGAACGTAAAGGTGGTAAAACAAGCTCACGAAACGTAGGCGGTAATGGCCACCTAGTTTCCTCCTCCCCATATCTGGTGTTTTTCTCTTTTGTCGCAACTGCGCTCTGTGCAGCTCTTTTTTCCGCCTGATACCTTAGCAATTCATTATGAACCATCCTCCATAACTTTCCCAACTTTTTTGCTGTCTTATCATCGTTCAATGTTAATTCCCATAACTTATCTCCAAATTTTCGCCATTCCGATAACTCATGAACTGCATGTGGATTAATAAAACAACCTTGCTCTACCCCATAAGCTAAAAGCCCCTGAAGATCCTTTTTTACATCTATTCCCTCAACCCGGCGTTGTGTCAGCCAGGATGCAAATAAATCATATGCTGCTTGCCTGTCCATATCTGAATTTTTCCGTTGCAGCCTTTCCAGGTCTCGGCAGCACGTATCAGCAGGGTTCACCTCTTATGACACCCAGGGCGCGGGCCTTTTCTCTTATTTCAATCGCCTTTCGCCGTCCTCGCTGCTTAAGGACCTGAACCACCTTCACTGGTCTTTATCCTTCGTGGCGCCTTATATGTCCTTTGGCACGTATCACGTCGCGGTCACCATTTGTTGAAAGAACGCAGTGGGAGCCCAGCCATCATTTAATGCACAAAGGCTCAACTTTATTAGTACTCACACTCCTTTTATATCTACAATAATCAGTTCATACATATTGCAAAAGCGAGCTCCTTATAGGTTGCTAAGGTTAGATACATTGGTTGCTAAGGTTAAATACCAATCCCTCCCCTTATGATTTCTGCAAGGCCTTGTACATAGTCTTGCTTCTGTTCTTTGTTCTTCTTTGATACTTTTCGGTATTTTCCCATCACGTCGCCGTTGTCAGCAGTTCCTCGGTGCTATGCCCTTTCTCACGTAGCCAGTTGTTAGCAAACTGCTCCACAGGTAACTGTCAATGTAGATTAGTCAGGAACAAACTATTTGAAACCAGTGTATTTAATGAACCAAGGAAATATTGGTATAGCGCTGGGTGGACAACCTTTCTAAAAGAAGAAACTGTTGATGGTTTGTTGTCAAAAAGGAAGAGGTTCCCTGAAGACTTTCATGAAGTCTGAGATAACCTCAGTGTTGTTACTTGTTACTTAGATGGTAGCGAATACAGATATTAAGCTGGCCTATAAAACAAGTTGTGAGAGACTGCGAGACAGGCTCAGACTCCAAAATAAACTTGACAAATTGGGGAAGAGGTCTGTGAAAAAAAAAAAAGATGTAATTTAATAAGGACAGGTGCAAGATACCATACAGACAGAAACACTTAAATACAGAATGGGGGACAACTGTATGGGTCAATGGAGCTATGATGTTTTACATCATCTCTGGATGTGACCTTTTAATGATACTGAACCCATGGAAAAATCACATACACAGATGTGTGTATGCAAGGGTTGAGTAGGAGGAGCTGATATTAATCATTATGTCATTATAATCATTAGTCATTATTGGATTCAAAGTCTGTAATTCCAACAGTAAAATGCTGACACTTCAGCTGGCTTGCAGACGGACCCACTTTCTGCACTGATACTACAATATATCAGCAAATGCTGCAACTATTGTACTGACAGAGGTAGTGGTTATTTTGTTACCTGCAGATTTCCATGGGGAATGAAATGTCACCACATTAATTTTGTGGAAAAGGAAGCTTGGCAGCTGCCAACATGCAGGGGAACTTGCAGTCTGGATGGCTGCTAAGTTTATTCCCCTGACCCATGATTGTGAAAGAGATCAGCCCGTGCAGCAGTGACTCCATCCTCACCCGTGGCTGTGAAAGTGTGGAGGATCAGATGTGCATCACTCCCTCTGCCCCTGCAGCTGGCAGGAAATGCCTGTTAGTGGAGGAGCAGAGCAGATAACTGTATTTGTAGCATCTTGAACCACATGAGTTTAGCTACAGCTGCTGTAATATACTATTACACAGCCTCCATGAGTGGGAAAAACCTTTGCTATGGTAGTAGACAGTACTACACTTTCCAAAATATGGCTCCATATACTGGCTTTTGTCCCCACTTCACTCAGCAGTAACCTTCACTTTGTAAAGCCCAGCTGTCTACTTTGTGGCTGCAGTGGCAGAATGGATGCCACCCTTTGTCCCCAGATGTCTGCCACCCTAAGCAGCTGGCTACATTGCCTAGCCATGAAGTCAGATCTGTTTGTTATTCTAAGTTGCTCTGAAATTCTTGGAGTCCGGTGCTAGTATAGCTTGTCTCTATGCAGAAATGCTGTCTGAATGCTTTACTGAGAGATATACACCCAACATGGGGAATATTGCAATCAAAACTGATAACATGAAACAAGGAGAAACTCCTGAGAGCAATAGACTTCATTTACTGACAATAGACTACATGATCAAATACAGCAGCAATAATGAAAAGCAAGGAATGTAAAGAAGGAGATAATAGCTAGTTAAAGGTACTGGTGAGAAAATAGCAAAGGGAGTTGTGCTGTATAGTACCTGTGGCAAGAGATTCCAGTGGTACTTAGGGGCTTTCAGAAAATGGCAGAGTTCAAGGTCCTTAAGGCGGTGTGGAGGGCATGCAGCAAACTCCCTACCTTGTACTTCAGGAGAGCAGACTTTGGCCTCTTCAGGGATCTGCTTGGCAGGGTAACATGGGATAAGGCCCTAGAGGCAAGAGGGGCCCAAGGAAAGCTGGTTGATATTCAAGGATCACCTCCTCAAAGCTCAGGAACGCTGCATCCTGACAAAGAGGAAGTCAGGTAAGACCAGCAGGAGGCCTGCATGAACTAACAAGGAGCTTCTGGACAAACTTAAGCATAAAAAGGAAATCTACAGAGGGTGGAAACAAGGACAGGTAGCCTGGGAGGAATACAGAGAAACTGTCTGGGTACCCAGGGATCAGGTTAGCAAGGCCAAAGCCCTGATAGAATTAAATCTGGCCAGGGACATCAAGGGCAACAAAAAAAGCTTTTACAGGTACCTCAGTGATAAAAGGAAGACTAGGGAAAATACAGGCCCTCTCTGAAAGGGAGACCTGGTTACCCTGGGCATGGAGAAGGCTAAGGTACTCAATGACTTTTTTACCTCAGCCTTCAGTGGCAAGGGCTCCAGCCACGCTGCCCAAAATGCAGAAGGTAAAGGTGAGGACTGGGAGAAAGAAGAAACACCCATTGTAGGAGAGGAACAGGTTCAAGACTACTGACTACTTTTTTTAAAAAAAACTGAAAGTAGGTTTAGATTAGAGATAAGGAAGAAATTCTTTACTGTGAGTGGTGAGATACTGGCGTGGACTGCGTGAAGAAATTGTGGCTGCCCCCTCCCTGGAAGTGTTCAAGGCCAGGTTGGCCGGGGCTTTGAGCAACCTGGTCTAGTGGAAGGTGTCCCTGCCCATGGCAGGGGGGTTGGAACTAGATGACCTTTAAGGTCCCTTCAACCTAAACCATTCTATGATTCTATGAAAAGGTGGCACATATTAAATAATGTGCAACGGGTCGATGAAATGGACAAGCCCCGTAACATTTAGATATCTACCAGACTTCCGTAAGTCTTTTGAAGACTTTCTAAGTATCTGTCCCCTTACTCTGACCTGTTGCTATTTGTTGATGCTCTCCACTACAAGAGAACATGAGGGAAGCCTAGGGGTGCACACCAGGTAGTTTCCAGAGGAAGAATTCAGAGATCCATGGTATCCACCTCACAATAAAGAATTCTTCCTTATATCTAATCTAAATCTACCCTCTTTCAGTTTAAAAATCATTACTCTTTGACCTATCACTACACTCCCTGATAAAGAGTCCCTCCCCATCTTTCCTGTAGGCCCTCTTTAAGTACTGGAAAGCCACTACATGGTCTCCCTGGAGCCTTCTCTTATCTAGGCTGAACAACCCCAACTCTCGCAGCTTGTCCTCATAGGAGAGGTGTTCCAGCCCTCTGACCATTTTTGCAGCCCTTCTCTGTACCTGCTCCAACAGGTCCATGTCCTTCTTATGCTGGGGCTCCTAGAGCTGGACACAGCACTGCAGGTGGGGTCTCACGAGAGCTGAGTAGAGGGGGAGAATCATCTCCCTTGACTTGTTGGCCATGCTTCTTTTGATGCAGCCCAGAATACAGTTGGCTTTCTGGGCTGTGAGTGCACATTGATAGCTCATATCTAGTTTTTCATCCACTAGTACCTCTAAGTCCTTCTCTACAGGACTGCTCTCAATCCCTTTATCCCCCAGCCTGTGTTGATACCAGGGTTTGCCCTGACCCAGGTGCAGGACCTTACACTTGGCCTTATTGAACCTCATGAGGTTCACATGGGCCCAGTTCTCAAGCTTGTAAATTGATATAAATTGATGCATGCTCTGATTTGTAAGACAGTTTTTCTATTTTTTTTTAAAGAGGATATTTAAAAGAAATTGGCAATTACCCAGCTTCACAGTAAATGAGGTTGCATGCCCACTGACTGCAGAAATATGTTGCTAACCCAGTGACAAAAGGCAGCTGAGCCATGAAATAATGAAGCACACAAAGAGCTAAGGGAAAGGGGTGGAATGGTAGTTGCAGAAATTTTAGCTGCACTATGACAGGGTGAGGTATGTGAACTGGAGCAAATAGAGCTGGAGGATATGTTTGTGGGATGATTATTTTTAATGCAATGCAAAATATCCAATGACAAGGAAGGAAGTTGCACTTCAATGCAATAGAAGATGATTCAGACAGTAACAAAGGTCAGATGAGGAGAATCTAGGAAAAGCTATTACGACAGACATCTATGTGATGTCTTTTATCAAGTTCTTGGTTGGCTCTGAACAAAAAAATGAAGAAAAAGGAGCACCTCCTGTTGGAGTATGAGATTTGAAAGGTTACTTAGACTAGTCTAAATTTGGAGCTGATAGTTAGGAGGAAAATAAATTGCTGTGACATTTAAGCTTTTAATGAGTATAGGACAAGTTCAGCCTAATGACTATATCTAATCAAGGTAGTAAGTCTAGATCTAGAGTTCATCCTAGCCAACTAAGGTGTCTAAACACATTTGTCCAGACAATGTTAGGATTTTAAGATTGTTTAATAGTAGTCAGACTTGAATGAATGTTCACAGGCACTGATGGATTAGACCTCCAAAGACAAGAGCCCCTGGCAAAAACCAGATTTATCCTCTGTGGGGAGGTCAGAAATAGTGTCCCAAAATGACCATGTGGAGCTTTAACAAGTGCTTTCTTGTCAGCATCAAGAGTGATTGATGTTCATGCATCTGCCACAGAAGCATAAGAAAAATAGTCCATAGAAGCATGAGGTATAAAGATAAAAAGAAATTAAGGAAATGCAGCATACAGTTAGAATCTACTGTAACTCTGCTCCAAGGCCTGATGCCAGTTAATTTTATATCAATCTTTCACCTGACAGTACCATCAAAACATATAGGGCAAAATACATGGTACTTCTAAAATGTTTGTTGTTGGTGGTGGTGGCTTCCTTATCTTTTCAAGCCTGAGCATTTGTATTTTATGTAGTGTCTGATTTAGGACTCAGGACCAAGAACTTCAAGATTTCTTTGTCCTTCTCCTTTAATTTTTTGTATACAATAGGAAATTTGGCCCCTTTGTCAAACTATGTCTACTTTATTTTATTCCAGCTGTCAGGTGAAGGTTGTCCAGCTCTACCAGGTATTGCAGAAAATGGACAGCACTGGGTCCTGGAAGGCATGAAGGGCAGCCATAATATTAGAATTTGTGCTTGAATTACAGTTAATGTCAGCATTTGATGTTCATCTATTGCGTGAGCATGCCTATAGAAAAATTATTATTTTTCTCTCTAGACAGGGAAGTTAGAGACACAGGAATTGTCAAGGAGTAAATGTTTTAGAAGGTCCAAGATCCTAGGGCCCACATTTTGCAGTAATAAATTGCACCCACAGTTTTTCATCTACAGATTGAAATATTAGTTGTAAATCCAAGTGTTGTTTTCTCTCATCGCATGAATCACATTGTAATGATGTTACCAGCCATACAAGTCCCCCAAATGTCTCTGTAGCTGTGGTGTATTGGCAAATTTGGAGTGCAAAGGGAAAGAAAATGGGCCATCCTCTTTGTGATCTCTCTGCAGGTACTGCTATTTAAAGGAAGACGTAACAGATGCCAGGTCAGGATGATTTGGCTCCAGCTCTCCCAGTCTGAATATTAGTGACTACTACTATAGTAATTCAGTGCTGAATAAAGGGTGCTTAGTAAACTTCACTTCACCTTTCTGAGCTTCAGCTTTGCGATCTCTGAATGAGTCATGTTTTTACAGAATGTTTTCACATATTGTAAATTAATCAGGAGATGGAAAATCCGTGTTTAGAATAGATGAGATTTTTGATTTGAGAAATTGTTGGTATCATACTAAATGTGCCCAACATTTCTGTTTCTAAGGGTAAGATCCACTTGGAGTAGCCACTCTAAAGTTCCATTGTAGTGAGTGGGAAAGAAATAGATTGATTTAGGCTGCCAATCATATAATCCCACTAAAGACATCTACAATGTATTGGAGAAATCCCACATTTAAAATGCTGATGATGGCTATGAAGGCAATTTAGGGTGACTAGGTCAGACACAGACATCACAGATTACAAAAGCAGAATTACCCTCTGACTGTCATTCCCAGGAAAAGACTCAAGAGCTCTGTGGACTTCACATCAAAGAATCCTTCCAGATTTTCCCAGCATTCAAGACCAAAGGTATCTGACAAGCTGGAAATTAACTATCAGAAATAAAATAAGGTTTAGGCTCAGGATTGGAATACCGTATAGATTCAGTGCCAGAGGATAAAAGAAGCACCTGGAGAGAGACATCTTCTGAGCCATAGATGGAATGAGGAGAAAATGGTGGATGAGGATGGCAATGAGAAAGAAAAGGGTTGAGTGGAGAAGTTAAATGTGGTCTTGACTGCCTCCTTACTGTGGAAGTCAGCAGTGGGACTTCAAATTTAGTAAACAAGTGACCTTGAGAGACTGTTGGGATAGGACCCAGTGAAACACCAAGGAACAGAATCATGGGTTGAAATATGTGAAAATAAATGATACCTAATTTACAAAAAGGGGCCCTGGTTTGAAAAGATGATGAGTCCCTGTTGGCATCTGTGAAACCTCAGCACCAAAGCAAATGGGGGGGCAGGAGGGATGGAGCAGAAGACCAGCAAACTCATTGAACAGGCAAACTGAAAACATTTGGTAGTAAGGCCAGAATTAATGAGGATCAAAAGAGAGTCTGTGATTTGGACTTTGCAAAGTCAGCTGCATAGCTTGGTGAGTTCAATAGAAAAAAGGAACGGGATTATTCCCAATAGGCAAAAGGAATGGGATTATTCCCAGATCTGAAGTTGTATCTCCAAACTGTCTTTAAAGCTCAGGACATGAAGCCGCATTCTTTCAGACTTCCAGTAGATCACTCCTGAATTAACATGATAAGGGATTCTCAGCTTTTCCAGTAGTGCCCAATCTCCTGACCCAGAGCTAAGCACAGTAAATAAACCTTTGCGATAGCCACATCACGTACAGTTTGAATTGTCATCCTTCAGTCCCTTTGCTACTCCAGCAAATTAAAAGTCTCACAGTTTCTCCAGAAAGATTGCATTCCCATTCAGCAGGCTTGTCACGGAGATGGGAAGGCAGATCTGCATGCCAAGGAGCAATCTAGTTCTATTAAATAAATGCTTTTATAATTTTGTATTATCCTGGATGTGCCAGGTGCCCCTATTCATGACTTCATACAGTGGTCTGAGTCTCTCATCTTAGTGTCTCTTGTTTATATTTTTTTTCCACATCCTACGCACTTCATGATTTTCACAATGCATAAATTTCACATCTGTCCCTACAAGCATCAAAGAATTGTTTGACTCATTAGATGAATGTGGCATGCCAGATAACACCCTAGAATATAGTCTTGTATAATTTGTTTAGGACATTCAGGTCAATACTGAAGAACAGCTCAAAACTTGCTGAAGCACATTTTTAAGGTTTTCCTGAACCAGGGTCATATTTCTCAATCTCCAAGTCATTATTTGAAATCATAAATAACTAAAGCCAGCAGAAATCAAATGCTCCTGGGGAGGAAGAGTCCCATAAAGCAGAGAACATGCTAGAAGTTGACTTATCTCTAAACTGTTGTCTTTTCAAATCTACCCATGATTTTTAATACATATAATTGCACTACTGGTTTCAGAAATTACACACACTTTTGTTTTAAAAGCTTTCAGTGAACATTTGACCTGTAAAAAATTAGAACAACAGTATAGTTGTGTTCAGGGAGGTACTTTCTAGTTCTGAGTTTCAGGCTTTGCTTGCATAACATTGCTTTCTTGATTTGTTCCCCTCATCTGTATGGATGGTTTCATTCATCTTGTTCTGTAAGACATAAGATGCGTGATGTGTGTCACTGCTGAACTGGCTCCCCTTTCTCTAACCAGTAACATCACTCTTGTTTACTGTCAATGCACTAGCAAATGAGAGCTCCTAGTGATCTCAGAAATTTTTCTTCTGTGCTTTGTAGGCACAAGGAGACAGTGGGAATAGCAGAGACATTAATGTTATGGCCAAAGGACTGCTTTCTACCTTTCTGAGTTTTTGCTTCCAGCAATGACCCACTGAGAACCCCATGCCTGTTCCCATTACACCCAAACGGGTCACAAAGTCAGTAACAGGCAGCATAATATTTTGGTTTATACTAGGTAACTAGGATGTGGAGTACGGACTATGAAATTTAGGGGAGACAAACAAGAAACAGATTGGCAAAAGCAAAAAAAAAACAGCCAAAGAACTGAAAGAACAGAAAACATCTGCACAAGGGAAAATATAACTACAGCTATTCAGTCAGAAAATAAATGTTGGTATAAAAACAAGATTATGTCCCATCAGGGTCCTAGAAAAGCTCAGAGTTCTTTCTGTTTCTTAAGACCTGTGAATACTGCCTGGGGGCATATAAAGAAGTGCTAAACTATGAGTCAGGCAAGGATCAGTTGGATGTGATAGACCTTTTTTGTGGCCTTCAACAAGAGTCTCTCATCAGCTCTGCAAACAGTACCAATAATAAAAGTGGGCCTGTCATGAGCTACAAGCATCTGCTCAGGCTGCTGTGTTCAAACCCATAAAGTGAATCTGAAGATTTTAAAGCTTTCTCTTTTTTTTTTTTTTTTTTTTTTTGAGGGTGGGGAGGGCAGGGGGCGGTGTGTTTACTTCAGCTCCAGTGCATTCTCTTCAGTTTCTCTGGCACGTTTGTAATCTGTTTTAGACAGCCTTTAACTCCTTTAACTTTAACAGCCTTTAACTTTAATTCTTGGGTCCCACTGACTTACCAGAGGGTCATAGCAGAAAGCACTAAAAGGTTTTCTGCTTCATCATTCTGAATTTTAGGTGGTAAAAGATATCTGCAGATTGGGATTTGTTTAGCTTCTAGGCTGTTTGCTGAGAGGACCCTGCAGGTTGGTTCACTAAATGTGAATTAATTGGAAGTATACAAACTACTACCAGGCTTTGAAATCAAAGCTGTCAGATCCTTTTGTGTCTTACTGATAAAAGACAGCTGAAGGAAGACAGGGAAAAGGCCAAGACAGAGAAAAGGGCAATCATTGTTTAGGTTTCAAGAAAGTGTGTGGGGGCAGTGCTTGGGTTACTGTGACTTGGAGAAACTGAAGCAGCAAGGGGGCTAATCAGCTGAGCTCATTAATGGAGGAAAACAGAGGGACAGAAAGTGTGCCTGCTGCTAGGAAAGACTTCAGAGAGGAGTCTAGAAAGCCTGGAAAATGTCATGGTGTTATGGCTGCTGTTAGCTCCCTCCCTGCCTGCTTGAATCTGTGGGGAACCCCTCCAGAGGAGGATGCCTAGGCTGGGAGCATCTGCTTAAGCCCTGGTCTTGGTTTGCTGAGACTATGGTCAGCACAGTCCCATTAGAGAAAGGTGTGCAGGGTGTACATTGTGGTGCAAAAGGCTGGGGTGCTCCTCCGTGCAGTGGAAGGACAAGCTGGTCCAGGTGCAGACTGACCAAGGACACTAGGACTGAATTCAGAGGGAGCTTATTGAGCTGCTGCATGGTGAGTTAGAGATCAAATGTCTGCCAGCAATGCTGGGTGTCGATGTTCCCTATCTGGTTAGGTCAAAAGCAGCTATGAGAGTAGAACCATGTGACCTGACAACTAAGAAAGAGGAGGCAAAGATTATTCTGCAAAGGTTTCCTTCTGACCTGAGTGGTGGCTCTGGAAGGCAGTAAGAGGATTGCCAAAGCTCACTGCGGGGTGCTGCTGAATAAATAATTTTTCATCAGGGTACAACCAAGGTGAATGAAAAGACTCTTGCAAAAGAGCAGAATGAAAAAAACTTAAGTCCATGAAAAAAACTTCAAGTTTGGTCTGGAGTTGGATAGACACACAAGAAAGGCCAGAACATCAAAAAAATAGTAGTCTGCCACCATGGTTAAATCTAAAATTGGTGAAGTACTAAACATTAGGCATATTTGGCTAATATGAGGAATGAACAGGATCAATGTATGTTTTAATATATAGTAATGCACTTGACTGATGCATAGGACCTTGGATGTGCTAGTAGGGTACAATCATAAAGACTAGCTGGAATAAATCCGAAGCCTGGAGCACTGGTGTGGAAAGGTATTGCTTCTTCAGGAAGGAGTTGCAGGGGAAATGGAGGGAGAAATTGTGGCACTGACCATCAAGAGTAAAACCCAAGGGACAAAAGCACGCTTGTTGAAGAGTTCAGAATGACAAGAGAGGGAAAGTACCAGTTGCAGTGGGGTGCGGGGTGGTTGCAGTTTGGCAGAAGGATTTCCCTCTTCTCTCCCTGTCTGTCCTTCCTCCCTGGCCCTCAATATCCTCCTCCACCAAAGCAACATCTTTCAGTCATTCTCCTTGCTCTCTGCCTATGCTAGGGAGTGTGGTACCAAGGGTTATGGATGAACATAGGGCTGGGACAAAATATGGTGACATATCAGCGTGTGCAGATCACTATGGGTCAGAGAGACAGGGGGAAAGTGTTTGAGGAATAGAAAGTCCTGGCACGATTAAAAACAAAAAGGATTGAAGTGATAAGCATAAGAGAATACAGCACGTGGAGTAGTGTGAGGAGGGAAAGGGAGAAGTATGGAAGGAGGAAGCTGAGAAGGGAGGCAACAGGGGGAAGGAACAATACTGTTGTTTGGAAAGCAGGTTTGAAAGAAGTGAGGAAGAGGGGAAACATGAAACCCAGATACAAAACCAATGAAATAGTATGAAGGCTGAGGAATGAAATGAACACAGACAGCTTTTCAGGCTTTTGTTAGCTTTTGTACCCCAGAAGAGACCGTATAAAACTCAGTGCACAGAAAAGTGCATCTGTGAGTAGGGTTATGTTATCCTACTTTTATTTCTCATTTGCAGTTTTACCATCTGTGGTATCATACTCCTTATGTCATGCTCACATGGTAACAGGTAACAAAATTACATATCTAGTTAAAAGACTTTGTATTTCATATTTTCCTAACCTAACTTTCTCCTTATAAATTCTTGTTTCACTCGGGAAAAAAAGTCTGGATGACTAATGCTGTAGAAATCAATGATAAGGTGAGGCACGATGAATCCCATCCACCTTACAAAGTTCAAGAAAAGAAGCCTTATGGTGTAGGAAATCAAGAAAGCAATAGACTGGCATGGCAGAGTAGCGGAGCCTTTCTTTTTTGCACTGCGCAAAAGTGCAGAGAAGGCACTGTCAGCATCACGGTGGCATGTACAAGGCTGGTAGGCAGGTCATGTGGATCCTAAAAGCCCTGAAGGAGTTTGTGGCAGTTAAATTTCAACAATCCAAGCAAAATAATGGAATAACAGAGAAAAAAAACAAACAAGGGTTCCTCTGCTGAACTTTGCCTGAGAGGAAAAATTGCCAAGAGCTGACCTGCAAAGGAACCTTTTGTGTGGGTTAAGTTTGGAAAGGAAAGGGAAGCCAGAAGGAGTTTCGTGGGAGTAAGGCATGCTTTCCACATATAATTCCAGTTGACAGCTCTGTAGAGAGGGCTTGATAAGTCTGCTCAGACTTATGGAAGGGCTTCAGTTACAGCTCAGGAGTTGATTCTCAGCTGGTAGGAATCAGAGGCATTTATATTGGTGGAGAACTTAAGCCCCTGCTTCTCTCAAGAACACAACAGATGAACACTACTCCTTTCTCACTGAGCGCTTGCCTTCATTTCATACCTTTTATAAATGTTTCATCAAGTAGCTTATCCTCATATGGCACAAGCGACACCTTGTGAGGTGTTTGGCAGTGTCTGCTAGATTAGAAAACATATCATTTGAACTATGACAAGAAGTCACAGGAAAGTAGGCAAGATTACATTGTTTTTAAGGACATGAAACATTTTTTATTAAATTGGTGAGAAAAACAACAGAAGAGGATGATCAGCCTGACTTGAAGTCCTATGCAATATTTTATAAATCAAAGTACACCATTAATTCATGTTATAAACTACAGGAACTGATGACAAGGGTCATGAGGGAATCAATGCAGATGATGTTTTTAATAAAGTCTTGGGAATAAAATAATGATTCTTCAGTGAAAAAGAGTGTGTGGGGCATAGAAGAAAGTGTCATGAAGAACAATAAAAAAGCAGAAGTAGAAGACACTGTACTGGACTTGGAGAGTGAATAGCCCTAAACAAATTGTTCCTTAATTTATATTACTGGGTAATGGATTGTTGGGTCAAAAATATCATTCTTATTTCTTTACGTCCTTTCAGGCCCCTCCCTGAGCTGAATGAATTAGAATATCAGTGGATATGGTACAAGGCCATTTGTTCCCTTACGATTGCATGCTGAGAAACAGAGGGTCTCACTAAGTAGGGGTCTTCCCTGCAGGAACTCCCCTGGTGGATGTCCTTGCCCTCTGGAGTCCTGGAGACTGGCACATGGCAGTCAGCCAAAGGATGAAGATGAAAAATGGGCTCCTCTGATTCCTATTACAGCCACTGCTGATGGATTGCAGATATTCTTATCAAGACTGTAACCGACCGTCTAGTGGGAACTATCTGTATTAGGACCCAGGAGAGCCATTTCTAATTCTCTTGATTATTTCCTGGGAAGATAACTGTCTTGGGTTTGTGTAAGTGGCGGGGGGTTTTGGTACTGGGGGAGGGGGCTACAGTGGTGGCCCCTGTGAGAAGCTTTCTGAAGCTCCCCTGGCTCCACGTCGGACCCACCTTTGCACCAAGGTCAGGCCAATTAGCTGTGTGTCTGCGATAACATATTTAAGAGGAGGAACCTGGGAGGAGGAGTTGGAGTTGTGAAGAGTTGCAAGGAGAACATCTGTGAGAGCACTGAGGTCAGTGGAAGAAAGGAGGAGAAGGGGGGTACATGTGCTAGTGCAGAGCCCTGCTGCAGCCCGTGGTGAGATGGTAGGGCCACCACCTGCCACCATGGAGGTCTAAGGTGGAGCAGATTCCAATTTACGGCTTGCAGGAGCCCCACACTGGAGCAGGTGACTGCGCCTGAAGGAGGCTGGGACTCCGTGGGAAGAAGCAGCCCCCGCTGTTCTAGTTTGGTGCTGGGAGGATTGCAACATGCGTGGGTGACCCATGCCGGAGCAGCTAGGGAAACACTGCATCCTGTGGGAGGGACTCATGTCAGAGAAGGACTGTCTTCTGTGAGAGGGGAACCATGCTGGAGTAGGCGAAGAATGCCAGAAGTTTCCCCCACCTCCAAGGTGGAAGAAGTGGCAGGACTGACTGCATCCCCCATTCCTTGCCCCCTGCACTGCTGAGGGGGAGGAGGTAGAGATATTGGGAGCAAAGCTGAATCTGGGAAGAAGGGAGGGGTGGGGGGAGGTGTTTTCAAGATGTGGTAATGCTTCTCGTGGTCTCACTCTGTCTGTTAAGTATTGTTGTTGTTAGTGTCTGTATTAAACTTATGTTCTTTCTTTCTTCCCGAATGAGTCTTTTGTCCGTGACCAGAATGGATGACAACATCCCTCCTTGTCCTTATCTTGATTCCTGAGCCTTTTGCTTTACTTTCTCCTTCCCAGTGTTGGGGGGATGTGGGGAGTGAAAGCTTTGTGGTGCTCAGTTGCCTTCTGAGCTCAAACCACATCAATAACTGTAGTTGGAAGCATGTGGAGAGAGGTCTGTTTCTTCAGGCTTCCTCCTCCTGTGCTCCTTAGAAGAATGTGAGAATGAGAAGCATGAGAAATGATGGATGCGTTCTCTGATTGTGACTTATGGTGATACTGCTGACACAGGGCACATATTTCTCTTCTCGGTAGCCCCTGCAGTAACATCTGTTCTAGAGGTTGAACCCTGCTGAAGTCCAGTCAAAGTTTATTATGACCCTTACAAGATCTGCTTTAAGATTTTTGTGAGATTCTAGGTGACTATGTAGGTCTTCAACTCAAAATATAGCTTACTCTGTCACCCTCTGAAGCAAACAGGCCACGTACACTTCTTTTGTTCCCAACGTACTGCTGAAGATCACTCTTCTCCAGCACAGACTCCCAGTGGCAGTCCTTTTAGTGCAAATATGACTTGATTTCTAATAAAATCATGATAATGAAACAGTGTTTCAGCTGCAGAAGACAGAAAAGATGTTGTTGTTCAGCTGGTTAGTTTTATCTACAAAATAATAGTGCTAACACTTGGGACAGGTTTTTAATTAAAAATCCTAGAGGTTTGGGAGCTCTTAATGTACTTGGAATTCTGGATCTTTAAGAATTTATCTTACATTAAGAGAAATTTTTAGGTTTAAATATGTGGAAAAACATTACAGTTTTAGTAAGTGTCAAATGTCAATATTCCCTTGCATTCTTTATTCATGAGAAACAGACACAACTATTTTGAGATCCTATGAAAATGAATAAAAAATTAACCAGGTTTGGAAATATTGATGATCACTTGCAGTTTCTGTGAAATTTGTTTGTTTGCTTGTTCACTTTCATTTTTCAGCTACTGCATGTCTGGAATGTAAATGTTTACAGTTGTGTGGAAAATACAAATAAAAACATAAAGGAAAATCAATAGATTTTAATATATAGGGTAGGAGAAGCTGAGCAGAAGGGTAGTACGAAAGAGAATAAGACAAATTCAGACCTTTTGCTGTATATTAGCCAGACACAAAAAGGATCCAATGTCTATTGAAGTTATTGATTTCAGTAGATGTTCGTTCAGGCCTAGATACACTTGGTTTGATGCTAAAGAAATTTAGCATGAAAGCTCACTAGAAGTCTTTGGCTTTCTCAAGAATAGTCAAACACCTGAAAGGGGATTTTTGGGTTGACTGGTAATACTGTATGTCGTATTTTTTAAAGACCTGTCTTGGGGCCCAACAAAGATATAGCTCTTCTTGTCTTGGGTTAATGAATGTGTATAGCTGTCCTCAACATAGCTGGATTTCCTATTTCACATGCGCACTCAAGATGTTGTTAAAGATGCTCCCTTTCTGCTGTAGGAGAAAATTAACATCTTTCACAAGGTCTTCAGAAAAGGCAGAGAGAGAGAGAACAGGTCATGCTAAACAGATAACAGTCTAGTGTTACAGCATCTCCAAGAAAGTAGATAAAGGTAGTTGGAATTTGCTGTGCTTGCATAAATAGCAAGTGAAGTTTTATTCCACTGTTCAATTGAGTGCCAACCCACTGGTTTATTTGTTCTTCTTAGGAGGAAGCAAATTTATCCATTCTGCCCATCTTATTAGCTCTTCTGGTCTGCACAAAGAATAATTTTTAAAAGGCCAACAATACCCCTCTTTCTCATTTTGCAAAGGGAGGAGGATTGCTTAGCTAGCTCTATAATCCAGCAGGCAGGGGACTTGCCCAGCCTGCAAGAAATACAGATTCGTTTTTCTCCCTCATCTGCTACTGAATTGGTTATACAAACTGTTAAAGACATTCCACCTGGGACAGCAGCAAGTTTTTCTTAGAAACAATAGAATGAAACAGAGTTAAGATTTTTGTTAAAATGACATTTCTGAATCCTTATGCCCCTCAGCAACCTTTTCTTCCATGCAATCCCCTTTCTTCTTCAGCAGATATAACCAAATAATCAGTATTTTGTCAGAATAACATGAAGCAAAGGCATAGACCAAACTCAGCAAAACTACAGCACAGTAAAACTGAAATACTTTTTTTTGTATGTCTGTTCTTGCTGTTTGCTTGTTTGCTTTTACATTGCTACAACAAATGTGTATAGTTTCAGGGTAAGAAGGGTTTTAGTGGAAAGGGTAGGTTTAAACCATTGCTCAAGTTCAAAGGTACAGTTAAAAATCTTGTTTGTTACCTTCAGAAACATAAATGTCTCGAAATAAATAAGAATTTAAAATAATGTGGAGGGTTCAAATACTGTTGTTTGTAAAAAACTTGTAAAATGGGCTTGTTCTAAGATTTTCACTAGCTCTTTATTCTTCATACCTGACTCACAGGGATCTTATTGCTGTCTTGAGAGGAACATCTTGAATTTTGGGAGTTGAAATATCCATGTCTTAAAATAGCATGGAGCATTTTTTCCTCCAGACTCCCAAGAATTGGTACTAGACAGCTATACCAGATTTGCCAGCTCATCCTCCACTTTCTCCATTAGTTTGTTGGTATTCTCAGAAACCCCTGACACCAACTGAATCAGTATAGGGAGGTCTTAATTACCCAAACCCTCCAGTGTCCTTTTGGCAGACTGTCACTTCTCTAACATGAGTGTCTAGGGTTTCTGTGTCACAGGAACAGGGACCTTCCTGCTGTTTCTGCCAGGCAGTGGAGGGCTTTGACCACCCTGCCTTTGCAGAACTTCACGCTTTGTTTGGAAGACAGCATTTTAACTAGTACGTTTGTTTGAGAAGTCAGTTTGAGGAACTTGAGCTCCAAACACATTTTCCTCAGCTGCTCATATCTTCTGCTGCTTTGCCCAGAGAATCTGAAATCACATGTTGGGAGTGACTCTTCTTGTTATTTTGGGAGATCAGTCACAGGTTACCAGCATTTGCCAACTACTTGGCAACTATGAGCTCTTTGGCCTAGCACACAGACTGGGTTGCCACTGGAAATGGGATTAATCATATAAAGATTCAGAGCCATCATCTAATAGTGCGTGGCTTGAGAGCTTCAGATTGAGACTTCCCCATGAAGAATGACTGAGTATGTGAAAAACAGATGGGAAAGCTCATTATTCTCCAAGAAGATTGGATCCTACACAGCTATGCAATGATAAGGAGCTTGATAGAGCAGCCAGCTGTGAATATGGAGTTGGAATACCTCATTCAGAAAAGTAAGGAGGGGATCAAATTAAAAGAGCTGATAAAGGCATCATCCTTCTCATCTCCTTCCAGCTTCCAGAACCTCTTACATGGAAGATGAGTCACAATCTCCACTTTCAAGAAAACCCAAGGGGGAACTATCTTGCTCAGGCTGCACTGAAAGAGAGAGCTTTTGGAGAATCTGCAAGGGCAGAAGGGTATTTTCATGTAACTACCTCTTTAGTTTCCAGTTGTGCAAAAAATATGTATTATGTGGCCTTCAGTGGACAGCACAGATGAAAAATGAAATGCTTAAAAGTGTATCATCTATGAGTATGTTTTGGCCAATCAGTTGAGCTGCCTTTAATATCAACAGTAGCTGAAGGTTCTCATAGTTCATAACGATCAGCAGACACTTGGCAGAAACTGCTCCAGACACTGATTTGGAAAGGACCGGTGTCCAGACTTGGGACTTTGTGTATTTTTGTAATGGTATTTGATATTCTTCCACTGATTCAAGGACTAGGATAATAATTCTCCAAGGTGAAGTGTTCTCTGCTCTTTTAAGTTACCCCTCCTACATTACCCCCATTCCTAGCAGACTGTGTAGTATATCCTAAAAAGATGCACAACATGCAAAGCTCTTTGCTTATTTGGTGTGAAGTTTCCTAGGCTGCTGTGAAAACTTTTCCCAAAGTCTTTTATTCAAATAACACTACTTTTCCCTTCCTTCCTAATATGAAAGTGACCCATTTCTGCTTTATTGTCTCTTTTTTTGTGTCTGTAATGATACCTTAACTGAAGAAAATTTCTCTATACTACCTGGCTCTGTGAAAGCAGTTGACGTACCAACATATACCATACTGAGTATTGTCACTGGAAGGCAAGAGAATTTAAGGAACCAGTTCCCCAAACCTCCCAAATACTCAAAAAACTTAAAAGAACTTTGATGAACACTTTAATTGTTGAAGGGGGGGGGGGGGGGGGGGGGCAAGCAAATATTGCATCAAAGAATGCACATGCAGAGTAATTTAACAGAGAAAAAAACATTCTTAATGGTAAAATTCATATCCATTTTAAGTTCTTAAAACACTAGCCAGCATATCAGGGGTAAATCTTGACCAAGCATTAGATTTTAAGCACGAAGTAGAAAGGTTTCATTTTAGCCTAGAGTAAGAACTTCAGCCTGAGCTTGAGTGCAAGGCTGAAAGAACACGGCTCAAGGGCAAAGACCTTTATCTAATCACCAGTATAACTGTGGTAGTATACTAAATGCTCTATAAAATTACTTTGCAAATATAGAAACTAGAAATGCTTATCCTTGTCTCCAGACAGATTAGATTTAACTTCTAACCTCTGTTTTGTACCCACTGGTAATGATATTCAGTAGTGAGTCCTTGTTGAGAAGGTGAAAAGCTCTTCTCCACAGCCCCTTGTATGTATGTTATGCCTTACCTTATAAAACCAGAACTTACACATTCTCTGAGCAACTTAGAGTCTGCAAAAGTTTACTCGTGCTGCCATATCACCTCTTTACAATAGTCTTCTCTAAGCACACTTGTTACTTGCTAGTTAGGTCAGGAGCTGTCTTCTTTTGTGTGTGTACAGCTCCCAATGCCACATGGCTCCTAGGTACCACTAATGGTTTACGATTGCTAACATAGCTAAAAATAACCTGATCAGGGTGGCCTTATTGCACCCAACTGCATGCAGCTCAGGTGCCCAACCTGGGATCACAGGCTTATTCAGGTTGCCTCATAGTCAAAGGAGAGAGAGGGGGGCATCACCAGAGAGGAGCTCAAATCACCCTGCAGAGATGTCTTGCTTTTATAACACTGTAGGTCTGAGAACACCTGGCTTCCTAGCTTAGCAGTGAGGAATAAGCCTGATCCTACACCTCCCGAGGAGTAACCCCATGTGTCAGGACTTCTGCTTTACTGGGAGTTTTTTCCCTGCAAGGTGGTGGTTCATTCCAGGAAATAAGAATGAAATTCAGTCATGGATTGGATCATGTTTCAAAGTATTTTAACTCAGTGTTCACTATTTGTACAGGCTTTAGATGTGACTACTGAGTGTAAGAAGCATTTATCATAACAACGAAGGAACTATCCTAAGAACAGATGTCAGGGTAAGTCCAAAAGCAGAGGAGGGTTGAGCAATACCTACAGGCAACAAGTACATCACAGTTTGCTAAACTGCAGTAATATGTCTGTGTGACTGAGAACAAGTTTAAGATCGATGCTAAAACTAACAAGCAATTTGTGATGGTAATCCAAATGCAGCATTGCACGCCACTGAACCAAAAGCATCATCTAAATTAGTGTGAGGACAGGGCAAATGTATGGCGTATGAGTTATTTCCCATGCACAGCAGTATAATGACCCTCTTTACCTGTGTTTAGGTTAAAATTAGTATTGTTAAGACTCTTTCAGCCCAGGAAGAAACTCAGTATGCATCACTGAACTTGTGGACTCCAGGCATGCTGGTGTACCAGCAACTGTGATCTCTGTGCACCCTGTGATTATAAGGGCCTTGTATCATTAAACTACTTTGAAGGAGAAAAATCAGCATTATAGACAGTCACTTATAATTAAACTTTGCAGACCAAAAGTTTAAACAATAAAGAGATCAAATGATCCACCCAAAAGCAGCATTTTTTTTTTTTCCTGGAATGGCTGTTACCCTCACAAATGCACTTAACCATAATGGGAAAATTATCTTACAAATGTCTAATAAGATTACATGTATTTAAATTTATGCTGTATTTAATTTAGCTTTGCTCAGAACTATTGTTGTGAGTCATTGAAAAGGTACTTATACATGGGAAATATTTTGTATAATTAAAAGAGCCAACAATGCAAACCCCACAAGTCCTGAACTCCCTTGCAGCTTAAAGCCAAGTCCATGTCTTATAGTGAATATTTCCATGCTAGTAAACCATGACATCATCCTCAGAGAGCTGCAAATTAGCAAATTTCTTCCAAATGCTTCCTCCACAGAAGCTTGAATAGTGAGCCAATCAGTTATACTGCAGCTGGCAGCATTAGCAGTAGTTAATGCCATTACCAGTGGGTACAGTTTTACAACAAACTTTCCATTTTGATCCTGAAGGGTACTAGGTTCATTTGCAATGATGTGTATTTCCCAGCAACACTCAAGTGCTAATTAGACAGTGGCATCACTGATAAAGAGTTTAAAGGAGCTGATCTTGCTCTGCTAGTCCATTTATGTGTCCTTGTAGCCTGAAAGGTATCCTTGTTACAGACAAGGGAATTCTTGTTGTGCAGTGCAGAATGCTGACTCCAAGGCAACAGCACAGATTTGTTTCAGCATTTTATATTAAAAGGTGCTATTTATGTTTTACTCTTACCATTTTCCAAGAAAATTCACTAGGTACATGTCTTTTTATATTAGGCATAATTCTCCTTCCAGACTGTCATTACACAGGCCTACATACTCTTCTATGCAACTAGAAAATGGGGTTTGATATCCAAACCAAAGATCTGACTGGTTCTGATAAGGACTTTCACAGAATCCAGTACCAGATGCTTCAGAAGAACAGAGAAAAAATACTGAATAATACAGTCATAAGAAACTGTCCTCTTCAAGTCTGTGTATGTCATACATATGTACAAGGTATATAAATAGATCAGTGCTATTCTGTCACATAAGTAATTGTTATACATAAAACCTCATCTATATTATTGCAGTCATCATTATTTGGTAAAATGATAATTCTGTTTTCAATTTCATGGAAGTCTTGGCCTTTGGAATAATTTGTAGGAATGTGTTCCTCTTTTTAATTATGCTTTTTATTTGAAAGTATTTAATCTAGCTGATCTAAAAATATGTCACCTTTTAGTTACAAAACACAGAGATGTAGATTTTAATGTTTCCAGGCTTTGAACTTGAATCTTTGTCTTGCTGGTGGGCGTTTTCACTATGAGGATGTTCTGTAGAAGTATATAAACTACCAAATGCCACCATCTCTGTGACCCATCATAGTTTGCCGAAAGGGCTGCTCCTGTTGTAGTGTGTGAAACAAGCTCAAAACCTCACCATACCTCTGGGTTATGAGGAGAAAGGTGGAGGAGCCCAGTGTACTTTTCCTCTGTCACTAAACTGTGTTTACACCCCTGGTGCTCAGGTTGTGGCTTCCCCATAAGAACGTTTAAAATGTGCCAAGATCTGGCCTCCATACAGATGGTGATGCCCGAGCTCTCCTGAATTGGCAGCTGACTGGAGAGAGGGGATAGCCAATGCCTCCTGATTGCCCAGGGTCCATGCCTGATGAGGAAATACTTGCAGATGAATTCACGCTCCTCCTGAAGCTGGAGCTGGCTCTCCATAGAGGCACTCATGGTCTCATGCAAGACAGCTAAGAGCAAACCCAGAGCAAGCCCTTGCTCAATTCTAGGCCATGGGACTTTTCTGTTTGTCAATAAAAAACATTAAAACAAGATAGTGAAAAGCACTTGGGAGCAACTGTGGCTCACGTGATTCACAAAATGTTTGTAATTAATGACATCTTACTGGTGAGGTGGCACGTGCCACTTCAAACAGGAGTTATGATGCCTCTGAGGTGCAACCTAATGGGCACTGTAGCCCAGACTGGATATTCAATGCCAGACTAAAAGGTGTATCTTCAGAGCAAAATATGTGTACATCTTAGAAGAGCTGTGAACCCTACTTACTAATAAATGACCCTATTTTACATAGGAAAAAAGGGGGAAAGATAAACTTTATTAGAATAAATTGCACTAGTACATATATTTGTAGAGATATGTTTCTCTTTGCAGGTGAATCAGCTTTAGAAGGGAAGTTTCATTCTGGTCAGTTATCTATCTGACAAAATCCAGTGAGCTGTATTTTCTCTGGGTGTTTTATTAAATGATTTGTGTGTACACAGAGAACATTCTCTTGAGTGCTGCAGATACTTTGAAAAATAATCCTGCTGGTAACTCCATCTTTACTGAATGTAAAACCTTATCAAGGCTGAAAAATCTTCCAGAGAGCCCACAACCCAATTTCAGCTACTTCTGTGTTACCTTACTGTTGCTACTATACTTTAATTTAAAATGTTTTAAAGATATCTTCTAAACATTTGTTTCCAGAAAGAAAAATATACTCTGTTGCTGTGATCTAATTTTCTGAAAATGTCTTTTCACTTTTCTCCCAAGATCTCCTTATATGCAGAGGTGCCCAAAACCCCAAATGTTTGTGTCCAGATCACTGAAAAATGCATGAGTATTAAACAGCTGTTTGTTTTTTTATACCACTGGTAGCCTTTTAGGAAACCAGAGAGATGTTGCACAGTATATTTCAACCCTTTTCCTCAGAAATGCAAGCAGAGTCATAATCCTTATATCTTGTTTAACACCAATCAGTCCTTTGAGCCTATAAAAATAAATGCTCTTCATGCTTTACACTGTATTTTAAGAGATTTATTCTGTTTCTGCCTCTTCTCCTGTTACCCCTTGATTTCTTCTGCTACTTACGTAAAAGAAAGCAACAGTCCTTCATTAACCTTTCCCACCCCTACATAGAGTCTGAAATTCCCTTAGTAAAAAAACCCCAAAAACCAAAGTGTGATTGATTCTGTGATAGAAATAAAACAAGTGTTAATCTGCCAAATTGTGTTGGCTTTTGCCTTCTCCCTGTGTGCTTTTTCTACTGTAAAATCCTTGAAAGCAGAACAATGTCTTCCAGTGTGTTCATTCAGCATGTAATATGATGAGATATTGATTGTCAGGAATAATTCTGGACACCAGCATAACACCAGGCAGCTGCTAATGAAGGTCTTTCCTGAGCATTGTTGCTCATAATGGTTTTTGGGTCTGACCAGGATTTTTTAGGCTTCCAGTGCCTTCACACAGTTCATGAGTTGCACTACAAGTCCTTCATGTTGGGGTAATCCAGCCTGTTTCTTCTTCATACTCTTTTTCCCTCATTCATTGTTTGAAATCTTTTAATAAACACGTTTTGACATGATGACCCAGTTACTTATCAATAACTATCAATAATCTCAGGTGGTACAACTGTCCTAGAATAGACAAATCACATGGTGTAGAGCTTTATACCCCATGAATGTTTCAAGATACTGAACAAGAGCTAGGTCATTGAACACAAACTTGTATTTTTCATTCAGTGTCTCTCCCATGATTACAGAAACTTTGTCTTTTAGAAATTTTATTTACTGCAACAAAATCAACAAACAATAGTAAAGAACAGGAGTTTTTGGTATTATAGTTGGGCATCTACAGTTGGAGAAATGCGCCACTTCATGTTTGATAAATTAGTGAAATCTAATGCTAATGAAATGCAGTTAAAAGAAAAATTCATCAGTTTCTCATGTTTAAATAGGTTTGTCATTTGATGTTACACGGGTACCGATGACACTGACTACTATGGCACCCTGAAAACATCAGCTAATTAACATTACTGTAGTAAAGTTGGGTGATGGATTAAATTCTCTGCAATTAAGACTCAGTATACGTCCAGCTATTGTAGAGTAAAGTGAGAAAAGCTGGTGTGAGGTTTATCTCTGAATGACAGTGGAGAGCACTTGCCAACTTCTTAACAGTGTCTTTGTCATGAGACGCTGTGGTAACGATATGCAGTTTGTGAGTGAGACTTGTCCACAGCTCTGGCTTCCCAGATCATCTAATGTTAATACAAGCTTCCACAAGGCAGGCAAAAGTGGAATTACAGCTTTAAAGAAGTTTAAAGAAGCTAACCTTCACCTCCTCGTGCCATGATTTAACAGAAGGAAGGAAAATATCAGAGTCCCCACGGTAAGCAACTGTGTGAAGGGATGTGTTACAGCTGTATCTCAGCCCCAGTTCTACCCTCCACCATGCCACAGACTCCAGAAGGATGTGCCTTGACACGTCAAAGAGCCATTTCTGAGGAATATCGACTGAATGACAGCCAGTACCTTAAATTTGGAAAGAACTCTTCTAAAGACAAGATCTTTAGAGAACCTGTGCAAGGGTAAAAACCAATAAAGATCATTGGCTAAAGATCTGGAAAAAAGCAGATGACAGGCACCAGACTTCAAAGGGTCTGAGCAAGAGAAAGCTGCTTGGATACCTTACAAAGGCAATGACAGATGTGGTGGTTAAAGAGAAGGGTGGGTTCTTCTAGAAACACAAAATTATGAAGTATTTTTAAAAAAGAAAACATAGAAAGTGAGGAAGGGGGGAAAGCAATTATTTCCAAAGTCGAGATGGGTCAGATAACCTCATGCTGAGCACAAATCTTTCGAAGCTCAGTATTCTTTTCGGTTTTTCCAGGTCTTCAAAGTGGTGACATGCCAATGGTGACCTGGGAGGGCTACACAGATCTCATCTTTTTCCTCTCTTATGTGAGACATCCCCAGACTGCATTTAGATAAAACTTTTTGGCTCAGACCCTCTTTCATGCACCCCTGGAAATAAAGGTCAAGACCAGTATCTGTTTCTACTTCGATTATCTGCCTTGGTGAGACTAACTCACACTGACTAGCATTGTTTTGCTCATGTCCATAGGCTTGAAGGCCTCAAAGCTAACCCCACTACTGAAAAAACCCCACATTGCAGAATTAGACTCTTATCATTAAGGACCTATTTTTATTTAGGACATCAGGAAAACAGTCATCTCGTCCTTTCCTAAAGATTTTTCTAGCAATACAAGATGAAACAGCTCCTCCAGCTAGGCAGACATGTCATTCTGCTGCTGTCAAACTATGTATCTGAAATGTATATCTGAGATAGAGTGATGTGATCATGGTCCTGTTGACTTGTGTAATTCTGTCATGAGTCTCTCTGATATTTGATGTTTTTATTAAGACTCCAAGCTATTTTTAGAGAGGTTTTTTTCTTAATACTAGTTTTGGAATTTTTGGGTGAGGTTTATGCCTTTCAAATAATCAATATAATAATCACCATGTTGATGAGAAAGTGTCCAGGATGCATAAATTAGAAGCAAAATAGGATTTTGATGATGAGGCAGAGGTTGTGTTAGTCCTCATGCAGCAGTTAATACCCTGTTGACTTGTACTGATCAAAAAGCCCAAGGAAAATGCCATGTTATCTAGATTGAACTGTGGGCACAGCGTGATGTGAAATCATTACAAACCCGTGCACTTCAGCTGGTACAGGTGAGCACATGGGTTCACTTCATCAGACATGATCTTTCCATAACACAAAAAGTCAAGAAAACTTCTAAGCACATTTCCTTACTTCAGTACACTGTCTGAATTTATTGTAGGAAGTAAAAGACTATGAGACTGTAATGGGAATTTAGTTCTCCAATGCTGAAACACTGAAAAGGTTGCCTGATGAAAAGTGGTCCTGAAAAGCAGAGGTGACAGAGGTTCCAGCTATCTATTAAATGCATACTATACAAGCCCAGGAAAAAAAATAATTAAAGATTAATCCAAACTGAACTTTGTTGTCTTGCTTCCTGTTCCCTCTCTTGTTCCAACAAAACAGAATTGCCATCTTTGATGTTTTTGTTGGAATTTTGAAAGACCTCATCTTGACTTTGTATGTCTGTTTTGATAAGTAGCCATCCATAGGATTTGGCTGGATGAAAATTGCAGTGGCTGCCCGTAAAACTGGCTGCCAGTTAGGAGGTCAATATCTCATGAAATTGGTGGTGTAACTGCAATACTGTGGGCAAATGCTGATGTTCTAGTGTGGGGCGCTGGGTCCCATAAGGAAATACAAGAACAAAAAGTAGTCATCTTCCAGAATTCACAAGCAAAGGATAGAGGAATTTAGCTCCTCAGCAAAGCAGAGTTGTTTGATGTAAAATGCATATGTGTTAGAATTTCCAGGACAACAAAACAAAAAATGCAGCATGCTTGTAGTGTGGTTGACAGAAAACACTTTAGCAAAATATCTTCTGAACCTGGTTGTCCAATCACCACATTTATGCAGCAAAGGGAAAAGTAAATGCATATACAGAGCAGAACACGTGGGTGAAAGCTACAGAACATGTTGTTGCGCACCCCTCTGTACCTACCCCAGCACAGAGAAATTAAAATAGTTGTGAAAAGGTGGTTAGAGGAAAGGAGTTAAAAGCAGGTATTTGCTGCAGTATGTTGTTTGTAACAGTCACACACAAATTAACTGGCAACTTCATGTTATTCTCATGCTGCTCTTTGCAATATGAAGTTCCACTCTTGCTTCTCTCTCCCTTGGTGATGTAACAAATTTCCAATCTTATGACAGTTGTCAATCAAAGCACATGGTTTCAGGGTTGAGGGAGAAGATGCTGCTGAGGTCTTGACCTGTCACCCAGATGTCCTGAGATCTGAGCTAGGATTCCCAGAGTATTCTCAGGCTCTGCTGGACTGTAGAAGCCAGCCCCATGATTCTGCTCTGCTACTATTTAATCCTCCTTCTAACTTGGAACAGAAACCACAGCTTGAGTCACTAGAGCTGTCCATCCTCTACCTGCCCAGCTGAAACAGCAAAGAAATGGGGTGAGAATTTCCAGCTGTGAGGAAATGCAGACAACAATGCTGAGAAGTTTCCACTTATAAAACATGAACAATGTATTGGGTTTGTGTGACAAGGTTTTGGTAGCAGGGGGGCTACAGGGATAGCTTCTGTGAGCAGCTGATAGAACCTTCCCCCATGGCTCATAGAGCCAATGCCAGCTGGCTCCAAGACAGACCTGCTGCTGGCCAAGGCCGAGCCCATCATCAAACGGTGGTAGTACCTCTGGGGTAACACATTTAAGAAGGGGAAAAGAAACCCCTGTGCCACAGCAACTGCAGCTGGAGAGAGACATGAGAACATGTGAAGTCTGCAGACACCAAGGTCAGTGAAGAAGGAGGGGCAGGAGGTGCTCCAGGCACTGGAGCAGAGATTCCCCTGCAGCCCCTGGTGCAGCCCATGGTGAGGCAGGCTGTGCCCCTGCAGCCCACAGAGGTTAACGGGGAGCAGATCTCCACCTGCAGCCCGGGGAGGAACCCATGCTGGAGCAGGTGGATGTGCCCAAAGAAGGCTGATGAAAACTGCCTCAGCCTCAGTTGATGGGGAGGAGCCCTTTCATACAAGGGCCTCAAAGTACAATAATGGTCACTGTCTGCTGCCAGTGCTGTACCTTTGGTCGCAAGAAGGAATGCGCTTTCCCAGTGGTGCTGTCAGGATGTGTCTAGGCTCTCTCTTCTAGATCCTCTTCTAGCCTCCAAAGCACCATGCTTTCAAATGCCTGACCATGCTGACTGTGTTGTCTGGAGTGGGGGTTTGCAATCCTCCCTTTTTGACAGGATCTGAGCTTGCAACTCTGTTGCATACCAGACTAAAGAAGCTGGGAGTCTGTTTGCCCTGAGTTTTCCTCCAGGAATCTGTAGGCATAATTGGCATCAGGCTTACTCAAAACCAAGGACAGTTTATTTGTCAAGAGGAACATGGAAAGAGGAACCTGTAATAAGAAATCAGTGCAAGTTCTGCCTAATGTCACCTTTTGGCTTTCTGCAAGCTTCTTGATGAATGTGTGCTGATTCTGGGTGTTCTCTCAACCTCCGAGGAGCTAATTTATCCTTTCTTTACCTACAAATCTTGATGCTGTCATCCTTGATCAGTTGTCAGCTGTCAACTTTCAGATTCTTTTGTGCAAGGAGTACTGTATGGTTTCATAACTATTGTCCTGTCTATACTGTTTCTTAGTTCTGTTCTATAGATTGTCTTTGATATATCTCCATTGCACTTTGAGGAATGTGGTGAGTGTAGATGTGGAAGCGCATTACAACATCATTCTTGGTCTGGTAGGAAGTGGTAGAAAGTGACATTAAAATAATACCAAGCCACTACGAAGACTGCTGAGGCAGAGTCCGATCCACACCAATGTTAAGCTGAACAAGGACCGCATAGGTTATAATGCTGTGACTTGTTCAGAAGAAAACTAAACCAAAATATGACTGACCAGGAAGGGACAGAACCATGGTGCCTTGAAAGTTGTCAGGTCTCAGATAGAGCAAACCTAAAAAACTCTATGTGGTCTAGTCTTATGAAAATTATGTTGTCCCTATGTCTGATGAAAAATAATGGTTGCAAATAGCATGGCACAGGAGGTCTACCTGGGGTCACAAGACAAATTCCAGGGACACACACATTACAGAACATGTAGGTATCTCCCATCATCAGAATTTAAAGGGAATGAAAACAAGAATCAACAAGGTATTGGTTTGTTTGTGAGTCTCAGGCAAACAATATGTACAGAAGAACTGAGGCAACTGAGCTCTAGTACACGGCACAGCCAGGGACATTTCCAGTGCTGCCTTTAACAGTGATAGTGGTACCCCCAGAGGGGAGCATGCTGGTTTACCTAGTGGTGAAGGGAGGCTTGCAGAGTAATTAACCATTGCTTTCTTTATTATGGCATGTTTAACTTCCTTATTGTGATTATTATTCAGACATGAGGCTTGGGAAAGCAAATGTGGGGAAGTGCTCTTGGAAAAGCTCATGCACAGTGCCCTCAGCGCTGTTCTGTTCCGCAAATGGTGTTTGTCAGATACTCATGTGGATCTACAGAATCCATGCGTGGTCCCCACCCTCATACTGCATGCCAGACGGGTCTCCTGGCTATTTTCCTTGACTGCTTCATCAGTTCAGCTAGCTCTTTCTTTCAGGCTATGCTGGATGCCACATAATGGTGTGACTAATTGAAGTTGTTTCTTTCCCCCCTCCTCCTCCAGATCTCTTGATTAATATTTTGTTGTATACCTTAATTAGCAGATTTCTGGCTTCTGGCTGCTTGTATCTCTTAGAGCTTTCTGAAGAGACACTAGTAAAACTTTACACATTGTATTATGACAAATATTGCAGACACAAACTCCTTACTAGATTTGTAATTATATCATGCCCACAGAATTCTATTAAAAACTCAGCATGACACCGCAGATGGTGAAATGGGGAACGGGCTGCTTCCTGTATGCATGGAATTAATTCTGGTAAATCCCATCATAATCATGTTACAAAGTTAGAACATTAAAAAGAAAATAGCAATTGTTAGCCTTTCTAATACAGTTTGTATTTTCTAAGGGTTTTATTTTAGTGGCTCAGTTTCCTGCCTACTGAATCATGATCTCAAATGGGGTTTATATACAAAGACACAGAGGAAACCAACTCTACCATTAATTCTCTCATGAAAAACATTCATATTAGCTGTAAGAAACAGCCTTTATAATTTCTCTTAAAGAAGTTTAAGATGTCTTCAACTTCTGCTTTTGGCCTTACATGCATGTAAATTTATCCCCACTGAGACCCAAGACATCTTCACAATAGATGGGAAGTTTCAAGTTTTACACAGTTTTATAGAGAGTTAGGAGGAAGATGGGGTCCCGAACTTGGCAATCTATAGTCTTCTCTTTAGAGGCAATAAAACCTGCTGCAATTTTGTGCCTATTGGTATGAATCAGATGAAAAGGGGCTCCTTCAAGACTCTGTGAACATGGCTACATAAAAGAGTGCCTACTTTAAGCTCTTTGCATACATTTTGCTTTCTGTTGGGGGAACAGAACACCACTACTACAAATTTCTTTGATACAACCACTTTTCTTGACTTAAAATTATTGCTTTCATACTTTAGGTTGCTAGTAAAAATTCCCATATTCTGGGAAAGGGTAAATTTCCTGTGTTTTCTGTGGGGATCTGGCTGTACAACTTCAACTAATATTGGGATGAACCCATGTAGCTAAATCCCTGTGAGCAAATATGCCTCTTTCATATGCCAAGACTTGGCAAATCAATTTCATTTCCACAAAATGGAGAAGGCAATGACGCAGAAAGACAATAAGCTAAGTCCACTGCTCTGGGCATGTGATCCTTGGAGGAATACTTATTTATTTTATCTATGTATTTTTAATAGAGTTGCCGGCTTCAAGCATTCCATCACTTGCTTGGAACAGGGATTATGGGAACTGAGATTTTACCAACATCAACCGCAATAATATAAACCATCTATGTTTATAAAAGAAGAAAGACATCAGTAAGTGAAACAAGTGTGCATGCACTCTTCCTCCTGAATTTTGAGAAAAATTTTGAGAAAAATTCCTCCTAGTTTTGAGAAAAGATGCTTGGATAGTGCACAGTAAAAATCTGTCTTTCTATAAAGACTGTCACTCTGTGTCTTACAAAAATTAAATAAAGCAGGCATGTAGAGCCAGATGGTTATTTCCTGTTATTAAAGCTTTAAGGGACAAATTAATCTCTATTGTAACTCCATTGACTTCAACAGGGTCTCTATTGACTTGAGTGAAATTATATTGCAAATGATTTGGATGTGTGTTCAGGAGGATGGGGACCATTTAGGGAGTCCTCTGTCTATAACTTCTGTATTTCACTTAACTGTTAGGAGTTGTCTGTATCTTTGGATACAACTTCACCATGTAGTTCCTTGTACTACTAACACAGCAACTTTGCACTATACTGTGGAACATGGTGCTTGGGTTTTGGAAACAGAGTAGTGGACATAACTGGAATAAATAAGCTCCAGTGTTGAAACAGCAATAACGTGTTGCTAGGGTTGAAGCAAGTTCAAATGTTTCTGTGGAAGTGTATGGTGTAGATGTACCCCAAGTCTCACAGTTGTCTTTTACTGTATTTTTACTTCCCTTTTTCACTGAACATCCATTTAATAAAAAGACATCGATTAAGTGCTATGAACACCTGAGTCTATTCTGCAACAGCAGACCAAAGGGGGAGCTTCATCTTACCACTGAAACAGGTAGCTGTTCTTCCACATCCTAGCCCCACTCACCTTCACTGTCATGTGGACTGGGAAGCCTGGAAGGACTGAAAGGAAGAACAGATGGAGGCTTTGGAGGAAGCAGAAACTCTGGTTAACAGATGCTGAAGGACAAAAAGTACTTCCTTTCTGGGTAAGAAGAATCTGTCTCACTGCTAACACTAAGGGTGGGATTATGTTAAATTCAAGTGTCTAAAAATTGCACATCTAGTCTAATACAACCATAATCTCTTCCGACAGTGAAGAGGCAAGGACCTTCTGTGCCTAATATATTTCATCCTAAAGCTTGTGTCCGAGGAAAACGGCATGAAAGGCTGTCTGGAGGCAACCTTATATGTCCATGGACTGTAGAGGATACCTGCCTTTTTGTCATTGGCTGTAAAGTGAGATGAATCCAGGTCAGTCTGGGCAAGAACATTACAGACAGAATGTTACAATTGAGCACAAGCCTCTTAAACAAACTCTTGAGATGATACAGTTTATTCAAAAACAGTGAGGAAATGGATGCAGATGTTTCCTGTATTTCATGCCTCTTCATGTCTACTTTACTGCCTATATTTTTATGATGTTAAGAAAAGCCATCTGTGTGGCTCTTTTGATTTTAGGTAAACCTACCCACCACTTTGAAGCAATCGAATAAATCCAGCAGGTTTCCTCCAAGTGTACTTAACTCACAAAGGTGGTTTGGGGCTCCTAGGCTTGCTCAAGACATAGTAGGAAGGAACAGTGTTGATCGGGACAGAAACTTTGCAACACCTCAGACATCAAATACACAGTAAATGTGAGGCTTGGTCTCACACCTAGAGGTGTAGCCTCTATACTTAATTATTGAAACTGTGCCCTTGGGTGGAAAAAATTGACAGTCATTCTCCCATCCATGGATTTTCATGGATGGGAGAATATCTTTGCAGTCCAGAGATTAGAACACAAGTGAGATCTGTGTATTTGAGTTCTTTCACAGTAGAAGAGGGGGTTAAACCGTTTTTCATTATTCCTTTGATGGCTGCCTGACACATCCATTATCACATAAAATGTGAGCAGCTCCTTCTTCAAACACACCCTAAAGAAAACAGTGAGTCTTGACCAAGCTGTTAGAAGAAAAACTACAGTCAACTGTTTTCAGTCTTCTCTGTCCCAGATGTGTAGATAGTATTCTCCAAAGCCTTGAAAGGTACATTTGAAACATTGTCCCTGCTCTCAGCATTTACTTTTCTTTTGCCTGTACCTTTGGGTTGTGTTATGCTCTGCTTGCTTGTCTCTCTCAACACCCCCAAAACAACTGGGCTGAATGTTATGTGGCCCGGTTTAAGGACCCTCCATCTCATCATATGTTGTAATAAGGAATTTGGACTAGTGAGCCCCAGCACCAGAGACAGACACCTACAAGTGGCTCCATTTCTCCCCCCGAAACAATCACTCTCACTTCTCCTTTTCTTCCCAAATAGGAGCATGGTTCCCGTTCAAGCCAGTGCTAATAAGATGACTCAGCAGTGCTGAACTGAACATGGCACAGGCTTTCACAAGCAAAAAAATACTGCCTGGGATATTCAGCTGTCATTTGGCATGGAAAAAGCACAGCCATTGCTGCAGAGGCAAAGACTGCCTCTGAATCAGGTCCTTAAGGCTGGGTCCATGAGGGAACCTTGGCATCACACTGAGCATTTCCTACCCAACAACAGGCTGCCCTACTGCTTGCGATTCATTGCAGACTAAAGGACATAAGCAAAGTGTTGTATACCCTTGCCTAGGACTCCTGAAGTCAGCACAAGTGAGTGAGAAGCTTCAAGATAGCCTGGGACACATGCCAACTACAAGGACCCTGCCCCATCCCCAGCTCTCACAGTCAACCAATCACTTGTATCTGTTGTAGATACAGGAGCTTGTCACTTTTTGGTCTTCTCAGATGTGAACTACTTCTTTGAGTCTGCAGGTAAACTGAGTCAGCCTTGTCTCACAGAAGCCAGAGGCAAGTGCATTATAGCTGGCAATCTGGTGGAAATGGTGCTGCCAGAATATGTTCAGAAATCCCACTCTAGGTGGTAGTTTAAAGGAAAGTCTCAAATCCAGCTGCCATACCATCAGAGGGCACTAATCACCAAGGTCTAGGTGATTCCAGATTTAGCCTTTCTCAAGGTCTTCTTCTGAACCTGTGTCATCTTTTGTCTAATCATTAAATATTAAAAGAATAAAGGGCATGAAGTTTATTTTCCTGTGAGCTGGGGAACTGATGTAAAGATTTTGCTGGTTTTACATATGCCAACCAACCAGAATTTAAATTACTTCAGCACTGGTAGCTGCTGAGCAGGGGTTTTGAAGAACCACAGGACTCGAAGAGCTGATGTGAACCCAGTGCAGCCTTATGCTCTACTAATCCCACTCTGCTGATGTTACAAGAAATGCTAATGAAGGATGAGCTGTACAGCTTCGACCAGCAGGCAACAAGCAAATCCCAGCACTGCAGACTGAGGAGTTAGCTGTAGTTGTCAAACTCTGGGGCTTTTTCCTCATGAAATTCAAATATCAGGGATGTTAAAATAAATCAGATGGTGAAAGGATTCTAGAGGAAAAGGATCCCAGGGTAAGAAATTGTTCTCAGCATTTCAGTGTGTTCTTAAGTGTTCCGGTTTTAAATCAAGCTTATTGTGCTATTTATTAAACATTTTAGGATATTAGGGTGATTTATTTGCGAACATCAGATGCTAGTCGATTACTTCTGAATGAGATAGTGAGGAGATTAAGGATAAAAGACAACGCCTTTTACCCAGGTGCTTTGAAGGGCCATCTGCCATCAGAGATGAGAAACTAACTTTAATGAAGAGGCGGGACTTCGTGAAGTAAACTCCAGGAGAAGGCTTTGTGCTGCCCCTACCACTGCACTGCGGTGCTCTGGGCACGGTCCATGCTGCACCCCAGGGTGCAGCCAGTGGGGCTGGACAGGGTCTGACCAGTCTACACATCTGTCTCTCAGCATGAGGAACCAAGCCATAATCCACTTGGGATGCCTCTAACTGCTACTGTCTCTAATGCTATAGCCCAATGGAGGGAATAAAACTCAATGTAATTTGGGTATAAAGCTACATTAGTTGAAGATTTCTCCAGATAGGAGACAAAAAAAACTCACTTTTTTTTTTTTTTTTTTTTTTTTTTTTTGTACAAGACAACACAGTGGTGCCTTCCATCAATAATATAGACCATGCTGTGTTATCCAGGAATGCCAATGTCAGAGCATGTGTGAAAATTTGAAAGGAAGTTGTTAATAGAAAAGCATATTTTTAATCTATTTTCCCTTCTTTACAGAAGGAACATTCTCTGGTTATAATGAAGATGAACAACTTCACGTCTGTGGTTTGCTCTGCTCTGGAGATACTGAGAAGCAGGATATGTTATGATTCCTCTTTCACTTCAGAAATTGTTTGCAATATGTGTAATTAGTCCTGCTAGAAACAAAAGTGACAGGAACATAAACCAGAGAAGGAGTTCAATTCATCTTGAATTTGCTTGCCTTGCAAATAGTGCAAACTGTGGTCAAATATAGCCATGTGCAAGCAAAAATATCCTTACCTTCCTTAGTTTGCCTGAACAAATTATTTGAGCAGAGAAAAAAATTAAGAAACTTCCTTTCCCTTTACTGCTTGGAAATAGCACTGGGAATCAGAATAGATTTTACTTATCCACTTACTTACAACAACTTAGTGCTTTGCTGAAGCCCTTTTTAATGTTGAACAGAAATGTTGGAAGCAAAGACATTAGCCACTGCCTGAATGTGCTGTACATAATGCACACTGGTTACAAATAGCTTGGAGAAAATTGAGAACCCATTAAGTAGTTGGTATTAAAAAAAAAAAACAACAAAAAAACAGAACACAAAAATTTCTTTATTGAGCCTGAACTGCTGCAATTAGGTATATTTTTCCAGAATCAGTGAGATAATGAATTTTGTTATTGTTTTTGTCTGGATGTTTTTTATTTCATTCTAAGATATGACCTGAATGTAATGCACTTTGCCAATGCAATCAGACTGCCAACAATCAAAGTGAATGCAAACAATAAAAATAAAAGATGTGGGAATTTGATGCTTACTTGGACCAAGATTTTCAACTCAAAAGTTCAGGGTTTGGAAAAAAAACAGGTCTTGAGCCAAATTTCAGGATTGTAGGTGTACCACTGGTTAAAATATAAAGTTGCAAAACTGAGAAATTGACATTATGTTGGCCATTTAACTCAGCAAGGGATTCAGTGTGTTTGAGTGTGGCACAGGAGGCCATTGCAATATAGGTATTTGCCATACAGAGCCATGTGGGGAGGAAGGAGGGAATGTTAGAATAAGTAGAAAACAAGTTGTTCTTGGCTTGCTCAGGCCATTAATGTGACTAATGCCATGAGGTGACTAACCTCAGGCCCCTTAAGAGATGCTTGTTTTCAAGTGGAGTGTGCAGATTTTGAAACCCAGGCCATTTGAGGTATATTTCCATTGTTGGTGAATCACCAGTCAAAATTTAACTGCAGACTCTCAGGATCACACCTAAAAGTCACCTAAGCCTGACTTCTGGTATGAAACAACCCAGGCTCTCATTCATATCACCTGGATGCCATGTAAGGAGTCAGAGCCCAAGCCACAGTATGTGGCTAAACACAAGGTAGTTTTCCAAGGCTTCGTTACCAGGGGAAAATGAATCAGGAGGGTTGTTATGATGAAGAACAATCTTTTGCCTGCGCTACCCCTTGCAGTGGAGGCTTTCCTGCAAGCACTCCTGACATTACCACAAAATGCAGACACTGACTGATAATCACTATTATTTTGGAATACCTTGATTTCATTCACATCTCCCAGAGAAAACATGAGTTGGAGAGTGGCGTACTACTGAGAGGATAGAAATTCATGTCATCCTTCTGTTGTTAGGTCATGTGTGATTTCTACTCTTTCTCAGGACAGTTTTGATACTGAAAACCATAGGATATGACAAATAGACTGAACTGCATTGTTTGTCTTTCTGAGATGTAAGGATTAACATAAATCATGATGGCTTCTCTATGGTCCTGCAAAGTCAAGCCTTGGCATCATAGTCATTGGATAAACAAATTCCACTGCAAAGGTTTTCCATGCACCGCCATAGCACTACAATAAAGGAAATACAAATTGGTTGTAGATCTGTTTCCTAATGACTCTCACATGTATAGTTAATTGAAATATTGCACTAATAATTCCATATGAATGCCTCCTTTCCAAGAACTACTCAGCAGTCAAGAAATGGAAGCTAAGATTACTCTTTAAAATATCAGTTTTTGCATTTGGCCTTTTTTGATTATGTGATCTGACAGACCAAAATATCTTTTGAGAAAAGTTATCTGAAGCTATTTCCAGAAAGATATATGACAATCTTTATCCACCTCTTTTCTATCACCTTGATATTGTTATGTATTGGGTTTGTGTGGCAAGATTTTGGTAGCAGGGGGGCTACAAGGATGACTTCTGTGAGAAGCTGCTAGAAGCTTCCCCCACGTCTGATAGAGCCAATGCCAGATGGCTCCACGATGGACCCACCACTGGCCAAGGCCAAACCTATCAGCGCCATTGGTAGCGCTTCTAGGACAACATATTTAAGAAGGGCAAAACCCGACCTGTGTAATGGCAACTGCGGCTAAGAGAGAGGAGTGAGAACATATGAGAGAAACAGCTCTGCAGACACCAAGGTCAGTGAAGAAGGAGGGGCAGGAGGTGCTCCAGGCACCAGAGCAGAGATTCCCCTGCAGCCCCTGGTGCAGCCCATGGTGAGGCAGGCTGTGCCCCTGCAGCCCACGGAGGTTAGCGGGGGAGCAGATATTGACCTGCAGACTGGGAAGGACCCCACACCGGAGCAGGTGGATGCACCCGAAGGAGGCTGTGACCCTGTGGAGAGCCTGTGCTGGAGCAGACTCCTGGCAGGAGCTGTGGATCCGTGGAGAGAGGAGCCCACGCTGGAGCAGGTTTGCTGGCAGGACTTGTGACACTGTGGGGGACCCACGCTGGAGCAGCCTGTTCCTGAAGGACTGACCCCTGTGAGAAGGACCCATGCTGGAGCAGTTCATGAAGAACTGCAGCCCATGGGAAGGACTCATGTTGGAGAAGTCACTGAGGTGACTTTTAGTGACTTTTATCCCTTTTACCACTGGTGCAACTTTATACAGAGCCAAGACTTCACCTCAAAAGGGAGTGGGCTCCATTTTGATTCTGCTTTCCCTCTCCCACCACGCAGGCTGTCTGGGAAGGGTTGGGTAGGAGCTGGGGGTTGAGATGAAGGTCTGTCCTTTTCCCTGACGGGTTACCAGCTTCAGAAGGCATTTGAACTCTTTTCACGTCTTCAGCACCATTCCAAGTTGGCTATGCAGGGATCACAGTTAGGCAGTCAAAGTTGGAGGGAATTCATCTTTCCTCTAATTTCCTGGGCTGAAGGGCAAGCTGAGAAGGTTTCTTTGCTTTCTGTCTATGCCAGCTAACTTTATTTGTTGGTAGAAAAGAGCTATCAATTTCATGGGCTTCTTTGCTCTTCTACTGAGTCATTACACTACAAAAAACTGCCCATGGATGTTCACTTACAATGAACTCCGACCACACTGAGGATATCCACGTTTAGATGACCCAAAATTCTAGGTATGACCTTTTTACTTACCTGAACAGTCACACATCAGAGCCTTTCCCTAGCTGGCTGGCCCCAGCACCAATTGTCTTCCTGTGCTAGGTTCAGGGTGACACTGGTCAGCATTACATAGGAACATCCTGGACTCTTTGATAGGTTTTACTTTCCTTGTCTGTTTTATAGGATACTAAGCCAAAATCTTTCAAAATGAACGTGCCCAGTGATGCTGGGGATCAATGAGCAATCTCACCCTGGCTTCCCAAGACGTCAGGGCCCTGCGGCATGGATGCATTCCCCTGACAGCTGAAGTGTTACTGCAGATAACAGTCATGTTGGCTTGTGCTGTGTGACCAGTAAGATGGCAGAGCAAAGTTGAAAATGATCTTAACTGGACAAAAGTTAATTCTGTTACCAGGCTTAAGAGTGGGATTTCTAGGCTGTCAGTTCACAAGAAGAGATGTTTTCAAGGAGTCCCCTGGCAGAACTGTAAATATTGGCATACCAGGTTGCCAGTGTTCAGGGCATCCCTTGTGTGTGTGTAAATATCAAGAAAAACATCCCGTGTACTAATACACTGAGCACTTTAAGAAAGATTAGAAGTCACAAGGATGTCAAACAGTATCCACTCTATTGCTTTCAATGGCCTGTATCTGATGGCTAAGCTGAGCACTGTCCCCAGGAATCCTCACACTTCAGGAGATAAAATGATGTTATTTTGCTCTCAGCCAAGCTTTAGATTGCTTCTCCTTCAAGTCTTTCACGAGAACACAGAGCAATGTGTGAAAACATCAATTCTCTTTAAATTGAGGAACAGCTTCTCAACAGTGAAGAAAAATGTGTGCTTTGGCTAAAGTAGCATCATATAGTTCACCTGAAATCCTCCAGTGCCAGGGCAGTAGGAGAAAGACAGCACCAGCTAAATCATAATTCTCTCTCTACTCAATGTTTTGAGCTGAAACTGAACCTTCTTCTGTAAGTCTAAGAATTACCATCTAAACTTCTCCATGATATCCAATTTAACATTTTTTAATTCCAGCAAATAAAATGTGCAGAAATATTTTATTCTGTGATTATTTTTTTAATGCTAAATTTCACCACGTATGTGTCCCAGAAATCTATTGACAACTCACTGAGAGAATTCATCCAGAAAGACTTTGAGCTCTAGACATGACAAGAAGAATCATGGTTACTTCAGTCTTCCCAGTTTCACACTGTGGACGTGTTCATTACTGTAGACTTTTTTGTAAGAAAGGGTAATAGGAGCTTGAATGAGAAAAGGGCTGTTTGGTTCCAGTTCCACAAAGCGCTTAGTTATATCTGTGGTTGTAGGCCTGCTGACTGTGATGGGATTGGAGTCCTCAGCTTAAATTTAGCCTCTGCTTTGGAGCAAGGATCTGTGAGAGCTTCTCCTACGTGTTGTATACATCCAAAGCCTTAAAATTTAAACACATGGTTTTATGAAATGTCTGGATCATAATTTTCCAAGGTCAGTATTAAGTAGAATTAGTTGGCAATACACCAAATTAATTTACAAAACTACATAAACACTAGTCTAGACATAGCTGCAAAAATTATTTCTCCTTTTACAGATATACATCTTGTGTTCTCCGCAGGAACTTTTTAGCCCTCCTACTCAATCCTTGTTATGAAAACCATACTTGAAATAACATTGAGGCTTGCATTTCCTAATGCCTCCTACTCCTCTTCACAGCCTAGTGATAATGAAGAGGAAGTTTTGTTCTGGGCTTTTTCTCAGCTTCTAGAGCACACACATAACAGACACATGTGAAAATGACTCAAAAAGTGATGAAAAAGTCTCACTACATCTGCATCTTACTCCTAATCTCACATTTATTCATTGTTCAAGTTGCAGTAACCATTTCAGTCATGAGATCATTACAGCCCTTTAAACATATCAGATATGAGTTCTTTTGCAATATTTATGATGTTCATTCAACTACAAGTCATTTTAAAATGTTTTTAACTTATGACAAGATGCTGGCAGTGAAAGAACTATGAAATTAGAATATTTTAAGAAAAAAGAATTAGCAAACATCAACCACAGGCCAAATTATCAAGTCAAAGAAAACAGCCCAGGTTTCCTAGTATAATAAACAAATGCTAATTGTTTTGGAGGATGAATGGTAGGTCCATCTGATGTGTACACACCTGTGCAGGGTTAGTATGGGAGAGTGCACTACTAGCGTACAGGGCTTCATTGCAAAGCTTGTGCAAGAACTGCATTTGGCTTCTGTTGCAAATTTCTCTTGATGGTTGCATAGATCACCTAGTTCCAACCCCCCTGCCATGGGCAGGGACACCTTCCACTAGACCAGGTTGCTCAAATCCCCGTCCAACCTGGCCTTGAACACTTCCAGGGAGGGGGCAGCCACAGCTTCTCTGGGCAACATGTGCCAGTGTTTCACCACCCTCACAATAAAGAATTTCTTCCTTATATCTAATCTAAATCTAACCTCTTTCAGTTTAAAACCGTTACACCTCATAGAGTGTCCCTCCCCATCTTTCCTGTAGGCCCTCTTTGAGTACAGGAAGGCTGCTATAAGGTCTCCCCAAGCCTTCTCTTCTCCAGGATGAACCACCCCAACTCTCTCAGCCTGTCCTCATAAATTAGGTGCTCCAACCCCCCAATCACCTTTGTGGCCCTCCTCTGGACTTGCTCCAACAGGTCTATGTCCTTTTTATGTTGGGGGCCACAGAGCTGGGGTCTCATGAGAATGGAGTAGAGGAGGAGAATCACCTCCCTTGACCTGCTTGGTGCAGCCCAGGATAGTTGGCTTTCTGGGCTGCAAGGTCACATTGCTGGCTCATAGTCAGTTTTCCATCCACTAATACTCCCAAATCCTTCTCCACAGGGCTGCTCTTAATCCACTCATTGCCTAGCCTGTATTTGTGCACAGGATTGCCTTGACCCCTGTGCAGGACCTTTCACTTGGCCTTGTTGAATTTCATCCCTCTGGATGCATCCCTTCCCTCCAGTGTGTCAACCATGCTAGACAGCTTGGTGTTGTCAACAAACTTGCTGAGGGTGCACTCAATCCCACTCTCTGTTGCCAACAAAGGTGTTAAACAGTACTGGTCCCAATACCAACCCCTGAGGAGCACCACTCATCACTGCTCTCCACTTGGACATTGAGCTGTTGACCTCAACTCTTCAAGTGCGACCGTCCAGCCAATTCTTTATCCACTGAGTGGTCCATCCATCAAACCCATGTCTTTCCAATTTAGAGACAATGATGTCATGTGGGACAGTGTTAAATGCTTCTCACAAGTTCAGGTAGATGACATCAGTTGCTCTTCCCTTATCCACCAGTGCCATAACCCCATCATAGAAGGCCAGAAAATTTGTCAGGCTCGATTTACCCTTAGTGAAGCCATGTTGACTGTCACCAATCACCTCCTTATTTTCCATGTGCCCTATCATTTTTTCCAGTAGGATCTATTCCATGATCTTACTGGGCACAGAGGTGAGACTCACTGGCCTGTAGTTCCCTGGGTCTTCTTTATTTCCCTTTTGAAAAATGATGGTTTATTTCCCCTTTTCCAGTCAGCAGGAACTTCACTGGACTGTCATAACTTCTCATATATGATGGATATTGTCTTAGCCACTTCATCTGCCAGTACCCTCAGGACCCACGGATGCATCTCATCAGGTCCCATGGACTTGTGCACCTTCAGGTTCCTTAGATGGTCTTGAACCTGATCTTCTCCTACAGTGGGCAGTTCTTCCTTCTCCCAGTCTCCACCTCTACCTTCTGTGTCTTCGACATTGTGACTGAAGCCCTTGCCAGTGAAGACTGAGGCAAAGAAGTTATTGAGTACCTCAACCTTCTCCGTACCCCAAGTGACCTAGTCTCCCTTTTCCTTCTGGAGAGGGTCCACATTTTCCCTAGTCTTCCTTTTATTACTGATGTACCTGTAAAAGTTTTTTTTGTTGCCCTTGATGTCCATGGTCAGGTTTAATTCTATCAGGCTTTGGCCTTGCTAACCCAATCCCTGACATTTCTCTGTAGTCCTCCCAGGCTATCTGTAGGCTTCCTTTTTATGTTTGAGCTTGTCCAGAAGCTCCTTGTCCATCCATGCAGGCCTCCTGTGATCTTACCTGACATCCTCTGTGTCAGGATGCATCACTCCTGAGCTTGGAGAAGGTGATCCTTGGATATTAACCAGCTTTCTTGGATGTCTTTTGTCTCCAGGGCCTTATCCCATGTTACCCTGCCAAGCAGATCCCTGAAGAGGCCAAAGTCTGCTCTCATGACGTACAGGGTAGGGAGTTTGCTGTGTGCCCTCCTCTCTGCCCTAAGGATCTTGAACTCCACCATTTCATGGTCACTGCAGCCAAGCCTGTTCTTGAATTTATTGAATTTCACATTCCTCACTGGTCCTTGCTTGCTCCTCTATCACTTGGAGAAGGAATTTATCATCAACACATTCCAGGAACCTCCTGGACTGCTTAGGCCCTGCTGTGTTTTCCCTCCAACATATATCAGGATGGTTGAAGTTCCACATGACGACCAGGACTTGTGAATGTGAGGCTGCTCCTATTTGTCTATAGAGAGCTTCATCTGCTCAGTCTTCCTGGTCAGGTGGCCTGTAGCAGACCCCCCCTATAGCTTGTCCTGTCCCTGCCTTCCCTTTAATCCTGACCCATAAACTCTTGGTTGGCTCCTCGTCCATCCCCAGGCAGAGCTCCATGCACTCCAGCAGATCATTGACACAGAGGGTGATGCCCCCGTCCTCGTCTTCCCTGGGCATGTTTGGGCATGTTTAAGTCACATGGCATGCAAATTTATCTGTGTTTTAATGATCAGATGCTTAGCTTGACTGCAAGGGCAGGAGAAATAAGTATTGTCCTTTGACTGTACTGCTTCTGTTTTCTCAGCCCCAAATCATGGATTTTGCCCAGGTTCTGCCCTTACAGGAGGTACTTAAATGACCATCAAGGTACTGTCGCCATGTTCTCCCATTCTTCTAGCCTCTCAATTTTTTCTCTTACCATTTCTCTGCCTCTTACTTTTTACTTCAGCTCAGTTTTATGAAATGTCTTACTGCTTCCCCCATATCTCATTCCCCCATTTGCTTTGCCTCACTATGTTCTTCTTTACCTCTCCATGCCGTTCTTTTGCTCTCTACCTCTCACTTTTACCATCTGACACAGCACTTGTCCTTTTACCTCTCCTTAGGTTGTTCTTCCTGTTTGTCCTTTCTCAAACAGAATTTCACAGAATCATCTAGGTTGGAAAGGACCTTGAAGAGCATCTAGTCCAACCGTTAACCTAGCACTGACAGTTCCCAACTACACCATATCCCTAAGTGCTATGTCAACCCGACTCTTGAACACCTCCAGGGATGGGGACTCCACCACCTCCCTGGGCAGCCCATTCCAACACCTAACAACCCGTTCTGTAAATACTTCCTAATATCCAGTCTAAACCTTCCCTGGCGCAACTTGAGGCCATTACCTCTTGTTCTATCACTTATTACTTGTTTAAAGAGACTCATCCCCAGTTCTCTGCAACCTCCTTTCAGGTAGTTGTAGAGGGCGATGAGGTCTCCCCTCAGCCTCCTCTTCTTCAGACTAAACAACCCCAGTTCCCTCAGCCGCTCCTCGTACGACATGTGCTCCAGACCCTTCTCAAACTCATTCTTCCCAGAAGATCTGAGAGAATTATTCAAGTAAAAGTTCTGCACAAAGCAGAGGCAAGTAATTTTTCTGCTGCTCCATTTGAGAAGACAACAATAAAGCATGTCTTAATGTGAAGAAAAGTGTGAATCCCAAAAGTTCCCGTATTAGACACTAACTCCACGTGGTGTTCTCACCGCATCAGTGAATCCTCCATTTACCAAACAGGTAGGAAGCATGAGGTCTTTGGAGGTTATTTTTTTGAGCATTTCCTTAATGGTGGATTACACTTAGCTCTGTTAACTCACAAGGCCTATGGACTGCAAGCATGCACCATCAGCAATGACATCTCGGGCTGGGGAAGGAGTCTTCTTCAAAGAATAAGGTGGGGGTGGTCTTCTTCAAAAGGATTAACTCGATTGTTTGCAGTCCTCTGTCCACACCTCTAATACCTGGTTAGAGATTACTTTTGGAAGATTATAGTCATCCAGATGAATGGGAAAATTGGTAAGTCATGACCAAGCCCTGGAGATTCTGCATTAAATACTCCCATGTTAGAGTGTATGTGTGTTCATTGGGTCCTTTAAGAACTGATGAAACTACAGTGAATTTAGCTGTTTTTATCCTTGTGGTGGTGCAAATGTGAAATCTACAGTGCAAGAAACTCCAGTGTCAGGTAGTTCACTGTGACACTAACTATTTTTCTCTTTTTTTTTTTTTTCTTTTTCATCAATAATCTCACCATAGACACTCAGGGGTTTCAGATTTGTTGAGCTGTAAGCGTGCTGTGCTTTCTAGATAAAAAGACCAGAGACACATTAGAAAATAAAAACTTGATTATTAAGTTAGATTATTGAATTCAAATTGTACATACAAAAGAACATTCTCGCTAAGAACTAGCTCACTTTCTAAAACTGTTTGGACTAATGGCTCCCCATGGCTTGGCTAAACAAACAAGGCAGTATTTTTCCTAATGTCAATAGGGTAGGAAATAAAAGTGCCTTTTTCATTAATTATTGGTACTTACATTGGTACTGAATGCTGAACCAGATCTGATCTTGTCCAATACACCTCTACTGTAATGCATTATACCCAAAACTGACTGAACATTGAAATTTTCCTTCCTTCCTTCCTTGACCTGAATAGTACTAAGACCATTAAAATTTTTGTTTTGTAACATGGAAATTCAGACAAAACGCCAACTCATAGGGGTTTCTAAGGGAAAAATTCCTTCCTGACCATGGGACTGCTGAGAATTCTTGATGAAAAAAGCAACCTCATGGTGAACACTTCAGAGCTGTAAGGTTGGTGGTGTCTGAGGCGACTGGAGAGGAGACCTGTAGGTGGGTTGCTCTCTTCACAATAGACAGTTTCAAAACTCCGGGACACTTGGGTGGTGCAGAATAACAGATGCTGAAATTTTATGTCTCTCTTCCAAAGTCCATCTAACCTGCCATGTTTTGAATAAATTTTAGGCTCTACCAAATGGTGGTTTTTGATGGAAATCTGGGAAGTTATTGACAGAATCTAATTGAAACATGTAAGTTAGGTAATTCTGGAGGTTTCAATAAATTCCTTGAAAAGGTAATGCAAAGTATCTGGCATTTCTAGAGTGCATCAGAGCAGAACTATAACTTACAGACTCTGTGTTGTCCTCCAGATTTTTATATCTCTCTAAAGACCTTGCAGGGGAACCAGGGACGCTGCATGTCTAAATCAGGTGCCTGAACTTGGTGCCCCACTGCCAGGGACAGCTTCTCCTTCATTTTCTGTGTGAAGTCAACAGCTTGGGAGCAATGCACAAAGAAGAAAGCTGTTTAAAGAGAATATCACTGTATTTAAATAGTGTAGAGAAAAGGCAGGGATGCTTTCTGTAGCTTAAATGCTGGAGAAATCTCAGATGTAGTGAAAGGATGAAGCTAGATGAGGCATTTTCAGCTTTCTACTAGCTTCAGAGTAAAATGACTGACATTAAGATGTTGCTTTGTTAATATCTAGGTCCATTAATTGGATTAACTTGGATCCTGAGTGTGAACATAACCTAAGGGTGATGGTGAGAAAATGCAAATAGCTGCTGGCTCCCTACAAGGCACTGGGTTTAGGATCTTGGGAAATCTGAACTTCCAACAAAGGACTCAGGTCTGGGCCTATATGTGATCACAGATAGATATAAAGACTGTATCTAGCTGGTTTGGAAACATGCATAATATTATAGTCTGATTTATTTTCAAAACCCTGGATAGCATTAGCATAAGCTTATCCAAGAGAACACAGTGTAGGGAGCACCTTATACCCACAAAATTATCAGCTATTAAATATTAGACAGTCTGAAAGAATAAGGTCATATAGAGATCCTGGGAGTTCACCAAACTTTGATTTGTCATGAAGGATAACTCTTCTTTCTTTAGGTGTTTCTTCTTAGACTGTCCTACTATCCTACCTTTAAAACACACTGCCTTCTCAATTTTGTCTCCCCTGTGCAAAAATAACAGTGATTATTGATTTGAAGCAAGTGTGGGGTTTTTTTGTTTGGATTATTTTTGACTTTCATAATGCTTTATGTGAAGAGGTTTATGTTCCAAAATTAGGAGTGGCACAAGGGAGGGAAAATTTCACCTGGACAGCAACATCAGAAAAGAACGTTGCAAAAAATACTGGGAATAAAAGGTTGTTCAGACAACTGGAAGAAGCCTGAACCGAATTTGTTAGATGAGACTAAGGTTGCTGGAGATAACAGAAGTGCACATGTTTCCACTAGAGGAGGATCTGTTACTTTTTGTAGATGAGTTTGGATAGACAGCTAATTAATTTTATTAACTAGACACCAGTGACTGTATTCTCTAGTGCTGCAAATCTAGAACCTCTTGCCAGAATTCTATTGCTGACTTGCCAAAAATGACCTATTTCCTCAAAAAAACCCCCAAAATAGAGTTTGTACTTGCTTTTGGAAGCAAGTCTGTATTAAACAGTAGTCACTGCCAACAGTTCAGTGTTTGGTTCCCACAATAAAAGACATCAGAAGCACAGCAGAAAGGAGTGGGTCCATGGAAGCCATCCTTTCTGGAAAGAGGGGTAGATGTGGAGCATGGATTCTGCTAAGAACAGAGAAATACTGCATGCAGCATTCTACTGGATTCTTCTAAATAAGATTGAAAGCAACGTACGGTTTCATAAAATGTCAGAGGAAATGTACCAGTACTGGAATATCTGTTTCCAGATCTGCAATTTCCAAGTTAGTTTCTTGCAGAATTCATTGGAAACACAGGACAGAAAAACAACTTTCATCACGCAAGGTAGAACTTGAAACTCTAAGAAATCCTTTAAACCTAGAGACGCTGAAGTTTTTGAATCCTTTATTGAATATAAAGGCTTCAATAACAGCCAAGAAATACATGGCTTCACTGTAAAAAGGAGCATGGAAATAAAAATGGCAATCTCTTTGCTTTGAAAACCTTTAAAACAGACCTCAGTTTTACTGTGGATCTTAATGTGTCACATATCTGCAAAACCAAGACCAAAATTTTATTCAAAAATGGAAAAAGAGATTAAAATCAACAATATCACAAGGGTCCAAGTGGAACCTGAATGTATATAATGTCCTTGAAAAAGTATATTGTACATATATAAACATGATGCAAAAAGTAAAATAGAGAGGATTTAAAAAAAAAAAAAAGGATTGACCAAGTGAAAGCTTTTTTGAGGTGCTTCTAAAGTGTTCTGCTATTCTTTATGCTATCCTTTATTATTTTCAACAGGGGAGAGCATAGTTCTCAGGCAACACAAAGGAATTGGGTTAATAACAGCAATTATACAGAACACTGGATATAGCAGAGAATGCTCATCTTGTTATTTCCAAAATGTGCTGTATGTGTCTTACTTGGGATAAAGCTCAGATCCCTATGAAATAGGCAGGAGGTAAGGCAAAGAGCTTTGTGAGGAATCAGTCAGAGTGTGCGAAAGAAGTAGCACTCAGCTACAACTTTCTTCAAAACAACAAATTCCAATCAGTCTTTTTTGTTTGTTTATACAGGAAGGATGCTGCGAAGACAGGACTCTTATTCAGCCAGGTCCAGGGAAATGGAGCAATGGAAAGCGTTACTCTATGTTCTTAGAAATGTTTCTGAAGTCAGTGAGTACAGTCTGTTTCAGAGTTGACATTTCATATTATTTGTTAACTGGACAAGATGCCTTTACTAAATTGCAAGCTTTTTTCATGAGATGTCTCTTTCCTGTCATGCAGACAAGTGCTGATTTCTTAATCTTTTTCCTTCTGACTTTTTTTTTAGATTTCTGGTCCAACACAGACACCCTAAATCTCATAAGGCCAAAATCAACTTTGCTCTGACATGTATAGAGCAGCAAAAAATTTCCTGATGGGACAGTTTTCTGCTGAAAATTCCCCAGTATTTCTGCTAAGCAGTAGGGAGGCCAGCAGTCTGCCCTCCAAGCTGCCTCCTACCTGCTGTCCTGCCTCCCTGCTCCAGACCATACCAGTGTGTGAGCTGATGGGACATGGGAGCAGCCACATCACCTGCAAGCAATCTCCTCAGTCTCCTCTTGAGCTCCCCATTTGGTAATGTGGGCTCCCAGGGCTCCCTAGGTGATCTGAGGTCTCCATATTCTGAGTCCTCTGTGATACACTGGGGCAGATCCCTGTTCTGGGGTCCCCATCAACCCACTGGAAATCCAGGTCCAGAATGAAGAAAACATTCTGGAAATTTTCTGGAGCTTATCAGTCCAAACCCCCTCATGGTGTAGGTTTTAGGGGCTGCTTTACTTTCCAGTTCAACACATGTTGGGTGCTGGTTAAAACCCCATAGCTGAATACAAGTGGTCTCAAACTTTTAAACTGAGAAAGGGACCAGATCAACATTATCCACTGTTCAGTTGCCCTAATGATAAAAAAATACATTAAAAAAAAAAGAAAAAAACCCAATTACCACTGTCTTCCAAACTTCAGAATATCTAGAATTGAAATACTCTTATCTGGAAGTAAGGATCTCCATAGGTGAATGGATCTAATATAAGATTTTGTTAGTTGCACTAATGTAAGGAGTTCAGTCAGCTTTGGCCTGTAGATCTTTCATTAAAAATACATCCATATTTATACTTGTGTAAATCATCTCCCACATAAGGCTTAAGCTTGCAAAAAGTACCCAAACCTGAAGAAAGCAAATTGTAGTCACAAAGATGTGGGATCATTGTATTTGGTGCCCTTTACAGTCAGATGCCTTTATGGATCCTTTGTGTCCAAATACAGTAATGTTTCCTCAGTGTTCAAGCTGTATTCCAATTGGGTTGGCAAACTGTGCATGCAAAATCATTTGGGCACACAAATGACAATAATTACAGTTAATATTACTGTGCTGTGGATCTAATTCTTGACTGTTGTAGATCAGCAAAGCTCTAGTGATGACAAATCAAGGGAATTATGCTGATTTATTCCTAAAGCATCAGGCTGTATTTAAAATGATGACAAACTCTGACACACATTTCCCTGTGGTATATACCTCAAAGTACTATCCTCTTGATGCAATAATTATTTCTGAGTTATATCATTGCTTATCCTTCAGTGAATTTTATCCACAGCTGTGGTACTGTAACATAAGAGAATGACTTTTATTCAGAATCTTCTCTATGTTAGCCTTTCTACCATGTTCATAATGAAATATTGCCTACGTAGGAGTTTTACAGGAAAATGGCAGTCATCATCAATCCTACAACAACATTTATTTGTGAGACTGACACAGGCTAATGGAATGTATTTGGCCAAAACTCCAGAAACGAGTCCAAACCCGTCCCTAAAGAATTCCATTGAGAATAAATTAGGGATTGGTTTGTCTCCATATTTTAGAACAACAGTGCTCCAATAGCTTCTCCAGCTCAGTTTGGATCTTGAGGTGATTTTATTGTATGAAGAATATTGGCCCAAACTTCAGCATTAACCCTTTCTCACCTGTACTGTCTTGGAGTTGAGCAGCAATGTGCAGGGATATATTTATTGAAGGCAGTGGGCCAATTTCAATCAGAAAATAAGGGTCTACATGTGAGCAGAGGCAAAGGAGGTCTTTGGATTCTCATCTGCAGAATGGACTGAGGATACATAAAAAACCTAGTTGAGATTGTGTGCCTCAACTTCTGGGTATGCAAGAGAGTGCAAATTTAGATGAGGAGACACTTCAGATTTCCAGAGAAATTAAGCTATTGCAACTAACTGAATTACTTGCACAACCATGACATGTACACAGAAACAGTAGAGCTCTCATCTTGGATCAGCTTTGAATTCATCCTTGAAAAGCCTTTTGTATAATATTCTTTCTTTAGGAAAAGTGTTTTGTGACAGGACCCAAAACCAAGGAAGTCAATTAACAACTAGGTGCTTATAGGGAAGAATAATCATTGTAATCAGACATCCAACATGTTTGATAAATTTTCAAGGAAATAAAGATGAAGAAAGGTGCAGAGATAATGCTGTAGCTGAGGCCACATTATTTCAGGTTGCTGGAAGAATGTGCAGTCTGCCTAGCTAAGTACAGAACTACAATCTACATTTTATTAAACGAATCCTTCTCCGTTTAGGAACTTCATTTCACTGGGACAGGATCTTGCTCTGGGTATTTCCAAGGGCATCTCCTTCTCTGCATTCTCTGCATATATAATACAGTCACATTTTTTAGGCAGATTGTTTTATTAACCACCTGACACTTAAATGCAAGTTAGAGGTATTGGAACCCATCATCTGTTCTCTTTGATAAACGAACAAATGTGTCTGTGATTAAACATCCCCACTGAAATAGAGACATAAAAGAAAAGCTGGATCATCTCGGGCTGTATGTTTGAGTGTCCCTTGTCTCAGGTCCTGCATTACCATTCACCAACATAAGCTACCTGTGGATGCTTCCTTCCCAGTACATGAGGAAAATTAGGTTTTTAGGAACGGGTTTCCCATCAGTTCGCAAGCAGATCAGGAAACACTATACAAGATGGTGGACTCAGGAGTCATCCAGTCATCTAGAGATGGGACCTGTAGGGATGCAGGGATAGTTGCACCACACTGCAACTTCTGCCTGGGATGCGTACCCAAGTTCCCCTTCCAGGGAAACCAGAGCATAGGAAGGTAGAGGTGGTTGTCACCCAGATCTCATTCTCCTATACAGCTGGGACATGACTGGCATCTGCATGGAGACAGGATTGCAAAAGGGCTCTCAGTGTCAAGAATACAGAGTAATGGCAGCACAGACCTGAAGTGGTAATAGACACTGGAAGGACTATTTTCAGGAGTTTTATTTTCAGACAGGGACATGAAATCACCATAGGCTGCCTTTACACTCAGTGGAAGGATAAACATCTACAGAGAGTGAGCCATCTGACCTATTTCTTATGCACCCTCCTGGCACCCAACTATATGATAGCTCAGTCAGTCAGTGACCAAAAAGTTTGAACATCTGAGACACATGAATATTTGTCAGGGGACTTGGCTTACTGGGAACTGACAAGATGATCTTTGTCTGAAGCATGCATTTTGGCTTCAACCTGAGGCTGTTGCAGTGGTTTGCTGGATGCTGCAGGTGTCCAGACCCTTTTGGGTGTAAGCAACAATATGGAGTCCTTGGTCCTCTGTTGCTGAGAACAAGTTACTCCTCTTTCTTCCCAGATTGCTTCCTCCAAACTGAGATCAATCTATGAAAGGGGAAATTGGACAGAGTGACAGACATCTCCAACCTCAACTGCCTTGAATTTTAAAGAACTCTGCCGATAACACAAGGTACTGTTGGCAGATTATTACTACTGCGCTGTTTTTTTTTTTTTTTTTTTTTTTTTAATAGGATATAATTCTATTAGCATTAGGTACCTTAAATGTAATCTACAAGGCAGGACAAAAATAGTGTAAGTGACTGGTTGTGAAATTAAGTTAATCTGAACGTTCTTTGTCAGTGTGTAAATTTTTTTGTTACTAGAGCACTCAACATCAATATAGAGGAAAATAATCATTTAATAGACATTTAAGCATTTAAGAATCCATAGGCTAGTTTCACCTTTAGTAGGATCAGTAAAATGCCTTGTACTGCATTCTCCTACCTCTGTGCAGCAATTCACATGAAGTACTCAGCAGTGGGGATATTCTCCAGTGTGTCTGGTTTTAAATGTTGCTATTCCTCCTGGCTGCCCAGGCAAAGAAGTAGAAAAACTGAGAAAGATCATTGAACAACGGTAACAGTAATGACACTGTAATCTTGAGTAGTTAACAAGTAGTAGAAAGGATGGCAATAAAAAATAAATATTGAATGTATACTCATCTGTACAGGTTTGCAAGGTAAAGCTGTGCTGTGGTAGAGTGTAAAATGCTGTTGCTATTGTCCTGAGCTCTCCAGTAAAGCATGGGATGAATTCCTACCTGGAGTTGAGAGAGGTTGCTCTGCCTTATTTTAATATTCTTGTCATGTACAGAAAAATATTGTGCAAAAAAAAATTTATATTATTCTGTGGTCTTCCCCTGATGTCTCTAAAACTCACTGTGCCTTGTCTATGCTGTTGCCATTATCAACTATCTGATAGCTGATAGTAACAGTAAGTCTTATACCTTGCAATAAAAAGGAAAGTAAAAGCTTGTTACTAGTAAAGGCTACCTCTTTAAAAGACGTTTAGCATTATAGCTCTGAGATTTCCCTTGATGACTGTTAAAGCCGGCTGCCTAGTGGCATCCACGCTCCTGAATTAGGGGTGTGTGCTGCCTGTACAGTGCACAGGAGCCATGCAGAGAGGATATCTAAGCTGGCAAGAAATGCTATGGGAAGAATGTCACTATTGCCTCTCAGGATTAGAGGTGCTAATGTTCCTGCTGGAAAGGGGTGCTTATCTCTTTTGTTTTGTTTTTTTTTTTTTTTTTAACACTGAATTCATAGCTTCACAAAGCACGAGAATGAGTTTCTAAATACCATAATTTAATGTACTGAAACTCCCAACTGAACCCCCCACCAAATCAGACATCTTGCACTGTGGCCCTAGAAATAAGGCTAAAGAGGACTTTCTTCCCTTTCCTTCTCCTCCTCAGACCAGAAACAAGGGATAATCATTCTCAGCACACACAGGAGAACCAAACAGCATTCATCAAATACAGTCTCATCTTTGAAGCAGATTCAGGTATTTTCAGCTGGAGGGGAGAAATGAACCCAAGACCAGCACAGCCTTGGAAGGTGTGTTGACCAGGAGATTATCAGATGCAATAGCAGCAAATGAGAAGGAGAAAGCCTCGCTTCCGCTAGAGCAAAGGTACTCATAGCTGCACTCTGAAAACACCAACTGATTTAAATCTTGAAGGTGGAATATGTGTAGGAATATGTGTATGTTGTCATGGGGGGCATAATCATGTAGCTGCTTAGCACTTAGCACTAGTGTGGTGAGGAGTATTCTGATCATGACCAGAGAGAGATGTCTAAATGTCATAACACTTTTACAAATGGCTCAGAAAATCTGTGCAATAACTAAGGAAATGGGAATGTTAGGAGTCAAGTTAGCATTCAGATTAGGCGTATTCCATGTTCCTAAATCCTTTTGTGATTTGTACCCTAAATGTAATGACAGTTGACACTTCTTCATTTTAAATATATCTATATATATAGCATGCAATTTATATGTACATATATATATATAGCAAGATATATATGTATTTCTTGGCACCCTGAAATTTTTGTCCCCCCATTTCAAATGCTGCTTCAAGTCTCCCTGCTTCTGGGTATCACAAATCTAGTCACTGCAACCCATGAAATCTTATCCCTTTCTCTACATCTTTGGTTGCTCTGTTTAAGGTCTGTACATGCAGGAGATGCAAAGACAGCTGTTATTTTGTTCCCAAAACATTGGAGACTGGGAACATTGTGAAGAGATACTGCACAGATTTCTCTCATTGCTGCTTTCATGCTGTTCTTTCTGCTTGATTTTTTTCTTGCCTTAGTCTTCCCTGTACAACAGCTTAAAATTAGAAACACTGTTTTTTCTCCTTGCATATATCTTATAAATTCCACTACTGCATGAGGGATCCTTCTTTATATATTACATATATTTTTAGCACAGTGTAACATAGTGATACCACAAGTTATTTAGTTAAAACAGGGAATGTAGAGAAACCAATGTAGGCTCAGTTCTACTGCACCAAATTCTAGGATCTTTTTACCTGAAGCATATTTCTCCTTAGTTCTTTCTGTAGGTACCTTCTCAGAGTGATTGATCTGTTCCTAAAATCTGAATTACTCTTAGAGGTGCCTACAATTCATCATGGGCAGCATCAAAGTCTGGGATCTAGTACCCTCAGTTAGGTGTCTTACATTAGAGGAGGGAATTTAGATTTTAGGTGCCCATGCTGCTAGCTTCTCCAAACAGGATCCTGTGTCAGTGTGGTATCTCACTAAAACAGATGAGTAGAGGTTTGCATGCAGACCTAGAGCTTTTGCACATTTTGCTGGTAAAATTATGCTACTGTAGACATAACAATAAATGAGAATAAACAAATAACTGCAGAAACATGGTAGGTTTTCTCCCTGTTGGACAGCCAGCCAAATTTTGTTTTCACTGGTGTTAATACCAATAGCTCCTTTCTATTCACAGAAATTGCTCTCGATTCGGCTTGATATAATTATAAAAGAATCTGTCCTGTTCTCCAGGGTCTCTTCAGATTCAGAGATTTCAGAGAAATCAGGAGCTGCCATTATAATTTTCATACAATTTTCAAGATGATACGCTATGTTCAGTCTGATGAAACACTGCATCATTACAGTAGTGGGGAACAACATGACAAAATTACTTCTTACATAGCTCTGCAAATGACTGATTACTCTTATTATTGGGATTTGAAATAATAAAAAAGTATCTAAAATTTTGTAAGTAAATCAAATAGAAATGGACAGCTATAATTATTTTATATACTTGAAAGATACTAAAAACCTCCAGAGTGAAGAGTTCTATAAACAGAACAGATGTTTCAAAAAGAAAAAAACCGAGAAGTCTGCTTATTAACATAGTAGTAGCTGATGTCCTGCAATTATCCTCTACACATTGGAGTCTGTGAATGTTGCAGCCTACTTACAGGTAGTTTTATCACTGTGCAATTTACATTTAATATTCTAGCATATTTTTATTCTTATACAGCAAAAGGAAGGTGTGAGCTCAGACTCCAAAACTGAGTGTTTGTGCTGGTGTGTGCAGGCACACAAGCATCAGAGGAAAGCATTCCTGCTTATTCTAACAGACATCCAGACTGTTTCAAGATACAGGGCTAAGATCCAGAAAAGCTGGATGCAATTTCTTTGCACTCTTGCATACTGTTGGGACACTGTGCCCAAAACAGAGGTCCTGAGAGTGGTCTGACCTACCTCTGCTTTCAGTTAAAGTTAGTCAGTGGTAGCTGTTTGCCAGTTTCTGTTTTCACAAATGAGAATCAACTTGCCTTGACTAACCTGCTGGCAACTCAAATGTGTGTTTCAACCCAGGGTACTCACTTCCCTTCTGTAAAAGCAAAACATTACTTCTTTAAGGAAATGTACATTGTACTTTTTTAGGTTCCAGTGTTACCAAGGGCTGTTTGCAGGCATATTTTTAAACATTGCTGCAAAATGTAGGCACTTAACCTGTGTCTAAAATTCAGTTATGCAGTCGACCACATTTAAAGCAACATCCAGTGTTGCTTGAATAGACAAAAAACAGATGTAGCACTTTTGTGGCCCTCCAAATATATGCCTACAATGGATACATAAGCCCTCCCTCTCAAGGCCTTGAGGGTCGCCTGCCACTGAGGCAGTTGATAAAGTAAGTATTTAGTTCAAGAAAAAAAGTTTTCCCTGTAATTTGGGTACACACTAAGGTCCTAAGTCAGGAGGGAATGGCACCCCCGAGCACAGGGGTGCTAAGTGGCAGGAAGAGCAGTCATGGACAACTTGTACCAGAATCTCTTCTTACAGAAAGTTGTCTCAGTTCAGTTTTTGAGGCTGTCAAATTCAGCATGGCTCTGAGCTGAAGTACAGCAATAGCAACACAAACTAATGGTTCATTTCAGTTTTGCTCTGGAACAGGAAGAGTTAAAACTGAGTGTAGGAAAGCTTTTGATATCTTTGAAATATTAATTTTATTCATTGAAACACAGAGGCCAATGAAAAGTGTGATGACAGCCTAGAAGGCTGAAAATTTAGCCTACAATGTACAACTACCAGTATTGCATGTGGTGTTCCTTCTTCTTTCTAGAGTGGGTGGAAAAGAAAGGTTAGGCTGGCCTGTGATACTCTTATGAGTGCTGTGAGCAGTGGGTCCTATGTGCTCCATCACTATTTGTTTACCTTGGGACCTAAAAGAAGATCAGAACAGACTTTAGGAATATTTCTTTTTGGACAAGGAAAAGGAAGATGTAGCAATACTGCAGCCTTCTGCAAGTTTATGTTTATATTGTCATGCACAGTATATACAAGAAGAAGGAAAACCTCTTTTAAGGCAAACTTCTGTTTAGTCATTTCAACACAAAAGAAGCACTGAGGTTCCCTAAACCCAGAGGAGCTGTCATCTGAGATACTCCAGGGTGTGCAAGACATTCAGATGGATCTGGCATATATGACAAATGCCATTAGAGACTCGTGCCATTCTGCAGGAGCAGCTGGAGACGATACCAAAAAGTGTGCCAAAAGACACCAAAAAGGTACCCTGTCCTTTCCTGGTCACCATCATCCAGCAATTTCTTCCTACCAGTGAAAATCAAACCCAGCATGTCCTATCTGGGCTCTATGAACTGCAGACATCTCCTCAGGTAAAAGGATCCAAAATGTGGCAGTGCTGGGGGCTGATGGGGAGCCAGGACCTGCGGAACCGCAGACACTCAAGGGTATCCTTAGGAAGATTTGCTGTAATTTGTGAAAAGAAGGAATTCTACTTTTCAGAAATAGTATGAATCTATGTCCATGATGTTTATGTGTTATTTAGGCCTTTCCATGTCTTGATCATTATGTTGCAGAGCTGGAGGATGCTTTGTTTACATAGTGCTATGTCAGATGCTTGCCTGAATAGTAATATTGAATTCATATTGAGCTCCTGAAGTCTTTGCATTTCCCACTGCTTTGACACTACCCACCCATCAAGAGTACTAATTAGAGGGAAAATATAGCTCACACCAGTCATTTATTTTTATATAGCACCCCTCGGCACAAACTTCCTAATGTCCTTTTCTCCCATTAAAATCCAATCAACTAAAAGTATTCTTTATTAAGTGGCCCATGAAATAACTTTTTAATTTTAGAACAAAAGGATATGAAGGCTATTGCCTGTTTGAAATACTTCCTAGCAATGTACTCTGGAGAAAGAAGAGGTACATGTATCTTCAACTCACTGGGGAGATCATGAGAAAACAGCCCCTGGAAAGGATGACTGGTGTTTCATTGCCACAGTACCTGCTGTTCATTTCCACTGTGCCTTCTGCACATTTATGATTGCAACTTTGAAAGAAGAAAGTGAAAATAAAAGACCAAAGCAACAGTGAGGAGAAGTATATTAAAAAAGAGAGAACAAGGAAACAAGAGAAAATAAATGAGTCTTTGCTGATACCAGGTGCAGTGACAAAGTAATTGTTTTGGAAAATGGTCCTGTCAGAAAACCTCTTTGCCACAAAGGAAAGGAGAGTGGGAAGAGAACCACAGTACCAGCTGGAATATCTGCAATCTTACTTGTCAAATAGTCTTACTTGTTTTCACCTATGCAATGCATTCACTTAAATCCTGTTGTGGAAATGTGCAGCACATCAACAGCTGGAAGCGGTGGTAGGACTTGGCTTGCCATTGCTAACACATCATGCCAGCACTTCGAAGAGGTGCACTGTCATGTGTGTGGTCACACAGTGTAATAGGACAGCGGCACAGAGACACATTTCCTCTGCCTCCCCTCAGACCAATCCCTGTAAATGCCAGTCTGTTTCCTTAAATCCCCTTTGAAACACTGATTGCAATCTAAAGAGGAGTTCTGTAATGTGAAAATGAGCATTTTCATGTGTATGCTTGTGGGATCAAAGCCACCCTTGTCCTGGACTGAGTGAATTTATCTTGCTTTCCCTTCATGTACTCTGGAGCATTAAAGGCTTTTCGCTGGCCCAGCTATCACTTGGTGGTGTTAATGGGGAGATGTCACTTGGATTTCCAGTTTTTCACTGTGTTTCAATAAACAGCACACAAGCCTGCCTGGTACTGGCTCAGTTACAGAAAGGAGAATACAGCTGGACTGCAATGCCTGGCTGTGCAGCTGCACATGCCAGGCAGCCTGACAAACAAGGTCAATTATTAAAACTAGAAAAGTCCATGTAGACAAGGCCTGCTGTCACAGAATGCAGCAATGGCATTATAAATGCTGAGCAGTAGTGCTGACTTATACTCTGCTTAAGAAGTTTAAGGTAGATTAAGAAGAAAAATACTCTGGGGGACATTTCTTGTGGGGACCTCTGACAACAGGATCCATACAGCTGTTACCACTGCAATAGTCCTGCATCTTTCTTGTTTACCAAAGCAGCATCCTGGCTAAACTGTTATCTGGGAGAGGAAGGAGTTTGTTGTCATCATGCTTGCAACTTACTACATTTTTAAAGAAGGAAGGTCTGTGGAACAATACTTGTGTTACTGCAAGGAGCACGTTAAGATATGGACCTCCTGAGATCCTCCCTGTTTAGATATTTTATTATTTTACTATCTTTTATCCTTTATTTCAGATAAATATATATTCTTCATTGTTTAACTAGTTTTTGTTAACCCAGTCCTGTGTAACTTTCAGCTCAGGAAAATCTCACATAGCGGAAAAGATAGAGAAAAATAATAATAATTAGAAAGTGATCAAGTGAGACTCCAAAACAGTGTGGCAAAATACTGGTTTTATTTATATATGTCATGAGGGTTAATGGTGCTACATGAGGCCAGGTTAGGACGGAGTTTTACCCTGGGTTTGATTCTAAGCTATGAACATGGTTTCTGATGCCCTTGTCTTAGACTGGTGAAAGAAAACATTCACACAAGGAAGTGAAAGATATTTGTAGCAGATATACAGGACTCCAGCAAATATTCTACTTCATCTGCACATTCTGTATCATACTAAACAAAACTTTTTCTCCCAGTAGAACAAATACCATATGAGGGCTACCAGTTAGCTATCACCTGGGACAATGAAGGAATCTAAGGGGAAACCAAGTGGAAAAAAGCTGTTAATGACATTACAGCTGACAGGGGTTATAAACAAATCCATATGCTGGTATCTGAACTGACATACAGCTTGGATGCTGAGTGATATCAAATATGCAAGGATCTGCTGTGTCTGCTGCAAACAGGCCTCAAGAGAAGAGATGGCTTTTTGTCAACTCAGTCTTCTTTGATCTTATGACATGGATCAAGTGAAACTATCCAAACAATTTTTTTCTGTCAAATATTTCACATGTTTTGGAGCCAGTTTAGAAGCTAGGCAGCCTTGGCTTTCCTTACCCATTCAGTTCATACTCTCTCAGCAGACAAATCTTCACCAGTTCAAGCCATCAATTAAACACATCTATCCCTACATACTCACCGGCAACAGCAGCTGCTTCTGCTGGAAGAGTAAAATGTTTCTGACAGAAGAAATGAAGGAAAGCTCCAACTCTGTCATATCTTGTGTCTGGATGAGGAAGTGTAGAGGTGTCTTAGAGGAGAGGCCAGGGCATGGCCCAGCCACACACAGGAGTACAACTGGAAGTGCAAGTGAAGGTTGTGTCTGCCCAGAAACCTTCCTTTAGGATAAGTAGTGCATAGAGTGCTGGGTCCAGTCCTGGGCCCTCAAGTGTAAGTACATGGACATACTGAAGCAAGTCCAGCAAAGGGCCACAAAGACGGTGAAAGGACAGTAACATTCCTCATAAAAGAAGAGACTGGGACTTAGAATGGAGGAGAGAAGGTTTGTGTATATAATGATGGGGGAATAAAGAAGATGGAGCCAAAATCTTCTGAGTGGTAACCTGTGACAGGCCAAAAGGCAATGGGCACAAACTAAAATATAGGAAATTCTATTTAAACATAGGGAAAAACTTTTTATTGTGAGGGTGGTCAAGTACAGGATTAGGTTGCCCAGAGAGGTTATGGAGTTTACATCCTTGGAGATATTTAAATCCTGACAGGACACAGTCATGGGCAACCTTCTTTATCTGGCCTGTCTCTGAGTGGGGGGTTGGACTGGATGATCTCCAGAAGTGCCTGCCAGTCTCAACCTTTCTGTGATTCTGTGAAATAAAGCACACTAAATATGCTCAATGAATCCTACATGTGGACCCACCTGTTCCAGAATACAAATATTTCTCCCTTAACTACATGGATTTAAATGAGACAGACTAGAGTAGCTCCCTCCTCCAGACATGTCCTACATCTGAGACATCTGAGCCCCTGAAGCTGATCTGTTCTGAGTTCTGCCCAGTGGCAGCAGCACACGAGCAGTTTTTCCTCTGCAAAAATTTCAAAGGGGCAAGTGGGCTAGAATGAAAAGGACTAATATCATGGTCATGGCCTTGGCACTGGCCCCTGTACACACCACTCTGCTACTCTGCATCCCCAGGAAGGCTGCAGACTGCCTGAGGTCTGACCTCCTGAGATGGGCAGTGGGCTCCTTCACCATGCAGTGGGTGTGGGCTAGTGACCCTGCCAGGGAAGAGGTAAAGCAAGGTATGGCTCCCTGGCTCTCCCACACCATGGGCACTTGTCTGTAACTAACCATCCTCCCAGAGAAATACTCCTAAGGATGAACAATTTCTCAGAGATACCTGGGCAGCCCTCTAACTGAAAAGTTGCTGGGCATCAGGTACTTCAGTAGCAACGGAGGGTTAAATGACTCTAAGAACCTGCTCTCACACGATGATTATGAGCATGGGGGAAAAGAAAGAGAGACACAGTTCAATTTTGCTTTTATTAGATCCTCACCTTTTTTTTGCCAGGTTTTTAAAGTCAAGAGCCTTAGAGCAGAAGAGGGAATGAGTCACTGCAATAGCTTCTCATTAAACTAATGACAAACCATATAAACAGAGGGAGCTCACTTGGCTAATGTTCCTACCATCCGCAACGCTAAGCCATAGGAAATTAAACCAGAAAAAAGTCATGTAGCGTGCCTTGGACTGGGTGTTCAATTAACATTAAATTGGAAATGTTAACATTTGATTTGAAAACAACAGTCAGGCATTTGCACCAGGTGCCCTGTAGCCGGATAGGGTAAAAAAGAAGTAAAATCAAATATCAGGCTCTGCTGTTTGTACTTTTGAGTGACTATGTATTGGGTAGTAGCTCTGTTGAACCACATTTCCAAAAGCAGGGAGTTCCTTGCTGTTCTCATTGCTTTCTTCTTAAAACCAAGTCAATTACCCAGACACCTTCTTGGGCTATGGTAGGTGCTGAACACTTCTGAAAAATACCCTCTCAGTAAAAGCCATTTGCCAGTCTGACTCCATAAAAATCAACCTGCCAGACAAAACAAATTCTGAAGGACCCCACATTAAAACCTCTCTTCAGAGAATATTCCATTTTCAGTAGAGAAGTAGATATGAATGATCTTCATCCAATTCAAAAAGATTAAAAAGGCAATAAGATATTAATCTGCAGAAAACATCTTGTAGCAAAACTGTTCTAGGTCTGCAGATTGCAGGAAGAATAAGATCTTTTGGTACTGAGAAAAAAATACTGAAATTGTTTTTAAAATTGCAAACACTCAGCAATGTTCAATACAGACCCATTTTCAGCCATGTTTCCCAAATAATATTTACTAACTTTTTAAATGGAAATTTTTAACTGAAATGAATGAAAAATGTAATCACTATTTTGAAACATTTTGATAACATTTTAGTTTCAATGGGGATAGGCAGTTCCTGATATGCTTGCCAAAAATGTGGATCTAACAGTATTAGTGCCAACTAGCTTGTAAACAAAGAATCAAAGATCAAGTTTTTTGAGCAACAACTCCATGTAATTGCATAAGATCTCAGTCCACTCTTCCTCATAATTTTAAGTTTTGGAGCAATTTGTGTTGAAGTATCTGTTAGAGCTTTGTCAAAAAACTACAGCAATAACATACCTTTTTGTCTCATAAATACCTTAAAAAATAGCTCAAGCTACTTCAGGTCGATGGTTAATGTAAAGGAAATGAAGAAATATGCTCCTTTCATTTCCTCTTCTTTGTGTAAAGGCCAAGGCTTAATAGAGAAAGAAGAATAATTTAGAATTTTAACTATGTTTGTAACAGGCAATCAGGAGCACTCCTCTACACAAAGATCCTTAACAACAGCAAACAAAAAGAGCAGGATGTTAAAAACACTAAAAACTGTCTAGAAATGTAAGGCTGACACAAAAACAGCCCAACAAATTAAATTACACAAGCATTGCATGTGAACAGTCCATTAAAGTTGTCTGTTACAAATGGCACAGCATTTCTATATGATAAAACATGAGATCTGACCAATCATTTATTCCTGGCATTGCTCAACATGCAGTAGAAGTAAGTAGAAGAATGACTTTTACACTGAGTAACCCTCACTAATAAACAAGGCCATTATCCCGGCAATGCAAAAAATAATTACAAATAGTTGAAGCTGGGTGGGTGGCTGGGTGGGGGGTTGCCCGTAGACTGTAATGGAGATATTTTTGAGCTTGGAGGTACAAGTAATTTTCTCTACTGGTTTCTAGAGAGAGTTGTTTCAAAAGTGGTAGCTAAGAATAAAAGGACAACATTATTATTAAATGCCATCAAGCTGAAAGACACTTCTTTATTAAGATGCAAATAAACTCTTAATGTCACAAATGATGACCCCTGCTATTTTCAGTTCTTTGCCAAACTTGAATGTTTTGGGCCAACAGTTTTCACAAGAAGCAAGTGCCTTAGTTTGAACATGTTTGTTTAAGATCTATCTAATGCCATTCAGTCTTTTCTGAGGGAGAGATTAAGGAAAAATAGTTTTATACTGTTCATCACAACTCTTACAGTGCTTTTATTTAAAAAATTGGAGCACCTCCATAAGACACAACCAAGATGACATTCATCTATGTAGATTTAGTGTCAAAGCTGTTCTTTGTGCAAACCCTGTGCAGGTTTATTGCCATCTCAGCTTCAGTTTCAGCTAAGGCTGATGTGTTCAATGCCTTCTTTGCTTCAGTCTTCACTATATATGTCTGCCAGACCTCTGTGCTTAGTAGAAGGGACATATATAGGAGGACAAGGAACAGCAGTGCAGATGAGTCAGGGACTACTTGAGAGAACATGAGCATTAGAAGTCCCTGTGCTGATAAGCTGCATCCAAGGATGATGAGAGAGCAGTCTAATGTCCTTGCAAGGCTTCTTGCTATCATATTTGAAAGATTGTGCAAACTGGAGGACGTGTCCAACACCTGAAGAGTGGCACACATCTTTAAAGAAGGCCAAAAGGAAATACAAGCTAACTAGCCTCACTGCAGTCCATGGGGAAATTATGGAAAAAATCCCCTTAGAGTACATTACTGGTCAAAAAGTGAGAAAAATGTGATAGGGAATGTAGTCAGCATGGATTTACCATGCATAAATCATGCATAATCACTCCTGACCCACCTGATAGGTTTCTGTGATAAAATGGCTAGATTCATGGATTAGAGGAGAGGAATGAGTATCATTTACCTTGATTTTAACAAGGTTTTTGACAGTATCCCACAGTATTTTAGTATCAGGTTAAGACATACATTTTAGATGAGTGGGCAGATAGATGGGTATAAAAATGGTTGGATGATCAGGATCAGAGGGCCCCAAATAATGGGTTGTACTCCACCTGGATGCCTGTGACAAGTGAAACACTGCAGAGGTCCTCTCCTCTTGGGATCTGTCCTATCAAACATCCTCATCAGTGATCTGAAGGAGGTAACTGAGTGCACTCTCATTAAGTCTGCTGCAAGATGACAGCAAGCTGGGCAGACCAACTGATATGCTCAAAAGCAGAGATGCCATCCAGTGGGGCCTAGACAGAGGAATGGGTCAAACGGAAAACTATACAATGAAGACAAATGCAAAATCCTGCACCTGTGAAGGAAGAAGGCCCTGCAGTGATGCAGGCTGGGAGCTGTCTGGAAAGCAGGTCTGTGGAAGGGACCTGGGGGCCAGGCTGGGCAGTGAGTTGCACAGGAGTCAACAGTGTGCCTTGGCAGCAAAGATGGGTGACAGCCTTCTGGGCTCTATTAACTGAAGCAGAGATAGTAGGTTGAGGGAACGGATCATCTCCCTTTAATCACCTCTTGGACCACATCAGAATACTGAATTCAGTTTAGTCAACTCAGGACAAGAAAGGCAACGATAAACTGGGGTGAGTTCAGAGGAGGCTACCAAGCTGCTCAGGGGCTGGAGCACTTGCCCTGTGAGGAGAGTTGAGGGAGCAGGACTTTTAGGCCTGGAGAAGGGATGGCTTCATGTGGACCTCACAGCAGCTTCCCAGTTCCCATGGGGAGGTTACTGAGAAGACAGAGCCAGGCTCTTCACTGAGGTGCATGGCAGGAGGATTAGAGATGATATGCATAAGGTGAAACAAGAGATCAGACTGAATGTAAGGAAAATTTTTTCCCCAATGAGGACAATCCAGCTGGGGCACAGATACCCTACATGGTATCATCTCCAGCCTTGAAGGTTTTAAAGACCTGACTGGATAAAGCCATGAGCAACCTGCTCTGACCACAGAGCTGGCCCTGCCATCAACAGGAGGTTGAACTTGACACTTCCTGAGGTTCTTCCCAACCTGACTTATCCTGTGATCCTGTTCTGTGATCCCCTTAAATAGACACTGACGTTCAGTCCCCTAAGACTCTACCAGCTGTATTTGTAAGATCTCTATTGACTATAATGGGAACTTAGAAGGTTCCTAACAGCCATGTGGATATCTACCCAAGACACCTAAAGTATTGGCATGTTAATCTTGAGCTGAATTCCACCTTTACTGAAGCAAATTGAGCCTGACCACATGAGCATTCCCTCATGGACCAAGGGTACATGTTGCACCCTAGAACTTTCACTGCAACAGTCCAAAAGTACTGTTTGCGTTTGTGCATCAAACACAGTATAACCAGCTGGTCAAAAGAGGTGATTATTCTGCTGTATACAGCATTAGTGCGGCCTCACCTTGAATACTGTGTGCAGTTCTGGGCCCCACAATTTAAGAAAGATGTTCAGATACTCAAATGCATCCAAAGGAGGGCAACAAAGCTGGTGAAAGGGCTGGAAGGAATGTCCTGTGAGGACTGGCTAAGGACTTTGGGCTTGTCTACTTTGGAGAAAAGGAGGCTGAGGGGCGACCTCATTGCTCTCTGCAGCTTCCTGTGGAGGGGACGTGGAGAGGGAGGTACTCACCTCTTCTGCCTGGAATCCAGTGATAGGATACGTGAGAATGGTTCAAAGCTGTGAGGTTTAGACTGGACATTAGGCAGCATTTCTTTACTGAGAGGGCAGTCAAACACTGGAACAGCTTCCTAGAGAGGTGGTCGATGCCCCAAGCCTGTCCGTGTTTAAGAGGGATTTTGAAAATGCCCTTAACAGCATGCTTTAACTTTTGGTCAGCCCTGAACTGGTCAGGCAGTTAGACTAGATGACCATCGTAGGTCCCTTCCAACTGAAATAGTCTATTCTGTTCTGTCTTACTGGTACTGCTGTAGGTCAGCCAGTCAGCCATGGTCAGAGGAGCAAGGTCATCAGCTTTGGCTTTCTTGGAACCTGGCAGACAAAGGTTAGATGATTTACAGAAGGATGAGAAAAGGAGGGTAGCAAGATGCCAGATGAAACAAAGGAATGGGCTGGAGTAAATATGGAGGGTAAAGCAGGGAGAAAGGAAGGAGATAGCAGAAGCAGAGGTTGTATTTGGGGATGTGTAGTTGTGGATGGAGTCAGGAGAGGTTGGACAGGATATGTAACTACCAGATAACGCTAAAACAGACAATGCTCTCCTTAATTTCTGGCACTGTTGTGCTGTCATACAATAGCCATTGAGTACAAAAATAATTCAATAATCTGTGTGTTTGCATTACAGTGTAGTAGGGCAGTAGTCACCAGAGAGTTGAAGTTTGCATCACAATGCATGTTTTCAAGATTGCATAGACCGTCATAAGTCTGGCATTTTCTAAGTGCAGTGTGCTTGCCATTACATTCTTCACCATTTTATTATATTGTTTTTGTAGTTTGGGTTGATGAAGTCTTGCAGCAAGAGTTGTGCCTTACCTAACTCTCAGAAAGGCATCCAAGTGAACAGTGAATCTGCATGGAAACAGTTTAATATATTAATCAGCAGAAGTTTTAACATTAATGAAGTTCAGATACTGGTATTAAGAAGATAAAGCCCCTTCTAGAGGAATTTTAGTTCCACTTGGTTTAATATGAAAGAAATTATGTTGCTATTGCTAAAAGCCCACAACTCTGCTCTCTTAAATGCTAGAGAAAAAAAGAATGCTTACCTCCACTCACCAGACTCAGACTTTCCACAGCAGTGCAGACCCTCTTCCCCAAAGGGAAAAGAGGTTGACTATCTGGTCTCATTCCAAAGGACACAAGACAGGCTAATGCTGAAGATAATGCACTGCCTCAAAAAACACCTCACTCCACCATGCAGTGGGGAAGAACAGAAAGATGGGTTTGGAGAAAATAAATATCGAAAATTGACCTGAAGGCCCAAATGTTATAAATAACCAGATCCACAGGCTTCTGAATTCTGAGTCCAAGCACACATTTACACACTTGCTAAATCTGGACTTTGTCAACCAAAAGATCTGATCTATGCATGTAGTTTATTAACAAGAAGCAAAAAGAACTGATGCAATCCACCAAGCAATGCAGTTGCTCAATTGCAGTTCTTATTATCCAGTGCGCCAAACAGGAGAAAGTGTAAAATTAATTGATTAAAATCAAATTCTCTGGTATGCAAATATCAAGGCAATTGTTGAACAAGAAATTTATGGTCAATAACCTCACATACAACAGGTAGTTCAAGAAGAATCACTTCTTGCAATTCTGAGTTATAGCAACAATGAAAATGTCAAAGAGGCTGAGAAAAGCTTTCTTCTACCAGAAAACTGACTTAAAAATAAATGACTGATAGAGGTTGAATTAAATAATAATTGCAGTTAAGTAGTCTAATATGACTAAAGACAAAATGTTCTTCAACTTTAGAATGACCTACTTATTCACTATTGTGAAAAAACAAATTGTATCCAAAAACTGTTTTTCAACATTGGTAATATTCATCTAAAATGAAAAATTCCCTAAAGTCAAAGTGGAATTGATAATTATATGTGGGTAAAGCTTCTGTAGGGAAATTCCACACAGGATTAACATTTATAGTGCACCAACCTTTTAAATTCCACATGTATTATTTAAGATTATTTGGTAGATAAACTGAAAAAACACATATTAAACACATTCTTGATTATTCATTAAATTCTCTTAGTGTTCTTAGTAAATGTGATCACCTGGTTTGAGGCAATTTGTTCATGCACCTAATATCTGATCTCCTGTTATTTATGATCAATACTTCCCCTGAAGTTTTTCAGGAAATGATATGCTGGGATTGGAAATCTCCAGAAGTGGATTGACAAAAAAAAAATTATCTGATCTACAAAATATACCAGTTTCATGTGTGTTGATACAGGGAAATAATCGCCTGCTTTGCAATTTATTTACTTATAGCAACTTATAGCAATTTATAATGATTTCTGAATATCGCTTAATAATCCTGCTTGCCCTGACTGTTCTGTGGAAACTTACTAAGGACTACTGTGTTCATCAAAACAAAGCAGTTTTCTGTGGAAACTTACCAAGAACTACTATGTTCAGCAAAAATAAGAGACATGTCCTTGGAAAGCAGATGTGTTCTAACAAGTTGAGTCTTTGTAGAGTATAGATAGCCATACATGGACAGTAGAAACTAATATGCTAGTGCTTTTAGATAAGATAGAGGGGGTAAACAGGCTGGAACCACTCTTGAGGTTCAAGAAATTGGCTAAGAGAATCTGTGCATGCTCCAAGGAAAAGTACAAGGTGAGGAGGACTGTGAGCCTTCCTCCAAAAGACCCCCAAAGACACCCACCAGGAGGCAATGCGCAGGTGCAAAGATAACATAAACTGCTGACACCAGCCTTTTGAACTAACCCAGCCTTACTAATGCATATGTATATTTGTATTATGTAATCCAATAAATATGTATATCCACACTCTATAAGTTTCTGGTAAAATGTGCTGTTGGTGTGCAAGCTTTGTGGAGAAATCCCCTTGCACCCTGGTGCCAGAGTAAACATACCTGCTTTATAACTCTCTCTGAGTTGTAGAGTCTGTTTCCGTGCATCAGTGTCTATACTGAATCCTTACATTGACTCTTCAATCAAAATATATCTAGTGGACTTGCAGGCCTGAGATAGTTCTTGGTTGAAATTTAATACCATTTCACAGATGAATTTTAAGAAGAAAAAGTATGATCAAGCTAATTGAACAAATGTGATGTAGTGGGTAAGGAAAAAAGACCAGTAACGTAAATGGATTTCACATGAATCTGTCCAGATGTAAATCCCAACAATATAATTACAGAAAAGTCTGGAGATCACTAAATGGGCTAGTTCATCACACAACACTCACTTGTCACCATATTTGAATGCAGATGTGGACTTCATGTTAGAATAGGGCAAGAAGCTATTTTCTCAGTTTTGGAGTATTTTAAATTGCTCTACCAAACTGGGATGAAACTCAAGAATCTCAAAGATACCAAAATGAAACAAACAAACAACGCCCCTCCCTAACAGATATAGCTTTAGAGCAGTGGAAATGTTTAGTTTTAGATGTTGATCTTTTTCATTAAAAATCTTACTTTTCACTGTAGTTACATTTCAGAAGGAAAGTATTTCTGAAATGGAAAAGTAGAGCATTTCATTTTGAAGATACTGGAACAAGATATTAAACAAATGTCAAATCTTTTTGACTTGGAAAAAAATACTGAAAGCAATCTTTTGTCATAAAAGTCTAGTTTTGACAAATTGGCATTTTCAAACTTAAAAAAAGATTTTTCTTGTAAATCACATTCAGATCCACACATCTCCAGGATGCGTTGAAATGAACCGATTCTTGTGTGATTATGTGTGTGCATTAGGAAAGAAACCAGCCACAGGCTGACAGCAAGATGGCCTCCTATGGTCTTTGGACTTCTAAATGTGAAAAGTAAACAAAATGAAGACCAGCAAAAGGAGGTCTCACATTGTAATATTGTAGTATCATAGAATCATAGAATGGTTTAGGTTGGAAGGGACCTTAAAGATCGTCTAGTTCCAAACCCCCTGCCATGGGCAGGGACATCTTCCACTAGATCAGGTTGCTCAAAGCCCCTGGCCTTGAACACTTCCAGGGAGGAGGCATCCACAGCTTCTCTGGGCAACCTGTGCCAGTGTTTCACCATCCTCACAGTAAGGAATTTCTTCCTTACATCTAATCTAAACCTATCCTCTTTCAGTTTAAAACCATTACCCCTCATCCTATCACTACATTCCCTGATAGAGTGTTCCTCCCCATCTTTCCTGTAGGTCCTCTTTAAGTGCTGGAAGGCCACTATAAGGTCTCCCCAGAGCCTTCTCTTCTCCAGGATGAACAACTCTAACTCTCTCAGCCTGTCCTCATAATGGAGGTGCTCCAGCTCCCTGATCACCTTTGTGGCCTTCCTCTGGACCCGCTCCAATGGGTCTATGTCTTTCTTATGTTGGGGACCCTGGAGCTGATCACAGTAGTCCAGTAATCCATATCCCTGTCAGAGAGTTTTGAAAATGTTTTTCTTCTTGATTCTGGCTGGAATACACAGAGATGACTACCAGAAAATGTTCTCTATTAAATAAAATAATTGTCTGAGTTATCCCCATTATTTTTCGATATATACATTCAATTGCACATCTATTAGTAGGTGTAATTCATTTGTGGAAGGCGATACCACAACTTGAAAAATTATGAACTGAGAGCTTAATCAGCCATCTAAGTACTTGTGAATGTAATTTGTAAGTATAATGAGTTAATTTTTTCTCCTTACTTACACCTTTATGCCCCAAATAATTGAAGTGCTAAAGTGGAAATGGGAGCTGCATGTGGCCCTGTATCCCAACAGCAGTCATCGAGCCACATCAGATTGCACAAGTGCCTGGATTAGCTACCTCAGAGTGAGCTGACTTCTGCCTCGTGCTGTTTGGTAAAACATCGAACATCTTAGTGAAATAGTGGCTGGATTGTTTGTGAAAAGGAAACCTGGGGCCAAAAACTCTGCCAATTTTTCCACCCTCCTGATCATGGCTCTCCAAGAAAGAGGTCAAAATACCCCTAACACAAATTTTAGAGTAGCTAAATATAATGTTGATGAGATGGTTTCACAATCACTTCTTTGTCGAAGCTCAGTGAGACTCTCTGTGCTCCAGTCCCACTGCATTCTGGTGTATCCCAAGGTAGGCGTGCTTCCTCAACTGCAATGGGAAGGGACTCGGGTAAGTCAAGCCATTCCCAGGACACCCCTTCCTCCCCTGAGCCACAGAGTACTTGGGTCTTTGCTGTTCTCTTCCTATACATGCAGTTTATAAAATTCGACTGCCAAGGAAAATTGTATGCCAGTGACTACTGTACTCCATATTTTCCTCTTTCTGCAGATGGAAATTTCTTATCAGTCTGGAGCACAAAATGTCAGGCAGGGCAGTGTGCTATCAGAGCTGGCAGGTAGAAGGAGCTGAGGATGTCTTGTCATATGCCACTTCAGACAAGAGAGAAATGGCACACAATGGAGCTGTTAAAAGGTAATTTTCACATAAAGAACTCAGGAAAGGAAATTTGGCTGACAACAAATGGATTGGAGGTAGGAGGGAACACCAGTCAGTCACCACAGACACATATTATCTTCCAGGAAAATACAGCTGAAGAGGAGGAGGGGATGGAGGACCAGAGCTTACTGAGAGCAGAGCAGATGGCTTCAGCAGTGCAAGGGCAGTGATATCCAGTCATCAGTTGTGTCACAGAAGGAGAATTTACAAGGTATTTTTAAAGTATGCCTTCACATTTATTTGTCCCAGTCATGTGATAAAGTAATAGTAAACCTTCTTTACTAGTGATGCTTTGTTGTCATTTATCTATGTGCTTACACAGCACAGCTGACACAGCTCCATAAACAATGTTATGTGGCCAACTGCATCAATGGTGAAGCTGTAAAATGTCTGCCAAAGCAACAGGTGAATAACATTTTTAAAACCACTAAATCTTTTCTGTTGAGTTTAAATTCAGAACAGATTTCTTCTCATTATCTTGTTCTTATATCCACTATCTTTATGACTGTGACATATAGATGTTGTCACAGAATAAAAGATGTTCCTTGCCCCACATAAGGTCATGATTTAAATTTAAGACAAGAGATCATTTATAACACCAGAAAGGTTAAGAATGATCTTCAAAGAAATAAGTGCTAATTGGCAAGATGGGAGGGGATATCAGATTGCCAAATTAGAAGGAGTATTTCCAAAGTTAGAAAGAGTATTCTGAATGACAGCAAGATAGAGTAGAAGATGTTTATGGCATTATCTCCCCAGCATGAGTAAGAATGGGAGAGCGACATCTCAAATGTGTTTGGAATTCAGCAAGCGAAGTTTGGAAACCGTAGAACAGTGAAAGAAAGCAGTGGCCTTTGAGGAACTGAATGACAGGTGACAGGTAGAGTAGGGACTGGCCATGAAAGGCTTTGAAAATAGAGGTGTCACTTAAATTTAGTGAGATAGAGGAGCAGGATGCAAAGACGTGGAAAATAACAGGTAAGTGGTAGCACTCTGAACAGATAAGGGGAAAAGTGTTTATCAAAGCCAGAGGAAAAGATGTTGCAACAAGTAAGACGAGATGATGATGAGAACTGTAAAAGAGGTTTAGCTGTGTGGATGGACTGTAAGCATGACATTTATGCAATGCTGTTCAGGGTGAACTTCAGGATGTCGGGAGATGCAGAGAAGCTACAGGTGACGTTGATGCCCAGACTAAGGACCCAGGAATGGGTACTACCCGAAGGAACTAATCCCAGAAGGAGAAGGGAGTGATAAAGCACTATGGTAAGTATAGATTATAGCTGGACATCCATGAGGAGGTATCAGAGAAACATGCTGAGATCTTAGTGTGCATCAGTAGAGGAAGGCTGGTTAGAGACATGGGATGTCTTGCTGGGGACTGGAAGAAGATCCAAGGGAAGACAATCACTGCAACCAGAGCAAGACAAGTTTTTCCAAAGAATAACATGATCAGTGATGTCAAAGCAGACAACAGGTCAGAAAGGATATTTCTGTAGCACAGATACTGAGCCTCTCTGTGAGGAGTTGCTGAAGGATTAGGTGTGAGTGAGAGCTCAAGGAAACAGTGTAAAAAATGGAAACCACCTTCACAAGTTGCAATCAAAATGGAGGAGTGAAGTTCTTGCCAAGGGGTAGGGCGAGGGGCAGTAGTCAGAAGAGGCAAGAGAAGTTGAAAGGAATGTTTTAAGATGGATAAGATGGAAATTTTTCTGCATAGTGTGGAAAGAAGTCCAGGGAAGAGTGAGCAGAAAGGAGAAGTATAAATGAAAGGATAAGAAGAGTTCTAGGGAGACCAGCAAGGGCTTGCCAGAAGTGAATGTTAGCATTGCTTTAGGTACTCTATTCTGTCTCAGTAACTTACTACTCATGAGTTTGTGAGCTGATTAACTTGACTGTTGTCCTGTTTTCCCCCTGCAGAGCAGAATCATAAAAGTTTAAAAGAAAAGTGAATGGAGAATTTTGCTAACTCTTCATTCTGATACAAAGAGAAGGAGCAATGATGAAAGAAGATTGTAGGGGATGGTAGAATCAGTAGATTTGCTTGCTTGTCACAATTTGAAGGCCATCCATGATGCTGGATTTCTAGAAGATTAGATTCTATACTGGACGAACTGAACTGTTAAAGTGACACTTTTAACAGCACACGATGGAGATGACAATGTCTTCTGTGAGCAGAGTACCATCACTCTGCTGTTGGCTTTATAAAAATAAAATATTTGGAGAAAGAATTTATGAGGGCTTGGATCAATGACTACGGCTCCCAAATTATATAAAGGCATAGCTCTCTTGCTCTTAAAGACCCAGTGCTGCTATAATAAATTCAGTGGGTGATTTACCATTAATTTGCAAAAAATTTCTTCCTTATGATATGAGGTAATGTCTTCATTTTACCAGATGAGCTGGCAGATAGAGAGATGCAAACAACAATAATGATCAATCTCTTTCAAGTTGGAGTGAGCTTCCACTCCATGCTGACCTCTGTATCACCAGCTCTGGGTCCCTGACTAAATGGGAGGCTGCCAAAGTAGTCCCTCATATCTTTTTAACTGTAGCCAGGAAATCTCTCTAGTGTTCTACAACAACCATCAGATATAAGAAAATTGGAAATACCAGATCTAATTTCAAAAACGCTCTGGAGGTGTTTGTTTGCATTATTGTTACTGATTATGAAGCACTGTCCATAGACTCAGCTCTGGAAAAGACACACAGTAAGTCACAGCATCATAGGATCATGCCATAATTCGGGTTTGAAGGGACCGCTGGAGGTCTTCCAGTCATCATCTAGAATAAGTCAGGGGGCTGAAACCAACATGACTTCTCCCATCAGCGTCAGCAAGAACAGGACTAATGGCATCTTCTCTGAATTGCTATGATCTACTATGTTTTTTGACCTCAGATAACTTCCAAATTTTTAAAAGTAATGTTTTTGAAAACTACCTTAGGAAGTAACATGCTGCCTCAGATAACCCACCGAATATCAGAGGTAGAAGCAAAGGCAATCAGAGACAGGAGACAGACATGTTTGTGGAGGGACATGGAGAACAGGTCATGGGAGAGCAGCTGTAAAGAAACAGTTCAGGAAGAGAAGTCCAGGGATAAATGTCCCTTTGTTACCCACTTATATGTTTAATCTTCATTTCTTTTGAACCACATTTATTTATGGGTAATATTTTGGTATATTCTGGTATATTTTGTTTGCTAAGTGGTAGGTAGAGAAAGCAGGGAGATATATATGGATTCATTGGAACTGCTTTGTAAATGCAACTGTGAGGACTTTGAGAGAAGCAACCAGTATCTGAAAGAAAGTGAGACTGTGGGAACAGGGTGGGTGCAGTCAAATTGCAAGATGCACGAGCAATGCCAGACAAGGCAGGCCATATGGGGAGCTGGAACCAGTCAGATAACAGAACACATTGATTTTTGGGGGCCTCCAAAGTCCCTAGGGCCCACATGTGGGCCACTGAGCAGAACTCCTTCTATCCGCAAAAGGAGGGGAATTTGGATCTTTCCTCTTGGAAAAAATTCTGCATTTTGAAATAATAATTTTTTTCTCTATTAATTCTCTCTGTCTTTTGCTAGAAAGAAATTGGAGATTTCTCCTTTCACAGACTGTGCTGGTCATCAGACTACAGAGCTAAGGGCTAAAACAGAATATGATGTTTGTCATTTCAGCACAGGATTCTTCTTAAAGTTTAGACAATTGGCACATTTGGAGTATCAGTTATCTCATCCTCAGACATGCCCATTCACTAGGTAGCTCTCTGTTAGTGTCTATTCCTATCACTTGATTGTAAGAGGAGCATATGTAGATACCCGTCCTATAGATGCTTATATCGGAGCAGAAGAATTAAACCTGTGGCTGGGATTCCTTTTTTCCATCCATAGATATCTATGGCAGACATATTTATTTCTGAATTAATTACATTAGACACCCTTTATGCTCACTGGGAAGAAATAAAGACACAATTCATTTGACCTATTTTGGTCTAATCCCATTTGAATAAGATAAATTGCATCCTAGAGGTGCCTATTAAAGGAGCTTATGGTGACAAGCTCAGATGTAAATGTCCCTATTCTGGATATCTTAAAGTGCCACCATTTAAATGTGTAAATAAATCTACCTGTAGCCAGATTTCAGAGATTCATTACATCATTGTCAATATCTGCTTTATTCCCACAGCCTGGATGGTCTAAAGAGCATAATGATCATATATATGTTCTTCACCATAGGCTGATGTTGGGCATAGCTAACTTCTCAGGCTTCCCTCTGTGCCTCCCTATGGCAGGCCTGGCTCAAAAGAGCGGAGATGGGTGGGCACAAGGCACAGTGTCTACAGGCAGGGCCAGCTGCTGCAGGAAGGTAAATGGTGACCACGACCCTGATCCCCAAGGATTTGATTAACATTTGCAGGATGCTCACCGTTCACTCCCACAGCCCTGCCAGTAGTTCTTACTAGCCGAATGGGAAGTGCTGTCCAGCCATGGGTGGCATTTAGTGTGCCTGGGACAATGGGGCAATGGAAGGTCTCTGGCCTGGGAGAGACGAGAAAGGAAACAGGCATTTCCTAACATAGATCTGCCAGCTGTGACAGACCCGCTTCCAGCAGACTCTGGAGATGCCGCTTATTCAGCCACCCTGGCTCCACTGTTTGTGTAGCTGCTGAGGGGCAGAAACCTCCAGCATGGCAACAGTAGTGATCATCCTTCACTGTTTTTTTCTCAAATCAATTACCATTTGTGGCTACAAGGCACACTAACAACTCCAACTGCCAGTGGATGCAAGCTGGAGAAAGTGATGCACACATTAAACTTTTAAGACCTAAGCCTGAAACAGAGAATTTAAGCCAAATTTAGGAGCTCTTATCTCTGCCTCACATGGGACATAGATATTGATCTGGGTTTCCTTTCTGTGTCTTTGCTCCTTATTTAATTGTAGGCCTTCTCCAGTCAGAAAACAAGAGTGGCCTTATATGAAAGGACTTGTCTGGAGCATAATGAAGCACTTTGGGAAAAGCAGAGATTTTAGAGAGCTAACGGTAGCATTTGTCATGGAACTGTCCAGGGAGCACCTCAATAATTGAAGTAAATTAAAGTAAAGTGCACACTCTTAGTGGTATATTTGTATAGCTAAATGATAGTAATCAAGTCCTACTTAATTACTTTGTAATTTTTGCTGCTGGATTTATTGGATATGTGTTTGAAAGGGAGTCATTAACTATGAGAAAAAAACCCCACCATCGAGCTCTTTCCACTTTGAGATAAGCCAAGCCAATATGTAATATCTTTTGGTGCTTCTCACTATTTCTACATAATATTTTTACATGCTATTACCTCTATCTAGCAATCAGAGCTTTCAAATTAATTTCCTCAAATTCACACTTAGCAGAAAGCCAGCTTTGTATCTAGGTGGATCAGTCGCCTACACTGGGTCCCTGTTCATGCTTGGGAGCAGGGCAAAAACAAGTTGTAGGTTTCGGCTGCAAAGGGGAGCCAGTTTCTCTTTGACAACTGCTAATTGACAGTGTTAATTAAACTGCACACTCATAGGGTGATCTCAATGGCCGACCTAAATGTGGGCTGCCTTCCACAGCCCCAGCCACCCTTCTTTAAGCATGCTTCCCCAAAACTTCTTACTACACTATGAACTGCAGGAGTACCAGTTCTGTTACATGTGAGATGATGGGGACAGGGAGCAAAGGGAGAGACTGGAAAATGGGTGGACAGTAGACCAGAGTCATAGAATCATTTAGGGTGGAAAAGACCCTGAAGAAGATTGAATCCAACCATTAACCATGGTGTTTCCACCTGGTTTTGAAACAGTGACCTTTCATGTGTTAGGTGAATGTGAAAAAAACTACACTACAGAAACTTCAGCTAAAAGGGTTAAATTGCAGTGAAAGGTTGCTTCTGGGTAATCTGAGGGTTGTGCTCTGATTTGGAGACATACATGATGGGAAATTATTACCAAGATGCTGAAGAGCTTTATCCTGAGACATTTGGTTTTTCTGTCTCCAGCTCTGAGGTTTGGGGTGGGAGGTTTTCTTTCTGAGGACATTTCTGTATGTAAAAATGTAAAAATGGCCAAATTTGTTTTCATCATAATTAGAAATATTATTAGATCTTAAGCAAAATCTGAAATTACAATTGCAGTTAGTGTTGCTATTCCCATTTTTCATTTTCTGTTTTTCTCATGATTTAAAAAATAATGGTCCAAGTGTTAAGAAAGCAAGTTGTAGTTTGTTTAGCCTCACCTTCCCAAACTTGTCACTGACCCCTAGCTCTATTCCTCTAACTTTTTCTCTTTCTCTCCTAAATTACTTAATGTCTAAGCAGCAAAACATGCAGACTTCACTGTGAATCTTTCCCAGGCCACCCTGTGCACAAGGGATTTATGTGCATTGCAGACTGTCATGCTGTGTCAGGGTACCCTCACTAACCTGGATTAGTTAGCTCAAGTACCGGAGATGGTGTGACTGCACTGCAGAGGACAAACTGTTCTCACTGGTCACACAACATCCACATTGTTGCAGTGGATGTAATTAGCAATACAAACTTTTATTTATCCTTCAAAGAGTTTTGGGAGTGAGAGAGAGGAAGGTGGCAGGATGAGTCCATAGGTACAGCTAGAAAACTTTTGGAAACTGCTTGGGAGGAGAGGCCTGGTGGATTTTGCAGGTGGCTTTCCTGAACCCTTGGTTCATTACATTAAAAGGAAACTCAGAGAGAAAGCAGCTTTTCCAGCTCAGTGGCTGCTTTGGAGAATATAAACATGACTTTCAGCTCTCATTTTAGTTCCCAAAGAACATAGTAGAGAGAGAAGAGCCTAAGGGTTGCCATGGGAAAAGAAGACATGACAGATGACTCCCCTGTCACCAGGGCAAGTATGAGACTGAAGGAAAAAACTCAAAACAACCCACATAATTTATCCCTATACATTTGTCCCTCAGCAACATCATTCCATTTTAGTAGAAGGTGGGGTTTTTTTAGCTTTCAATACCCATGAAATTAAGGATCCAATTAGACCTTTTTCAGAGAAACTCATCCGAAAGTGGTTATTGGTGCACAAGGACTTGGTGGAGCTTCTGGGGACACGTAAGTGACCTAAAAGGTAAAGTTCTGTGCTAGGAAAATGAATGGCACAATGAACAGGGTTGAGTACTGCCCATGCAGGTATACATAAGCCTTCCTGCTCTCCTTCATTTACAAGGAGCATTTCCACTCTCCCTGGTGGAAGAATATTTGCAGACATTTCACTAAAATGTTCTTGTAGGCTACTTTCGTTGTTTTCATTAATGAAGTTGTAAATGAGGGAGTGGGTACCTTTAGCACAATGGTGGTACATTTCCCCAGAGTACAAAGCACTTGGCTAAAGCTACAGTGCAGACCAAGACCTTTCAACATACCCCTTTCTTTGCAATAACTATATCCTAACGTGCATTTATTGCAAATCTAACCTCTCTTTCCTACATTGATATTGAATCACTGGATTATATAAGCCAAAAAGATCCTGAGTTTGTATACTTGAATTAAAGGAAGAGTTTGATTACTTAGCTTATCTTTGCTATCTCTGATCCTGAAGAAAAACAGCTTCTCATTACAGGTTTTTTAAGGGTATATGATATCTGCTTCGCTTAACTATTCATGATTTAGTAAAGTGAAGTCAGCTAAAGATGAGAGGCTCTGCTTTGTAGCACTGCACCAGATGGCACACAAGGTATTGGTAACTGACACCATAAGAACAGGGTAATTGCCCATTTATTAAACTCTACTTATATTTTAGGGGGGTCTTCAAAAAAGGCAGAACCTAATTCATTCAGATTACCAGTGTTTGCCAGTGATTTAGGTTATTTATATGCATTTTCATTTAAAAATTACAGAGATTGCAACACTGTAGCCATCATAGCTTCCAAATACAAGAGGAAAAAATTTTAAGGAGATTAATATTTATATTACACCAGCTAAGCAAGCTGGAAAGAACAGTCTTTCAGGCGTGCAGGCTTTTATTCAAGCAAGCTGTGCAAAACTCGTATTCCCAAAAGCCTTTCTGGTTTTCACAGCTGGTATTGCTTGGTCTGAGATAATATCACACCTTACCAACCAAGGAATAAATGAAGAACCAGAATTTCCTGAAGGCATGCAGGTGTACAAGTACTTAGGGTAACTTCCTTCAGGAACAAAGCTAATACCTTGGCCAGGGAACCGATAAAACACAGCCTTCAAATAGTCCCATTTAAAAACTTTCTTATCAAGGTGGAAAGGTTAATATGAGCACCAGGAAAAGGTCTTGAGAGTACTAGAAATAGTCTTGAGGAGGTAGAGCTCTTCTCCTCATCCACCTTGCCCTTGCAAGTTCCCAGGTTTGATGGATAACCAACATCCCACAAGAGCCAAAGGCATGCAGTGCCTTGTGGCATCTGCAGGACAAGCCAAGTTTGTTTTTTCTCACCTAAGCTGGAAGAGCAGGAGTTCATCCTGTGAGAACGAGAAGCCTACAGAAGGGATGGCAGCAAAAGTTAATGGTAAATGGATAAGTTCAGGAGAGGCTGAAGTTCAGGATGAAGTTCAGGAGAGCCACAGAAGATTCACTGTAGAGCACTTCCAATGAAAATAAGAGTACAAATAGCTGTATGCTTGGAAAGCTGCAGACAAAACAGCTGTAAGACTTGCTTTTTTTTTCAACTTGATCATTTTTGTGAGCTGATAATCAAGGGTGCTCAAAGGAATAGGGGCCTGTGGCCAGGTGTTATCTGTCTTTGAAACTCAGCAGATAAAACTCTGGTACAACAAATTTGGTACAACTGTGTTTTCTGTGACTGATGAACATGCAAATAAAACAATTATAAGGCAATCAAAACCAATGAAGTACAAACTTTGAAATTCACCCTTCATACTTTTCTAACCTTTGAAGAAAGCAGAAACTTTTCAAGAATATTGGAAGAAAAAGACTTAGAAAATCAACTCCTACAGTATGTTAATCTCTCCTGACTCCCCAGCAGGTACAGCAATTTAAATACAGGTCTAGTCACTGTGATCACCGAAAACGTGGGTGGGAAAAGGGACTGCTATGAACTGGTAGAAATGTGATTCTTATCCTTGCAGTAATGGCTTCATTAGGTTTGTTCAACAAATAAGTCATTGCGCATTGGTCTTTTGCAATGTCGGTGTTTATTCAAAGCCATATGAGTACTGCTGCAGCTGCAGAGTGCCAGCCCCTTGCCCTTGCAGAGCTACTTTTCTAAATGCTCACCCCTGCTCTCTGGGCTTACGCATTCTCTGCTACTATGCGTTAATACTGGGGAAGTACCATTTGCTTCATGCTACACCTGGACCACTTTGCTACTTCTGGATTGTCTCCAAGCACATGCCATAGTAAGTCAATGCTACCTGTCTTTGCTCCCTGCTGTTGCTTGTCCACGTCTAGAGATACGCACATCCCAGCCCCCAGAGGTCTGTCACTATGAAGTTCCCAAAATGAAAGCTTTCTAGCAGCTCCTGGCACTCTCCCTCATCACTGGAGCTGGCACTGTCTTGCCCCAGGGTGTGTGTGGTTTTATTCACATGCCATATTTCCAATTTGGAGTCTGAGCAAAATAAAGAACAGGGTCCCACCCCCTTGCAGAGGAAGGGCAGATAGGTAAAGAAAGGAAGAAGCTGAAGGAAGTGAGATAAGGCTTGCACAACTAGAGCAAAACACACAGTTCTGTGAACAGCAGAACAAATTAAAACTGAGCTTATTGAGGATTTACATTTTGAGGAAAGTATTCCTGTGTGGATGCTCTGGTTTTTAATCAGAGCTGAATTCACCCAGCAATCCTTCTCTTTCTGAAATCTTTAAAAGTACCCCTTCACTTAGCTGCCTATTTTCATGAGATATTGCGCAATTTAATATCCTCTGGAACTCCACTCATCTTTCCCATGTGGCTGAAATTAGCCAATTCCTTCAAAACATATTACCCAGGAAAAGGCAGACATATGCTGAGAACACTATTATGTATGCCACACTTTCCAAGGAAATTGGGCTAAAAATGAATCGCTCTTTGCTGCGTTTGGATATTTTCCTATGAGAAATCTGGACCATGGTGTTTCAAAGTTCTCCTCTTGCTCAAAGACAAGGGTGTGCAAAGGGGTACGAAAGTTTTTCAAAAGCTCAATACAACAGCTATGGAGCATGTGTGTCCCACATGAGGCAGTGCTCATGGAGTGATTACACCACCTCTCTCTAAGACGCTTACCCACCTCACAGATCTGTGCCATTGCTCACACCTACTCTCTTTGTATGGCCCGTGGAGAACACAATCCTGCTCTTATGCACAGCAAGTGTGAAACATGAACACTGACCTTCCCCACATGTGACTGTGGTTAGCATGACTCATCTGGTCTTTACGGTGGTTTTATGCTCCTGTGTAGCTTATGAATGGTCCATATCTTTCTTGATTTGGTTCAGAACTGGGCTAGTGATGTAGAAATGGAAGAACTGGCATATGTTTACTTTTGAGCATTGGTAGCGATTCTTTCTGTGTGGAAGATTTCTGATAGTAAAAAGTCTCACAACATACCAAGAGGCCTGGCTGGAGTGTGCTTAGTTTCATAAATCTCTGAGAGCTAAAATATTATTGAGGTATTTTGGAGAAATTCATTCTCCTAAGAACTGGCTGAGAATTTATTCCAAGTATAAGGACTTCCAAGAATTTATTCCAGGAATAAACTTCTCAGTCATATCCAGTAAGAAGAAACTAACTCCTCCCCTTAGAAACCATCATTACTATATAGGGCAGAGAAAATCAGTAAGACTCTCATGTCCACCCTAAAGACCTGTCTGGGTTTAAACAACAGTATTTTGCTTTCTGTATTCTAAGAAGTCGCATCTTCTGGGACATCTCATTTGTCTTTGAACACATAAATAGGAGTCTCCACAGAAGTTACATATATATTTGGAGTAAAGTTCAAACCTGGTTTACTATGTTTCAGTGAGGATGCCACTCCCTACTAGTAATGTGGTTCATACTGTGTGCGTGGTAGTACGCATAATCTAGACTATGATCTTGCTGATATATTTACTAGGCCAACAAGTGGCAAGAAGAGTTGGTGAGAGACAGTGAGAGTGACTCAATGAGTTGTAATTAGACCAATGGGAAATAGAAATCTCAGGAAGTTACGGGCAAGAGACAAAATTAATGGGAGAGGGAGAATATGTGGGCAGAGAGTCGGGGGGAAAGGGAGTGAGAAAGATCTCTGAGAGTGTTTCCCTTCATTATTCATCTGGGAAACATCCCATTTCCACATCCCATCTGCTTTTTCCAGGAATATATAAACTGTGTTTGATAGCAACAAGTACAAAGTAATTGCGTTTTCGTTTCAGCATGTCAATAATAAGCATTTCTAAACATTTCGCTGTACATACCTGGCATTATATAAAATGATTACTAACATGAGTCAAGCACATTTACATTCATTTCATGTCATAGGAAATCACAGTGGATGTGTATGCAATGCAGGCAACTGCTGTAGAGCAAGGAGTTACTTGAGCTCGAGTCATCCAGTTCAGGTAGTAGTCCAGCACGACTGCAAAGGACTCAGTGCAAACAAGAAGTTATAAATAACTCAGCTTCACTCTCTGAAGTGTGAATTAAGTTCAAAACAGTGGAAACAAGACCCAAGTCATAGTATAAAGCTACTGTGGTCTGTCTACAAGGCATTGCAGAGGAATCAATATGGGTTCTTGGCAGATATAAACCGTAGGGTTTGAAACGCTGGCCAACGAACTTGAGCTGGAAAGGACAAAACTTCCAAGGTGAAGTCAGGGAAATTTTAGGGTTGGCTTTACCTTGTTTAATTTTAAGCAATTAACAGTGCAGTGTTTAGGCTCAGGTAATCATCTGTGGCATGATTCATTTGCCTACATATAGACATAAATGTTACGTTAGACACCCCAAGGTACCCTACACGACGTCCTGCAGCCACTTCTAGGGAACGTGAATCATCTATAGCATCAAACTTCTCAGCCCTGATATGGTGCATCCCATCCCCACAGTCCCTCTAGTCAATGAAGGCAGAAACACACCTCTGATTTGGGACATGTGTCTGATGCATGAGTCAGGTGTATAAACACAGGCATCCAGTGCTACTTGAGATGCCCCAGAGTAAGCCTACCTCCTCACAGGGCTGGCAGACACCACATAAGACCCGTATCCTACTGGAGTGTAAACTGGATACTCAGTGGTACTCTAGGAAATCTCAAATTGCACCAGGCCCCTGTGTCTAAAGAACTGAATTGCCCAGAGAGGAATGGGATGAGTTTCTTCCAGCAGGGGCCTATTCTCTCACCATGGAGAGGGACATTAAACGACTGGTTTAGATGGGTTTTGGATGGCTGAAGTTGGGTGAGATGAATCCCTGTGCCTATGGTAATGCAGAGTTTGAAGGCAGTAGTGTGAATGCCAGAAAAGACACACAACGTGTGCAACCATGGCAAACCACATCCTCAGCAACACAACTGCCTTTAGCCTTTGAATTCCTTTATATAGCACAAGCTACTGGCAAAAGAAGACACCTCACCCAATGAGTTAAATGTAAGGAACAACACTCTTGCCTTCAGTTGCACACATAAATACAGAGACAACGCACGAAGATCAAAGTGTAAAGAAAGGGAGAACTGGGTTGGAAAAGATCAAGCCATTTCACTAATGAGGCCATTCCTCCATTAATTACATTAAATGCTCTGAGAATTCTGTTGTCAGGAGCAGAATTGGAGCTGAGGGATTATATATGACAGAGATACTGACAACAAGTCAGTGAAATTACAGTTGGACTCACTTGGGCTCTGAAACCCTTTCTTCCCCCATCAAACCATGCCATCAACCAACCTGTGGGGAAAACTTCACACCCAAATAGGAGATAGTACTAATTTGTATAGTTCCTCTGCTACAATTCTCAGGAGTGTATGCACTATAACTACCCATTTTTTGTAATCATTCTGTTTGTATTACTACTGCCATACTACTCTGGGCTGTTATCTCACCACCACCCTGAACTAAGCAAAAGCAGCCCTGCTGGTCTTCATTTGGAAAGGAGCCACTGAGAACTGACTGATCCAGTAAAAACACTGTTTCTAATCCAGTAACTGGACTGGTGCCCTATTGTGACAGAGTCCAGTCAAAACTCTTCTCTGTGGTGTCTGTGGACCATCTTTGGGAATTTGCTGTCTTTAACATGCACCTACCTGCCCATTTACTTAATGTCTACAATATGCTCCTTCCTCTTGAAATGAGGCATTAGTGCAGACCTGAGTGCAGTTGAAGGGTGAGATCCTAGCACTGTAGGACACAATACTGCTTTTTTGTTGTGCTGACTATATATTTTGAAGAGAGTTGAGGGTGGAGGGACCACTATCTGGCCTGATGGAAGAAAATGCCAGCAACTCAGATGAGTCAAAATGAGTAAAGGAAAGAAAGGAGAGGCAAGAATGTCTGGTAAGTACAAAATGTATGTTTCCCTCTGAACTTGGATTGGACTGGTTGGCATGTTGGACATCAGGAAAACACTGGGTGCTAAAGGTAGATTTGTTCAAGTGAAGCAGGGGGTTCCCATCCTGAGTGTTTGGTATCACCTCCACTCCTTGGAGGCTGTCTGACAAAGTCAACTCCAGTGCTCTAGGTAAATTTTTATTACAGCAATGACAATCTGCCCAGTGTTAAGTCATTCTGCAGTTTCAGGTAGATGCAGTAATTGTATTAATTCCTAGCCTAAGTAGCTTTTTTGTATTTGAATGTGCCACTCACCACTTTAACACTCCTCATTCAGAAATAGGGATGAGACTCCTGCATTTGTCTGCACATGCCTACAGCACATCAAGGCTCCTTTGGGATGAAGATTCTGCTGAAAGCCACTGTGTTTTCATTATTTCATTATATATTGATCATGTCTAGTTATCCACAGTGCTCTGATGTATGTCATGAGGCTGTATGGTGTGCACCCTGTGATGGTACCTGTCAGAAACATCCAGTTCACAGCTGTCATACGGTATATGCCATCTGCTCAGAGAGCTGGGCACTGAGCTGTACAAGAGCAAAGAAAAGGACAAGAAAAAGTCAGTGAGATTTGGGGGAGAGAGTGAGCTTGAAAGAATTTTCCCTCCTATACATATGTATGATACAGGAATACAAAAATTAATTTTAGTCTCTCCACCAAAACTGCAGGTTATTCTTTCATGCCTTAAAGTATTTCATGTGTGCCTGCATCCACCTCTCTTCAGCATCATGAAGTTTACTTGAGTAGGTTACTTACTCTTCTTATTTATTTACCTTTTCTAAGCAGATCCAATCAAAGGACTACTTTAATTTGCCCTTCAGTAATAGGACTAAAGCAGTGGTGTAAAAAACCATCTCAGAGAGAAGCTACCTGCTATTACTAGTTGAAACCAAATAAATTCTGGGAAGAGTTAACAATTAAATGCAGATTTCTTATGGCTTTGGTTACAAAATGGACCTTGAGAGGGGCTCAGCAGGTGTCAGGTGTATACAGAAATGACAAGTCACAACATTCAGGCCACTTTCCATGACTGCCTACAATAGCAGACTGCATTAGTGTCAGCAGCAAGGCAGCACTGATGCAGTACAGGATCCACACAGAGCATTTCATGTTGCTTATCCAAAGTGCTTCTGACTCCTATGAGCTTGAGCAGAGGGAACTTGAGGAGGTTTTTGCATGAATATGAAGCTATTTTTTAGGGAACAGGATTGGGTTGGAAACATTTTCTCCCTTCTGTCAGAAATTGACATTAAAAAATAAGTCAAAATAAAGAAGAAAAGCCCTGACAAAATTTGAGAATTCTTGACATTAATTTTCAGATAAAATTGACTTTATAATTATTACTTATATCATTATTGCAATTAGTTGAACTTCTGACAAAAATAAGTCTTCTGGATTTTTTTCCTTTTTATGTCAGAAACACCTGATATTTGGACTATGTAAAATCTTCTTTCAAAGGGGAAATTAACAGATATTGACCTTCTTTCCTGAACAGAATTGCTTTTGCCAAATCAGAATTTTCTGACAAAACGGTCATTGAAACTTTTTCCAACTAGCTTTTCAAGGAACTTTTAAAGGAATAGCAACTCTATACAGAAAAGAGGTCTCCAGTTTAACCAGATCAGATACAGCATCTGGCACTGAAAACTGTCAAAATGTAGTTCACCTTAGGGGGAAAGTGTCCAAATGCAGAGATACATTTGACAGTATAATGACCACCTCGATTACTGTGTTCAGTTTTGGGCCCCTCACTACAAAAAGGACATTGAATTACTCGAGCGTGTCCAGAGAAGGGCAACGAAGCTGGTGAAAGATCTGGAGCACATGTCATACGAGGAGCGGCTGAGGGAACTGGGGTTGTTTAGTCTGGAGAAGAGGAGGCTGAGGGGAGACCTCATCACCCTCTACAACTACCTGAAAGGAGGTTGCAGAGAGCTGGGGATGAGTCTCTTTAACCAAGTAACAAGTGATAGGACAAGAGGGAATGGCCTCAAGTTGCGCCAGGGAAGGTTTAGACTAGATGTCAGGAAGTATTTCTTTACAGAACGGGTTATTAGGCAGTGGAATGAATTGCCCAGGGAGGTGGTAGAGTCCCCATCCCTGGAGGTGTTTAAGGGTAGGGTTGACATAGCGCTGAGAGATATGGTGTAGATGGGAACTGGCAGTGTTAGGTTAATGGTTGGACTAGAGGATCTTCAAGGTCCTTTCCAACCTAGTTGATTCTGTGATTCTGTGACATCTTTTATGCAAAGCAATATTACCAACTTAGATCTGTATCTGTTAATGGGTAAGACAAAAACTAAACTGAACTAAATGATAAGGAACACTTTAAGATTACAGACTTTTTCTTCCTGAACAGTTGATTGAAAACTAGAATCTGTTCAGAACAAAAAAGTAAACACATTAACATACAGGATTCAGGTGAATCAAGAAATAGGCATTACCGGTCCATTGCAAGGTGGATCAGTATGGATGCACCCTGATAGGTCTCGATGACACTATATTTGCCTAAAGCTTTGTCGACTAGGATACAAATGGAAGACATAAGTTCTATATGAAAATTTTGCTAAGGTCTAAGATAAATATCTAGATTTTTATGCTTATAATCTAAAATTGTAGCAATAAAAATCTACTACTAGATCAGCCTATGGAAAAAGGAAAAGACTAAATCTGAGAGAATCCGTATAGAAAGCACATGCTGGAGATAGAAGATAAACTTATTTATATGGCTTATTTACTCTTGTCTTTAATAATGGGAAAGATGAGAGTAGGCTTAATAGTAATGAATATTCAAAAAGGAAAATTCCAACAGGCAAAGATGAAAAAAGTATCTAAGTTTAGTGTGCTGAAACTTCTGGAGCAGGTTAACCTTCAACCAGGAAGTACCAGCATGTGAAATTGCAAGTCCTGCAACAAAGCTTTTCTAAATGAATCTATTCATCTGTGGCTAGTGCATTAGCATTTGAAACTGGCAAACACAGCACTCGTATTTTGAAAAGAGAAAAATGACCCGTGTGGGACTATTAGCCTGGTTTCCAGTATATGCAAGGTGTTATAACAAATTTCAAAAGAAAAACTACCTAACAAAATGGAGATAAGCAGAAAATGGGATACAATACAACCTGAATTTACAGCAATAGATTTTGACAGATAAACTTGATATTTTTCTGTGAAATATTGGTCTATGTTTAGATAAAGGAATGTAATAAGCGCAACCCACCTGACATTCTGCTAAGCCTTACATATATTCCAAGGACAAATTATTAATGCTTAAGGCAAAGACAAGGGGGATTATTACAATTAATTTTAGGCAAAGATCTGACTCCAGGGTAGGTAATAACAGCTAACACTGAAGGAAGATGAAGCCAGCAAAAGGCAAGTTCTAAGCAGAATATGATCAAGATCAGCCATTATGTCAGTTGTTCACAATACCAGGGCACAAAAATAACTAATAAAAATAGTTAATGACACAGATTTGGGAGACAATGTTAATAAAGAGGAAGGTTAGAATATAGTATAGGAGGAACCTGATAATCTTGAGCAATGAAGCAATAAAAATCAGATTAAATTTAACAGCCTGAAGTGAGGTCAGGCACATAGAGACTAATAAAAAGATTTGCTGTAAGCTGGCGGCTGAACTGTGATAATGTGAGGAGGGGAGAAAGCCTGGACTGGAAATAATCATTCACAGTATGGCCATGAGTCATCAACATGATTCAGCCACACAAAGGTTGATGCAATTGTAGGATGTATCAGGAATTATATTTCCAGCAGACAGGACAAATGAGAATGGTAAATCAAAGAGGATTATACCTGGAGTATGACACAAACCCAGCCACTTATACACTATAGAGTCACTCACTATAAATATCAATGGGATAAGAGGATCTTGTTGGCCAAAGAATAAAGAGGTAAAAAGGGGAAATAGGAATTCAAGCTGGAGGTAAGTAAGGTTCAAAGTTGGTAAGATACTAAAGAGACTTGCAAAAGATCTCTCTCTGCTGCCCTTGGCAAAAAAGCTTATAAGGCACTCCTGCAAGGGAAACTCCTAGGGGCAGACTACCAGGTAACACAGGCACAGGCAGTGCAACCCCTTCATGAAGTGCATACCCAGGATATCTTGTAATGTCTCTACCTGGGGTAGCAGGAGACCTTAAGGACCTTTCAGTCTCTTCTAGTAAATTATCAGCCTTTACTCAGCTAAATCCATAGGTATCTGTAAGGAAATGTTGCCAGAATAAGATTTGCAAGGTTTTGCTTAAAGGTGGATAGGATCTGGAATTTGAAGCTCTAATACTAATCAGATACTCTTCTGTGAGCTTCCTCAGGGAGGAAGCATTAGCCATTCATTCAGTCTTTTTATCTCCACTAGAGGTGAGGGGATCAAGAAACATAGCTCAAATTGGCTTTATCACATATGAGGTAGTTTTAAAGTTTTTAGTTCTTACTCCAAGAAAGCCAGGTATCTTCCTTCTTGCTTATGCTTTGAGAGGAGGAGGTGTCAGGATGGAAATGGGATATACCACAGAAGGCTCAGAAGAGGCCAACAGACCCTCCTCCCTCTACCATGCAGAGTGGCTGATGCATGGGAACAACCATAAAGTTATATATCCCTGTCAGAGATGGAGATGTGGTGAGACCTGCACACACGTCCATGCCAGGGCAGCACTACATCTAGCCAGCAGCAGAGATTCCGCACCCTCAGTAGTTTCCTGCCCATGTAAAACATGCACAGTGCCTCAGTGCACAACAGGCAAGGAATAAACACTTCTTTTATATGACCTGGTTCAACCTAAACAAATACTCTTCCATCAGCCAGAGGCAGGGACAAACTAGGTTTTGGAGCTTTCAGACCAGCTTTTCCTAGCTCGAGGAAGGTTTGTGTTCCCAAACTTTTCCCACATGTGCCATGCCACTCCTCCCAGCTTCTCAGCAGAAAGTTTGACATGAAGTTGCCATCAAATTGCCAATAATTAATTTTATGTTGTGTTTCCTGGACTCATTTTTACTAATTTTACTATTGCAAGGAGTACATTTTGAGGCTCATGAGTGACAATTCTTGTCACAAGGAGCAGATCTCTGATTAATTCTTTCTGCTCTAGATTAATTTGTGCGACAATCATTTGTGACAAAGATTAATCTTTCAAACGATTACTGTGACAATCTTCCCCACAGAGACAAGTCATCACACTTCTGCTGCTTTACTCTGACCTTGTTTTGTGACTTTGGGGAAGTTATTATTTCCTTAAGACTCAATTTACCCATCTGTGAAATCTATATAAGTCATCTGCATGTATTTACTACGTATCTCAGGACATGGGAATTTACTAAATTATGAAATGATGAAAGGGGAAAAAGGTGATTGAGAAATAATCTGGGATCTTCAATAAAAAAACTTCACAAATATTACAGTGAAAAGCCAATCAAAACATAAAAAACCCCCTTGCATGTATTTTTCTGGAAGCTTTTTGTTTGTTTGCTTCTAAGAACAGAGGGTGTTTTCATAAGTAATTTCACAATTTTTTATGAAATCAGTATCCAAAATTTCATGAAAGGAGTTAGTGAAGTGATCAAAGCTCTATCTCTAGCAAGTAAACAATATTAATAACATTGAACAAAGTTAAATCTGCTTTTTTTGGCAGGACTGCAATGCTGACTATGCAAACAATATTTTGCAAAAATATTAAGCTTAAAAATATTTCTTTTTTATTGAAATTTTTTGGCAACCTCTCACAAACATCGGTCCACATAGTGACTTTAGAAGCACACAGAATCTCTTCTCTGCATGAAAAATTCATAATATAGAGACAGGGTTATTCTTAGAAAGACACAGAGAGAGTGTGAGCAGCATGACAGAGAAGGCAACTTTCTCTGTTAACAGACTCCTGATCTCTCTCTTATTTTTCATATTTGAATAAAAATATACTGTGCAGCTAACATTCCTGTCAAACCTTTGGTGTCTGGGGGGGGGGTACCCAACTGCCTACAGCAGGTGTTGACTCTGTGATACGCTACATAGCACAGTGTATGGGATTTTTCTTTAAAAATGATGTCCACAGTGTTAAAGACTCTCCACTGAGGACTGTCGCTGGTGAGGGACACCCCACAGATTGCAAGTCTGGACCTAAAATGATTTTCTACATCTGAGTTTCCAAACTATTTTCTGTTTTATAAAAAGCAGATTTCATTAGACTGCAAGATAAAGGCAGCAAGACCGAAGCTCAGATTAAAAACAAATTGAGAAGAACCTGAAGGAATTTAAGTGCCCAATCCCAAGCACATGATCTTTGCTTTTCTCCCTAAAAAGCTGTGCCCAGGGTGGGGTCTTGTGGGGGGCCTCCCCATGCCCTGGCCTTCAGGCGGCCTCCATTGGTGTTGCACACCCTGAGGGTGCAAGGCTCGGCTGTGCTTTCTTTGGGGAACAAGCTCGGTGGGAAGCAGCATGCTGCCTCCCGCTCCCATGGAGGACCCTCATGGTCAAGGTTGTCTTTAACCATGGGGAAGACCCAGGTCTAGCCCTCCTGCGTGACACCAGCCAGGCAGGGCTGATCACACCTCCACTGCAGACCACTGCAGGTAGGTTTGAGCTGCTTCTCTTGTAGGTGGCTGCAGGTCCAGTCCCAAGGAGCTCAACTCTCCCAGCCCTGGATAGGGAGCGGAGGGTCCTAAACCAAATCAGCAGCCATCCCACTGTCAGAGAGGAACCTGAATGCAGATGTTGCACATGTCTCTCTGTGAACCCAGATCTCAGTAACTTCACAGGGGCTCACCTGAAACCTTTCATGCAGATGAGAGTCTCCTCTGGGATCCTGGAGTTATGGGTAAGTGCTCATTCCCTACAGGCACTTGTTAGTATTGCCTTCCTTCAGGTTTTTATTGTTATAAGGCTATTACTCTCCTGTAGTTCAGTGTCATAAAGCTGGACAGGTACAGCAGTGGATCACTCTCTGAATAGCTACAAAATACACCTGCAGTTTTGTGCTAGTTGGTTGTGCAGTCTCTTCCTGGGTTACATATGCTCATGCAGCTAATGGGACTGTGATGAAGTCAGAAAATCATGCCTGATTACAAACCATGCAAATAGTATACTAATAACAGAAAATCATGTGATTTGTATGATAGAGCTGACTCAAAAAAAAATGTTTTCAACAAACCAGAGGCTACAATCAGAGGGAAACAATTTCTGTATTCGGGCTGAAAGTTAATGAGCCTGATGCAAAGTGTGAGCAAAGAAACGTGGTGGGAAATGAAAATCTTTCAAGAATCATTAAGTGTAGACATCTGGGATTTCTAAAATTCATTTACACTAAAACTAATTTTCCAGTGTAAAGCTTTGGCAACCACTGCTTAGCTGTAAATTTAGAACAGTAAAATATTTGATGCTACTGATGTAACAAAGGCACTCTATATTAAAACTTTTTCTGTGAAATGTCTTAATCCCTAATTCAGTTTAAAAAAGGACAAGTAATACATCTCATGCATCTGAACTTCTGAAAAGCATTGGATACTGTTGCTAAACTGGAGGCTGCAGATTAATTCACGGATTGACAGGAAAGAGCTACATGTGACATGGTGGAAGAGAGTCTGTCAGAGGAAGTTTTGGCTGGGTGGGGTTACTGATGGAGCTCCTCAAGAACCAGCCAGAAATAACAGAGTGATCAGAGCACAGTGCCCAGCCCCAGGGTGACTCTCAGGCCCTTTCTGAGGCAGTCACTGAAAGATAACTTCAAAGCTAAGCTGTATTCAAGTGAAATATCTCCAGAAAATGATAGGGAAGTAGCACTTGCACAGTTTTAGGCAACAATGACACCCCTCTTGAATCTTGCATATAATCAGAACATCTATGCTTAAGACAACAAAAGCAGAGCAGATGCTGGAAATTTCCCACTTATAGACTTCTCAGGGGAAGTGACAGTCTGGAATGGTGTTGAAGGTACTTTACAATTAAAGTATCTGTATCATCATGTCCATACAAATGCAGGATTTATATGAGCTACAGTTCATGTAGGATGAGTGCCGGACTTAGACTTTGGTCCCACTGTACTGCTTAACATAGATCTCAATGTGTCCTAACTTTCAGAAGAGACTGGTCAATCATGTCATGGCTGACATCAGTCAATGGGCTCCTTCCCAGAAGGTGATGATCTTATTTGCCACAAAGTGCTATAGGTTTTGTATGAAGCTGAGCTATATACATCCTACATTGTTACAGTGAGTGTGCAGAGCTTAGGTCAAGGAACACACCTTGTGTTAGCTGTATTTCAAGCAGTGTTTTGAAGTCTGAAAAAGATTGGCATGCTTAGTTTGACAAAGCAAAGGCTATTTTCCTTTATAAAGAAGAATACTTTAGAAAGAGAGAGCTGAGACTGGCCAGACCTTTTAGCCTACTAATAAATCTTAGAGGATCTTTAGTGACCAGAAAAGAGAAATTTGACTTAACTGTCATCTAGAAAATAGTCAGAGCAAAAGTCATGCCTTTGTCACACCATGCAGTCCTTCTCACAACCTGTCTGCATTCACTTTGCAGCTGTTAAAATGTCCTTGTGTAGTTGTCAGTGAGTGTACAGAGAAATAATTCCAGTCTTGTTAAAGTCCCTTGACACTAGACTATCATTTAAAAAATCAATTACTCCAAGGAAAAAGCTGTGGCTGGCCTAAAAAAACACAAAATGAAGAGCATGCCATGTCAGCCAGGCAGAATTCATACAGCCCTGGTTTCCCTTGCTCTTGCCCAGTGTCTGGGTGTGCAGCTTCTTAGGCTGCTCTTTGATTCTTTGCCATTCTGAGGATTTTCAAAGATATATGCCAGATTCAGAAGGAATATGATACTTGCTACCTCTTCATCAAAGTCTATGAGAAAATGCCAAGATCACTGATTATTAGGCCTGCTAATATCCCTATTAAGAAGGTCCATTGTGGGAGACCGTACCTCTAGTGGGTTTGTAATTTGTCTCATGGCAAACACAGTTCCATCGTGGCAGTACTTATGACAGCTTTAAGGTCTCTCTTGAGCCAGTATCTAACCATTTTGTCTCCAAAGTAATTCAGCTGTGCTTGATTCCTGCCTGCAGTGTTTGGAGTTTATCTGTGCCTGGTAGATCACGGGCAGCAAATCCACCAGCATCATGTCCCAGATTAGCTGTTCCTGGCCATCTGACTCTTCCTTTCTTTTCTCTAGCAACTCTAAAGAAAGACAAGCCCAAGGGAAAAGCAAAGCAAGGCACAGATTGCTGAGCAGGATGGCTCTGCTTCAGACAGCAAGGGAAAGTGGGGTAGTTCTCATTGCCCTTCAAAGATCCCATTGTTCTTCCCCATCATCCTTTTTCCTGTCTTCTCCATTGCCCACACTGATTCTCTGAGGGCCTGGGTGCTCTAAATCAAACCAAGGAGATGTTCTGGCAAATAAAAAGATTAAAAAAGAAGAAGTTTTTCTTTTGCTAGTTGCTATTTTAACCCCAGGTCACTTTGCTGATCCAGTTTATGGCAGAGCCCTCATACAATACTTCTGTAAATGGGTTTGGTTTGGACCTACATCAAATGAATTTGCCAGTGGGCAAATATTCATGTAACTGTACCTTGAAGCTGTCCAACCAATTAACATAATTAAGATAAATTTAGAGCAGTAGTTCCCTACCTGCAAAGAGCTTAACTTCCTTTTTCCTTTTCTAATCCTAAGAAAAGACATACTCTGCAGAAAAACTTACATATTTTTTCCCAATTACATTGCTTAGTCTAATAAAAGATTCTCCTGTTCAGTAGAAAAGTGACAGAATTTTGAAAACATCCCAAGAATCCTAATCTTTAGAAATTCTTTAAGCTTGTTTCAGACCTTTGTACTCATTCTATGGACCTTGTAAGAAATTACTGTAACTCTACAAGAGATCTTATGGAAAGAAAGGTGATTTTGTAATACAAAAATCTCTAAGCAAGTCACTTCTACCCACTGCTCAGTCTCTCATAGGTTTTGTTCACACACTTTCCTCTGACCCATATACTCATGAGTACCAAGACACATGTGCCCAAGCAGTCTTGGACCACTTGTATGCAACACAGAGGACAAAGGACATCAGCAGCTGAGGCCTCAACATGTATCTTGGGTTTTGGACTTGTCTTTTGTACCTTTTAGGAGTGGATGTTGTTTTGGATTGCTTGCCTTGTGATTTTGACTCATCCCTTGTAAATGTTAGGCAAAATTCCTGAATTTCACAACTTTTATTTTCCTTGCCTGATAAGCTCTAGTCCTGTTCTTCATCCAGCTGACAACTTTAACTTTAGATCAGTTTGTTCCTCCATTTTATTAGAATGAAAGCACAGATACTGAGCTCCGTGGCGATTAACACATGTCCTTTTAATCTTTGTTCTGCTGTTTCCTCTGGTGTTTTTGTACACACATTTCCATTTGTAGTCCATTCATACCAATCTTCATATTTCTATTACAAATTTCTGCAGTGCTAGCGGAGTCACTCCTAACTTGGGACAACTCATTATAGTCCCCCCAGGAATACCAAATTCATGTGGTGAAAATGGGGCAGAAAGCCACTGCTTTTTTTTGTTCAAGAATTATAAAAATATCAAACATGAGCAAAATACAAAGAAGAATCCCATGCCTTAGATCTCACATAACACATTATTTGATATTAATGTAGGTACAGCTATTCAGATAATTTGCCCTTGGTTAATACTGAGTGCTACTGTAGCCACTTGTAAATGCACTGACACCTTCTGTATAGGATCTTCCAGGTCAGCCACACCACAGCCCTGCTCAGCGCTAGAGGAGGAAGATCACTGCTGATGCACTTCTCCTGCACTCACTGGTTCAACCCTTTTCTGCAAGACGTGCAAGCAGGAGTCTCAAACAGCTCTTCTTAATTTCTCACAAAAATGCTTTCTCCTAACAGCAGGCTCATAAGCAAACAACAAAATGTAATTGACAAAATGATTAAAGTGGGATGACAGAATGGATCTCCATAGTAACATGTAAGTGGGGCTAATGCTACCCCTTGCAGCATCACAGGCAGCCACCCAAAGTTTCTGTTACTTTCTCAGAGCAGAATGCACGGAGCATCTCAATTACTACCCAGCCATGGGACATGGAGAGCCAGCAAATGCCTCTCATGGCTTCTTATTGACTGCATGGAATGGGTAGTCAGATACTGTCACAGCTATGAGCAGCACCTGATGTTCCTTAAAATTGTTTTAAAGGGAGTAGCAGAACATAATAGTTCCCTTCATAAGCCCTCTCCTATTCATCCTCAATAGAGCAAGCAGAGTCAGATCCCCTGCAAAGTACACTTTGTATTTGCATTCAGTTAATTTTAGATAATTCTGTGTTTCATTTTAGAAGTGAAATGCATTGAGTGGTGAGGAGGTGGCCAGGGAACTTTTCCTATCTTCCTAACCACATATTTTATTACCATCAACATTTTGACAATTGCAGACACATTATGCTTCAGTAACATTGAATACTACTAACTATTAATTTCTTGAAATTTATGCAACATGAACAGGCCAAATTTTCAGTCCTTAGTTTAGCTGGGGTTAGAATTTTGCTCTTTTGGTGCTGTTTAAATGTCTTGTTCATCTTCAAGTAAGGCTTTCAGCTAGCATAAACCAAAGTAGCTTTAATGATTTCAGTGCATCTGTGCCGTTTTTCCCCCTCAGTATCTTGTCTTACTGTCTGTCTTGTTAGCTTCCTCTCAAGGCTCCTGCATCTACAAGTGTTTCTTGCAATTCCCATGACAAAGCTGAGAAATACATGCATGTATTTAGGAGGAAACATATCCCTGGCATGCAGAATTCTCCACTCTGAACAGCACAACCAACCTCCAGTTGGATATTCTGATCCTAACACTTATAAACACTTTCCATAAATGTCACTGCTAGGTGCCTGACTCATCCCTCAGGCACAAAGCAGCCCTTCCAAAGTAAAGCCAGGATGACGCTGAAGACCCACACAAATTTTCTACTAAGTACTTTTCTTTGTGCTTTTCTGTCATTATACATGAAATAAAGTTGCTGCCTTGAGACTTGATTCTCCATCAGTAGATACCTGCTGGGTTTAATTCATGTGAAGTCATGGCATTATATATCTTTAAAGGAGAGTCTGCTCAGGTCTCCTTATGCCCCTGGCTTTAATGGAGAATATGTGATGTAAAATGATTAACGGTAATCTGTGACGTCTTAATATAATCACATCCACCATTTATGGCTTCTCCCCTGCAATACATTACTCCCTCTGTTTCCATGAAGTTTTTCAGGCAGAGAAGCCATGTGAAGAAGTGACTTACTTCCCTTTCAACAGGAACTTTGCACAAGTAAAAGCAAATCTGCTGCTCTGCATTTTCAGAAGTGTTTTCTGATACATAGCAGATAGCCATAAAAAATAATAGAATAGATCTGAACAATAAAATTTACAAGCAACCACATGTAGCCACTGAACTCAGTGATGACACTCCTAATAAAGGTCTGATATTCCTCATCTGTATTTAAAGCAACGATGTTCTAAAGGATCAAGAAGATAGTAAAAAAATGTATATATATTTTGATGTAATGTTTCTGTATTAATAACAGTCAGGTTTATGCTGTAGGCAGTGATTTTCACCTTAATAGTTGTCTGATTTACTTTATGTCCACTTTATGACTGTCAGGTTTGTAACTGGTATTAGGATACTACTTCTGGAAGTTAGACTATCTGATGTCCACTCCTTCACACTACTGTTGGTGCAGCTGATCATTTCCATGGGGAAAGTAGTGCTCTTAAAGATGGACTCTTTTACATCTCTTTTACAGCAACTTCCTGATGTGTAGGAGTCTGGGCCGCGCTGGGAGAAAGTTACTGCAGACAGAAGAATGCAAGGACGAAGACAAGGCCAGCAAAATAAGGCTGGCAAAAACACACAAGACAGCAGATAAGTGAGAAACACCTGTGGTCAGCAAAAGCACACAAGTCTGAGCAAAACAGGGTATGAGATAAGGGAGTTTTGGCAAGTTTTGGGCTTTATGTGCTAATTGCAATTAACCAATGCAAATGCTTGTAGAGGCGCGTGAACAGCGCGTGTAGATGACCTGTAGCCTATTAGAAGATAGATGAGTGCGTGTACGGAACTTAGTAGAATATAAATGTAACCAGAAAAGGAATAGAAAAAAAACTAGAACAATAACTATAATAAAAAAGATGGACGACCTGATCATCACATTGGTGTTGCGTCATTTCTGTTCCCGCACGGAGAAATAAGGACCCCGGCTAATGGTCACTCCGACACTGATGATAAAAGTGTATCTGCTTACCTTGTTTCTCTGCTTCTGTTTCTACCAATTCACACTTAGTGAACTCACTGGCCAATTTCTACCTAATTTGACAGCAAGTTTGACATCTCAAAGCTATAAAGTCCTTCAGATCTTGATGGATATTGATGGTTGGATAAGTGAGAGTTACCATTTAGTAATGTCTATTCTCAGGGTACAAGATGAAAAATGCACGTGTGATCTCTTCTACATGGAGACAACCAACCCACCAGTGCATGGTACTTCCAATGTCATCACAGCAGTCATTGACTTTTTACTCACATCTACATAAATCCAGGAACAGGTAAAACTGAAGAAGTGTATGAGGTAAATGAAATGGAGACTGGAAGAAATACAGGTGGGTCTGGGAGTGCTGAACCACAGAGAGAAAGAAAAAATGAAAAGGAGATGAAAGCGCAATAAGAGATGTGAGAATATGGAAATATTGTAGGGGTTGGCTGTAAGTTGGAAAGATGAGAAAAACAAGATCTATTGTTCTGGGTCTGATAAAGGATTTTGGGGAGACTGAGGTCATTGTTGGGGAAGGGCATATATAAAATGAAACTGGAAGCCTTATTCATGCTGCTAATCTGATTCCTCCCTCAAGTTTGCCTTTCAAGGAGGCAAAGTTTGAGAATGTGTGGAACAGATCCTGAAATCTTCCTTTCTCAAAGAACCAATCTCTCTGAAGCATTGTCTTTCCTTTTTAAAGCTGTGATTCAACTGCTATGGATGTCTAGTATACTCAAGTTAGCTTCCATTTTTACATAATCTTGTTATTGTAATGCTTCATTGGATTATGTGCTTACCAGTCAATAAAGCAGTAACTTATCTGTTATTGTTAACATATATCAATATACCAAGTAGTAAGAGTGGAAATATTTTTAAGAGAAAGGAGCATATTGTGGAACTATAATACAAAATTACAGCCAGGCTAATCCTTGCTTGTGAGATTCTTCAAGGAAGCTCTCTACATAAAACTAGAAATTTATGCAAGCGTGAAGTGCTCCCAGTGTAATACATCAGAAGCTTTTAAGGTATTCTGAGTGATGGGGTTACAGTGCCATTTTAAAAAACAGATGCATGTCAGATTTTTTAGATACTGTTGACTTAAGAAATAAAAAACTTCCCAGAAAAGGTTCTGAACCAAAAAGGCTCAGAAGATTATTAGAAAGATTTAGTAGAAATAGATGATGTCTGGAAAAACATAATGAGCAATCATAGAACGCAGAAACAATAATTTAGACTAACTATAATCTGTCACACCAATTATTAGATGTCTGTACTGCCTTTTTAGTAATATAATCACTATTCCTGAAAAAGTTTGTCTCTCCCAAACAAACTCTTTACATGGATCCACATAATTTTGTCATCTAATTTTAAGTTTAGATTTTTCCAGGATGTCATGTTTGGGAATCTGTTCATTGGTCATGGCAGGAACAAAAATACAGCTTATAGAAACATGCTGAAAGAGTATAAGTAAAGGATAGGCACAGAAAGTGATTCCTCGCCACAGTGGTATAAAAATGAGCTGGCTGAACCTGCTAGCAGGCAACAGTCTAGAGCTGGCTTCTCATAGCTAGACCTTCAAATTATTCCCATCCAACATTGCTTCAAATAAATAAAATTTGACAGAAACATGCTTACAAGAAATACACCCTTTACTTCTCAGGGGTCTGTGGAATGTTTATTTGCCAGTGCCCTTGTGGAGTTTTGAGGCAAGCCTCATTCCCCTCAGCCTGGGAAAAATCTTCTCCAGAGCTGCCTTCCTAGAACTGTCTCCCCCAATTCTGAAAGTATTTGGCTATCTGTGACCTTATCCCAATTTTCCCAAGAGGCTGAGAAAACAGAGGGCTCTCAGCCCTACACTGCTGCATTTGGGATCAGACTAAAGAAAACCACACTTATGGGTTTTGTCCAGGCTTCAGCTCTTTTCTGTGTACTTCTCCACTCTACCAGGGTCTGCCTTTGCCATTCCTCAGAGTTCTGTCTACCTCTGAGCCTGTGGATCTGGCCCCATCTGACCTTCAGGGGCCTGTGATCCTGACATCAGCTAAAATTTTAGTCTGGTGTACCTCATTGAGACTGCTAGCTTTTGCTTCTGCGGGAACTGTGGTGTTCATTTTCTACCTTTTTTGTTAAAGGTATTGTCTTTATTCTCAGAAAAAAAGAGAAGACCTGGATACGCCAGTTGGTACTGAAACAGAGAGGAGGAAAAAAAGTTAATTGCAGATAGCTCTTGAGCACTCTGCAAATCCTATTTTGCATGTTAAAGTAGAACTTTG